>NC_092874.1:122426743-123067993 GCF_028372415.1 Notamacropus eugenii | reverse complement strand
GTTCCAGCTGACTTTACCTGGAAGCTAAATAAACTGCTCCAGGTCTACTCCATAGCATCCTAGCCCCACTGGTTGATGGTATAAGAGTGTGGGAGATAATTCAGACCAGCCCAATTCCACTCGCATGCTAGCTCACAACCAGAATGATTTCTTGAAAGGAATAGAAGGTCAAGTGAAAAAGCTTTTTCTTTAAGATGAGAGGAGATCCAGAAATTCAAGCCAGTGTTAACCAATTTGTGATTTTATTTATCACAAATACATGTACTCTCTCCACTAGTTCTATTCTAATGCTTTATCATAGTATAGCCATTAATTCTGTGTTCCCAAAATCTCTGCCGGGAGAAGGTAAACTTTAAAAGTCCTACCCATCTTCAAATTTTCCAATATGAACCTGGGGACAGATTTTCATGCCTGTTGTCTGAGGGTTAGAGAGAAGGGAGCAAACATTCATATAGAACCTACAACATGCCAGGCATTCTACTAAACACATTTTATAAATATTATCTCACTTGAGTTGCACAACAACCTTAGGAGGTAGGCACTCTTATTATTCTCATTTTACAGTTAAGGAAACTGAGTCTGACAGATTAAAATTATTGCCCAAAGGCACAAGGGTAGTAAGTATCTGAACACGCAGATCTTGGTGTCACTAGGTCTGATGTGCTAAGAGGCTCTTTACAGAAAAAGTTGTCCATCAATTAATGATTTGGATTAGTCATGGTAATTCAAAAAGTCTGTTAAGGCACAGAAGAGTTAGAACCAACATCAGTGAGAGCCACAAAATTCTGGATTTTTTTTGAAGTTTGAAAACATTTTTCTGAGTTCAGTATCCATGTACACATACCCACAAACCCAGAGCTATTTCAGATGTGAACACACACACACACACACACACACACACACACACACACACACACGCACACATAAATGAGGGCCAACATAAATGAAATACTAATAACGAATGACATAATTTTTTGAGAGAACTACATTTTGAGCTTATCCATTTTAAAAATTAAAAACAGGAAATATGTATAACACTATTCAATGAATGAGAAAAAGTCTGTGGGTGTGGACAGAAGGCCAGCCTCAGTGACAGGAAAGTGTGAGTTCAAGTCCTGTCTCTTACAAATACATATCTTTTTACATGATCCTGGGTAGCTCACTTAGCCACTAAGTCCCCCAAGCAATCTGTGCAGCACCAATGCAATATTCTCATCACTTACAGAAGCTATGAATATACCAGCACAGTTCTGAATTACAAAATACAACAGACTCTCCACATGGAAGACAGATCCAAAACATTTATTCAGATTCCAGAAAGCCAAATCCATCATAGTAACAAAGACATCTATACACAATAACAATGCAGAGGGCAACACCAGCTCCAAGCCTTCCCTCTGTTAGGCTGCCCACAAACCAGATCCCTTAAACAAATCACAAACAGGTTCCTTTACATAAAATCACTAACCAACTCTCCGAGTCACTCTAACCAGCTGCCTGTTTTCTCTCTTCTCCCACTTCCAACTACTCTGATCAATTTCCTCTCAGATGTGCTCCAGCCCTGCCTCCTCCTGCTCCACCCCTTCCTGTTCTACTCACTCAGCAAGCTCCTCCCACCACAGACTCATGCGACTTGGGCTTCCATGGGTCTATTAATGAATGGGAAAGATCTTCCCATTTAAATTACCATTATGATCTGCTAAGATGATAAGTTATAGCTAAGTTGTCAATCTACTTCTGTGGAGGGATATACACCGTTTATACACAGGATCTTCCCTAGACACTCATAAAATTGCAGATCTAGCTTCCCTTCCCCCTCTTCCTCCAAAAAATTCAACTGATGCAAGAAATCATTTAAAATATAGATCAGTTCTATAATATGTCAATTTATGGTAGAGAAAGAGAGAGAAAGATCAGGAGGGGGAAAAGAAAGAGAGAAAAAGTTGTAGACCAAAAGAAAAATGGTCTGAAGGCCTGAAAAAAAAAGAGGGCCTAAGGGAAAGAGGACTGAGTAAAAACAAAAACTGAACCAAAGAGGAAACTAGGAACTAAGGAAGGAGGGCAAAACAGAAGTAGGAGAGAGGGGCTTTTGCCTTGGGAATTTTCAAATATAAAAGCTATTTTTTAAAAATCTTAACTGTGAGGGGTAGGGCCCAAAGGACTGATAGATACTGAATCTTAGAAAACTTGCCTCCAGCCAGATGAAATTAAAGCCAAGGGCCAGAGATTCCCCATCCCTGTTATAAACGTTATTTTCAAATATTATATAAAAGCTTTGAGTTGATCTTGTGCCAGAGGCATTATAGAAAATAATCATATAATGATCAGCCTTAGCCAGTATAATGTGTTCATCGTCCCCAAAATTACACTGTTTAGCAGCCAAACAGTGATATTACCCCCAAACTTCTTCAGGTTGATGAAGAAAACTAAGTATCAGGGCTACAAACCCCTGAAAGGCAGCCGTTGACATTCAAGCAATTGTACGGCCCAGGGAACTAACTTGAAGATGAGGGCTCACCAAAAAAGAAATACCTATTTATTTGATTTGCAAGTACTAATATTTATGTTCTTGATGGAAAGTTAGCAATGTGAGGAGAGTATCCAAATTAGTGCCCTGACTGCTATCTCCACATTTGTACTCAATTAAGAAGATTTAATGATGTTCTTTTAAACAGAAGGTAGGAAAACACTTTGGAATGTAGCTTCTTAGAACAGAGAAATGTGTCTTAAGTAAAGTAGACTTTTTACTAGACTACAAAACTGATCAATTAAGATTTTCTATAATATGGAAGCTGAGATGATGTCGAGGCACTTTCTTAGCATCATTTGCTAAATCACTTAAAAATTTAACTCTCCCACCCACTCGCTCCCATCACTGCTGACTTCAAACTATCACCTAGCATTTAATGTTCTTCTTCCCATGATTTCCTTGCTGTGCAATCACTGCTGTGGTTCAGTTTTTTCCCCCAAGCATGTCAGCAACAGCACATTAAAAAATAAAAAGTTAGTAATTATAACCAAGGAATGGAAGTCAGTAAATCCAGAACTGGCAAAGATTCCATTTGGACTGGCATTTTGCCACTCACTAATAAACAATCTGAATCCTGCAAATTGAGGAAAATGTCGATAGGGCCATTTGTCTGTGCAAACGTATTTCCCTGTTGACAATTTCTTGAATTTTGCATGATTATCCGTATTCCCCAGTACCCCAGTCATCACCTCATTGTTTATCACCTCTCCCAGATGGCAGGAATGAGCTGATTCTAAGGGCCAAAGACTGCTGGGCAGGATTTTAATGTAAGAGAAGAGGTAGTAAAACTCCTTCCTACTATGCTCCCCAGAGTGGTTAACTCATAGGACTAATGAGATTAAAGTTCTTAGAATGATCCCCATTTAGCTTCACACAGAGAAAAATTCCACTGCAGCAGACCCTGGCCAATCATCTGACAAATGTCTGCCTATGGGCATGAAGGAAACTAGATGAGAGACAATGAATGAATCGGTGTAAGGTAAAAAAATTCCCATGAAATGTACAAACATCCTATTCTGTCAATATGATCATCTTTGTACCCAAAAGACAACCCAGATTTACTGTAGCCAGAAATGAATCCTCAGATCCTTTACATCAACCTTTTTCCAAAAAGAAGTAGATCTATTTTTTTTACATAATTTAGTAGACTTAACATATGACAACCTTAGTCTTTGATGTTTCCCACCTTTTCCTCTTTTTCTTTAAATTTATAGAATTAACATTAGGTTAAATGTTATTAGGTCCCCTAAAGAACAAACCCAAAAAGTGGCAGCCTCAGAAATTCCAGGATCCATAAAGCCATATTTTGAATTCTTAAAACATGACCAGAAGATTTGGCAATTGCAAACATCTCTTCTAGAAATCCATCCTTGGATTCCCTTCACAAACCAGCACAACCAGAGGATGATTCAATACTCGGTAGATTTGTGATCTCATCAGTATGGATAACCCCTCCACTAGTATAGATTGTAAATTAGTAATGTCTTCTCATCCTGATCACCTTTTCTCCATATCTTTCCATAATATCAACAGCAGGGGAGGCATACGGGAGGACCTACCTAATGTGCTAGGGACTTGCCTTCATATCCTTTATTTTTACAAAATTATTGTATCCCATTGGTATCCCTTATTTTAAATAACTGGCCCACCTCCTATTCTGGTTATACATCTTTCTCATAGTATCCTTTAATGAATAAATTAAAGAATACTTGTGAAGTGCTTACTAAGTGCCAGGCATCTATGCTAAGTGCTAGAAATAAAAATTATAAACAAAAAGATAGGCAGGTTGGTTCTTTAGGTTGTTGGGGGGTTTTTTGCTCCCTGACCTCAAGGAGTTTAAATTCTAATGAGGACAGTCAATATATAAAGGGAACTTATAAAGGAGGGGTGGGAAGTAGTGCACATGACGGCATCATTTGGAAATAACCAAGAAGTAGCAAGGTGATCTAGTTCTGGGCAAGGTCAGGAAAAAGTTCACCTAGCAGAGTAAATAAGGAGGATGGTTAGAATATAGGCAGCATGGTTTGGAAATACTGGAAAGTAGCTGGAAGACTGATTCCAGAGAAGATGAAGCAAAAGCTTACCTTTTTAAGACAAAGTAGTCCAAATGGACCTTGCTTCTCCATCCCACTTTGGGTGACCTACAACTTTAATTCTTCAGAGATTATGATAGCTCATGACTCAAAGTCATAGAGCATCTTTGAAAGAATACAGATTTTTTTTAATGAGTCTTTGTTTCAGGGAGAAGATTGAAATCATTAAAATCAACGTTTTGTTGCTGATTTTGGTCAGTTGTATCTGACTCTTTGTGATTCCATTTGGGGTTTTCTTGGCGAAGATCCTGAGTGATTGGCCATTTCTTCCTTCAGCTCATTTTACAGACGAGGAACAGAGTTAAGAGACTTGCCCAGGATCACACAGCTAGTAAGTGCCTGAGGCTGGATTTGAATTCAGGAAGAAGAATATTCCCGCCTCTGGGCCCAGCGCACTATTCACTGTTCCCCTTAGCTGCCCCTAAAATCACTATATAATTTCCTGAATAAAATCCAACTTGCTCTCGCCTCCTATTCATTTCACAGTCCAATTCTTTGCTCTTCTGCAACGTCTGCACGAGATATATGTATTTATGAACTAGCTCTATGAGTTGTTCAATCAACCTTATGACATAATCTGGAAAATAATATCTTTCATCTACTTGGTTTTTCTTTGTGGATGAATTGGCTAACCCCTTTGATGATAGATCTCACTCTGGAGGCTCTGTAATATTCTGGGGTTTGGTGCACTCAGAATAATATCTTCATGTACAAACAGCAGCTGGAAGAGTTCAGCATCAAAAGAGAATCCCTCTTTGATTTGGACTTTATAGTGGATCCCCTTCATAAGTGGAAAACAGTGGGAAACACATTATATTAATGATTAGATGGTCATTTAATGATGATCTCAGTTTCATTTTTCAAAGAAACATATCATTTTGACATGTGCAAGAGATACCTTTTGGAAAAGAGTCTTTAAGGCAGCATTTTGTTCTACCAATTCAAATGCTTTTTAAAGAAATATTTAACAAGGAATAGATCCAGTATATTGTGTGACTATCAAGATGTGGTCTGCTGTAGTATATGATTTACAAAAACCTTATTTTTCCTTTCTCATACCTTCATCAAAGATACTCTTGACACAACTGTAAGCTATTCTCGCAAAGACTGCATAGAGATGGGAAAGTTGGAATACAGATCAGTGGCTAATAGCTTGTACTCAGTTATTTTTTCCATAGTAACAATGTCTATGATTTTCTCCTAAGTGTTTGATATTCTCCTCTCTGTCATGTATCTTAAGAATCAGTTCCTCAATCACCTCAAAATTGTGTCACCTCTACCTGAGGCACTAACCCTTTTTGTATTATGTCAAGTTTGGATCCTCTGTGTATTGTGCCAGGTCCAGCTGCTTTTTCCAACCATATTTTCTGTTTCCCCATGATGTACTTAATAACACAGATCCTAGAGTTAAAGAATCTGGGCTCAGATTCTCATCCCTAATGCTTAGTACCTATATGATCTTGACCAAATCAGTCACTTGACCTCTTTAGTCTTAGTTTCCTCATCCACAAAATTGCAGGTTGAATTAAACAGCATCTGAGGTTCTACAGATCAAGATGGGAGTTGCCCAAACTGTACACCATATACTCATTTTTATTTCCTTCTAGTTCAATATCGACTTTTATCTTCACTCTGATAAGTTGTTAGCTTCAGAAATGAATCTCTATATCAGTAATCAGGCATTTTCTATTAGAAAAAAATAATCGATTTCACTTGAGGGAATATTATTTAATGTTTACCCATACTCATTGCCATTCAACTCTCTTTTAAAAAAAAAAAAGTATTCATGAGATAACTAGGAAAAAGGCTCCTAAATAATCTGTAAGTCTTTGGTCTCTTTCATTTCTTACTTTGGAACCTTATTTTCCAAGATATTTTTCACTGTCTTTCCTCATACCTAGTTTTGTACCAAAGAACTAAAATACATATGTCACTTTACAGTAGAGAGTCTGATTCAGTTTTTCACAGAATTCCTCTACTTCCTTATTCTCCGCAATGCAAATGCTCACATACAAATTGCCATTATCTTCAGTTTTTAAAAATGTTTTTCTTTTTTTGTTGTTGGTGAGAGGGGAGGCAAAGCAGTTTGGATTAAGTGACTTGCCCAAGGTCACACAGTTATTAAATGCCAAGTGTCTGAGGCTAGATTTGAACTCAGGTTCTCCTGACTATAGGGCCAGTGCTCTATTCAATGAACCACTTAGCTGCCCCTACAAATGTTTTTCATGAGCTCAATGATATAAGATGACTAAGGCATAGTATTAAACACCTAGAGCAGAAAAGAAAAAAAAAAAAGTTTCAGACCAAGGAGTCCAACTGACTCCTGTCTCATATTTCCTATTTATTTCCCTTAGATATATGATAAAATCAATTCTACCCACCTTTTTGACTCTTTCTCAGGAGAACCTGTGAGCTATACATCCAGTTAGCTGCTACAAATTTCTATTGTTTTCTGATTATATTTATAATGCAAAAATGAAGATTGGTGTGACTCGATCCTCCAACATATCCACTCGTGGTCACTGAACAAGAATCTAACATTTAGACAAATATTTATTTACACTACCAACATTTAAATTATTTTTTATAAACATTACCTTTTCAACACATCACTTCCAGAGAATATGGAGCAGTAGACTTGAAATCTAGAAGATCTGGATTCCAGTCCTACCTCAGATATTTATTACCTGTGTACCCTGGGTAAATCACTTAAGCTCTCGGAGCTTCAGGCTTCTCTTTCAGGATCATTCCTTCCAGCTCTATATCTATGAACCTACTGCCCTGGCTTGCAAAGAAAATGAAGACTAAACACACACACACAGAAGGTTGCACAGTGATATGTGCATTAAATAACAATGTAATATAACAACACAAGCAATGTCACAAGATACAATAGGATTGATTGCTGAGAGAGTGATGTAGATGGTAAGGGCTATGAGTCTAGAAAAGGGAAAAATCACTTTCTTATTGTTATTTTTACATCTAAAATGCAGATTTCTCCCTATCCCATTTCTTCAAATTGACAAAATGAATTTCCTTTAGGCTTTTAAAGTTAGCATATCTTTGGAGGGAAACCAAGCATTCAATGCCTCTAAAAAGAGAAACATAGATATAGATGTATTACATAGGTATGAGAGAATTTATTTTTCTCTCTGATATTAAAAATTAATTATGGAATTAAGACTGAGGTTTTTCCCCTTCTCTACTTTCTCATCTAGACATCAACCACTATGGGAAATCTTGCTCAAAGGTAATAAAAAAAAAAATCTAAGTTTAGACTAATGGATAGATTCCTACTCATGTTTACTCAGACAGATCTGGGAAAATACTGGTTCTCCCTTTTGTCAGACAGGAGATATGGAAATTGATAAGTCTTTTTGACCAAGACTTGGGTGATCCAAGCAAGTCATGTGTCCTAGCCCTTCATTGTAATATTCATTTTCTCATTAATTGTTAACCCAGCAGAGTTGATTGCCACCCTTGAGAGTAAATAATTCTTTCAAGAGCAGATGCACTATAAACCCACCACTATGAGGGTCCTTTGGCATTCGAGAGTGCCACTTTTCTCTTTTTGTTAATAAACATACTAACCTAAATATTAAAATGATTAAATTACCCAGAAATTATGTCTGTCAAACTTTTTAAATGTCACAGGCATACACACACGCATGCACATTTATTT
Source organism: Notamacropus eugenii (assembly GCF_028372415.1). Classification (NCBI taxonomy): domain Eukaryota; kingdom Metazoa; phylum Chordata; class Mammalia; order Diprotodontia; family Macropodidae; genus Notamacropus; species Notamacropus eugenii. The sequence goes on along the minus strand of NC_092874.1, from coordinate 123,059,688 downwards.
TTAGTCTTAACTATAGTATTCACTGATTTTTACATTAAGAGGAGATTCCAGGCAATGAAGGGGCTGAGATAAAACAAATATCCTCTCAGCCTCATTCTCTCGCTCCCAGGTTCTACTTGGGTAGACTTAGTTAAACCTCCTATGTTCTATCATCTATTCTCACATCTGATTTGCAGTCTCATAGCCTTTCCAATCTGCCTTGCCCTTCTGTTTCAAATACTTTTGGGCCATTTCTATAACGACTTTGTTCTCAGGATTACTCATGATGTTCCCTAGGTTCCTGATGAAGCCAGAAGAGCCTTCAGTATATGTACTCTTTCAGGATATTTGAACTGTCCCCTCAGCCATCACAGATAGTTTTATCTTTCTGGTTTCAGCAGTTCGCACCTCAATGTATTTTACTGAGCCCCCTGGCATTGTGTTAGTTTTCATGGCCCACTCTAGCTTGGTCTTCTCTGTCTCTACCATTTTCTAAGAGTTTGTCCACAATCTAGCAAAAAAAAAAATTTTAATTAAAATGTTTTTTAAAAATCTAGGGTTTTAAAAGTTATTTATTGTAGAAACTAGGGCAAAGAAAAATTAACAAAGATACAGAATGGAAAATTCTATACATTTCAGTTTGAAATGGAAGTTTGAATTTTATCTAGGCAAAGTAATGCTAACCAGCCCAAAGGGAGAATGGCTGACTGCTTTCAGACAAGAGTGTTTACTGCCCAGTTAGCACATCTGCTTCCAGGTGGGGAGCTTCTTTTCCTCACCTTCTCCTATCCCCTATGATAGGCATATTGTGGTTGGGCCTGGTCTTCTTTAATCCTAGGCAGTTTTGCCACAGCATCACCAGGTCAGATGAGATGTCTGCACGTCTGAAGAGCTGGGGGCTCAAACCTCCTAACTCCAATTCCACCGCTCCTTCTTCTTTACACTGGTGTCCCTCTACAATGTCCACAAGGGCCTTAGGGTCCTTTGGTTTTTGCTGTCCCAGGGACAGTGAGTGAACAAATGAGAGGGATCAGACAAGAAGCTTGTCGCTTACTGGTGCAACTCAAGTCATCTGCTATTGCCTGGGAGAGGGATGTATCATCTAAGTAAAAGCTACTAAAGGTCTCCATTGAAGAGGCAATGGAAAAAGAGATAGATTCAAAGCCAGAGGAGTTGATTTTGATCCTGAATCTGTTCTTGTTTACTGTGTGACCTTGGGTAAGTTTCTTCACTTTTTTGGACCTCAGTTTCCCAACTGTAAAATGAGAGGGTTAGACTAGGTAGCTTCTGAGGTTCTTTGTAGCTATAAATCCATGATCCTGTGATCTTAAAAGACTCTCAAGCTTTGAGATTTACACACTGAGCTTAATATAAATAGGGTAGATGTTGAAGGACTAAGAACTGTATATGAAAAAGTGGTGAATGAATATTAGAGTCAAGCCTCAAATGCACCACAGAGCTAAACATCCCATAGTCTGAAAGAACTAAGTATTTCTTAGCAGACTGGCTTCCAGAGAGGAGGCAATTACTAAAACCTAGGCCAGTGTTTCCTAAGCTGGGGTCGGTGAATTTGTGGATTCTTAAAATAATTGATTTCCTTTGTAACTCTATGTTTCATTTTTGCAATTAGAAATGTTTTATTTTGTTTTCTGAGAAAGAAACGAGAAATTTCACTAAATTGCCAAAGGGGTCTACAACACAGAAAAATCTAAGATTCCCTGATCTAGTAGGCTGTGACACCAAATCTGCCCTAGGTTATTAGGAACTGTTTGCTTACAAGTAGATGGGACTCTCTAGGAAACACCTACACTACCTTTAGCCAGGATGAGCCCACCAGGTCTTGTAAGTCCAAAACAGAACTCATTAGCTTTCCCAAAATCTCTTTCCTTCTCCTATCTTCCCTGTTACTGTAGAGGTCAACACCTTCTTCATCTCTCAGATTCACATCCCAGGAGCCATCCTTGACTCCTTACTGTCTCTCACCATCACTCCCCATCCCTCATATGCAATCTATTGCCAATGTCTGTCAACTTCACCAGTGCAACATCTCTGGAATACCTTCCCTTCTCTCCAATCCCTGGTGCAGGCCCCTGTCACTTTCTGCCTGGACTATCATAATAGCCTCCTAGTGGGTCTGCCTAACTCAAGTCTCTTCCCGCTGCAATCCATCCTCCATTTAGCTACTAAAGTGATTTTCCTCAAGTGCGGGTCCAACTGTGAACTCCCCTAATCAATAAACTCCAGTAGCTCCCTACTGCCTGTGTTAACTTTATGCATTTTCTGAGGAAAAACACAGAGTCAATCAACACATACACAGTCTTATATATGTCAATGAATTATTAACCTTCATCTCAAAAAAGGCACATTTTAATGCATTGGTTCAGGAGTCAAAATTGTATAGAGTAGAAAGAAGATTGGGAGCCTTTGGAGTCCTTGGATAAATCAATTCACCTCTATGGGATTCATTTTCCTTGAATGTAGAAAAAAGGAATTAGACTAGATGATCTCAAGAGTCCCTTCTTAGCTTGAAGACTATACAATTTACTTGCTAATTGTTCTTTCCTGCTGTGGCTATTAGCCAGTATTCCATATTTGGCCAGAACACAAGCACAGCCTAAATGATGCCTTTTATTTCTGATGATAAAGAAATGTCAATGAGATACAAAGGTGTCCATGCCAAGCGATAAAGCAAACTCTGTGCCCTTTAGGATTATTTCATTCATTTCATACTGCACGGGAATAAAAATAGTCAAAACTCCCCAAATACTTGCCAAGGGACTAACCTCATCAAGCATAAATTAAGCATACTTGTATATTCATTCATTCATTCTTTGAGGCTATGAGAAACTGGCTCTTTAAGAAAACTAATCTCATTTAGATGGCTGTTAGATTCTAAACATTAGTGACTTTCATCTATTCCAAAGAGGTGTCATACGTTCCTTTTATTTCCTCTAAATGACACAGTAAACATTAAAAGGCCAGAAAGACAATTTTACCAAGTAACGTTCCAATGTATGAACTAAGTTCTCAAAAGACTATGCCTCCCATAGTGCCTTTCTTTAAAAAAGGAATATTCTTTTCTCTCACCAGATAAGAAGCAATTAAAATAGTTGTATACAAGCAGAATCACTGGTTTAAACATTTTGTTCACAACTTGTTTTAGCATCTAAATTATTGTCACAGTCAAATGCACATTTTTGTATGTGCTAAAAACAACTATTTAGTATACTAGAAACAGAACTGGATTTGGACTCAAAGGACTCCAACTTCAGCTGCTCTTCAGCAAGGCACTCAATTCCTTTGCAGGTATTTTCTTCACCTGTAAAATTAGCGGCTGGAAATGACTTTTAAGGTCCCTTTCACTAGTTTCAGAATGATCCAGATTATAATCTCAGTTCTTCAATAGCCAGTGGGTTGGTGTACTTGGAGTCAGAAAGACCTGGATTCAGATGCTGACTTGACATTTACTGTCTGTGCAATCTGGGGGAAGTGTACACTCTGCCTTCCAGACTGAGTTTGTTCATCTATAAAATACATTATAATATATTTCCTAGAAAAATGACAGCAACTTTACCAGGTTATTGTGAGGCTCATAGGAGACATGTAAAGTGTTTTTTTCAAGCTTTTGATTGATAAAGAAATCCTATCATCACTACCACCACCATCATCATCATTAGCCTATGTAAATATCTTTCAAGTCTAAGTTCTAACTGCTGTCTGAATTTCCCAGTCTTCAGTGCAGGTGCTTCCTTGACAAGTGAATATCTTGACCTCTTCACATCTTAGTAGTTGGTTTTATGAGTGCTTGTGACTTAAAAATTGCACTTGGTAATCATCTCTTTGATGCATTTGACTAGCTTAACACAGACCACCACTAAGGCAGTGGAGAAAGTGCTAGGATTGAGCAGGGAGACTCATTTTCCTGAGTTCAAATCTGGCCTCAGACACTTAGTAGCTTTGTGACCTTGGGCAAGTCACTTTATCCAGCTTGCCTCAGTTTGCTCATCTGTAAAATGATCTGTAGAAGAAAATGGCAAACCACTCCAGTATCTTTGCCAAGAAAACCCCAAATGGGGTCATGAAGAGTAACTGAAACAAATGAACAACAGCAAAAAGATCTCTCAGAACTCATATTCCATTTAGGATAGCCTTAAAGAACTCATGGGTACTTTTACATCAGAATAAGGTATCAAATGTTACCAAAATTCAATTTTCCTCTTATATCATCTTTAAAATAACTTCATGCCATTTGATACATATTTTAAGTATCAAATCTAACATAAATATTGCTTCTATTTTTTAACTTATTCTCTAATAGCAGACTTGATTTATCACACCTAAAATGGTTTTATAGTGTGAAGAATCTGTATTAAAATATCTAGCTATTTTTGCCATTTTGTTTTTGTTACTTGGTATTTTGCCATTTTCTCATTTCCTGTCTGTCATCACATGTGCTACACTTAATTTAATTCCTGACTACAGAGCTCTAAATTCAAGGACAAAACTATGGTTTGAATGGAGTGCATTTAATTGATTCTAATAATCAAGAGAAGCTAAAACTCAAGGAAACTTTGAATTTCAATGATGAAGAAAGGACAAGTCAGAATTCACTGTGTACTACAGTCAGTTTTTGGTTACTGGGAAGTAAAATAAGGTACAGTAGAATTGCCTCTTGTTTATGGAAATCTGGAAAGATTGATCTGAGTCCTGTGCTATGAGGAGAGACCCACCCAGTAATTAGAGCTCCACAGTGATTCTAGGAGTTTGTAGAGAGAAAGTGTTACCCTCAGCTAGTCCTAAAACAACAGAGATCTGAAATATTCTTAGTCAGCAAGTATACCTCTACTCCATCATCAAAACGATAATTCTTCTCTATGTCCACATCATACCTTTTGCCATTTTGTAACACCTCCCCTTTCCCTTTCAAGAGTGCTTTGAAAATAAATAAATTTGTTTTGTATAAAAGTGTTGAGGGGAAGAGTAACATTTCGATATGAATTGCTCCAATTTCCACACTTCCTAAGAGTTCACTAGGAAGACAATCAAAAGAGAAGCAATAGAGTGGGGGAGAGTTTTTTGAATCAAATATAAAATAAACACACAATTTTCTAAATATGAGATAAAACTCATAAAAAAAGCCAAGGGGTATGAACAGTTTTCAGAAGGAGTGAAGACTATAAACGACCACAAGAAAACGAACTCCAAAACCACTATTGGGAAGCAAAGTGTAAATTAAAACAAAGGCAGCTACTTAGCACCGTGGATAGAGCACTGGGCCCAGAGGCAGGAAGATTCAGCTTGAGTTCAATTCCAGCCTCACACACTTCCTGGCTCGGTGTGACCTTGCGCAAGTCATTTACCCTAGTTTCCCTCAGTTTCCTCATTTGAAAAATGTTCTAGAGAAGGAAATGGCAAAGCACTCTAGTATCTTTGCCAACAAAACCCCAAAAGGGTCACAAAGAGTTGTACGTAACTGAAATGACTAAACAATAAAAATTAAAACTCTGAGGCTTCACTTCATAACAAGCAAAATGGCAAAGATGGAAAAAAGATGAAACAGTCAATGTGGACGGGACAGTGGGAAGCGAGGGACATTGATGCATTTCTAATCAAGCTGTAAAGTGGTGCAAGGCTTCTGTGTTTCAATTTGGACTTAAGGGAAAGAAAGAGACTAAATTGTCCAAACTATTTCACCCAGCAATCTCACTATGGAATATAAACCCCAAGAAAGTCAAAGACAAGGAGAAATGTTAAAGATGTGGGACAATATCAAGGGTGGGGAACCTATGGCCTCAAGGCCACATGTGGCCCTCTGGGTCCTCGAGTGCAACTCTTTGACTGAATCCAAACTTTGCAGAACAAATCCCCTTAATAAAAAGATTTGTTCTATAAAACTTGGACTCAGTCAAAAGGCCACACCCAAGGACCTAGACCCACTCACACATGGCCTCAAGACCATAGGTTCCCCATACCTGGGTAATATCAATAAAAATACTCTTTGTGACAGCAAAGATCTAGAAATAGAGGATGATTTTGTAGCCATGGAATTGAATGAGTGGTCCAGATTAGACGATCTGAAAGTGGTTTCCCAGGAGAATGTCTCCATAGTTTGTTTTCATAGAATGTCAGAAATGGAAAGAATCTGCAACACTGCCTAGTACCTCCCACCATTTTATAGTTGAAGAAACTGAGATGTAGAGTGGTGATGTGACTGTCCAAGGTTCCTCAACTAGTAAGTGGCCAAGCTAGAAACCAAAGCCAAGTCTGTAGACTCCAAGCCTAATGCACCATCAGCCACCCTATAATTCCTCCACTGAATGGGCCAGTTTCCTGAAATTATCTAACATATCTAATGGCTTAATCAGCTTATAGCATCTGGTCCATGAATCACAGACTTAAGAAGAATAAAATCTTCATTTCACAGACAGATCAAAAATTCAGTGCTAAGACTAACTATGTTATAATAGAAAGTTCCCTAGTTCAAAGGGGAAAAAAAGTCTTGAGAAAATAGCAATGACCAAACTTGCAATCAAATAAAAAAAAACAGAATCACTGTAACATTGGAATAGATAAAGTTGTTTCACTCTTCTAAGATCAATTGAAAGTACATTCATATCTTGACACAGATCTCACCTAATCAAAATCTCACCTAGACCTGATAAACTTTAGTTACATAAATTCTCATGTGCCTGAGTCAGCTTTTAAAACTGTTATGATTTAAATAAAGAAAATATGTATGAGAATAAAAATGGAAGTATTTCAAAGGTGAGCTGAAAGATTTTGCCCAGAGTCGGATTCCCTCTACCAAAACTCTATTAGATCTTCAAAAATGAATTGAAGTTAGACTAGGAAGATGTCCCAAAACACATTGGCTGCACTACAACCCAATTCTGTCAGCATTTGTTAAGCTTCTGCTATGTGCAAGGTTCTGTCCTGGATATTGGTATACAAAGGCAAATATACTCAAAACAGAATTTGTGATCTTTCCCCTTAAACCTTCTCCTCTTCCTACCTTCCCCTACTAGGCAACACCATCTTCCCAGTCCCTCAGGCCTAGGAGTCATCCTAGATTCCTTATTATCTATGATGCTTCATATCCAAAGATTTGCCAAGGTCTGTCATCACCTCCCAACTTGATTATTACAATGGATGCTGGTGGATCTGCCTGCCTCAAGGCTCTCCCCACTCCAATCCTTCTCCATGCAGTGACTAAAGTGATTTTCCTAAAATGCAGGTCTGATCATGGTGCATGCAGACTCTCTCTCTCTCTCTCTCTCTCTCTCTCTCTCTCTCTCTCTCTCTCTCTCTCTCTCTCTCTCTCTCTCTCTCTCTCTCTCTCTCCCCCCCCCCCCCTTTCTCTCTCTTGGCTTCATCAACTTATAGTATCTGGTCCATGAGTCATAGACTTAAAAAGAATGAAATCTATATATCTAGATCTACTTCTAGAAGTAGATCTAGATATAGAACTAGATATAGATATAGATGTATGTATTTCTCTCTCAACTCCAGTGTCTTTCTATTGCCTTTAGGAATAAATATCAAATGCTCTATTTGGCATCCAAAGCCTTTTATAACCTAGCCCCCTTCTACCTTTCCAGTCTTCTTATACCTTACTCCCCAAGACATACTCTTCAATCCAGTTACACTGGCCTCCTGGCTATTCCATAACCAAGATCCCCATCTCTCAGCTCTGGATATTTTCTCTGACTCTTCCCCACACCTAGAATGCTCTCCTTTCCCTGATCCAACTACTGATCTCCCTGATCTCCTTGGCTTCCTATAAATTCCAATGAAATCTCACCTTCTACAGGAAGCCTTACATAATCTATCTTAACCCAATACTTTTCTTCTTTTCTACTTATCCTCTGTATAGCTTGCTTTCTATACCTGTTTGTGTGTTATCTCTTCCATTAGAATGTAAACTCCATGAGGGAGAAAATTGTATTTTGCCTTTTATTATATCCCCAGTACTTAGCACAGAGCCTGGTACATAGTAGGATCTTAATAAATGTTTACTGATTAATTGATTGAAATGTCTGTTCCTGCCCTCAAGAAACCTATATTCTATTTTTAAAAAACCAACTAAATAAAATAACAAAAATAAATTCTACCAAAAAATAACAAATTAAAGGATAACCTGTAACATCTGCTCAGTTTGCCTCAATAACATGATAAAACATTCCTTCATTTCTCACCAGACTTCACTCTGGACTTCTCCATTATGTACCAGAAATTTCCTTATCCCTGGAAGATGTCAGCCCTGGAATTCATACCTCAGAAGTAACTTCTGTCCCTATCACTCCTCCCTCTGATTGACTCCACCTAGAACCTTCTTTTAAGGAGGGCACTGAGGCTAGCTATGTCTTCATTTCCCAGTACACTGCACTCCAGACTCCAGTATGCACCAGGTACCCTCCTTCCCTGCTTACCCCTGAACTCCCACCCTCACTTTCAAGATTCTTCTTGTGTGTGGTATTTCCCCAATTAGAATGTACTCCTTGAAAACAAAGACTTTTCTCTTTGCTCATTATTTGTGCTTCCAGCACCTAGCACAGTACCTAGAACATAGTAAGAGCTTAATAAATGCTTGTTGACTGACTGATTTCAAATTATAGAACCATGATTATGGCATTTTTCAAGTACAATAGCCAATTCTGACTTGTCCTATTCCCATGACTCTCATGAAAAGAGCCTTTTATTAAATATCAGACTCCTACTTGGGAGCAAACACTAAAAAATACTCAAAGCCCTCCCCCCCAATTTCTGGATAGAAACTAAAAAGAAGATAATGCAGGTATAGCCTAACTAGCACTCTCTTTCTGGTTAATGGGAAAATGATGATGTCCCTTATCAACCGGAAGTTATCCCTGCCAATAGGATTTTTTGAACTGAAGCAAAACAGACATGGAATTTATTTTATGGACAAAAAAGTATTCTACAACTGAGTAGATAGTGTAGCCAAATATTAATCAGGTTTTCTCTGAACGTTTTACTTTGTGGAGTTCAACAGTTTTCAGAGTTACCATATTGTTTTAATGTAGTACCCTGAAATATGTTTCTAGGGATAGAAAGGCCACTTCCCCTAGATTAAATATGTACAAACTTCACCAATAACAGCAAAGCCTAGCATGTTCAGTACACCAATTAGTGTAATTAAATTTAACTGTAAAGTAGCATTTTCAAATTTAAAATGTTATTGGAATCTTATGAGAAGCAATGTGTCATAGTGAATAGAAAGCTGGCAGGAAAGTTAGGAAGACCTAGATTCCAGTCTTGAATCTAACATGGACTAGTTTATATTACTAAGATCGCTGTGGATAAATCACTTATAGTGACCTAGGCAACTTTCCAAATCTGTAAGTTGAAAGTTACCAATTCTCAGTGGTTAAAGGAGTTTCCTCACAAGGAATTTCCTCCGCAATGACTTACTTCCCTTCCCCTCCAAAAGAAATATTAGCTGCCATATGCAGTAAAAAATTCAAATACCTCCAGTTTGGCATTTACTCTCATTCATACAGTGTCTGGACTGAACTTCATTTTTGTACCATAAATTTCAGCAAAGGAGGAAAGGTTGTTAAGTGAACACAGTGAACAAAATTTCAATTAAGACTTTTTGACTCACCAAAAAGAACAAACTTTTTAAATAGTTTAGCAGCACCTATTTACATATAAATAACTACACAGGTCTCAAATAGATGAATTACAAATCATACTTATCTATTCATAAAAGCAGGTTCTTTAAGCACATTCTAATTGACAACATGTTTTGGTCTAGTTTGAAAGTATTATTTGAAAGTAATACAATTACATATGTGTATGCAGTTTAAATATAAATTGGATCACGTGGTCCCTGCTACTCTTTCTGCTCTGAGATATTAGAATTCTGTGCTTCTATAGAATCCTGAGACCATGAAATCAGAATGATATCTACATCTAGGTGGCTAGGTGGTGTAGTGGGTAGAATATTTGACCTGGAGTCAGGAAAACCTATGTTCAAACATGACCTCAGACACTTACTAGCTATGTGATGCTAAGCAATTCATTTCACCTCTCCCTTCAGAAACTCCCTAAAGAAGCCTATTCATTGAATGGGTGTATCTCATTCAAAGCGAAAATGTTATAAGACCTAAGCCTGAAAGGACCAGGGTCTCCCATTGCATCCTGGGCAATCTCTAGTTGTCCTGATGAATATCAGGCCACTGGACCCAGATGGCTCAGGAGGAGAAAGTGAGGCTGGAGACCTTCCACATCCCTCCCTCACTCAAATCAAAGTCAGCTGCAAGTCATGTCATCATCTTGATGTCATGGTCCCCTTCGAGAATGAAGGACAAACACAACAGCAACAATCTGGCCATACTTTCTTTATATATAGAATAGGAATAATAATAACACCTACATCCCAGGGATTTGGGCTTATCAAATAAGATTATAATTATAAAGCATTTTGGAAAGCTTAAGGAACTATATAAATGCTAGTTATAATGATGAGGAAGAAGAAGAGGAGGAGGATAATGATTATGAATTTGAAGAGATAGAATGGAAGATGGAAGACCTACTGGAAGGTAATTGCAATAATCCAAATTGTTAATTCAATTGTAGGTATATAGATAAATAGATAGATAGACAGTTGATACAAAAGTCTATATCAAGGCAATGGCTGTTGTAAGAGAGAAGCTACAAATTCTAGAGACATATTGCAGAGGTAAAATCCTCAAGACTTGCTAATTGATTATATGTAAGGGGAAGCAGAGGAAATAGTCAAAGATTTCAGGGTATGAGGCATGAGAAACCAGATGAACTGTGGCATCACCAACAAAAATAAAAGAGAAGAGTTATGAGGGGGTGACAATAATCAACTTAGTTTTCAACATATTTAGATTGAGGTGCTACTAGAGTATTTTATAGGGAAATGTAAATGCAGGTCTAGAGCTTAGAATAATTGTTCAGTATAAAGATTCAGATGTGGGAGACATCTTCATAGAGGAAGGAAGGAAGGAAGGAAGGAAGGAAGGAAGGAAGGAAGGAAGGAAGGAAGGAAGGAAGGAAGGAAGGAAGGAAGGAAGGAAGGAAGAGAGGGAGAGACAGAGGGAGAGATGGAGGGAGGGAGGAAAAAGCAAATGACTTGGTTTGGCTTTTTTAAATAAAAGAATTACAGGTCATAGAAATTAAAAGTTTTTCTTTGTTGGTTCAAACTACACTCAAAATTTTGGATAAGTTATAGTATTTTGTGAGCATCTCCCTTGCTTGTATTCTTTTTTTTAATACATAAGTAAGGGAAAATTTATTTTGCCAGATTTTTTAGCCCATAAAATTTAATATGGTAGAGTCTGTGCTAAAATTTCATAAAACTACTATTCATTAAAGGGAGAAAGGAGAGACTTTTTAAAAACTCACAAAAAATTTGAAGAGATCTCTGATACAAATCAAGATCCTACTCTCACCCTAGTTGGACCTCTCCAATCAGAAGTGTAAGTAGAGTCAGCACAGTCAAAAGCAAGTAGCAGGGAGATCCACTGTTCCTGAGACAAGAAATTTGCAAAAGCACTTTATCCTTTAGAAATGGTGCAAAGGTGAAAAGCAGATTTCTTTAACGGCTTTTCTCAAGGAATAATGTTAGGTTGCTGTATTTTCCTTCTACACCACCTCCTCACCCCCCCCACCCCCCCAGTACTCTTCTGCTCAGTTATTTATTCTAACTTTCTATTTCTATAATTGGCTCCATGCGCCCAGAGGCTTCTGAGTGGTGGGCTCACTGGAATATTTCCTAAGTAGAGCATTACTCCAAGTCTCTATCTAAAAAAGATTTTTAAGAAACTTAAAAAGGCATGAACCAATGAGCTCTTTGCATTTTCTTATGCTGCCTGCCTTCGGCCAAATAAATATTACTAGATAACTGCATCTGGTCATAATGCAGCAGTGCATTACTCTAACTCTTCATTAAAGAATCCAGCCAACCAGATTCTTTCACTGGTTTTATACTTTATAAACATGCACAAGGCGTGTTTATACTTGATCAATGGTACTGCCAGTCCTTGAAGTGACTTCCTTCACTCACAGATAAATTCTAGATGGATTGACCACATATCACTTTATAATAGCTAATATTTAGTGTAGCAGAGCATGTGCCTCTTATTCTGAGGTTCAGTGCTATAACTACTATAAATGCAAAGGCTGTGTGTATGGCATGCATGTTTGTCTCTTTTTATATCTACATAAAGGTAGGTACGTATTTATGTGTGTACACACAAAAATACATACATACATACATGTATGCACACAGACAATGTTAAGGGTGAAATTGGAAGAAGAATGTAGAACAAACACCTACCTCCTTCTGCAGGAGGCACCCAGGTAGCACTAATAACTTCACACAAACTTATGTCTGGCTATTGATCCCATCCTCTGAGTCACTGACCTCAGGAAATTAGGTCAGAAAACAAAAATGGCTTAATACAAACCAACCCCACGACCTGAAGAAAAAAATGGACAGATGCCCATGTCCTTCTAGTGGCAACCAATACAGGAGTCTCATAAAACTATAAGGATATAGATAGGTGGGTTGTTGTGGAGTAATAGTACCCTCTCCTACTCCTCTGAACTCCAGTTACTCTTGGTAGATTTCTTCTGGCACTTATGCATTCTGCCTGGCTTAGTTCTTATTTGCAAATCTGTGTCTAGGGCAGAGTAACTGGGCCTTTGACTCAGGACATGGAAATTTAGAGGGTACAAAAATGTATACCATGTGGGCTTCTTGACCCACCCTGCTTGTCCCTAGGGAATTTCTCCAGCAACAATCTTGGGGGTCTTCAGGTCTTCCCCTAGGGAGGACTCTGTCTTACCTGTACACCATAGTATTACTTGGTGTCCCCTAATGATGCTTGTGTCCATGGTCTTTTCTATCAATAGAGCAGCGTCTCAGAATTCTCTCTTCTGGAGCCGGAGTTCGAATTGCTCCCTCTCTCCCCAAAATCAGCTTAGTGTTGCTTGTCCTCGCAAGGGATCAAATTGCTAATTAAGGTTTCATTTATTTGTGTACCTGTTGCATCCCTCTACTCAACTTGGATATCCAACAGGGAAAAGACAATTTTTCATTTTTCTTGGCATCTACCTTCGCACCTAGCACAGGGCTTTGGTTGTTACAGGTACTCAATAAATGCTCCCTGAACAATTAGAGGAATGAATGAGTTACATTTAACAAGAACACTGAACAATTCTGTCCATATCATATAGGGAATAGACTGGGCAAGATAGTAAGAATACCTTAGTACCTATGTTAAGCCAAAGTTCAACAGTAGATCCATTCGATGAGTCACTAAGGTATAATTGTGAGCAAAATCAGCTCAGAATATAACTGTTCTACCTGAAAGTGATAATACCAAAGAACAAAATGGCTGAACTGTTTGGATATGGCATGATTTCCACACTGAATGAAACCAGATTTGCTGTGGAAAACATTGGTAAACTTGCTTCGGGAAAAATTCCCCACTTCAGAACAACAACTCTGTCTCAGGAAAAGTCTCTCTGGAGAAACATATTCATAAAAGATCACTTCAAAAAGAATTCTTAAGTCCCTCACTTTAGGCTCTTTCTACTGGAAACCAAATGGGAATCCAGAGTCAGGGTGGAGGATAAGGGAGAATAACTTTTCTAAGCAAACTGGGAAAACTTCCATGACATGGGGCAATGGAGCAGTTGGTCATGGCTGTTCTGTCAAAACAAAAACAAAAAACATTCTCCCAAAAGCCCAAATGCCCTCTAGAAGCTGGTTCAGCTGCAGTAATTTTGCATGGAGTGTCTTAGTTATCCTTCCTCTAAAATAACCATCAAAGGTAGTACTCCTAATGTGTACATAGTAATGACTACGTGTAATTCATGTGAATAAACTGGGTCTGTGAGATGTTAATCACATTCTGTTTGCTTACTTGTCCAACACCAAATGGACCTTAAAAGACAAATATAATGCTATGTTATTACGATTCAAATAATGAAAAGATATTTCATAGCCCTTGTAATCTTGTGAATCACTCTGAATCCTAGCTCCATCATCTGGTGCTAGATTCACTTGTCTGGCATTGCACTTGGTATTTCTCTAGGAGATGGTGAAAAATAATAGTTTACTTACTTATGCAAACCTGTGATTTTGTCAGTGTCAACAGCTCCAGGTGTGGAAAGACATCTGTAACTTTTAGTCAGAGAATTTTTACAAAAAGATGAGCTCATTGAGCCACCCTGCTCCAGGGCTATCCTACATGAGTTTTTCAAAAGGATCCCCCACCCCATCCTTCCTCAGGAAGAGGTTAAGTGACTTGCCCCTGGTCCTATAGCTAATATATCTCAGAGTCTTCCTGGCTCCAAACTTTAGCCTTCTATCCATTGCTCCATATTTCCTATAATAACATAGATTGGTATATGATGTTCTTTGATTCACAGGGTGCTCTGCTCACAGTTGCCCAATGAGGTAGGTAAGAAAGATGTTGTTGAAGCTGTTGTTGTTGAGTTGTTCAGTTATTTCAATCCTGTCCAACTCTTCCTGGCCCCATTGGGAGTTTTCTTGGTAAAGATACTAGAGTGGATTGCCATCTCCTTCTCCAGCTCATTTTACAGATGAGGAAACTGAGGCAAACAGGGTTAAGTGACTTACCCAAAATCATACACCTGGCAAGTATCTGAGGCCAGAGGAAGTGGAAATGAGTCTTCCTGACTCTAAGCCTGGCACTCTATCCACTGTACCACTTAGATGTCCCAGGACAGGTAATATCATCTCCATTTTACAGATGAGGAAACTAAGATTTGGAGAAATTAAATGACTTGCCCAGTGCTGTATAGCTAGTAAGTATCAGAAACAAGATTTGGAAGCAGATGTATTTCCACTATCTATAACAATTGAAAACAGCCCTACATGGTGACCACAAGCAATTACATTGCATGATAGGATTTACTTTTGTGGTTTTCCTTTCTAAAATTAGTGTGTAATTAAGGTCACTTATTTTTCCAAATCATTCACTGCATATTTTACTCTAAAATTAAATTAGCTAAGATAATGGTTTTCCAGTCTGATTGCTGTGAAGGGAAAGGAAAAAGGAAAGATTAGGGAACTACAGAAAGTCTCTTCAGTTTTCTTTCACAATGAATGTAATATTTGAATACATTATCTCCTTTACTTTTACTAAATGCACTCCTACGTATTTTCTCAAGAAATGAAAGATGTTTGAGATTATTCTCACATTATATAAAAACACCTAAGGACATCAGATTCTATATCTCATATCTCTCCTTATGCATCCCTGAATTGTGTCAGAAAGTTAAGTGCAGGTAACTCAAAAAAAAAGGGGAAAAAAAGAAACTGAGGAAAATTCTAAAAGGTGTCACAAGCCAACAGAAAACTAATTTGCATTGCTCACTTAAAATGTGATAAAAAAAAAAAATCAGAGGAAAGAGACTCTCATATGATGATTCAGTCCAATGCTCTGCCTCCAAGCAAAATATCTAACCCGTTCTCATTAGAGAATTACTCAAAATTAAATAACTACACTGCAACATCACAGTAAAACAATTCAATAAGGGAGAGAATTCACAGCAAGTTAGACATTGCTGCCATGTTGATTCAGGCCCCCATCATCTCACACCTGTCCTTTGTAGTCGCCTACTTCTTGACCTCCCTACTTCAAGACTCTGCCATTTATTCCTATATCTTATTGATAGGATATATCCATTTATATCCTATACTCAGCTATCAAACTGACCTTCTTAAAGTATGGGGTTCAATATGTCATCCCCTATTCAGCAAATTTTAACAGCTCCCTATCATGACCTCTAATATCAGATATAAAATCTTCCATCTCACTTTTATAGAAATTCATAACCTTGCCCCTTTTTCTCTTTCCAATCTTTTTCTGTCTTTACTTCCCTCTACTTACTCCACCATCTAGAGACTCTAGTCTTCCTGCTATTCCTTGCAAGAAACTCCATCTTCCAAATCTGAGCATTTTAAATGGCTGTCTTCCATGCCTGGAATTCTCTCACTCCTTACCTTTACTAATGAGTTCCTTTATATCTCAGCTAAAAGTTCACCTTCTGCAAGAAGCCTTCCATGGTCACTCTTAACGCTAATGCCTTCCCTTTGCAATTATCTCCAATTTACCTAGTATGTAGCTTGTTTTACATACTTTTTTGCATATTGTTTCTCCCATCAGATTATAAGTTTCTTAAGGGAAGAGACTATTTTTGCATTTTGTGTGTCCCCAGTGCCTAACACAATTCTAGGCACATAGTAGGTGGTTAACAAATCCTTTTCAAAAAAGTACTACACACATAAAAAATAACACGTCAAAACACTGACTCTGGTTCATAAAAAGTGTCCATAAATGAAGGGATATGATGGAATGGGCCAAACGGAAGCACAAAAAAGGGGCATTAGCAAGGGAATGGAAATAAAGCCATGGTGGACTACAAAACTCTATGCCTAGCTTACACAGAAATACACAGCTTTTCCAACAAAAGAGCACAGTAAGACCAAGTAAGATGTTTATTTTTCCCAATGTCTCCCTCAGCCACATTTCTGGTTTCAATGCCAAATTAGCAAGGAAAGGCACCCAATAGTCAGATTTCTGCTATGGCAAATCACTCTTTAGTGAAATTAGGAGTGGATTCAACGAAGGGCATGCCTTCATCTCTATTTAGTCTCCTGGCACAGGTCCTCCAATCTTTCCTTTATGTTTCTCTTTTTCCGGTATCTTCACATCTCTAAAGGGAAAGCCCAAGTAAAGGAAGGCAATCAAGCCTGCAAAGTGTATCTGGATGGGAGTGAGTACATTGTAATGGATAGAGACATTTGGCTTACATTTTTAATGGGCATTCTCAGCATTCATTCCCAGAAAGCAGATGCAGCAATTCACTTTCTAGTAAGAACTGAAAGGGTGTAGACATTCAGTGGTGGAATAGCCACATGAAGGAAATAATGTATTATACTGAGCTGGTGATGATCAAGTGCTACACTGAGATGGAAGTATTTTATAATCTTATGCCAACAAGGGAAATAAATCAAAGGATATTTTGTTGAGCCTTTTCAAATACTGTAGCTGACATTCATCAATCATCAGCAAATTAGTAGATCATGCCTTTTTAACTAATGAGTCATATCTACATTAAAAGTTGATGAGCATATCAGAAAGTGCTTGTTGGGTTAAGAAAAGGTATAAATTGCGTTTTGGTGTAATTTTTATTCTTAGAGAGCTTTCCCTTTTTCTTTGCTGTAATTGCTTTCATAGAATTTCAGAATACGTACAGTATTGATGGGTCAGTATTTATAATCCACTGTAAAAAAAGCCTCGACTAATGCAAATACAGCTTCTGCTCCAAAACCTCCAATTACAGGGAACTCACTACCTTTCAGCACAGGCTGTTCTACTTTGGGACAGTTGTGTGCTGCTGCTGTTGTGTCGTTTCAGTCATGTCTAATTTTTTTGCGACCCCATTTGGGCTTAAGTGACTTGCCCAGGGTTACACAAATGGTAAGTGTCTCAGGTCAGATTTGAACATGGGAAGATGAGTCTTCCTGACTCCAGGTCTGGCCCTGTATCTATTGCCACATCTAACTGCTTGGACAGCTTTAATTGTTGGCAATTTTTTTTCTAACATCAAGCCAAAATCTGCCTGCACACTACTACTTTCACCCACTGCTCTTACTTCTGCCTTTTGGCAGACAAACAAAACAAGTTTAATTCCCTCTTTCATTCAGCAGCTCTTTAAATGTTTGCAGACAACTTTCACATTTTCCCTTCTGTCCCAAGTCTTCCCTTTTCCACGTTAAACAACTCCAGTTCCTTCAATGTATTTGCATGGTATATTCTGCAGTCTTCTCACCATCATGCGTTCCCTTTGCTGAACATGTTTTAGCTTATCTGCTTCCTTGATTAAAATGTGCCTTCTAGAACTGAATGCAGCACTCCAAATATGGTATGACCAGGTAAGAGAGCACAGCAGTAAAAACTGCTCCATTCTGTTTCCATCAATACATTCTAAGACTGCATTAGATAGACACCTATAAAACCTGCCGACCACTAAAACTCACAGGTTTCTTTTTTATACAGATGACACAACTTCCCCATCCTATACTTTCAAAGTTTATTATATTTTTTATCCAACTATGAATATTTACATTTTCCCCTATTAAGACATATCATACTACATTTGGCTCGGTGTTCTAGCCTGTCATTATGCTTTTGGATCCTGATTCTGGCATCTAATGTTTTAATCATCCCTTTTAATTTTATGTCATGAGACTGAAAGGAGGTACTATCTTTGACTTCCCCTTTTATCTCTGGTATTCAGCATAGTGCCTAGCAAGAAGAATCATTTCATATATGCTTATTGACTGTGTCAGATGCAAATTTGAAAGGAATTCAATTGATTCCTTCATCCAAATTATTGGGGTGGGTGGGTTGAGCATAACCAAAGGTAACTATGATACTGTAACAGCAATACCCCTTCAGCTAGACATGAATTCACTAATCACTGGTTCTGAAGCCTTCAAGCCTTAATAGCCTTCAAGTTAAGTCAGGTAAAGAAGCATTTAAGTGCTTTCTACATGTACCATGGACTTCCTTCAAAGAAGGAAGCATACTGAATATATTAATAGATTAAGACTAAAGGTATCAACAAAGGCAAAACTTGCAAAGCTGTGGGGTTGGGAGGATATGTAATCATCAAATCTTATAGTTGAAAGGAATTTAGAGATCATTTTCCACATTAAAAAAACTAAGACAAGTCTATGGTTACATGGTAACAGATCTTGTCTACAATATGTGAACATGTGTGTTTGCACTGACCATTTTGATGCCTTTAACCCATTTATAACAACCGCATCATTTCCTAAGATAGAAATATTGAATATATGCTCCTTAAGAACACAAACTTTATTTTGTCTTTTTATCCCCCAAATCTAACCTTGTACACAGTAGATGCTTGATAAATGTTTTTTGGACTGGAGTAGAAATTTAAAGTGAGCTCATTCCACTAAACTAAATAGTCTTAAGCCTGAGCAAACCAAAATACTAAAATTGATATTCACAAGCTTCTTAAATAACAATGTGATTTTCTCGTAGGGGAAGCCTACCAAGTCTTTAAAATCTACCCCAAATGCTTAGCTAGCTACTGTTGCACAGTGGATATTCAATAAGCACTTGTCAAATATTCAACTAATGCGTTTTTGGTTGATTTTGAAATGGTGAGAAACAGAGACTTCAGCTTCATGACTAACTTGGGAAGGAGTCGTTCTGTTCGTAAGCCAACATGAAAGATTTTATTTCCTTTCAAACACAGCAAGGATGTCAATTTACCAAACAGAGGTGGGTTAGGGGATGGATGGAAGGAAAAGTGAAAAATCACAACCATTGTTCAAGGAAAATTTGATCCATTTTCCCATGTGTTCCCATATCTTGTTTCAAAAATCTTTCAAATAAAGAATATCTCAAATGTACATCAAGGAAAAAAAAGGTTAACTGTGTCCAACCATAAAAGTATGAAAAGGTTTTTATCTTCACTTTTGCTTTTGTGAATGTTACTGAAGTGAGTTCCTGTTTAAAGTGCATCTCCCAATCAATTTCTTTTATTTACAAATACCAGTTTGAATGAGTCTTTTACAGCTGATTAACTTTTGTCAAGTTACTTCTATTTAAACAGAAGACTAAAAATGCATAGCATCTACTCAATTTCATTTTCTTTCCCTCATGTCCTACTTTCCTACAAGTCTTCTATCTCCAACCAGAGCAGTACAATGAGCTGTTAAGATTTAATCACAGATGCTTCTGTTTGGCTTAATTATATTTGTCATTTCTCCAAAATATTGAAATAAAAAAGAACAAGAAAAACATTTGAAAATAGGAGATAGAAAACTGACTCACTGACTTTGTTAAAAAGTCAACATGTTAAATATGTTATAAATATAAATCTATTTCATTACCATTTTAATTAAGGGTAACGAACAATAATTAACAAATGACATTTCAAATTAATTTCCTCAACTGGAAATAGCCTGATGGAAATCATTGTAAAATCTAATTCTATCTACATTCTGGTCTGGTTCCAGCCATCCTTTCAAAAGCAATGACCTTAAACTAGGCATCATCAGAGACAATATTCGAGCTCTTTAAGTATATTATCATGATTACTAAATTATTCATAATAATTACTACTAACAATAATAATAAATAGTTTCTTCCACTAAATTCCTATCACATGACCTATGAGGCTCCATGAGGCTGTCAGGGAAGTAATTCCCAAGAGAACCTAGGAAACTTAAAAGAGTTTGAGTGAAGGCTATGACTCCTTCATCCAAAGACCAGACTGGATGCATTCAGAAAAGTTCATCATCAAAAATTTAGCAAACATATAACAAGGTCAAGCTATTTTTGTCCACACAGCAATGCACTTGATTTTTGAAGGGATTAAAATCTGTAACAAGGGAGGGAGAACTCCCTTTGATGGAATCTCTGGTCTTTTGAAGTATTAAAATAATGAATGACCCTAATTTGTATCAAGAGAGACAATATGGTAGAAAAGTAGACTATGGATACCCAAGGTCAAATTCCATCTTCTGTGTCTCCTAATCATGTGCTGTAATCATGTACTCCTAATCATGCTCTCTAAGCCTTGATTTCTTTGTATGTAAAAAGGGAGTTGAAAATATTTGTATCACTTATCTTCAGTGATATATTGTGAAGAAACATTTTTTTAAATCTTAAAGTCATACGTGACTTAATATATAGCCAGGTTTGGTTTTCAAAACACTTTCACATCTATTCACTAAGTTAATCACCTTAAAAATCCTGTGAGGTCATCATGGCAAGTATACATTTTGGAGATGAGGAAACGAGCTAGGAGAGGGTGGAGGTTCAAATGGCACCATGTACGCAAAGAGTTGCATAAACTTTAAACCACTATGTAAAGGTTGGCTATTATTACTACTGTTATTATAAGCTACTTTGCCATAGTCATAGGACCAACAGGAGACAGAGCCAGGACCTAAAGCCAAATTTTTGTGATTTTAAATACTTATATGGCCATAATGTCATGCCAGAGTTTGCAACTGCTGTTTTCTAAGAATAGCCTCTCCTATTTGTGATGCATATTTCATCTGCACAGTCTATAATGGGGAAACTGCTTTGTGGTCATAATAAGTAACAAATATGTTTCAGAAATACTCTCCTACATACTAATTTTGGAACACATTATCAAAGCACTTAAAGAGTAAATTCTGAAACTAAAATTAAAAAATCTTACGTCTCAAGTCCTAGACAAGTCGCGGAAAGCCAAAAGCTTAGGAACCCCATTCCAAGATTCTAAATTTCAATATTACTACAATGATTTTCCAGTGCATTTATCATCTCAAGTGATCCAATCAATTTCTCTAAATAAAACTTATTTCAATTCACTTTAATTTTTAAAAATACTTATTTCATTCAGCACTTTGGGGGGACCGAATTAGAGAAATAGTCATAGATATTATTACAGAATTAGATTTAGAATCAGAAGGAACATTGGAGATGGTGTAGCCCACTGCCTTCATTTTATGGGTACAGCACAACTCCCCTCACACAAGATGTAAACACTGAAGACAGTATTTGAACCCATATCCTCTGACTCCCAAATCTGTGCTATTTCCACCCCACCGTACTACCTTTCTATAGATTTAGCACTTAATAGCACTTAAGTGTTCACAAATAAGTGTTGGTCTTTTTCTACACTTGTTTTTTAACTTGCTGTCGTCTAATACATATGTACATATATTAACTGTATTTACAGTTTTTCCTAATTTATGTGTTTTCGTTTTCAACATTCATTTGTATGTTTTAAATTTTCTCCTCCTCCCTCCCTCCCTAAGATGGCATGCAATTTTATATGGTCTCTACACATATATTCCTATTAAATAAATGCATTTATACACCAATCATGTTGCATAGAACTATAATGAATGGAAGAAACCACAAGAAAAACAGAACAAAACACAACAAAATATAACAAAAAAGAAAATAATCTGCTTCACTCTGAGTTCCATTTTTTTCTACACTTTTGCCAGCCAAGATCACATTGGTGGTTGGTTCCTTCTCTGTAAACCCCTCATAAAAGCATCCTCCCTACCTTTAGCACTCAGATACTAAAGCACCAGGATGCCAACACTCACCTTTAAATGAGTCATAAGTAACAATCTTTCCTTCAAAAAAATATAAGAAAACTATATTCTTAAGGTATACGGTTCAGAAATGCAATCCTGCCCTCCTTTCATCTAGATATCTCATATCAAGAATAAATTTTAAAAGAAAGAATTCAGTGGAACATGAAGCTTTAAGGCTTTCAAGAGGTTCTTTTTCTTGTTTTTATTGTCATTTTTTAGTCATGTCTGACTCATCACAACCCTATTTGGGCAAAGATACTAGAGTGATTTGCCATTTTGTCTCCAGCTCATTTTACAGACAAGGAAACTGAGGCAAACAGGGTGAAGTAACTTGCCCCAGGTCACATAGCTAGTAAGTGTCTGAGGCTAGATTTAAACTCAGGAAGATGGGTCTTCCTGATTCCAGGTCTGGTATTCTATCCACTGAACCACCTAGCTACCTCTCAAGATGATTTTAGCTGAGTGCAAGCCAGGGAACTTAAGCTCATTACAGCAAATCTAGGGATAGGGACTGGTCCAGGGACTTCACCAATGGAGGGAACTCATGTATGAGGGATCTCCCTCAACCAACTAGGTGGGTACCTTCCCAAACTTGTAGAATTGCCTAGAGCAGAGGCATCAAAACCTCATGAAGCCCAAGATACTTGCTGAATACACCTGACTAAATTAAAATATAATTGCAAAATATTTAACAAAATAAATCAAAATACAATAAAACCTAAATAAGCATTACATTTTTAAAACCAAGTAATTATGTGACCTTAAAAATCCATGGATAGATAGATAGATAGATAAACAGATTACTGTCTCCTGTTTCTATTTGAGTTTTATACCATTGGCCTATATACCACTAAGAGATTAAGTGACTTGCCTAAAGTAATGAAACCAGAATAAGTCAGAGAAAGGATATTAAAAAAAAAAAAAAAAGGTCTTCCTGGTTCTCAGGACAGTACTCTATGTCTACCAAGCCACACTGCCTCTCACATTTAGACTACAGCAAATCTAATTACTAACAAGTCATATGTGGACTTGAAAAATTAAGGATCTATAACTAAATCTCCTTTCCTTTTCTGTTATAAATAGGTCTAAGAAGCTAGTCATCCTTTCTCATGATATCTTTTGTTTTCATTGGGAATTTTGCCTCAGAGGTAAAGGCAATCCTCTGCCTCTCATGAAGCCTCAGCAAAGAGCAAGAGTCTATCTTCTGAACAAGGGGTACACACCATCCGTTTAATGGCACTACATATCAGTGTCTCCAAGTGCCTCTCAACATCACTGTATACTTCTCTCTCTTACTTTTCTCCATTCCTCATTACTCATATCTCACACCATGACTTCCCCTCCCCTTTTCTCTTCTCCTCCATCTATACTGTAGGCTTATTAAAGGGAATCATAAGCACCAATGAGCCCTCATTCTGAAGGAGAATTAAGTTTCTTCCGGCCATTCAGATCTCAACCTCAGGACTAAAGAGGATGTTTACCTCTTTCCTAGAGTTAAACAGCAGCTTAAGTATGATATCAACTGGTACTCCAGACTTGATGTTATGCATAGCATCAAATAACTGCTGTCTAATCTGGCTACGATGCAAAGAGAAAGAGAATAGTGGTTCCCCCATCACAGGACCTTCTCCCTAACACCCACAGAGCAGAGGCAGCAAATAAACTGAATATCTGAGCAAATCATAGTCTCTTGGAGCCTTGGGTTTTTCATCTCCAAATGGAACAAGTTGGATTAGATGATCTGAGAACTCCAAAATATCAGAGCCAATAGAAATCTAATCTTAGCAACATTTCTTAATGGCCTCATTCTGCAGGGATATGAAGAGTTTCTTCAGGACTCTTGAATTTCAACACCCCAATCCGGTCACCTTGCAATTTCTAACCTGTAATCTAAAACAAGACTTCTTAAACTTTCTCCACTCTGTGACACCTTTTTGTGTTTCAGCAGTTTTTTGGTATTACATGGCTTGAGGGCATGTATAGTACAAAGTGCTGGGGTCTTGTGTTCAGAACCACAGCTGCAGCAAAGTTGCTTGATTCAATATGGTCAAGCACTGTCAGAAACACCTCAGATTCATTGCACATTTGACTTTGTTTACACATTTAATTTTTAATTAATTTTTGGTCATTACACATTCAGAAACCTTTTACTATCACCATATTTTTCATGGCCTCATATGGGGTTACGATCCACAGCTTAAGAAGCACTGTTCTGGAAGACTAGACTTGAAATTCTCGATTTCAATTTCAAGGCAGTCATACATTGCCATTCCTTTCAATGAAGGCAAGTATCCAACAAAGTTGGATTCAACTAGGGCTACTAATTTCACTTGTCTTCAGAAATACCACATCATTCATATTAAACTGTTAAGTCCCACTTTAATCTGGACAATTACAAATGATCAAATTTTCCCTCTCCCATTTGATGGGAATGTTGTTGTACTTTTCAAGGCATATAGAGGGGTCCCTACCTGCTACAACTTAAGAAGAGGTTATTGAGCATGAACAGATAGTTGCTACAAAGGAGAATAGAAAAGTTGGGCAGACAACATCAAATTGCACAAGGGTAAGCAAAAAGGAAAGGGAAATTACTGAAAAAGGAAAGGAAAGTTGTTTTACTTTTAGATCCAACTGAGCAGACATTCTATTGAGGTGGTCTTCATAAAAAGTTAGAAGGAACTTCAGAGATTATGCAGTCCAAATCCCTCATTTTACAGATGAAGAAACTAAAGCCCAGAGAGGCTAAGTGCTTTGCCCAAAGTCACATAATTCCAGAGCCAGTGCTTTCCCCCACTTTCTCCTCTATGTCAATACCATATCTTGATGGGCAGCTAGGTGGTGCAGTGGGTAGAGCTCCAGTGCAGGAGTCAGGAGGACCTGAGTTCAAATCTCACCTCAGACACTTGACACTCACTAGCTGTGTGACCTTGGGCAAGTCACTTAACCCCAATTGCCTTATCCTGGGTCATCTCCAGTCATCCTGATGAATATCTGGTCACTGGATTCAGATGGCTCTGGAGGAGAAGTGAGGCTGGTGATCTGCACAGCCCTCCCTCACTCAAAACAAAGTCAAGTGCAAGTCATGTCATCATTTCTCTGATGGCATGATCTTCTTTGGCAACAAAGGACGAACACACACACAGTATCTTGAGAAGGAACTACAGATGTATGATGATCTGCTCCTACAATCAAAGAGGAAAGTGGGATAGATTACCCTGGAGGACTGTGCATTCCTCTCAAATATTCCAAGGTTATCTCCATCCCAAAAGCCTGTCTTTTAAAAACCAATATTCTCCCATGATGTCATAAGTTAAGAATCATGGAACGGCACTATCTTGAAAGATAGTGTAGATAGCCCAAAGGCCAATGGAAATACTGATAATGGGTCTAAATATGCTGCCTCATATTAGCAGCAATGACATGTAGCTAAGCAACATAAAATATACTGAGAACATATATGACAGGAAGAGGGAGTAATCTGGTCATGGAGTGAGAGCAAGTGATAACAGGTTGGCAGTTTGATGTTACTCTGGTATGTACTGTCCAGATATTTGTAAATGCCCTGTTTCCCAGAGTTCCCTGTTCCAACAAGTAGGGTATGCCCTAAGCTTGGCATAACAACCATCCTTTGAGCTCTAGATGATCTCACTCTCTGGCAAAGTGTATTGCTTTGACCAGTACCAGGTGTTCACTAAGAGAGTTATGTTTCATATTAATCAATATTCATAAAATATTAATCAATAACTGTTTAGTTGAATCTCCTTCTATTTCCTAGGGACTTGAGAGCCATCCATCACAACTTTTGGTATGCTCACAATCCTTGATTCTTATAACAGCTAAGTGAACCAGACAAGGTACTGCACTCCTGTTTCCACCATGCTAACCCTGATTCTGTTTGCGTCTGTGAGACAATCAGCTTGGAGACTGTTCCCACAGGATTCAGGAATGCCTGTATTGTCCATTCATGAGTCTGCCATGGGAAAGACTAAGAATGATTATGATGGTTCAGCCCACCTATGTATATAAAGCACTGCATGGTAAGCCCACCTCCTCAGGAGGACTTCTGCTTGCAAGCGTTTCCTCACTCTGAAATAAACTTCTGTTTGTGTCCTGACTCTCCTCTCTCTAATTTCTTCTGTTTAGCTAAAGTCACCCATGGTTAGAAGTCAGTTCTGGTCCAGGTGACGTTAAAAAGTATTTAAAAAGTGAGTACAAGTACTCTTTCACATTTTGTGTGTCAAGGATCTCTTTAGCAATACTCTCAAGAAGACCTTGGACCTAAATGGTTTTTAAAGGCATAAATAAAATGCAGAAGATTATCAAGGAAACCAGTTATACTAAAAAAGTTATAAGAATATTTTCTTTAAAGCTCACGGAACCCAAATTAAAGAACTCTGCCTAAGAAGAAGACCTATAGCATATTGGTTTTATCTTCTGGGGAGGATTTATGGAAAGTCACAGGCACAAACTGCTCCAATGAAGGCAGACATACGTTACAATTTTCATCAGGAGAAAAAGTGTCCATATCAATCATGGATCCATTATTACATCAAAGAGTGCCTGATAAACTGTGGTTTAAAATGTTCTTTTTTTCCTATTACGCCTTTAATCCCCATTACCTAACACAACTCCTTGCGCATATTAGGGACTTGAAAAATGACTTTTGGATTTGATTTAAAATTTAAAGTGGTCTCATTACACTGGAACTGACAGTCCTCACCCTTAGCAATCCAAAGTACTAATATTTATATTAACAAGTTTATTAAATGGCAATATTATTTGCCCTAGAGGGGAGCCTACCTAATCTATTTATAGCTAATCCTATTAATCTGATACTTGAATAGGACATAAATTCGGAGTCACAAATAGGACCGCTTTAAAATGACTATGTTAAGTTTATTATGTACTTTTAAAAAAAGATATATACACATACAATTTCACATACAACCCTCTTTTTTGTTTTTTGTATATGGAAATGTTACTACTGGATGACGTTTGTCAACTAAAGAATTAAAAATAAGGTTTATTTAATAAATGAGTAAATAAATCAGAAACATTTGGATTCAGTTTACCACGAGATCCCATCTAATTGCCAATGAAGTAGAATCCTATGTAGTCCACGCAAGCACAAAGATAAAGGCTCTTAATCTTTCCCAGGTGGCCGAAAGGCTTTCACTCAATCAAGTGAAGCCGAAAATAAAAATAAATATTTTTCTGACAAGTAAGTATAAACAATAAGACAGATGTCTCAGCAGGTAAAGCTTTTCTGACAAACACTAATAACAGATATGCTGGTTGGATTTACTGCAAAATAACCGCGAGTTCATATTTTGAAACTTTTTTTCAGCATTCTTTGTGTATTCCCTGCTTGGTCAATGCCACTCTGTTGGCTGTCTATGTTTGCTTTGGTCTCCCTTCCTGTCAATCCAAATCTCTTTCTGTACCAATAATATTAATTCCTGCATTTCTTCTGTTCAAGTGCCATTCTTCCAATCTTCAATGTCCTCTCAATTCCATATTTATCACCTCCTTCAAGACTCAAATCAAAAGTTGCCTCCTCCAAGAAGTCCTTCTGTATTCATTATGCTGACTCTATGTTGGGTTCATGATACTTATTATTACCTGGATATAGGTACTGCCGCTGCTGCTACAGCACAATCTATCCACACATTCTCATTCTACGAAATTCTTATTCATATCTTTCCATAAATGCTCTCTAATAGATCCACCCAACATGCTGATGACCCTAACTTGATTCATTTAATATTTCATGGATACCAATATAATTCATAGACTTCCATCTATTATCCCTTGCTCTTGTATCACCAACCCGCTTATATGCAGAGCCCTGATATCTTTTATAGCACTTCTTGTGCACAAAAATCACACTTGATAATATGTCATGGTCTATTAATACTTGTCATGTGTCTTTTCATTGTCCTTTGGGGTCACCTATAACTTGAATTCTTTAGAGATCATGATGTTACATGATTCACTGTCATATAGAATTAACTACAAAATTATTGGTACTAAAAAGATCAATTCTGGTAGCTTGAAATCATTCAAAGTGCTGCAAAAATCCCATACATAATCTAATCTAACCTCTTTTTCCCACTGTTCAATTACAGGTTCAGTTCATTTTCATTGGTAGCTACGGTACAAAATATAGGTACAGAGAGACTAAATCAATGAGGTATCCATCCAAAAGCATGTCAGAATCTAGATAATATGCACGGTTGATCCACTCTGTTTCTCCTGTTGGGTTGTTAGGTGAATCTTCTTTAGGTAATGGTAGACTATATTAATTAGCCCTGTCCAGTTCACTACTAACATCAGCATCTTCTCCAAACTTCTGCAGTGAATTTGCATTTTCCATTGTTGACAATCTATTTCGTACTGTTTGTATGTGCTTTCTCCCTCAACTAAATGGCATGTCTTTCAAATGGTGTTAGTTCTTCATTGCAACCAGCAGTAATGCTTTACATGGTGTCAGTGCTTCTCCCCATTCTTCTCCCCAAAAGAGTGATCAAATAGCTTTGAAAACCCAACAAAAGAGGGTAAAGTAAATGAAAATTATTTTAATTGAGTGCAGTTCTCATTTGTTCTAAGGCTGGCTTTAAGTATCTATCCCTATCTATCTGACCTCTCAGGGGCTTCAATGAACTAAACCCTAGTTCTAATATCTTGATTATATGATACCCCAAGAACAAGAAAAACAAACAAATCAGAAACCACTGCTTCTTAGAAAAGCACTCAGAGCAGTGGATGTAGCAGAGCAAAGTCTTGGAGGTATTATCTAGAACTACACTTACCCACATTTTCCTGTACTATCTCACCCTATCATTACAGATTTCTGTTCACTGGATTTGTGGATTTTTCTACTTAATTTTTAGAGACTTGGGCCCTCTTTTACAGGTCTTCCCTTTTAGAGAAGTCTCTTTAAGCCTCTTATTTAGTGTATGTTTTCGATTTTAATGTTTACTTTTGGTTTGTTTAGATTTTGGGTTGTTGTTTGCTTGTTTGAGAGGGGTGATAGATTTGGTGCTGGGAGGAGAGGAAGGTCCTTTTGGACCTAGACCATTTTTTTCTTCTCCTCCATGAATTTAATCCATTCTTGGACATAAACCTGCCCCCAATCCAAAAGCACACAGCAGCCGTCTGACTTCTGAAGCTAAATGCTTGAATATGGGCTGAAAGGAATCCCAGAAGATGGAACTGATAAGCACATCCACCTGGAGAAATTGTAGGATAAGTTTAAATTAAATGAAATATAATAAATGAAATATAACTATGAATATAATAAATATAAACTTAATAAAATGAAATGAAATATAATGAGATATAAATAAATAAAGGCAGAGGTAAACTATTGAACTTAAGAAGATAAAGTCAATCTTCCAGTGAAAGCTTAGAAATAGCTTGGCCCAGGATTACTGTAAGCTAAAGTTATATCCTTATACTCCAAGGTACATAAGTAAGGCTGAAACATGTGCACAAAGCAATCATCAACATACTACATATGAACTGTGACCGGTACCTAAGCTATAAGACCTAAGATGTGTAATCTAGCCCAGGGCTGCACAGAAATGCTTTTACATTCTAGAAAGAAACTTCAAACCAAATCCAAGGAGAACTAGAATCCATTTATTATCTACCAGACATTTATTATGTACCCACCATGTGCAGAACACTTCACCAGATGTTCCTGGACACATGAAGTTTAGAAATGATATAGTCCTTGTTCTTATAAGACTTCCATGTGAACACAGTATCCTAGGATTAGAACTGAAAGATAGCTTGGAAGGAACTCACACCAATCTCTTCATTTTACCGTTATGAAATCAGAGGCCCAGAGAAATTAAATGACTTACCCACATTCACACAAGTCGCAAAACTGGGATTCAAACCCAAGTCTTTTGACTCCAAATTCACTGCATTCCAATATACCACACTAACTATTCAAGTCATAGGCCAAGTGTTCTATGGTATCTGTGGCGAGTCTAAAGGACCAGAAATACCCCCTAGTCCTATATTGACTTAGGTCACTATTCTAATCCTTATATCCTCTGAAGATATCGCAACAAATTTTTCAGCAGACTATGCAATAGCAGAGCCAAGCAGGTTCACCAGGGCAGACTGAAGCAGAAGCAGCAGTGCAAATTCTCAAACATATCAGCCCAGGACAGGAGTCCAGCAGAACTGAGTGAGGGAGAAGCATAGGGCCCCTGGTAACAGCAGCAGCCACTCCAGAGACTATCAGCCCACAGATTGAATGTCTGTAAGTCACCTACTTGAGCTTCCAGGAGCCAAGATGGCAGAGTGATCTGTAAAACCTTGAAAAATCCAGAGAAAATTTCCCAAGGAAAAATCCAGGAATAGTCAGATCAGCCGAAGTGGTAAACAATCTCTTAGCTCAAGAGGACAGGAAAAGTATTAAGGAGATACCCTCTTGTTGTGGCTGAAGGGGACCAGTACAGGACCAGAGCTGTCCCAGACACCCCACTTCAGTGAACTGGGAAGAGATCCTGAACCCCAGCCAAATGTAGCCTGTAAGTATCAACACCAAGATTAAGAAGGAAGCAGAAAACTGGGAAAGAATTTTTGCAACTAGTGTCTGTGATAAAGGCCTCATTTCTAAAATATATAGAGAACTGAGTCAAATTTACAAGAATACAAGTCACTTCCCAAATGATAAATGATCAAAGGATATGAACATGCAGTTTTCAGAGGAAGAAATTAAAGCTATCTGAAGGCATATGAAAAAATGCTTTAAATCACTATTGATTGCAAATCAATTGATGCAAATCAAAACAACTCTGAGGTACCACATCACACCTATCAGATTGGCTAACATGACAAAACAGGAAGATGATAAATGTTGGAGAAGATGTAGGACAGCTGGACTACTAATTCATTGTTGGTGGAGCTGTGAGCTGATCCAGCCATACTGGGAGAGCAATTTGGAACTGTGCCCAAAGGGATACAAAAATTGCATACCCTTTGACCCAGTAATATCCAAAAGAGATCATAAAAATTGGAAAGGGTCACGCATATACAAAAATATTTATAGCAGCTTTCTTTGTAGTGGCCAAGAACTGGAAATCAAGGGGATGCTCATCAAGTGGGGAATGGCTAAACAAGTTGTGGTATATGAACGTAACGGAATACTATTGTGCTATAAGAAATGATGAACAGAAAGACTTCAGATTAGCCTGGAAAGACTTATATGAACTGATGCTGAGTGAAAGGAGCAGAACCAGGAGAACTTTGTACACACCAACAACCACAGTGTACAATGAATTTTTCTGATAGACTTAGCCCTTCACAGCAATTCAAGGACCTAAAACATTCCCAAAGGACTCTTGAGGCAAAATGCCATCCACATCCACAGAAAGAATATGGAATTGGAACACAGAATGAAGCAGAATATTTTCTCTTGTGTTATGTTTCCTTTTGGTTTGTTTTTTCTCATAATTTCCCCCATTCATTTCAGTTCTTCTATGCAACATGACTAATGTGAAAATGTGCTTAATAAGAATATATGTGTAGAAATCATATAAGATTGCATGCTATCTTGGAGAGGGAAGTGGGAGAGACGGGGAGAATTATGGAAGTGATGTAGAAAACTGAAAACAAATATTAATAAAAAACAATTTTCAACAGACAGCCTCCCAAGAATATTTAGACACCAGATACTCCCAACAGTCCATGGGCTCTACAAAGACATGTTCTTAACTTCTATTTATGTTCTTAATAATTTGGAAGCATTTGTTAGTCAAAATTAAATTATAGGCAGCCCATTTATGGAATAACTGATTAGCCAAACTTATTAGCATGAATCACAAAATCTCTCCTTGAAGCTGTTGTGTTTCTAAAGAAGTTCAGCATGTTCCTCACCCTTCCAATATAAGCACCAGATCACAGCCATCATAAGATGAAATTCAACAAGCTTTAAGCTTTAATAGCTTAAAACTGAACTAAGACTTTCAGTAAGCCCTATATATTTACCATCCATAGCTCAGCTCCCACCAGTACCTGTATCACAAGCAAAACCTTTTACTAGGAGATGTGTCTATGTCATCAAAGGGAACATAGGGATAAACAGCACAATGGTA
This sequence comes from Notamacropus eugenii, assembly GCF_028372415.1. Taxonomy (NCBI): domain Eukaryota; kingdom Metazoa; phylum Chordata; class Mammalia; order Diprotodontia; family Macropodidae; genus Notamacropus; species Notamacropus eugenii. The sequence continues at coordinate 123,027,423 of NC_092874.1, read as the reverse complement.
CTTAAGATCCTCATCTGTGGAGAAAGAAAGGCAAAATCCACCTCGGGACTCATCAGCAGCACTGTCTGATAGCAAACAAAATAAGAAATCTCACTTAAGAGTTAAACAGAAGTATTTAGACTCATCTTTCCTCATCATCAATAACCTATTTTCTTGAGCGTCTAAGTACACAGAACTCTATTGGGCTTCTAGGGAAACTAAATAGAGGATAATCAAAAAACATGTTGGTTTCCACACTTTACAAAATGTCTCAGAGAGAAAAAGCCAGAATCATCAGACTCCATGGAGGCATGATTAATATAACAAGAGCTACATTTCCATAATGTTTATGGATTGCCAGACAAAAAGGGGATATTATAGACCCTGAGAGTTCTCTTAACAGGAGATTACTGACTCTTTTCCTTGATGGTATTAATACAGCATTATATTTTGTGTTGGGGGTAGCTACATGGCACAGCAGATAGAGTGCCAGATTTGGAGTCAGGATGACTCACTTTTCTGGTTTAAATCTGGCTTCAAACACTTACTGAGCTAGTCACTTAACCCTGTTTGCCTCAGTTTCTTCATTTGTACAATGAGTTAGAGAAGGAAGTGCGAAACTACTCAGTATCTTTGCCAAGAAAATCCTAAATGGGAGCACAAAAAGTCAGACATGATTGAAAAGCAACTGAACAACAAATATTTTATGTTCCAACTTATAAAATTCACAAATGGTAATATTTTAAATGGTTTAATTTTGTTAGGTGTTCTTAACCTTTTTAAAGGCAGCTGCTAAATCAACTCACTAATACATATGGTTTATACTAACAGTTTCAGATGTACTCTGATGGAAGGAGCACTGAATGTGCAGTAAGAGGACTCGGTCAAGCTCTGATTTGGATGCTTACTAGAGGTATAACTTTTGGCTAACCCCCTATTTTCATGTTTCCTTATCCATAAAGTGGTGATAATAAATGAATATGCTACTTTCCTGACAAAGTTATAGTGAAGATCAAATGAGACCATAAATATAAAGTGAAGTAAATTAATTCTAAAATGCAATGTAAATGCTACTCATCATTATTATTAATATAGTTCATAGTTGTTTAACAGTGTTTGGCACATAGTAGGTGCTTCAAAATGTCTCCCTCCTTCCCATTCATGGACATTCTAAGAAATCAGACTAGCAATCCTCATAAGTAGGTCCAAGTAGATGAAAAATGTGTACTGTACAGAATATGACATGGGCGGATTTCAGCCTGTATCTTTGCCTGTATCATGACTAATAATAGCTAATAGCAATAGTTAACATTTACGTAATGTTTAATGTTTCCAAAGCATTTTATATTAAACTATCTCATTTTATCCTCTCAACAACACAGTGAGGTAGGTGCTACTATTTCCATTTTATAGATAAGGAAACTAAGACTGTGGGAGGTTAAGTAATTTGCCCAGCATCACATAGCTAGTAGGTATAAGAATCAGAATTTGAACTCAGAGCTTCCTGACTCCAGGTTTGGCATTCTATCCACTATCCATCTACTATGTTATGTACAGAAAATAAGATGGACCCAGGAATGAATAGGAGGAAAGTAGGCTGGATCACACTGGAGAAACTATGCAGCACTTTCGATAATGCCAGCCTGCTCCCTGTTACAAAAATATTGGTTTAGCACCAGTATTTTCCCAGCAATGCCATACAACTTGGGATAATGGAATACATTCACAAAAGAATTAAAATTAGAGGTGAACCAAAAGACAACAGAAGGACATGCGTTAAGTCTAGGTAGGTTGTTTCATATTGCCAATAAATGACTTTTGTCCTTCAATGGACTTCAATGAGTCAGAAAGAAAAAGTGAGGCTGATGACTTTGCACAACTCTGCCTCACTTAAATCCAATTCACAAGCAAGTCAAGACATCACCTGTGATGTCATTAGTCTCTGCAAAAACAAAGGATGAGAAACGATGACTTGGACACAAAAATGTCATTAACTATCTCAAGGATAAATATGATCAAGAAAAGGAGGTGGTCTGGTCATGTGGCAAAAGAAAGCGGATTAGTGTTGTGTTGTGTGTATCCATGAAATATTAAAAGAATCCAAGGAAGACCCCAGAGACATTGGTTGGCTCATTTGGGGATTATTTTTGGAAAGATCTGGGTTAAGAAACCCACAGGATGAAAAGGACTGGAAGGAGTTTTAACCCATACATGGAGAGTATCCACATCACCAAGGGCACAGATCTATCAACGTCATCAAAATATTATTTTAACATGAAAATAGGAGGATAATTATTAACTGAGAAAAGTTTAATACACCCTAATTTCTCTAGTATCTATATCTTTTATCACCATAGTTCTTCTTGTAGAAGATGGTTAAGAACAAATGAAGAAAAAAAGTGGAGGGACATGGAAGAACAGAAAATACTGGTGAAAAGGAGGAAGGATGGTGGGGAAGGCACAGGGAAGGTAAAGAGATGACAAAGATGAGGAAGACAACAGAAAGCAGAAGATACTGGAGGTGAGGAAGAAATAAAACCCCAAAATCAGAGTGTGGCCAGTGAGAAAGTATAATAAACAGCATAGTAGGCTAATATATACTCTTCAACTGAATTAGATTGTGAGCTCCTTGAGGGTCCACAACACGTCTGCCTATGGAGAACCATGACCCGGTATCAATACATATCAATTGACAAACACCTGCCACCCAGGATTATCTCCCCATTTCCCTGGGAGCTCTTCATATGTGTATTTGTTTGCCAAGTTCCTTTTTTGTGAGACCAGGTATTATAAGACAGAGATTATTTCTTTAAATTAGAAACACAGCTGATGGTAGCTGAAGAAAACAATTAAAGCATCCCTGAAGAAATTTTCCAAAGGGGAAAAACAATGAATAAAATTACCTTTTTTTAGACATATGCTTTATAGAGCTGTAGTTCAATTGTTGTTATGCTACATATGTTCTTAACAATTTGGAACCATTTGTCAGTCAAAATTAAATTATAGACAGTCCATTTATGGAATAACTAATTAGTCAATCTTATTAGCATGAATCACAAGTTTAACACCTTCCTCATTCCTCAGTGTGAACATCAGATCACAGTAATCATAAGACCATAATTCAACAAGCATTTATTAAGCACCAGCTATGAGTGGAGCATTGCACTGGGCACTGAGGAAGATGAAAAGCATAGACAAAACAAAATAATATTAACTATCAGTTAAATGACACTGTTTAGGTTGCAGAGTGTTTTACAGATACTTTGTTGTACTCAGCACCACCCTGGAAGCTAGATGCTATTATTATCCTCATTTTATACATGAAGAGACTAAGGAAGAAAGAAATCCAGTGACCTGCCCAGGGTCATACTCTGGTCTGTGTTCTACTACCGGCTCAATCTACAGTGCCACCTAGCTGCCTCCTGGACCTTGCAGTCCTAGAATCATGGGACCATAAATTAAAGAGTTTAAAAGGACCTTAGAGGTTATCTAATCCAACCCCCTCATTATAGAGATAGAGAAAGTGAGGCACAGAGACATTAAGCAGTTTACCCAAGTTCGTATTGGCGGTAATTGGCCAAGATGAAATTTATACTCCAGTTGTTTGACTGTAGAACTCTTTCAATAAATAATACCATACGGTAAGTGAATTTGAGAATTACAAAACTAAGTATAACATTAGGTCCTGGGGGAAGATCTATTACAGAAGGGAATGCTAGAGAAGACTTCATGGACAAAGTCACATTTGAATTGCACTTTAAAGGACAGTTTGGAAACAACAGACAAAGAATGGAAGGGAAGAAATTCTATAACATGAGGAAGGGTACAGGATATGTTAGAAGGCAGAGAGTAGTCCAGTAGGCTATAAGCCTATTATAGTAGGCTATGATCCTATTATTAAAGCTATAAATTATACAAAAAACCACAATCTACCATGAAATATGATATCTTTAGCTTAAGAGATAAGAGACTAGACCTGTGAATTCATGGGTCTAGGAACTCCCAAGTGAGGAAACTCCCTCCATCAATGAAAACTGGAACTTTCTTTGTTACATATTATCTTAGTGAGTTGACTAAGAAGTTCACTGAGAAATTAAGTGACTTGCTCAAGGTCACAATGATGTAGAACTTGAACCCAGATCTGGGCTTCAAGGTCAGGTCTCTATCCACTAGCCTATACTGCCTCTATGTTTATCATTGGGGCCTTACTAAATTCAATCAGAGTTTTACTAAACAAAGTTGACTAGTGCTTTGAAGTTTGTCCAGCACTCGATGTATATTATGTGATTTAAACTTCTCAATAACTCTATAAGAAAGGTGTTAGTATCTTCATTTTACAGATGAATAAACTGAGGATCAGGGGTGTTAAAAGATTTATCTATTGTCACATTGATAATATGTACTAAGAGACAGGATTTGGCACCTGCCTTTCAGACTTCCACTCTAACACTCTATCCACTGTACCTTGCTGCCCATTACCTCACTTAGGAAAGAGTTCAGCCATTCCCCCAAGATGGCTCTGAAGGCGAAGAAGGAAGATGTTGCCCCTCCCAACACAGAAGCAAAGTCCAAGGCCTTGAAGACCAAGAAGGTGGTATTGAAGGGTGTTCATAGCCACAAAAAGAAGAAGATCTGAACATTCCCCGCCTTGCAATGACCCAAGACATTGAGTCTAAGAAGGCAGCCCAAATACCCTTGGAAAAGTGCCCCTCAGAGAAACAAGCTTGATCACTACGCCATCACTAAGTTTCCCTTGACCACTTAGTCTGCTATGAAGAAGACTGAGGACAACAACAGCCTAGTCTTCACTGTGGATGTCAAGGCCAACAAGCATCAGATTGCAGGTGGTAAAGAAGCTGTATGACATCCACATGGCCAAGGTCAACACACTGATCTAGCCTGATGGAGAGAAGAAAGTCTATGTCTGGCTTGCTCCAGATTGTGATGCTTTGGATGTTGCCAACAAAATTGGAATTATCTAAACTGTGTCCAGCTGTCCCACTGCACCTACAATAAAAAGTTTTCCCCAATAAAAAAAAGGAAAGAGTTCAGTGGTGAGCTATGTGATAAAATTTCATTTATAGTCCACAAAAAAGCTCATTTTCTATAGTTATCAAAGCCACTTCTTGCAGGCAATTGGCAGAGCCATTACAATTCATTCATATGCCCCAGTGAGTCTAACTTCCAATGATAGTCAAAAGCTTGGCCAGGGAAGGGTAAACTCCATAAATTTTACATTTTCAATTGAATAAACCAAGATCAGTAGTCTCGGTTATTAAACATCATCATAATAATTTACAGGTTATAGAATATGTCTGGCTTGGGAATAAGCTCCCACATCCACAAGAGGTAAAACCAAAGTTTAGAATGAGTCATTTACCATCAGAATTCTAAGCAGTTCTAAGCATGGTCTTTGACGATCATGCAAATAAGCTTTTTCTATGTACTAAAAATAATATACACGCCATACACACCAGATCGAGAACTGGAAGGACTCTTGAGGTCATCTTATCTAAACCCCTCATTTTTAGATGAGAAAAACAAGAGAGGTGACATGCCCAAGGTCAGTAACTGGCAGCATTTGGATTCAAACCCATGTCTACTTACTCAAAAGTTATAGTGTCCTTTACATTGTACCATGTCACCTCCATAGCTCAAGGTAAGCATAAGGGAGACAAAGGCTGACCATAGACTGTCAGGTTAACACAGGTAGTTGTGATTCCATTTCTATGGCAATAATACCCTGCCTTAGGGACAATTGGGAATACGAGGCCAGAACAAAGAAACCAGCAGTGACAACAATGAAATATGAATTCTAGAATCATAGGATTTTGGAGCTAGAAATGATGTTGAGTTCATTTCTGTTAAGATAAAGCATTCCAAGAGAAGACAGAAATAGAGGAAAATGAGACATTTTACACCTATCAGCAATTTTCAATTATCAGGGTCCCCCACCCCTGACCTCAAAATAAAACTCAAGATCGGTTTAGTGGCGTCTCCTGTTTGTGATGAAACAGCTTAAGTAAAGTAGAAAATGGTTGAAGAGAGAATGAATCAGTTTGAGTCCATGCAGCATGGAATACTAAGGAGTAAATGACAGAGAGGAAGAATAACCCAGGCACACCCTTAGGGACCACAGAGTGTGGGTTCTTGGGCCAGGATGATACAGATGACTCCTGCTGGGTAGTTTTGCTGGAAAGGTTACAGGCCAGATCTCCTTTGCTAATACCCATGAAATGATATCAACAACGTAAGAGCTATGATTATGAGCCCTGATCAATGAAAATATCTGATTGGCAGACTTCTGAGCCCCAGTCGTCTTTGCTGGGGAAAAGAAAGCACAGGAAAAAGTCAGTCAAACTAGAATATGTATTGTGGGTGTTAGAACTGAGGTGGATGATGTATCAATCTAATTAACATCTACCTAAGTAGAAATTCCTTCTGCAACATCCCTGACAAGTGGTCATCCAGGCTCTGCCTAAAGACCTTCTGTTGAAGAGAATTCACTATGACCCAATGCAGATCATTCCACTTTAGAATGACTTTAATCACCAGGAAATGCCCCTTATATCAAGCTAAAAAAAATGCCTCTCCATAATTTTCACCTTTTGTTCCTAGTTCTTTTCTCTGAAGCCAAGAAAAATATACCATATTCATCTTCTATGAGACAATCATCAAATATATGAATATCAGGACCCACCTAAATCTTCTCTTTTCCAAAGTGAAACTTCCACTTTTTTAAAGTCAATCTTAGTATGGGCTGGTTTCGAGTTCCTTACCACCTTCATTTTCTGAACGTGCTCCAATTTGTCAATACTCTTCCTAACACGTGCTACACAGAAAGGAACATAATAGTCAAGATATGGTCTGAATAGGGCCAAGAAAACTAGTACCTCCTATATTTTTAACACAATGCTTCTACCAGTAAGGCAACCAGCAGTTATTAAGCACTAACTACATGTTAGGCACTGGACTAAGCTTTTGGTGGCTGAGACATAATTTTGTGTTATATTAAACTTAGATTCCACTAAAATCTCAGCAGAGTTGGATGGACTTGGAGGATCATCTAGTTCCACCTCCTCATTTTATACGGAAGAAAAGAAAGACAGAGCAGTGACGTGATTTGTCTCATTACACACCAGACAGCGGCAGAATCGACTCTATTGCAGAACCCCAGGCTCTTTCTATGACAGTAACTGTCTTTTCTGGGTGATTATACCTTGTGACTTAGAATTTTGAAAGCTTTTTAAAAGAGGATAGATCATTCTAGTAATCTATTTTTCTCACTTCAAAATAGACAAACTCCCTTAAAACTTGTTATGGGAAAAAAAAGACTGGATTACTCTAACAACCGCACCATAATCATATTAATAATAAATAGTATTTATAACACTTTTAGGTTTGAGAAGTGTTTTATGTAGATTCTTTCATTAGATCTTTACAACAACCCTATGAAGCAGATGATGTTATTAGCTCCAGTAAGTGACTTGCCCAGGGTCGTAGATAGCAAACATCTAAAGCAGAATTTGACTCATCTTCCTGATTCTAAGTCCAGTACTCTATACACTGAACCACCTGGCTGCCAAGGACAAGCCCTTTGGCTAAAAAGGATGATTTTACCTACCACAGCAGTCATTCCTCTACTCAATAAATTTGTCAACATGAACTCCTGTTCTTAGTATCCAGAACTTTTCACAACCTGGTCTGAAGTTGTTTTTCCAGCCTTTTTACCCATTACCCTGCTTCACACTCTCCAAGATCTGGCCAAACTAACTTTGTTGATATTCCTCATATATACTACTTCCTCTTCTCATCTCTGTGCCTATGAACACAGATGACCCCATGCCTAAAACTGACTCCTCACTTCTCTCTTAGAATTCCTAGGTCCCTTCAAGATCCGCACACCACCCTCTTTATGAAACCTTACCTGATTTCTCCACCTGCTGGTGCTTACCATGCTCACCTTCTCTCTCCCACAACTGACCCCTAAAAGGTTACCTAAATTGTATATATCTAAAGATTCATTACCATCTTTCGCTATGCCAGCCTCCTATATTCCCTGACCTTCTTTTCCCGTGCCCATTCATGGACCACACTATGTCAGACCTTCTCTTTTTGAAGTTAAAATAAGCCTGCAATAAGGGCCCATTGTGTTAAGCACTCATTGACCACTTTGTCTATTTTTTAAAAGCCTCTAAAGTCTCATGGACCAGGACAGTGATCATTTTCTTTCTGGTTTGACTGTCGTTATAATCTGTATTCATGGGGAGCTGTCAGGTATGGCAACCTTTATTTCATGTTTCTGTTTTCTTAGCCCAACAGAATAGAAAACAGAAAGTGGTTCAGAATAGAGAGAGAAGTAATAGGGGCTATGCTATGGTAGCACTGATATTAATGTGTCAAACCTGCCCATTTGGTCTTTAAAAATAAAAATAGAAGCATGGTATCATTCAGTTGTCTGATACAACAAAGGTCTCCAGTGGAGGCATTTGATGGCAAAATTTTCCTGTTTGCAAGATTACTATGAATGCCTAGGGTACCTGCACAACCCGGAATCCCTGCTCCTAAGAGAGGCTGAGGCGAGAGGATCACTTGAGCTCAGGAATTATGAGCTACAGCATGCTAAGCCAGTTAGGTATCTGCTCTAGGTCTAGCACCTAGTAGGGTGATTCCCCAAGGCGCCAGGGGAGAGGAGGGATCAGGCTGCCCAAAGAAGCAAGAGTGAGCCAGTTTGGATGAGAAACTGTACAGGTCAAATTGCCACATCTAGCCACAGTGAGATGGGGCCTGAAGTGTCAGCCCACACAAGATAGAGAGACCCAGTCTCCCTGCCCCCACCAAACCCCCTCCAAAAAATCAATATAAAACATGGTATACAGCAAAGGATGCCAAAGTGAACCAACAGATGCAGGCATAAGCCTCCCCGGGAGCAAATTTGCATTCTACTTCTGTAGGAAGAGAACCGTAAATAGCTGCTTAGTTGGAACAAACCTAGACAAAAGGGCTAATGAAAGCTGAGGGAACAGCTACTCTTGATATTCTTAAAGTCTTCCTTTGTGAACTAATAAAAACAAATCTTACCTATGTTCACTTCTCTGATCTGAAATTACTTCTCTAAGTAAGGTCTTTTAGTCACTGATAATAAGATGCAAAATTTAATACTTGTGAGCCAAGACAATAAATAGACAGAAACACTGTCTGAGTTTAGGCTGAGTTTAGCCACCAACATCTATTTTTAAAAATGACCCAATTAATTGATCTGTAGAGTGTGGTGAGAAAAGAAACACAGGTGAGGATGTAGACAAACACACTGCTGACAGAAGGCACGTTGTTGTCACAGCAGGGTCTGCAAAAGTTTCTAGAACAACTTAAAACTGGCAAACAAGCTAGGGAAAATATGGAAAGGAAAAAACCACTCTATCCTGGTAGCCCAAAGAGGTGGATTAGGAAGAGCTGAAAGAACATTTTGTGCAACTGCTTCATTTTACAGATCAGAAATGTGAGGCCAAAAAAAGTGAAATGGCTTGTCCAATGTCACGCAGGCAGAAAGCAGCAGAGGTGAAACTTGACCCCGTGTCCTCTTATTCCAAATTCATTGCTTTCTATTAGCTTTGAGGGTGGCTTCTGGAGGATGGTATGTGGCTGAGGTTATTTTTCCTTATTTTTTAAAAAAATGCATATTTTCATTTATATTCTCATTTAGTAAATCCGATTCTAGTCTCAGATGTTTTTTAAGCATGTATGTACAGAGCCACTGAACTTTGTACTTTTTTCATGAAAGTTAATGTCATCCAAATGGCAAGTAGATCAAGGATAAGGGAATCTTTTTTTCATTAAATTAGGTCATTTTGAGATACAGACAAAATAAACTAAATGCTAGATTCACTTTTGTAGGACAGATATATATTTTGTGAAAAGAGCTTGAGTGTGACCTTAGCTTGAAAGAATGAAATTACTCTTTTGAAAAACAAAAAACTGATTCTGAAAATTGAATTTCTAGCAATAGCAGAAAACACAACTGAGCCAAAGAATAAATGCCCAAATGGGGTGCCAAAGTACATAGCTAATAAGAAAATTTTCTAAAAGCTTTTTCATGAGAGAACTGCAAGGAGATTTTTTTAGTAAGGGCATAAAACTGCTTTTTTTATCCAGCAAGCATGAATTGAATACTACAGTAAATAAAAAGGGACATATATAAATATATATATATATAATGTTTCTAAACTTGTGTGCTTGCATATGCCACATGCACATATCTCATCATAAGAAAAACACCCCTGTCAATATTTATATCCTACCTTCCAAATATTCATACCACCCTCTTTGCAGAAAACTAGAGTGACTAGGAAGCTTATTTCACATTCCTAAACAAGTGATAAAATATGATCATCATGGTTTTTTTGGTTCACAGAATCATAGGAAGATAGATTTAGAGCTAGAAAGGATCCTAGATGTTATCTAATCTGACACCCTAGTTTTGCAGATGAAGAACTGAGAGACTCAGACAATATAAATTTCTTGAGTAGGATTCCAAAGGCAGTAAGAGGAAGACAATTTTGCCCAAGGTGAAGAGGGAAAGAATATACTAGAATGATTTCTTCTATACCCACTATACCCCAACCTTTTGTTTTTGGCCTTTTATAGAGGTGAGGGAGAAGTAAGGAGGAAAGGATGTAAGGAGGAAAGGGGAGGGAAAGAGATGAAAGAAGAATGAAACAAGAGAAAAGAAAGAAGAGGTATCAGTGGCAAAGAAAAGTAGATTTAAATTTGTTCCCCACACCAAAGAATTGAAATGGGAGGATATCTCTCCTCCAATTTGATTCACTGAATCCCTTTATGTTCTACTGTCTCATTTTCATTCCATTTCCTCTATTCCCATCGCAAAGTTGTTTGTCTGATGAAGATATGGAGGCTGATGGAGGTTAAATGACTTGCCCAGGGTCATGCAGCAAGTGATTGTCTAATACAAAAATGGAATAGAGGCCTACCTGCCTGGGTTCCACCAATGACCAGCCCTACTTTAATACCAGCACCTAACTCCACTGAACCTACTAAAAGATCAAAGAACTGTATTCTCAGAGATCAAACACATACCCCACACTTAAAATGTCTCTTTTCCATATGAACATCAATCTTTATTAAAGTAACCAGATATATTGGATAACGAAAGTCTTTAAGAGAGAAATCTACAGGGATAACCTTATCTAAAGAGAGATTTAAATAAATAAAATATCTGTGCCTATAATTTGTTACTTTGTTTACTCATAATTTTTCTAGTAATCAATTTTTTCTTAACTTCCATCTTACTTCCTTCACAAAGTATCTTGACGATCTTAGCCAAGATATTTAATCTGTCCTCAGCCATAAAATACGGTATAGTAAGAAGATTACCTCCAAGCTTCTATTCATTACCAAAGTTCTATGTATGATTCTAACCTAATATTCACCCAAATAAAAATAAAAACATATATTAAATATCCTTAGGTATCTGAAGCCTGAGGGCCATGTCTGATGTTATCCATTCTTGAACAGGACCAAAATGACATCACTGTGTTAGGGTCAAGGCATAGTGCATCAGACTGTGGCTGATGGGCTACATGTGCAGTGGTGACCAAAGCTCAGGCTGAAACAGCTACTCTGGAAGATCTTTTGCAGCCAGGAGGTTGAAAATTGTTGATAGCTTGGACTCTTTCTCCTTCTGTCAGCTTTTGCTAATCTCTCATTAAACAGGTAAATTCAAGTAAGGCCTCAAACTGGTTTTGTGCTTTGCAGGAAGGAAAGGAAGGAAGGAAGGAAGGAAGGAAGGAAGGAAGGAAGGAAGGAAGGAAGGAAGGAAGGAAGGAAGGAAGGAAGGAAGGAAGGAAGGAAGGAAGGAAGGAAGGAAGATAGAAAGTAAGGAAAAGAAAGAAGTCTTGGGTCTCTTTCTCCTCATATACCTGAGATCCTGTGATAATTTATATCCAATCAGGACATGATTATCTAAGGAACTAGGCTTCCATCACATGCAATGCTTATTCTCCTTCTGCTATGCATAGGATGTGCAAGGGGTCCTGGAGGTTACCTCCTCTCATGTCCTCATTTCATAAATGAGAAAACTGATTAAGTGGTGCAAACTCCTACATGTAGTCCTGGCAGAACCAAGATTCAAACCCTGACCCTGGAAGCTGAAGTCACCGCTCTTTTCATTATATCCAGTAATTAGTACAATGCCCGCACATAGTAAACACTTAATAAATGACTAACTATGCACAGCTGTCTGGTTAACAATGCCCACTTTCCTCCTGCCTACCTAATAAGCAGTTGACACTGAAAGGATTAGCTTCATTAAACTTTCTCTTTTATACCCCTTGGGGCATTTAGCAATAATTTCCAAGGGGCTTCTTATTCCACCATTCATTTACTCATTCAAACACCATCAGAGCCCACTATGACTAGAACCTCCAGCTAGGGACTAAGGGAGACAATGCATGATTCTTAATGGACCCAAAGCCTTGGTCCTTTCTCAACATTTTAAATTCGAACTGCCTTTTTTCTTTTCACCAATTGCAGTATTGTCTTTGCTCCTTGCTTTGCTGCATAAGATATGATCCTTAGTCAATAGCCTTCATGATTTGAGTAAAAAGAATGAGAAACTCCTGCTCAAAACTATCCCCTCTTCAATTCTCAATGGAGCCTAAAATGTCACCATTAGAAATTCATTTCTTTCAGTCAAAAAATGTTCCCCTGTTCAAATAAAATGTAAAAAGCAAATTCTCATTGAAGGATTAATCTGTCTTAGTAATCATTAACATCTTAGTGTGAATTAGGCCATCTCCCACAAGCCTCCTAACTGACAGCTGATTCCCATTAACTCTTCCAGGCTAATTTCATATTATCACCTTTCACACATCCTATCAGTCCTTTTCACAGTCCCACCAGCACTCTCATACATAGCAACCTACCTCCACACTTTTGCACAAGTCTAGAAGGCATACCTCTACCTGGAAGAAGTACCTTGCTTCCTTCAAAGTACAGGAGGCGCCTCCTATAAGAAGCTTTTCTCAACCCCATAATAACAATAATAAAAAACTTTCATTCATACAATACTTACTATGCACCAGGCACTGTGCTATGCACTTTACAGATATGATCTCATCTGATCCTCACAACAACCCTGGGAACTAGATGCCATTTATCCCCATTTTACAGTTGAGAAAACTGAGGCAAACAGATGTTAAGTGACTTCCCTGGGGTGGTCAGCTAAGAAGCATCTAACGCTGGATTTGAAACTAGATCTCTCTTGCTCCTAGCCTGGCACTCTAGCCATTGCACCACCTCCGTGTCTAACTACTAGCTGCCCCATTTGCTAGAATTCTCTTTGTCTTGAAATTACTTCATAGAAGTTGTATCCCCCCAGTAATAGCAACAATGGGAATAATAACAGCTAGCACTTATATAGAACTAATTTTTTATCTGGTAAGTGCTTAACACATTTATCTCCATAGAATATAAACTTCTTGAGATCATGGGCTGTATTGTTTCCATATCCTCAGCACCTAGCATGTAGAAAATACTTTAATATAACTTATCAAAGTAATAAGATCATAGACTTAGGGCTGGGGCTCCCATTTCCAACTTGGTCATTTTACAAATGAGGTACCTGAAGTATGGTTGCTGGGTGGTGCGGTAGATGGACTGCTGGGCCTGGAGTCAGGAAGATCTGAGTTCAAATGTGACCTCAGATACTTACTAACTGTGACGCTGGACCAGTCACTTAACCCTGTTTGCCTCAGTTTCCTCATCTGAAAAATGAGCTAGTGAAGGAAATGGCAAACCACTCTAGTGTCTTTGCCAAGAAAACCCCAAATGGGGTCATGATGAGTTAAAAATAGCTAAGCAACAGCAACTGAGGTATGGAAAGGTTAACCAGATGCTGAGGATCACACATATTTAATAAATATCTGAGACAGGATTTGAACTCAGGTCTTCTTCTATCCACTACACAACTTAGTTGTCTAATTGATAGGTGGAAGGTTTTGGAGATTTACTTATAGTATGAGGCACTGTTTATAATGGTCTATTATACAGGACTGAGGGTGCTAAGAGGTCAGCGAGGAAGGGAGTAACAGGGCATTTGTGGAAAAGTGGCATAGTTAAGGAAAAGCTAAAGCTTGGAAGGAAATAAGATAGACAAGACAAACTACTTCCCAGCTTTGTCACAGTCCTAAATATAAGTAGTTTCATATAACATATAGGTAATCCTTTCCAAACTCATTGCATATATTAAAACCTAATTCAACCTAATTGGGGCCAAGGCCAGTCTGGCGCTGTGGAAGGTCTGAGCTTTAAATCATTTTTTAAGCCATTCAACTTAATTACTTTCAAGAATATTCAGTAATTCTGCTAATGAGGGCAAGGGGGCAGTGAGTAGAACAGCAATTTGTTCATATATACTACTCTGCTGAGTAACTTTCAATGGCTCCCTACGCGTTGCCTTTAACTCAGTAGGTGCTTAATGTTTGTTGAAATGCCGATAAAATGAAAAAAAATCTTTAGTCTGACATTCGAGGCCCTCACCACTTTGACCACTAACTACCTATGTTCCATCACTCCAAATAAGTGCACTCTACGATGCAGCCACATTGTATCACTACCTTTCAAAATGACAGTTTCACTTTCCCATTTTCATACTTTCATTTCTGCTTTTCCATACACTAAAAATACCCTCCGTTCATCTATTATAACTGTTGGCTATATATACCACTCTCAGTCTTTCTCCCCTCTGATTAGAGAACTGAAAACCAAACTTCTCCCAACGTCTTCCTTTGTAGAGAGGAGAAACTAGATTCTCAGATCACTTCACTTTGTATCTGTTGACTTGCCTGGTTTCAACTCCATGGAACAAGATTGCTTCTGGTGTCCCCACTCCCTCGTTTTCCTGCCTCCCTTTACTCTCTGTGATCCTAGGTGAGTCTCCTAATCTTTGCCTGCCTCAATTTCCTTAACTGTAAAAACGGAAATAATAAATCACCCTTACCCTACAAGGTTATTGTGAGGAATAAATGAGAAATTTATAAAAAGCACATAGCACAATGCCTAGCACAAAGGAGGCATCACATAAATGCTAATTCCTTTCCCTCTATGGGCCTCAGTTTCCTAATAAATAAAACAAGGGGGTTAGAATAAACGATATTCAAGATATCTACCCTAAATCTATGATCCTGTGCTTCTATCACACTTGAATACACATTTCTCTGAAGTTGTTTTCTAGCTATTTCACGTATGCAACTCTCATCTTTTCAATTATATATTTAGCTACTTGAAGGCAAAGACTATGTTTTATGCTTTTATGTTCCTTGAAATTCCTGTTAGGCAGCCAGGAGGCACTTAATGTCAAATTAAGACATCCTACTAGTACTCATTTCCATAGCACTTCACAGTTTTTAAAGCACTTCCCTAGAATCAACCTTATACAGTACATAGGTGGTACAATTATTTTTGTCCCTAATTTACAGAGGAAGAAACTGAGGTTCAGAGAGGGTAAGTGATATGTTACAACCAAAATATTTATTACCCAGCAGTGTACCTTTGACAAAAGCCTTAGAACTTGGCCAAGCGGGTCCCCAGGCCACAGACATCTGGCTCTGCACTGAGCCCACCAGTGGGACCTGCCATTGCTCGTGGTGAGAGGATCACACAGCTGACCCCACCCAAGGTGTTCCACAATCCCACTGCCTCTCAATCAGTAAGCTTATATAGCTTTCTTCCCCCCTCAGAATCATATTGTTCTGTTATCTGAGTCCAACTTAAGACTTTTCTGGAACATTGCTAAACTCTTGTTTCCTTGAGCAACTTTAGATAAAGAGGGTAAAAAAAAGTAAATGAAATGTCATTTCTCCCTATAGTTTTTATCTCATTACCACTGTGAATGACCTTGATTTTTTTTTAATATCTATGACTTTTATCCACTAAAATCCTCCTCCAACAGCTCATTGTAGAGACTGTGGGGGAAGTATAAGGTCTGGCAAGAGATGCAGGAAAATGGACTGTGTGTGTTTGTGTGTGTGTGTGTGTGTGTGTGTGTGTGTGTGTGTGTGTGTGTGTGTGTGTGTACTGTTTGAGGATCAGCCTAGTGAACCCCCATAGCCTTTTCAGCACATTCCCAGGAGGCATCATTCAGGAAAATAGCTAGCAAAGACTTTCTGGTAAAGTTACAGAGATTGGAGGAGGCTAGAGAATAGATGCCTACATCAATGAAAATACTGACACCTCACTTCCTAACTACCTTGTATTTATCTCATATTTATTCTGAATATGCTTACCATACGCATGTGTTTTCTCCTTCTCCCCACAGAGCCCTAGTAGGAGCCCCTTAAGAACCAGGATTGTCTCATTTTTTGTCTGTATCCGTAACATGATATTTGGCAATCTCTGCTTGTTGGTTGATTGACAGACTGAAAAGTATCTTTATGCCTTTAAGTTCAGAGTCCTTTTTCTTATATTGGATATGTTTTCAAATAAATCTTTTAAAAGTTCTAAGAAAAATTTAATTTGGCCGATAAGCTTTCTTTCCCCCTCACATCTGTCTTCCATTGTGTTAGTTCTGGGATAGAGGTGCAGGGTAAGAATGGCATTCTTGCTTCAGCCCGAGATCATTGGAAATACCCAGGTTTCTATCATCTTTCTCTGGAAGGTTGAAGAGGGATCCCAGGCAAACAACTCAAGATAATTCTATGGCAGAATGGCAAAACAGGGTAAAAACAATGAGTAATTTGCCAAAGCAAAAAAGTGCCAAAAAGGAGCTAAGATGGTACAAGATGGACAGGTTTTACATAGCTCTAAAAAGGAGAATGGCATCATGCAAGTGAAAGTTACAAGGAAGTAGATTTCAGATCAACATAAGAAAGAGCTTTCTAACAATTAGCATTGTCCAAAATGGAACAGGCTGCCTCCTGAGACAGTGCATTCCCAATGGATAGAAGTATTAAAACCAAGGCTGAGTAACAATTTAATGGGAATGTTGAAGAAGAGATTGATGTCCAGGGGGAAGGATTGGACTAGCTGGGCTCTTAGCCACCTTTCTGTTATATGGTCCTAGGATTCTATGATATTCCATGGTACTGTAGAGAGAGGAATGGTTAAAAAATTAGTCAGTCACACAGATCAAAGAAAACAGAGCCAGGAAAATGAACAGGCACAAAGACTGCAATAATAGAAATGAAAACAGCCCTAAAAGTCAGCTGAACTCGTATTTATGGCAATGACCGATCTTGGTTGGAGATGACGCAATACGTCTCCCTCTTCTCAGTAGAGAACTATAGATTCCAAGTGCTGTAGATGCTGTCATTGTATCAACTGATTTTATTTATATTTGGTTTTTATTTATGACAAAGGAGGGAATGGTGAGATATCAGGAACTATCTATGAAGTAAAAAATGAAAGTAATAAAACTTTTGTTTAAAGGCTTACCGGTTGTCATTTATTGAAGCCTAGAAAATGTGTGTTTTATTCCACTGACATTAGTTCAGCTGTGGTAAGGCTCCAATTATGATAAATCTTGAAACTAATTCATACTGCTCTGTATATAGAATTGGGAGCAGCCTCACTGTTTGACATTAAAAGTCTTTCAGGGCAAAGAATTAAGAACTCAGTTCAAATCTGGTCTGAGACACTTACTAGCTTGTCTGACCTTGGGCAAGTCGCTAAACTTGCTTGTCTTAGTTTTCTCAGTTGTAGAATGGGGATAATTATAGCACCTCCTGGGAGGTAGGATTGTTGTGAGGACTAAATGAGATAAAATTTGTAAACTACTTAGCATAGTGCCTGGCACTATTAGGTGTTTAATAAATGCTTATTGTTCCCTTCTTTCCTCCCTTTTGCCATCTAGCCCCAATCTATTTTTCCAGACTTACCCCTTCATGTGCTCTAGGTCCAACCAATGCATCCTGTCTGCTATTCCCCAAATATGACACGCCATTTCCCACCCCTAGCTCCCATACCTGGTATGCTCTGCCTCCTCACCTCTGCCTCTGGGAATTCTTTGCCCCATTCAGGGTTCAACTCAACTGCTCCCTGTTCTAAGGGCCTTTCCTGATCCTCAATTAGGAGTCAGCAATAAAACAAAATATTGTTTCATATTTATTTTGTATATTTTTATATATTTTGTATATATTTTGTACCAGCTTGCTTGGATTCATGTTGTTTCACCCCAGTAGAATGTAAGTTCCTTTATCTCCTCAGTGCCTGACACATAGAAGATACAATAAATGTTTTTTTGATTCGAATCGAATTGAGTTTTCAGGCACCTCTTTCACTCAGTGGCTGAAAGTCAATTCAGTCTCTGTATTTTCATCAAAGTTTTCCTGAGAACTCTGAATCCCTAATGAGTTGGTGGGCTCACCCAGTTTTCAAGTTTGTGACAGGAAACTGAAGATTTCAAAGAGGATTCCCAAAGTCCACAGTGTCTTCACTCTTCACCATCTCCTCCATTTTTGTCTGACCTATTTTTGTCGGCTAACACATTGCTTTGTCATCACTCCTCTTTCACATCTGTTTCTGCTGTTTCAGTCTTTACCTTTTAATTTCTTCACTCTTAATTACTTCCCAAGAAACTGCTTACTGACCCCACACCTTTAACTGTCTTTTAACCCAGTACTTAGTTATTTTTATTTGCAGTACCATTTTCACTTTCTGATACCAAATGATTGCTCCTCTGAACTCTTATTAGAATCATGGAAAGTTGAGGTTAGAAGCGATCTCAGAAACTTCTCTGGTCCAGACCACACATGAAATATGGGACAATCAGCGTTGCAAGGGATGCCATGCTGAACTTGGAGTCAGAGCAACTAAAGTTCAAATCCTTCCTCAAATCCACACATTTACTGAGTGACCCTGGACAAGTCAACTGACCTCTTCTATCTTCAGTCTCCTCACCTGTAAAATAGCACCTACCTTACAAAGTTGTTGTGAGGATCAAATTAGATGCAAAATGCTTTGTAAATCTTAAAGAGGTCTATAAATATTATTCTATAATCTTCCTAATTAATGTCTATGCAGTGTCCCTTCAAAGATTTTTAGAAATGAAAAACTCATGATGATGGTGATGATGATGATGATGATGATGATGATGATAGCTGATATTTATATAGCACTTTTAGGTTTACAAACCACTGTATTAATATAATCTCATTTTATCCTTCCCAAAACACTGAGAGGTAGGTGCTAATATCTGCATTTTACATACAAAGAAACTGAGGCAGACAAGTTAAGTGACTTTCCCAGGGTCACATAGCCCAATAAGTGCCTGACGTCAGATTTGAATTCAGGTCTTCCTGACTCCATATCTGGTGATCTACTCAATGCAACACCTGGCTGTCTGATTTGTCAACAATTCAAAAAGAGACTGTCATCAGGGACAAGCAGTCCCAAACTAGCTTCATTATCAAGAGTAGATCAGTGATGGGTCAGAGAAATGAACTAGATGTAGCATACCCAGATTTCATCAAGATAAGCAGCAGTCTCTCAAGATATTTGTGAGCAAGGTGGATATATGTGTATCAAATAACAAGGCAGTTAGGTAGACTTGAAACCATGACTATACTCAAGAGAAGACTTTAAGAGATTTATGAAAGCCTAACATCTCTAAGGATACCACATCTTTGACCACCCTCTCCAGGGAGGGGTGACTCTTCTTGATTCATGCAATTCACAGAACCAAAAGAAGGGGTAGGTATCCTGCCTGCTCCCCACTTCCACTTCCTGACCTCTTTTCCTCAATGGCCTTTGCTCTTTGAAGATCCAATCAATTGGATTATATTAGCTTCCACTTCTTCTCTTTTATCAACTTCCAGGTAATTCTCCAGTTTTTAAGGATTTGGGTACTAGATTCATAACCTCCCTTTCTGCAATTCTTGCAATTATCTTTGATGACTTCAGAATATATGTGGATGGCCCTTTAAAGATCTAACTATATAGTTCCCCCACTTTCTCAATTCCAATGACTTCTTGATTAAAACCATGCAACAAAGAAAGATACTCTTGAGAGACTTTGTTGTTTATCTTGAGGAAAACTGGGTATATTCCATCAAATCTGAGTATACTACATCCGGTGTATTTCTCCGATCTACCACTCATCTGGTCTTGGAAATGAAGCTAGTCTGGGATACTTTGTTTGTCTCTGATAGACATGCTATCTGAGAGTGATTTCTACTTTCTTTTCTGGTCCCTTTAAAGATCTAACTATAAAGTTCCCTCACTTCCTCAGCTCCAAGTTCTTCATCTTGACTAAAACCATTTAAAAACATGGTCCCACTTCAGTCACAAAATGATCACCATCTCTTGAAATTGCACCAACTCCAAGATCATTGAACATAGAATCATTGATTTTAGAGCTAGAGGCTACAGATTCCAACCCCTTCATTTTATAGATGAGGAAAATAAGCTCATACACCTAGTGTCTGAGTCAAGATTTAATCTACATCTTCTCAATTCCAAATCCAGGGTTCCATCCACTATACCATGCTGCCTGAACTCTGAAATATCATTCTCCCAACAAATCCTATCCTTCCACCTCTGCTAGTCTTTCACTCAGACTAAACATATTCTTTGTCCTTATCACAATCTCCATTCTCTTAACCCAGTTTCCTATTCCACCTTCTACATTTTGACTTAACTTGCTTACAATATCTAGTCAACTCACTGACTGTGAAGCCTTATCCTTGGAAAACTGCCTCTCCGATCCTATTCTAGGACTAATAAGCATTGCTGGAGAAAGTGACAAGCTGGAATTGATTCTGCCCATTATAAATCCAGGGTTCATTACCTCTGCTTGCTTTTGGTGCTGCACAACATCCTTTCCACTCCACCCTTATCATTGTCTAGTTCATCCCTCACAACTACTGTTCCAGACCTTTCGTCTCTCTTCTTATTCTTTACTGAAGACCAAAACTCAGTCCTTATAGATAACAGACTCCTACTTCACCACTGTGAAAGTTAAGGTTCTCATGGTAGAAGTGAATTCCCCCAGCTTTCCTTTTTCCTCCCTCAACACTTGTCAGTATCACCAACCATTCTTTCCTTATTCCCTTGGTCACAAGGCCATGTCTTTACATGGCATCTCAAGTATTCAATAAACTTGCACTTTTGGCACAGTGGATAGAGTGAAAGACCAGTCAATCAGGAATCCCTGAGTTCCAATCCAACCACAGATAATTATTAGCTGTATGACCTTCAGTGAGTCAATTGCCCTATATTTTTCTAAGTTTCCTCAGTCCTGTAAAAAAGGAATCATGATAGCACCTACGTCTCAAGGCTGTTACAAGCAAGAAGTGAGATGATATCTATAAAGTACTTAGCACAGTAATAGCACATAGTAGGTGTTACATAAATTCTAGCTATTAATTTCCTTCTGTCCTGTTTTCTCCTGTGTCTGTGGCCCAATGGTCATCATCTCTGTCATGGATTCTTAAAAAAATATATTTTTATTTATTTCATTAAATATTTCCCAATCACAAGTAAAAAAAGTTTTAAATATATTTTTTTCATTTTGAGTTCCAAGTTCTGTCCTGCCTTCCTGTTCCTCCCCACACCTTGAGAAAACAAGCAATATGATATTGATTATACAAATGAATTCATGCAAAATTGCATAGACCTTTAAATACTTCTATTGTGCTTCTTTTCCATAGGCCTAGAGTCATCTACCTAAAGATAATCATTATGCCCATGAGAGCTGATGAGATCACTGAGAGAAAGAGAGAGAGAGAGAGAGAGAGAGAGAGAGAGAGAGAGAGAGAGAGAGAAAGAGAGAGAGAGAGAGAGAGAGAGAGAGAGAGAGAGAGAGAGAGAGAGAGAGAGAGAGAGAGAGTGTATGAAGGTCTTTTTAATTCTTTGAAGAAAAAAAAAAGACTTTCCTTGACCCTTCTATCCCATTATTGTTGTGGGGTTTTTTTTTGCTTTCTCTTCTTTCTTTTCCCTTTCACAGCCAAACTTTTTGAAAATCCATCTATATTTAGTGCCTTTACTTCTTCACCACCCATTTTCTTCTTCATTTGTGTATTCCATCTTTCATTGCTACAACTGAACTGTAGAACCTAGTCTATACAAGGTAATTAATTAAGGCCAATAGGATTTTTTCATTCTTTATCATCTTTAACCTCCTTCAGCTTTTGAAAGTGTTGGATATCCACCCTCTACCAGATATTCTTTTCTTCTCTTCCTTCAGAGACACCATATATGCCGAATTTTCCTCCTACTTCCCCAACCACTTTCAAAAGCACAATGGTATAACCAATTAGAGGACTGGATTTGGAGTCAGGAAGACCAGGATTCCTTCTCCCCCTTAGATATTTCCTAGCTGTGCAACTGTGCAAAAATCATTTAACCTATCTGGGCCTCAGTTTCCTCATCTGTGAAATGACAGGGATTGGACTCAATGACCCTCAAGGCACCTTCCAGATCTGAATCTATTCTCCAGTTATCTTTTCTACCTCCTTCACTGGCTTCTCAGATTTCATCCTAACCCCTTAATGTAGATTCTTCCTCTGTCCTGCATCTGTCCTTGACTCCATTCTCTTCTTTCACTACATCTTTCCTCTTGGCTTCAGCTATAAAATCTATGCAAATAGCTTCCAATTCTATGTCTTGACCTCTGTTCTGAACTTGAAAATTAACATTTCCAACTGTCTTTAAGTCAATACCACCTGGATATCCCCACTAGCATTTCAGACTCAACATAGCTAAAAGCATGCTTCAGATATTTCACTCTAAACTTGTTCTACCTGACTTCACTTTCTTTTTGGGATATAACTGATCATCTTTTCTCCCATGTTCAATAACCTGGGGGTTATCTTTGACATTTTCTTCTCCTTCAACTCTCAGATTCAATCAGCTACCAAGCCCAGTCCATTCTATCTCCTCGAGATATTTGCTGTCCACCTCTCGATTCCCATTACAATCACCGTAGTATAGGCTTCCAGCTTATTAAAATAGCCTCCTCACAAGTCTTATCTCCTCCCTTCTCTGTCCCTCCAATCCATCCTTACTGTCAAAATTGCTGCCAAAATATTGTTCTTATGCACAGAGATGACTCATGGTACTCATCTACTCAAAAAATTTCAAGGATTCACATTATTGCCTGCTCAGTGAAGGTCAGACTCCTTTGTCTGACTTACCAGACTCCCTAAACCTCTCCAGCTACATTTCATATTATTCAACCAGACTGGACAATACATGATCCTAAGCCCTCCCTGTTATGTACTTTCCCTCATGCCATCTCTGTGCCTGGAATGTTCAAATCCAATTCAGATATTTACTAGTTGTGTGACCCTAGGCAAGTCACTAAACCTCTCTCTGCCACAGGTTCCTCATCTGTAAAATGGGGATAATAATAGCACCTGTCTCCCAGCATTGTTGTAAGGATAAGGTATGATATTTGTGAAAGCACTTTGCAAACCTTAAAGTGTTATATGATTGATACTGATTATTTATGACTATTATTATGGCTATGGCAGTGATTATGAGCTAATGATACAATAGTTTTAAAAAGATCAATGAATAATTAGCAGTCTTCCTTTACTGTGCTGATGTGAAGACTGTTCTCAGGTTATAGCTTAGTTCTCAGAACATCAGGAGATTTGTCTCCCAAAGTGTCCCCTTTCTTCATCTTGATTAAAACAAGGCACACTGACCTCACTCCCTAGGTGGTCCTGTTGATGGTGGATGTTTTTTTTTTATTTTGCCTAGCAGGATTATAGCTAATAATGATTCTCCTTTAATCTTTTTTTTAATTTTATTTTTTCTTATGAGCTTTACAAGCTAGAACATTTTCACATACATAGAACAGAAAAAGATGATTGTAAGTTTATTTATAAAGTGTCTGTTAGCTGCTGGAAGACATATCAAGTTTAGAAAAAAAATCATCCCTTATCCTATGGGACTTATAGTCTAGTAGGTGGATATTGAACAGACACTATGAAACTATCACATACAATATTACGTGATAATCAACAAGAATTGGTTAAATACCTATTAAGCAGGAAGTCTCCTTTGAAGAAAACAAAGCTCTGCCTAGAAGTGAAACTGCAACCACATATAAAACCTCAATGCCAGACATGAAGAGAAGGAAGGAGAAGGGTTAGAGTCTCAAAAACTAAAATGAAATATGCCTTGCCTTCAAGGTACATACATTCTATTAGGAGAAATAAAAGGTACACATAGATTAAGTATAAGATTTCTACAAAGTAATTTGTGGGGAAGGGATATCAGCAGTGGTAGGAGGCAGGAGGAAGTCAGAAAAAACATCAAGCAGGAGATGATGCTTGCACTTAGATTTGAAGGAAGGGAGGGAGCTAGCTGGTACAGTGGATGAAGTACTAGCCCTGGAATCAGGAGAACCTAAGTTCAAATCTAGCCTCAAACACTTACTAGCCGTGTGACCCTGGGTGAGTCACTTAACCCCAATTGCCTCAAAAGAAAAAAAATATTTGAGGGAAGGTAGAGATTTCAAGAAACAGAAATGAGAATGGTGTGTCTTTCAGGCCTGGAGGACAGCCTCTGCAAAGATCTGGAGACAGAAAATGGAATATTGTATAAAGAAAACAGCAAGTAGACTAGTTCTACTAGAATGGAGAGTGTATAAGGAGGGGTGATATCTGGTAAGCCCAGGAAAGTATGGTAGAATTCAATTGTGAATTTTAAATGTTAAAGAGAGGATTTTATCCTAAGGATAAAGTAAGAAACCATGGCTGTTTCTTAAGCAGTTATGAATTGTCAGACTTGGACTTTAGGAATATCTCTTTGACACTTGTGGTGAGAAGATGGTATCTCCTTACCAACAACAATTAAGAGGCTATTCCAATACTCCAGGCAAGAGATAGTAAAACCTGAATGAGAGTTGTGGCCACATGAGTGGACAGGAGACAGATACAAGAGATGCTGTAGGATTAGTACGGACAAGGCTTTACAACTGTAAATGGTATTGGGGGGAGGATAAGGGAGAGTGGGTAGAAAGATGATTCAGGGTTCACAAATCTGTGTCACTAGAAGGATAGTAGTGACCTTCCTAGGAACAGGGAATTTTGGAGGAGAGGTTGGGTTAGGTGGGGAGAGAGATAATGAGCTCTCTTTTGGACATGTTGAGTTGGAGATGCCAATGGTACACTCAGTGGAAACCAGGTTAGTATATCGGACTGGAGGAAAGGAGGAACAGTAGGATTGGGTATATGATCTGGGAATCAATTTCATCAAGATAATCATTGTACTGAGGACACCACCAATAGAAAGGATGAGAGAGAGGTGGGAGAGCTAGAAGGAGAGGGAGAGAAAGAGAGAGAGAGAGAGAGCACCTAAGATGGAACTTTGAGATCAGTTCATGGAGGATGACTTGGCAAAGGAAACTGAGAAGCAGCCAGACTGGTAGGAAGAGACCCAAGAAAGACACAAGAATAACACCCAGAAAGAGAATATCCAAGAGGAGAGGATACCAAGTGCTACAAAGATGTCAAGGATAGAGGCTGAGAATGGATCATTATATTTAGCAGCAATCACTGGTAACTGTGGAGAACAGCTTCACATGAGAGATGAGACTACAGATCAAATTTCAAAAGAGTTGAGAAGTGAGAAGAAAGGAAATGGAGGCAACATGTATAGAAAAAAATCTTTTATTTTTCCGTAGGAGTTTGGCTGTAAAAGGTAGCAAAGATCTAGAATAATACCTTGAGAGAATGGTAGGAATAGCTGAAGTTTTTTTGAAGAGTAGTGTAGACTTGGACTGGTCTGTATTGCAAAAGAGAAAGGAAGAAACCAGTAAGTAGTAAAAGATTAAAGGGTCACAGTGGTGTGGTTGTGCAGGCAATTTACATGAAGAGATGAAAGGGATGGAATCAAGGGGACAAGTAGAGGAGCTGGACTTGCAGAAAAGAAGAGCCACTCCATCAGAGACTAGGGTAAAGAAAAAGAATGGGGAATGATGTCAATATCTTTTGAGATGCAGAATAAAAGAAGCAGTTCCCAGCAAAGTTGTCTCCTTAAAAATGCTCCTGAAAGGGAGCACAGGACAAGTAGGTGCCAGAGATTTAAAGATAGAGAGAAGGAAGAGAGGGGAAGAGAGGGAAAGAAGGAGGTAGAGAAGGAACAGGAGGGAAGGTGAAGGAGGAAAAGAGAAGAGATAACATGTATGCATCTGTTAAGTGTAAGCACCTATGTTCTAGAGCACTGTGCCATATGTTGGGGGTTCAAATACAAAGAAATAAAAGTCCCCAACCTCAAGGAACATACATTCTAATGGGGGAAACACATAAAAAGGAGCTGGAATAGATTGAGGAAAAACATGACCCAGGTGCTTGAATTTAATTGTCTAACCATTTTTAGTAACTCAGAACTAGTCAAATAAGGATTCCGCTTAGAAAATGCCAGAAGATGCAGGAAGATAAATGTGATGCTTATCTTGACCAAGGGGGAAAATGTTGGTAATGGAAATTGATTCTTCATGAGTCCAATGTAAGTGAAATAATGAAAACATTAAGAGGATAAACATGTGGCTCTGTAGAAGACCATGGGCAATCTGACCCTGGGCCACTTGACTTTTCTTTACTGAAAACAGTCAATTTCAGCAAAAAATCTCTTGGATAGTCTAAGGATTGATACAGATGTTTCCCTTCACCTTCTACTTGGCTGTCATTTTTCCTTGTATGCAGAGCCCAGAGTTTCTTCAAGATTGGAGGATTTCAAAGGTTTAGATTAAATTCTTAGAATTAAGCTTCTTAGGACCATGTAAATTTAAAATTCTTCCTTGCCGTGAACCCACAATTTGGACTAATGCACCTACTTTCTGTAGCTAGAATAAATCATTCCCACTCAAAATCGTTCCCATCCACCCACTCCCTTTTTTTTCTGCTTTGCTTCCTGTGCAAAACTAGTGTGAGGTTAGAGCTTCTATGGGGAGATTTAAGAGTGTATAAATTGTGCCCAAGGACTAGAAAAGATCTCAATTGTACCTGCCTCTGCAATCATCACTCCATCATGTGCTATTGTGAACATTTCCTCAAAAATGAAGTAATATGAGAAAGCAATGTTTTAGTTTCTTGGTAGTAATAAAAATCGAATTCTGCTACCTCTTGGGTGACAAAAATCAGGAGATAAGCTGAAAGAAATTCCCAGACTTCTCCACAACACCCCCCCCCCCAGCTCTCCCACCATAAAAATTTCCGTCATTATCACCAATTTAAAGGAAAAGATAATTATTTTTTAAATTATTTGCCACTTCAAAGAATAAATTTAGACCTGGAAGGGACTTTAGAAGTTATCCAGTGACACTCTCATTTTACAGAGAGGAAAACTGAGCCCCAAAGGGGCTCAGTGATTTGCCCAAAGTAATAAAGGTGAGAAGTAACAGAGATCAGAATCAAAGTTCCTCTGAAAGTCCCAAGTGTAGTGTATTTTTTGCCTCCTACTTAGACAAAGCAATGCCATCTTCTTCAAGTAACATTAGGTGAACTGATTTCAATCTATGCTTGCAGACAATTCTTATCAAAGGAGGAATTTGGGTAGGTATTAATCAGCTACAAATTGTAATCCCTAGGCATGGTGTACAAAATTAGAACTTTTCCTTTTATAAAAGATGAGAAAGAAAAAGGTTTAGCTCCAGTTCTGGGCACCAAAGCCGTAGAAAAGATCTTGTTATTGTCAGATTGGTTCTGACATTTCTAACCATTGACAAGTCCTCAACACATTGTATTATGCCAAGATTTTTCCATAGTCCAGGGTGGAGAATTTTAGGAGCACCTAAGGGATAAAGAAGCTGATTCTAATTACTGGTGTCATTCCTGCCTCCTACATGGGAGGAAAAAATCATAGAACTGGAGGGAACCTTAGCCATTAAATGTATTGCCCAATGTCACTCAAGGACCAGGACTCAAACTCAGGTTCTGTGATTCAGGCGCTTCTTATACCACACTTGTGGGTGAGTGTGTTTGTCCTTCATTGCCAAAGACCATGCCATCAGAGAAATAATGACATGACTCGCACTTGACTTTGTTTTGAGTGAGGGAGAGCTGTGCAGCTCACCAGCCTCACTTCTCCTCCAGAGCCATCTGAATCCAGTGACCAGATATTCATCAGGATGACTGGAGATGACCCAGGATGAGGCAATTGGGGTTAAGTGACTTGCCCAAGGTCACACAGCTAGTGAGTGTCAAGTGTCTGAGGTGTGATTTGAACTCAAGTCCTCCTGACTCCTGCATTGGTGCTCTATCCACTGTACCACCTAACTGACCCTCTTATACCACACTACACTGCCATCAATAATTCCATACCCATGGGAGAGGGAAAAGTGGCAGGCAGGGCTAACCTTAAGGGTAGGTAATGGAATCGGTACCCAAGAGTCCTCTTGTCTCAAAATATCTGCCCCTCCAGGCACACTATAATTTTCACTATTAGAATTCAACCCATTTTTAGTTTTCAAGCATGCCTCTCGAAGCATGTAAATAGCCTTGAAAAGATTTACAGATTAAGCCGATTAACATCTGGCCTGGGTCTTAGGAGAACATTTTCCTTCAATTTATGTCACTATCTAGCTTTGTGACCTTGGAAAATTTACTTTGTTTCACTTGACCTTGGTTTTCTCATCTTGGTTTTCTCATCTTTAAAATGAAGGATTTAGACCAGATAATCTAAAATCCCTTCCTCTAGGAAACTCTAATGCAATGATTCCATGACATTTCAGTCTTTCTCAATTCATCTAACACAGGTACGTCGGAATAAACCACAGACAGTCCAGTTCATGTATGCTTTCTTCCAAACTTTAAATGTGATCAATTGAAATTATTGTTAATATTATTGTTGTGATTTTGTTATCATTGTTGTTCAGTCATTTCAGTCCTTTCTGACTTCATCACTCCATTTGGGGTTTTCTTGATGAAGACACTGGAGTGGTTTGCCATTTCCTTCTCCAGCTCATCTTATGGATGAGGAACTGAAGCAAACAGGGTTAAGTGACGCCCGAGTGTCTGAAACAGGATTTTAACTCTTGATTCCAGTTTCAGTATTCTATCCACTGCACCAGCTCACTGCCTACAAATCAGAGATTTAGGGCTAGAAGGGACTGAAAACAATTCAGTCCAACTCCCTCATTTTATAGATAAGGAAATTGGGACCTAAGGAGGTAAGGTGATTGGTCCAAGGTCCCATGGACCTAGGAAGTAGCAGACAATGCATGTCCTCTGAATTCAAATCCAGTAGTCTTTCCACTGGTCCATACCCCCCGCCCCACACACACACAGAATTCATTAACTAACTCTCTAACCCAGCTCTAGGTTCTAAGTTGAATTTTCTTGACAGAGCATTGAAGCAGTCCAGATAAAGATCAAACCATCTAGGTTACAATGACCTAACACTGCGTACCTTGAAATGTTATACATGTACACATCTGTTCTTTCCATGGCCAAAACAAATCCATTTCTGAGAGATTTTGTTTCTGTAAAGAGAAATTCTCTCTTAAGAGAAAGATTGTTTCAAAATTTTAAATATAGTACTGAATATCCTTCTAACGAATCAGATTTCCATTTGCCTTTCTTTATAACCACAGAGCTTAGAATAGTGCCTAGCACGTAGTAGGCTTAATAAACTTAAAACTACACTAAGACTTTTGGGACACCCTATCTGAGTAAACTAAAAAGGAGACTGTCTCTACTAACTGTTAGCTTTAGAAGATTTGGGGCTTGTTTCAGGTTTCCATTTAGGTAGAGGAATACTAAACTTACAGCATTTATCAAACACCTACTATGTTCCAAGCACTGGGGTAAGCTTATTAAAGCTTAAAACTGAAATTACACTTTTAGAACACCCAATATTTGTTGTTAAGTGCCCCCAGTTTGGGGCATTTAGGTGGCAAAGTGGGTAGAATGCCAGACCAGAGACAGAAAGATTCATCTTCCTGAATTCAAATCCAGCCCCAGACATTTAGCTGTGACCCTTAGCAAGTCACTTAAAGCTGTTTGCCACAGTTTCCTCATCTAGAAAATGACCTGGAGAAAGAAATGCTAAACACTCCAGTATCTCTGTCAAGAAAACCCCAAATAGGGTCATGAAGAGTCAAGCACAACTGAAAAATGACTGAACCATTAAACTGAACGTTTAATCAGAGGACCTAGAACCAAATAATCCTACCTCTCCTATGAGCTACGTGACCTTAAGTCACTTAAACTCTCTGGGCCTCAGTTCACTCTTCTGTAAAATGGGGAGAGGACTTGTGGAAGGGTTGGCCTAGATAATCCTGAATATCCCTTCTAACTTGAAAACGATGATCTTAGAATCTCACTTTCTATCATCCCATTTGATCTTCCTTGTTGAATATTCTTCTGCAAAGTATTTCAGATTTCCTCCCTCTTTTCTATTTCCATCAATCCCCCTTCATCTCTCAGTCTAACCCAGGTCTCTTCCCTCCCTGCCCGGATTATCGCAACAGCTTCAGAACTATTCTCCCTGGCCCCAGACTCTCAGGCTTCTGTCCTATCTTAGACACAGCTGCAAGAAGAATCCTTCTCAAATAGTACTTTCATCCAGTTACTCCCTGGTTTGAGCTCCACAGATTGGTATCAACTCCTCTGGGTCTCAATTTCCTCATCTGTAAAATGAAGGGGTTTAAGGTGGATGATCTCTAAGGTCCCCTTTGGCTCTTCCTGGCTCTGATTTCCCTGCAGTAACTTTTCTAATCTCATCTATTGTTGCTCCCTAACTTAGCCTCTAAGCACCCGGCAAGGCAATATACTTGCTATTGTCTGAATGTAACTGTTAATTCCCACCTCTGGGCTTTGTTCATTGCATTCTTTCCCCACTGGAATTGCCTTCCTTTCCTTTCAATCAGACCATATCCATTACTTTGCCCAAGACCAGCTCAAAACTAATAAACCTTCTTTAATTCATCTCAACCTACTCAACGAATTGATCAACAAACATTTGGTAAAGGTCTACCATCTGCTAGGGCACTGTGCTTGGAATAGAGATAGAAAAAACAAAAACCAGTCCCTGTCCTCAAGAGGCTTATATTCTACAAGATAAAATAACACATATACCCATAAATAAATACCACCCCCCATACACACATCCATGCACACACACACACACACACACACACACACACACACACATTTAAGGGATAAGGTCTAGATACAAACTAATTTCAGTAATATTTGGCATATATTCTCTCAGAGGTCTTTTTTTGCCTCTAACATTCTATGCATCAGTCAAGATTACATTATTTTGCAGTTTGATAAATTTATTTTGTAATTGTTATCACTATTTTAAACACGTATGTCAAGATGATGTAATAGAATGAAAAGAACACTAGATTTGGACTCAGAAGTGCCCAGGTTCAAATTCAGGCTTCAGAACCCACTAGTTGCATGACCTTAGACAAGTTTGCTGACCCCTGGGCTACACCATGGGACTCTTTGAGCCTTCTTATCTATAAAAAAAAGGCAAAATTTGCTCTCTTTACCTCACAGAGCTGTCATAAGGAAAATACTTTAAAACTTCGAGGCACTAAATAAATATTACTCTTTATATTAATTTTACTATTAGTGCTAATAAATAAAAATATAAATCTTTGAGACCAAACACTATTTTTTATTTCTCCTATCTTTTCTTAATACATTCTCATTAATGAATTCAATAACTCACGTTACCTGGGGAAACAAGATTAAACTTTTCAGAACAATCTGGAGAGAGTCCCCTGTTCCTACAATTTTCCAAGCCAACAATGGTGAGAATATTTCTCTAATACAACTTCACATTCTGATGACCTTGACTTGCATCTCTGCCTAAATGATCGTCTAAGCGTTGAACCTACAAACTGTTAAAAGAATCATGTATTTTCTTATAGTTTCCATCTCTGTGGGCATGGTAGTTATGTTGTAAATCCAAAAAGTTCTATTTGTGATGGAATCCTAATAAACCTGCCCCCATTCCCAATATTCTAACTTCCTTATAGGCCCCACTGAACAGCAGTGCACCTACTTAACCATACACACTCAAAGTCTTAACTTCATATATGCCTCACTGCTCACTAGAACAACAGGTGTGTCCATGAACTCATACTTCCCACAAAACAGCAGGCGTATCTATGTGATGGGATCCCAGCCACTGCCTCAAGTTAGCCCCTGCTCCCAGACCCATTCCTCATATTTCCCACAAAAAATAGCAGGTGGGTCCATGTACTCAACCATAACCACATCCATCTAGTCTCAGACAGGACCACAATACTCAGCCAATCAGAAAGCAGTACCACCAGGATGGCCAAGCAGGATGTAGACCCTAAAACAATAGAAGGGACTTTCCCTAAGTAGGCACTTGCACAGTGATAGTAAAGAACTGACCTAGAGAGAACTTACGACATAAAGAGGTTTATTATAATATCATTATCATACATACCCTCAAATGCATTTTTATGTATGCCTTGTGGGTAATCACATACACAGTTCTACTGTGGCTGGGATCCCTCCCCTATTACTTAATCACTTAACAAATCCCTCCTGCCTTTTTAATATTCATAAATTCTGTTATATAAATGCATCTTTAACCTATAAAAATCCACCTTGCTTTCTTCGAAGTTGCTGGTTCCTCTTGGAACCTCCATGAGAGGTATCAATCTCAATAAATGCCTATTCTTGGATTAGAAGTAGTCTGACTGAATTCTTTGAGACAGTTTTACCACAGCATATCATGAAACCGTAGTAGTTGTCCTTCAGTCATTTTCAGGTATATCTGACTCTTCATGATCTCATTTGGGATTTCCTTGGCAAAAATACTGGAGTTGTTTGCCATTTCCTCCTCCAGATCATTTTACAGATAAGAAAACTGAGGCAAACAGGGTTAAGTGACTCTCCCAGCATTACACAGCTAGTAGGTGTCTGAGACCACATTTGAACTCGGAAAGATGAGTCTTCCTGACTCCAAGCACAGCACTCTATCCACCTAGCTGCCCCTTAGGACGTACAATTTTAGGAATGTGGGTTGCTATTGTCACCCCTCTCCTCCACCTTTTCTCTCCAGTTGTGGTATTTCTTTTCCTTCTGCCAGGGCAGGGTACTCGGCAACATGGCTATATCAAGGAGACCTACAGATATAAGCAAGTTTGGGCTCTTTTCTATCACTCATCACTATAAATTTGTTTGTGTTTTCACTGCAGGGTATTCTTAAACCTTGCTGTCGGTGACGCTCTCTGTAAACAACAGTCACTCCCAAGTGTCATATCTGTGAAGACAATGATTCATCCCTCGTGCAGTGCAGCGACTTCATTTAGAACTGGTCAAAGGAGGGGGATAATACTATTTTCAGTTTGTTAAAGAATTGATAAATTCTCTTTTGTTTGTCTGTAGCATGCCTAGCTTAGTTACACTCTTCAGCTGCATTACTATGTACTTAAGAAATGGCTCATAAAACCACAGGGTAGCCAAATTTTAACATTTCTTTCTTCTTTCACACTTTGGACACTATTTGAAATTTTTGACTGGCTGCACCAGGGGCTGGCAAACTACAGTCCAAAGACCAAATAAGACTGCCTACTTTCTGTTTTTATAAAGCCAATAAGCTAAGAATATGGTTTTTTAAAAAATATTTTTAAATGAAGTTTTATTGTATTTTAAAGTGTAAAAATCATTGTTAGCTAGGGGGCCATATAAAAGTAGGCAACTGGCCAGACTTGGCCCCCCAGTCATAGTTTGCTGACCCCTGGGCTACACCATGGTACTAATGCAACCATGGTTGGATCTCTGGATCCAGGTAGCTTTCCTCCTCAGAGAAAAAGTCTTGCCATCAACCAATCAATCAACAATCATTTATTAAGCACCAACTATGTGGTAAACATGAACAGCAAAGCTTAAGAACACCCTATAGTAAAAACACAAACAAATTTACAGTGATGAGTGATAGAAAATATGCTAGGCCATGGGATACAAAGTTAAAGAAAAAAATGACTGCCTTCAAGGAGTTTACTTTCTATGGGTGGAGACAATATGTACAGATCTAAGACTTCACAAAATAAATGCAAGATCGGGGAGTAGAAGGAGAAAGCATGAACAGCTGGTGGAAATCAGGAAAGCTTTCTCCTAGGACGTGGCATTTGAGCTGAGTTTTGAAGGACACAAGAAATGCTAAGAGGCAGAGGTGAAAAGGGAGAGCATCCTAAGTATGGGAAAATAGCCAATGCAAAGATATGGAGACGGGCTACAGAGGGTCAAAAGTGAGAAACAATATGAGGGCCAGTTTGGCTAAGTCAAAGAATGAATGAAGCAGAGGAAATGTGTGATAAAGCTATAAAGGTAGATTTCCATTAGGTTATTAAGGGCTCTAAATAGCAAACAGAGTTTCTATGGAATCCTTAAAGCAATAGGAAGCCACCAGAATTACTTGAGTAGGGGAGGGACATAGTAAAACCTGTACCTTAAGAACATGATTTAGCTAAAAGATTTCAAGTAAAAGAAGCCCAAAAACCAGGTGCATTTTGAAACCTCATCTTCTACCTCTAACTTCAGGAGGCACTTCAATTTTAACATAACTTCATGAACAGAAATAAACAATTGTATCAGTATTTTTATTTGTAATTCTTTATTTTAAACAAATACAAAATAAGAAAAAAAGAAACAAATACTAAAACTAAAATAGTACAAAATAAGAAAAGAAAAAAAAACATTACCATGTGCACAACAGAATGTGAGAGAAGATTCAAAATATTCAGCAATAAATTTCCACTTCAAAAAAAAGCCTATGTAATAA
Source organism: Notamacropus eugenii (assembly GCF_028372415.1). NCBI lineage: Eukaryota > Metazoa > Chordata > Mammalia > Diprotodontia > Macropodidae > Notamacropus > Notamacropus eugenii. The sequence goes on along the minus strand of NC_092874.1, from coordinate 122,992,701 downwards.
ACACTACTCATTGGGTTGAGAGCTGTCCACATTTTCTTTGTTTACTCGTAAGTTTTCTTTTGTTCTACAATCTTATCAATATTAGCCAACAGTAAGTGGGAATCAGGGCACATAGGATAAAGTGCCAGACCTGGAGTCAGGAAGACTTCTCTTTATACATTCAAATCTGGCCTCAGACACTTACCAGCTGTGTGACCCTGAGCAAGTCACTTAACCCTGTTTGCCTCAATTCCCTGATCTGTAAAATGAGCTGGAGAAGGAAATGGCAAACACTCCTGTGTCTTTGCCAAGAGATAGACATGACTGAAAAATGAAACAACTTTTGCCTAAGGTACTATGAAATTAAATGACTTGCCAGGGTCATACAGTGGCTTCTTGGCAGAGTCGGTTTCCAAAGTCAATTCTCTATTCAGTATACTATACTGCTTCTTAGCATCGTCTTATCAAAATTAAATAGTGGATCTGAAAAAGTGCCACAGTGATAAAATATCTGAGAGGAGTCAAAAAAAGTAAGAGTTCAATCCCACCTCCAACATTTCCTATCTATGTTATCATGCATAATTCACTTAATCTCTCTGAGCCTACTTCTTCATTTGTAAAAGGGAGTGATAAAACTGTAATACTTCTCTCACAGAACTATTGTGAGACTCAAGTGAAATCACAGAGGATAAGAAGGGACCTGTAACTTCACTGATATAAAGGACTGCCAGATGAAGAAACTACCACCAAAGGCTCCTTTACCACCACCACCTCCCCATTTCCCAGTTAATGTTTTCGCTGTCCAGAGTACTAAGAGACTAAGAGCATAGGATCACGTAGCCAGTGTTTGACAGAAGCAGGACTGGGCAAAGCCATCTATCTATCCACTACTCTACTGCCTCAGTCTCTCAAATGAGAGATAATGCATGTAAAGTACTTTGCACATCGTTGATACTATTATTAACCACTCTATGCAAATTAAAGATATTATATAAATGGATGGGACAAAATAGAGGTGTTAAAAGCAGAGGCATTCTACAAATGGGTGGGATAAACAGCACTGTGTATTATCATGGCCAGGTGGCCCACCAAAAGATTTCAATAGACACAATTTACCTTATTTACAAGGCTTTCTTAAAAGTAAAAGTTTGGGGGGACAGGGTTAGACCTAGTTGGAGAACAGAAATAACTAAATACAAATAAAGACTTCAAATGCAAGTTTAGAAAGAAAGTATGAATACCATTTGCTCTCAATTTTTCCAAGTATTTAAAATGAAGTATTTTCTTATTGTTGAAATCAAAATAAATTTGTCATATATCTATAATTTGTATTTCTGACATACAAGGTGTCCCAAAAGCCAAGTACAGTGTCAAGCTCTAATGGTTTAAACATCCTATAATTTCCATTATGCGCATGTGCATGCACGTGCATGGGCACACACACACACACACACACACACACACACACACACACACACACATCTTCCATTTCTGGGTTCAATGCTTTTCACAGTTTAACTACCTACATTGTTTTTCTACCATGGAAAGAAATGGGGAACTTCAATTTTCCATCCCTTAACCTTCTAGAGATGAAACCGTTCCAGCAGACATAAAGACTTGGGGGGAAAGGGGTCAGTGTTCAAATTATAGCTACTTAGAATTAATTGGAAAAGTTTCTTTTGTTTTTAAAGTCCTGGGCTATTCAGCCTATTTATCTTCTCAGTCAGTGGAGCTCAAACCTTGGTGTCTCAATCTTCAAGGGGACAAATACTTGCTTCAATACAATTATGGTAACCAGGAAGTTAATGTAGTCTCATAACAGATATGTCATCATTACACAGATTTATGAGCACAGCCCTAAACATAAGATGGAGGTAATTGCTTGTGCATGGCCAGGCTATTTTGCCCGTTAATATAAATAATATTCTTAGCACAAGCTACAAATAGCAGCAAATTCCTCAAAATAAATTTCTTACCTCGTTCTGTCAAGATAGTCTTCTCTTGGAGTTTGATGAAATAAAATATTTCTGATATTTTGAGTTTTTTAAAGGATATTTTGCAGAAGAATCCCAAGTCACCAGACACTGGGGGTTGTTGCCATGTGCCATTGATTTAGGGATCCAACCTTCCAGCTTGCCATCATGCACACTATGCTAACTCACATCACATTTATAAAAGCTCCTGATAGGGCATGTATGTTTCCATTTATGGTGGCCAGCAGTTGAGACACAGCATCAATTTCTCCCTTTTTCTGAAATAATGTTTAATAATCATTCCTAGTGTTAGCACAACGATGGAGAGAGAGAGAGAGAGAGAGAGAGAGAGAGAGAGAGAGAGAGAGAGAGAGAGAGAGCGCCCAACATAGGAAAAAAAACATACAGATTATTCTGATTGGAAAACGTTACCTGGGGCACAGAATCTATTCAAAATACCTTTTTGCATAGTCTCATGGAAAGCAAAATAAAAATCAAACAAATAGATAAAAGGGGAATATATGTCTTCTGCTTCCAAATTGTGTCCCATAATTTGAAATAGCTATAATCATAGCCCATTTTAAATACTGGAATTTCATTTAAAATTCAATCCATTTGTAGTTTCTCTCAATTACTAGGGTAAGGAAGGATGAGGAGTTGTAGGGTTGGGAATAGGGATGGGGACAGGGAAGAGGTCTAGGAACCTGAACTGTAAAATTGTACAACTTGTTTTGGAGAGAAATAGCAGATCTGTGTTATCAAGTTACAGTCTCTCTCCCAAACAAGGTCCTGTGAGCCCAGGTGTAGTAAATTATGACATCTTTGTTGTTCACTCGCTCTTTATCATGAGTCTCTGGGAGCCAATCTGGGTTTACAAAGAAGAAGAAGTCTGAGGAATATAAAAAAGGATTTGACACCAAGCCAGGGAGAATTTCACATTTTATCCTGCACAGGGACCACTGGAATTGCTGAAAGTGAAGGTCACGCTCTGAACAATGACTAGGTAGAGACCCTCATTCTTCATGTAGTTTATCCTATACATCTAGAAACTGCCTAGGGCTTCTCCAAGCATTGTGCTAGAGAATATGGATGATGTTAGACTACAAATGATTATGTAGCATCTCCAACCTTATCTCCCACTACTTCCCTACATGGACTCTTTGTTTCAGCTGGGCTTTTTTATTCCTGAGTCCTCTATTTGCATCCTTTGCCCTTAGCACAGTGCCTGGCACTTAGTGTGAGCTGAGTAAATGCTGCTCAACTTCCTGACTTGATTTGGATGCCATTAATATCTTGTATTTTCTCACCTCTAAGCAAGCCTTCAGTTATTCCAGTCACTCTGCCTAGAATACTTCCTTCCCGCTTATCTAAATCATATCTCCCTTCAGGATTCAGTAAAAGTTTTACCTTTTAAGTAAACCCTTTCCAGACAATCTCCAACACAAAGCGATTGTTTTTACCTCTGAATTCCTAAAGCACTTAAAAACTGTCTATGCTGCTCACTTGGTAAGTTATTATACACAGTAGTTTTGGATCATTTCTTGTATTTTTCTTTATTTGCCTATCTAGGCAGAATTTAAGACATTCAGGGCAGGACTGGGTCTTATCTTTTTGTACTCCATTTTCACAACCTCACCCCCATGACACATATAAAACACCATATCTTGCACATGTGAAATATTTAATGAATATTTAATAATTAATTAGTCTTTCTATTTAAAAGTTTCCAGAATCCTGATAGACAAGTATACAGTACAACATTTTATATCACTTTCCTTGGCAAGTAGGGTAGGTCTAGGACAGTAAGTATCAGGTGGACATAGTATTCATAAGTCAGTTAGTCAATCAATAAGCATTTGTTAACTACATACTGTGTGCCAGGCACTGTGTTAAGTGCTTTGTGGGGCATTTTCTTTCTTCCTAAATGATGCAGCAGTAATACACTATAAAGAACATCTCAGAACCATAAGAAGCCACAGCTTAATCAGTGATTGAGGTCACTTATGGCATCTTCTTCAAATCCTCCCACTTCAGGTCAAATTCTCAATTTTTAATCCTTTGGCCCATAGAAAAACATATCATCTATGAATCCTGTCCCCCTGTGGAGATACTGGGGCAAATTTCTTCCATGGAACCCAGATTCACAGAACCAAAGACAAATCCATGCAAGTAGACAGAGGACCAGGCTCCCAGCACTGCAAGCAGGCCCAGGAGTCTTTCTGTGATAAAATGAAGAAGGGAAGGAAGGAAGGGAAAAGGAAGTAAAACAGAACAAACTTTTACATAGAACCTACTATGTGCCTGGCACTGTTATGCATTATTTTCTTTTACAAATATTATTATTTGAGTGTCATAACAATCCTGACAGGTACCATTATTATCTCTACTTTACAGATGAAGAAACTGAGGCAAACAGAAGTTAAGAGATTTTCCCAGGATCACACACCTAGTAGATATCAAAAGCTGGATTTGAATTCAGCTCTTCCTGACTCCAGGACCAGCACTCTATCCACTGTACCACTTAGCTTCCTCAATAGGAGAGAGTCCACAATGATCAGACTAATAAATAGAGACTCCAGGCCCCTAATTTTTATGAACTAGTTTCTACCTTGGGACATGAAGTAATAATCATGTTCATCCTCCCTTACCTCCCTTCTTCCCCAAGTCTTCCTTTTCCATTTAAATCCCAGTCCAGGGTCTACAAATAGCCTCTCAGTGTGTGTTCCACAAGGAAGGAAAAAGCCTCTTCTTCTTCACTGACTGCAGTATGGTGTAGTTAGAAGTTCTGGATATGGAGTTAAAGAATCTAGGTTCCAATTCCAAGTCTGCTACTTCTTAGCTGTCTGATTTCTCTAGGTCTGAAGATATAAATGTTAAGACTCCTTCCAGCTCTAAATCCTATGACTGTGACAACTTTCTTGCTTCTGCTCATCAGATCTTTTGTTCCTCCTCAGGCTTATAAAAGGGTTTGGGTTATACCTTACTAAGAAACTGGTAGAAGCTGATGTTCAGTCAGGACTTTCCTCTCCCAATATAACTGAAACCTCTAAGAAAGCCAGCTGTACTCAGATCCTGTCCTTTCCCAAGATTACCATGTGTAAAAAAAAAAAGGTTTCTCAAGATCCACACCCCCAGGGAAACCTAGACTTATTCCCTGCTCCCAGAGCTATCCTAAGACTCAAGTGTAGGAGTCTTTTTTCTGTAGCTATGGCTTACCTATTTGAGGCAGTAAGCTTTATTGCAGGAATTTCATAGACCCCTAAAGAATCCTTAGAAAGATTTCTATGGTTTGACAAGCTAGGAGGTGAAAAAAAGGTCTTTATTTTTACTGACTTCTAACTAGCATTTAGCAATTCCATCAATTATTTTAAAATATTATCCAAAAAAGAGGGTCCAAAGGCTTCACTATACTACCAAAAGAAAGATTTCAGGGGATCCCAAAACTTGGAGGTAAAAAATATGTATCTTTATTTTTGCTAACCTCTAATTGACATTTAGCATTTCCATCAACTATTTTAAAATATTATCCTTAAAAAAAGGTCCAGAGGCTTCACTATCCTACCAAGGGGGTTTATGACACAAATAAGGTGAAAAATCCCTAGTTTAACAGATCTGAGTTCAAATCCCAGCTCTGTAACTCACCACCTTGTAACCTCAGACAAATAATTTTACCTCTATGGAACACATTTTCTTCATCTGTAAAATGAGGAAACTGTATTTAATTATCTTTAAGACCTGTTTTAGGTTTATATCATATGATCCTATAATCCCCATCTCCCAGTCACAAATTTCTTTGACCATATATGTGCTAGGATACACATGTGGGAAACTTGACCCTCCTGGAGGATTGTCACAAATGTCCCATAGTATAGAAATCAATCCCACAAATTCATGTGTTCTAAAAGCAAAAGTGCTTCTTGGCCTTCCTACATTTGATGTCAAGGAACATTATTGTCATTGATCCAAGTATCAGGAAGCAGAGATAGAAAAAGGATGAGTCTTAATAATTGCGCCTCCAAGAGAAACAAAAATCAATATCTCTGGCATAATATGAATAATATTTGAAGCAAAAAGCATAAACAGAACCATAATTATCCATCTTGGGGCTCAGGGCAAGCACCACAACAAATTCAAGGGGTGGGGGAAGGGAGAGGAATTACAAAGTAATTCCCAAAGAGAGGTTACTAGCCACAGAGGGAATTAGGATAAACTTCATGTATAAGGTTGCCCATGAGCTAGGCTTTGAAGACAGCTCAGGATTCTACAAGATGAAAAGGAGAAAACTGTACATTCCAGAACTGGGAGACCCTTGTGCAAAGGCATGGAGAGGTAAAGTCATGTACAGGAAACAGTTAATAGACCAGTTTATCTAGAACACACTTTGGGAAGTAGAGAAATGTGTCCTAAACCTGGAAAGGTATGACCCTAGAGGCAAGAGAACCTAGGGAGCCACAGAGACATATTTGTGCCCTAGTAATCTCACTTGGACGGTTTGGAGAGAAGAGAGACTTGAGGAAGGGAGACTGTTGCAATGGTCCTGCTGAGAGGTCATGAGGGGCTGAATGAGAGGGGTGGAGAAAGGGGGATGGATACCAAAGATACTGTGAAGGTAAAATGAACAGGATTTGGTTGGTAACAGGGACTGGAGGTGAAAGGGAGAGTAAGGAGTTGAGAACGACTCTAGGGTTGTGAACCTGAACACCTAGAAGGACTGACCTATAAATAATCATTATCAATATCATTCTTTAATATGTGAAAAACCCATGAGTACAGAGAAATACATAAAAGTTAAGTGACTTGCCCAGGTGATTCAACTAGCAAGTGATAGAAGCAGGATGTGAACCTGGGTCTCCATTTATTGCAAACCCAAGACTATAGCCACCATACAACACTGCTTCTTTTCCACTAACACCAATGATAGAAGGGATTTCCTCTCAACTGTTTATTATTCTGCTCTTTGGATAACATCTTATCTAATTTATTTTAACATAAGGTTCTCAGGCTTATTCCCAAAGATTGTTCTCAAAGTACACAATGAAAAATCAAAGGCATTTTATGTTTTGAAAAATAATTATCTCCTGTGTCCTCCAATGATGATGGTTCTTTCAAGAGAAACTATCTCTGCCTTAAAAGTAAATAGCAAAACTTTGAATCTAGTTGATCTTCATGTAAATCTTACCTCAATAATTCTACCCAGTCAATATGATGGAAAAGTTTCCACAATTACTTGTTGAATTTGGTGCATTTTAAAGATCTTGCTGGGGTAGTTAGGTGGCACAATGGATAGAGTTCTAGACCTGGACTCAGGAAGACTCGTCTTCTTCAGATCTGACCTCAGACACTTCCTATCTGTGTGACCCTGCACAAGTCACTTAACCCTGTTTGCCTCAGTTTCCTCATCTGTCAAAAGAGCTGGAGAAGGAAATGGCAAACCACTCCATTGTCTTTGCTAAGAAACCCCCAAAGGGGGTCACAAAGAGTCAGATGGGACTGAGCAACAGCAACTACAAAAGATCTTGCTAATGAGAGACAGTGTGATATAATGAATAGAGAAGTGACTTTGGAGTCTGGAAGTCCTAGGGTGAAGTCCTGATGCATAGTGACTGTGTGACCTTAAGCAAGTCACCTAATGTCTCCTGTCACCAGTCTGTAAAAACATAAACAAAATAAACAGATGCACTAAGTTGGGGGAAGGGAAGGGAGGTGTACAGTTCTTAAATGGACATTCCCTATGCCAATGAAATCCCGTTTAGTCTTAAAAAAAACTTTTTCTCTTTTTCAAATTTTAGTTTTATTTTTAATGTATCACATTGTTAAGACATATTACCTGTGTTTTATAGTTGTGAAGTTGATTTTTTTCAACAGAAATAGAGAACTTTACATTCATACCTATGAAATTTCATCTTTTTAGATTACAATGTGCTAAACCAGAAGTCTACAAACTATGGCCCACGGGCCAAATCCAGCACAATTTTTCTAAGGCCCATGGGCTAAAAATGACTTTTACCTTTTTGTCCAACCCCTATTCCAGGGGGATTTAGGTGCTATTTGGGTCCTAAATCTGTTACTCAACACATTCACTACCTTTTCTATGTGTGTTATTTAGAAATTTAATAACTTCCATTCTTGTCTTCATCCAAGTCCAAGAACAAAGCAGGATCAATGACAGAACCCTACAGCATTTCACTAGAAAAATGACTCCGAGTTGATATCAATCTATAAATCACCACTCTCCAGGTCCAGTCATCCTACCAGTTCCAAATCCATATAACTTTACTGTCATCTAGCCCAGAGGTGTCAAAAAAAAGGGCTAAATTGCCAGGACAGGATTAAAATGTAATTGGGAAATATTTAACAAAATAAATAAAAATACACCAAAACACACAGCAAAATATGTGGCTTTCCAAGTCAATAGGCAGCCTGCAGAGATCCTTATCCTTAATGGCCCCATTTTTATTTTAGTTTGGCACCACTGATCTAGACCCCATATATCCACCTTGTCCAATGCAACAAGAGAGAATGTGCAAAATATGTTGTTGCTATTTCGGTCATGTCCAAACTCTTCATGAACCCATTTTGGGTTTTCTTGGCAAAGATACTGGAGTGACTTGCCATTTCCTTCTCCAGATCACTTTGTAGATGAGAAAAGTGGGACAAATGGAGTAAAGTGACTTGCCCAGTGTCTGAGACCAAATTTGAACTAAGGTCCTCTTAATTCCAGGCTCAGAGCTCTATCCACTGTGCTATCTCACTGCCCCAGTCAAATATCTTATTGAAACTCAGTTATTTATACCATGCCCATGGCATTTTGGTTAGTCTGCTGTGACTTGTTGATGAACCCAAGGTGGGTCTCTAAGTCATGACTACTCCCTTTTCTAAGTGCTTACATACTATCCTTTCAGGAACATTCTCCAGAATTTTTTTTGTATAAATAAAAATCAAGCTTATTTGTCCATAGTTTGAAGAATCTACATTCTTCTCATCTAAAAAAATAAGTTAACATTTGTCTATCTCCAGTCCCATTACACTTCTCCCATTCTCCATGATTTTTCAAACATTGTTGACAGCAGCTCAACAATCACATCTTCCAAGTTGTTATGATCCTCTTGGAATGTATTTCATTCTGTCCTACTGACTTGAAGTCACTGAAGACATTTTAATACTCTCTATCTCTTTACTCATCTTGATTTTCAACTCACTGTCAACTGATTCCCAGCCTGAAGATTAATCTCATTGGTAGAGAAAACAAGCAAAAAAGGGATGGAGTTTTTATATCTTCTTTCCAGCACATCAGACTATCTATCTCAAGCAGTGCATTTGTTTCTCTAGTATACATTGGTGTCTAGTATACGTAGGTGAAAGGCATTTCCAGTGAGGAAACTTTCTTTACTAACAAATATCTGCAACTGTTTTGCAACTTACAATGTTAGAGAGTTTCCTGGGGGCACTTAGAGATCAGCCTTGTATCAATGCTCCATTACCAAATGGTTGTCTTATCTAATTCAATTCGACAGTTATTAAAAGTGCTCACCATCTGCAAGTCAGTAGGCCCTGAAGATACATAGGCCAAAATAAATATTTGTTGAATTACCTTTGTTCACATTTTCTCAACATGTCTCTTAAAATTCTAAATTGGTCATTGAGTTTACTATGCAACATATACATCAGTCATAGAATTTTAGAATCATTCCAAATGATCTAGTAAAACTATCTTACTTTAGAACCAATAAGGTAGAGTCCCAAGAAGTTAAGTGACCCATCCCAAGTTACACAGGTGACAAGCAGTCAAACTGGGCTTTCAATCCAGTTCAAATCCACAGTTCTTTTTATTGTACTATGATTTTTCATTCTTTTAGAATGATTTCTGTATACGTCATCAGGATTTCATTGTTAAGAGGACCCCAAACCTTCTGAACCACGTTTTTCTACATAATCTTGTGATATGGAAATGCACTATCCTTTTTCTCAACTCTCCACAATTCTCTTCACCAAAATCTTGGGTGTCACAGTAAGCCCAATACTCTCTTCTTTATGTATCATGAGGACAACAGCAGCATCACCGACGTTTCTTATCATTCTACTTCTGCGATAATTTCTTCCTAATTAGTTAAGTCCAGAATAGCCACTCTTTTCAATGCTCCTTTCACCCTATAAAAGATGAAATTGTCCATAAAGCAGATGAAGAATGAATCAGTTGCAAGAGTTTTAGCAGAGAGAAAGAAAGCTTTAACAAGAAATCTGGATAATTGAAGTTTGTTTTCACTATCATGTCCCACTTTGTGACAAAAACTGTCATCTGTCATTTTGGTCCTTGTGCTCCCAAGATCCAGCACAATAATACATTGCACAAAAGGAGATCTTAATAAATATCTGGTTAAATTAATTGAATACCATCATCAAATTACTCCCTCCAGCTGAGTGTTCTATAGCATATTCCTACAAAAACACTTCTTATTTCTCCCTTCATTCATCCTCATACCAATACTCCTTCATATTGGCTCCCTCTGGTTGGTAGATTACCACACAAGGGAATATTTTCTCAATAAGCGTTATTGTTCTACCTCTCTTTCATCTAAATCTATTCCTTTTGAATAAGCTAGACCCTGCCATTGTGGCATTCTTAGTGTGTTCTGACACTAACATCTCCAGTTATCTTTACTTCCCAAATTCTGTACTTTTTTACCTAAGCCTCTGAGACCATTGGCATCATTACTACTTGTCTTGGATATTCTCTTGTAAATTACTGAACAGTTTTGCTACCATTTTTCTCCCAAGGTCTTACCTGCTACTCTCTCATGCATCTAATTTTGTGATTACATGTGGGTAGTTTTGTGTCTTCCCTTCCATTTTAGGTTGAAAGAACCCTTGATTAAATCAGCAAGTTCCCAAACAAATGGAGCTTTCCTAGGACTCATTAGGCATTTTGCATCCCAACATTCTTATCCAGGTCCAGAAATCCAAATTTCATTCTGTGATATTTAACCAACTATTCATTTCCTACATCCACCATTCTCATCTGAAGCCTCAATCTTTGATCAGAAACAGTGAGGAAAAGACCTTTGATGCCCCTTAGTTTTTCATTTCCAGGCCAGGAGTTCACAGTCCTAAGAGATGCTTTCTAGCATCCTTCTGGCAGTATCATTTGTCCCCACATGAATCACCAGGAATGGACAGTGATCATCAACTTTGACAAGTCTCAGGAGGCTTTCCATCATATCTCAGATACAGGCCCAGAGGAGACAAGCATGCACATCATACTAAAACCTGAACAAAAACAAAAATCCACCAAGCATCTCCAGCACATTGGACAATAAATAATGCCTAAGAATGTGAAGCATCTAAAATGACTTCAGGCATCAGTCAAATGTCAGTCTATGGGGAAGCCAATGCTACAAAGCTTTTTAAAAATGTTAATGTGGGGACAAAGGGTTTATACCTGACTTACAATCCAACTTGGTTACACCACACTCTCATTTTGTATAGATGTGATTGTTTGAGGGGATGTGATTTGGCCTGTGGTTTATACACATTCATGCAACATTAAGTTTGACTATATAAGCTCTTGAGTAAATTGTACGTTGTACTAATTGGATTTTCTACCCATTATGGAACTGCTCTCTACCCTGCATCCTTGAGTCACACACAGACCAAAGCAGGCCAGGTTGGACATCTAGGTGACTTTGGCACATGGGAGGCTCTAAGGAGACTACAGAAAATTCATGCAAGTGACCAAGAAGTCTGCCAAGAAGACAGATGCTCCCTTTGGAGGAGAATGTTGTCTTTAGGCTTTGTGATAAACATCCAAAGGAACAGGACAATTATGCCCTAAGAGAAATGTGGGAGGGAATAACTCTTAACTGCTACATTTTTGTGTTTTAAGTGTTGGGGGGAAATTAATCAATAAAAAGATGGGAGATTAAAATATTTGTGAGATTTCGAAAAGGATAAAAAAGAATGACAAACTATTATGCAATATAATAGTCTATCTCACGTAAACTGGTCATGTGTGTAATTTCTTCATTAAGAGTTCGGTAAACAGTGACACTGACAAATGATACTTATAGCCAATGTACACTTCAACTTTATCTTTGCAGATTATTTCAGAAAGAAAATGGAAACTTTTAAATTAAGTTCTCTTAATATTGTATGAGGAAATACATAAATTTGGACCTTTGGTCATCTTAACTGTATATACTGCAATCTGTACAACCTCAGATAACCAAAAGGGTATATTTTCCTTTATCCAATACAGTTTGTTATTAACTCTTCTTTCTATGCTTTGTGAGTGTGTCTGCACAAAATTCTTTTTAAGCTGAATTTTTTTTTCTTAACTATCTAGGGATGTTGGTAGTGAACTACTCACTGGGTAGTTCCCATGCTCCCCCCAGTGGTCTGGGACTGTCCCACAGAGCAGAACTACTGAATCAATGCCACCTTCTCTGTCACTGTCAATCAGAAACCTTCCATCACTTGGTTCTCTCATCTATACTCAATTACAATAAATCAAACAACAAGCATTTTCCAGTTCCTACTATGTGTCAGACATTGTGTGAAGCTCTGTGGTTACAAATAAAATAAAACAGCTTCTGCCCTCAAGGAGGTTATAACATGTGAAAGAAACAATGAAGAATGCCTACTTTAGACCTAATTAACCAGGAGAAAATGGCTACAAAAGTTGAATGACAAGAAACCTTGGCCATAATCTTCATAATAGATAGGAAAGGGAACACTGGGCTTATTCTAACACTCAAGACTTTGGTAGAGAGCATTTTGAAGAGATCAGAAAAAAAAGACATGGAAAGGGCTTTGATGTCACATGATTACATAAAAAATCACTGATTCAGAAGTTGGAAGGAAGAGTCCCCTTAATAATTAAATTCTGATGGCACAAACACCAATGATTCCAAAGAGGTTGAAAAATCATGCTCCAGTCATGCTTTCCTAGAGTAGGAGTCATAGCATAGACGATGGTGTGTGTGATTTGGTGTGCACCAGAACTCAAGAGGGTTAGAGGTCCCTCAAATAGAGTGAAAGCAAGGAGGAATTACATATAAATCTGTATCAATATATAGATGTCAATATAGAGAGATACGGATATATTTCTATCACTCTATCTATTGATTGATCTAGAGATAACTACGTCAATATAGATATCAACAGATATATGAGAGGCATATGCCATGACCATGGATCCTGAGAAACTAAACTCTAAAAAGGATACCAAAATCCTCCTTACTTACAAATATGAATGAAAACCTTTATCTGTAGAAGGAGTTTCCCACACTGAAGGTTTCCACTATAGTGATGAAGCTACTATTCTAGATTTTTAAAAAATATTGCTCTTATGATCTTATCATATTCTGATTTGTATTGCATTTATATGTGTGAATCATCCCTACTAGACTATAAGTCCATTGGGACAGAAATGATGTTTCATGTCTAGCACAACAGAGAATGAATGTTTTGATGGTGAATGAATGAATAAATAAGAATTAGTTACCAGTTTAAAAAAAAAGGATTCCCTTGTTGTAGTTCCCTAAGGCAGTGGTGTCGAACTCAAATAAAAATGGAGACCACTATCCCATATATAAGGATGCCCAAGGGCCACATATAGACTTGGAAAACTACATATGTTATAGTGTTGTTCAGTCATTTTCACTTGTGTCCAGTTCTTTGTGAACCCATTTGGGGTTTTCTTGGCAAAGACACTAGAGTGGTTTGAGATTTCCTTCTCCAACTAATTAGGAGGAAACTGAGGCAAGCAAAGTTAAATGTCTTGCCCAGAATCACACAGTTAGGAAGTGTCTGAGGCCAGATTTGAACTCAGGAAGATGAGTCTTCCTAAGTCCAGGCCCAGCACTCTATCCACTGTGTCACCTAGCTGCCCTTGTATTTTATATATTTCTTTTTTCTTAATACATTGGGACATTAAAATTAGCCATATTTAATCTGGTTTAAGCCACACCATGGACTGTTGTGGAACACACCTGTAAGCCCATGTAAGATCTGGACATCTCTGTCTCAGAAAATACTAGTTCAGCCTCCAAAGTCAGGAAGGAGATAAATTGCTCAACCACAGTTTCTGGTACAGAAAAATCTAAATTTTCACAGAATTCATCCATGATACCTGGAACATAATAAGTGCTTAACAAATGATTTTTTATTAATTGATTGTAAAACTGAGAAAGGTTTTACTGATTGATTTGGTGATGTCTTAGCTTCCAATCCAGGGATGAGAAACTAATGACCTGGTTGCTTAAAAGAAAAATGGAGATGGATTTATAAATGAATTCTATCAAGCATTTAAAGAACAGTTAACTTCAATACTATATAGACTATTTGTGGAAATTGGTGAAGAAGGAGTCCCACCAAATTCTATTTATGATACAAATATGGTTCTGATACCTAAACCAGGAAGAGCCAAAACAGAGAAAGAAAATCATAGACCAATTTCTCTAGTGAATATAGATGCAAAAATCTTAAATAAGATATTAGCAAAAAGAATACAGCAACTTATCATGAGAATAATACATTATGATCAGGTAGGATTTATACTGGAAATAAAGGTCTGGTTCAATATTAGGAAAACTATCAGCATTATTGATCATATCAAAAAAAAACTAAGAGAAATCACATAATTATCTCAATAGGCACAGAAAAAGCTTTTGACAAAATACAACACCCATTACTATTGAAAACACTGGAGATCATAGGAATACATGGAACTTTCCATAAAATAATAAGCAGTACCTACCCCAAAACCATCAGTAAGCATTATATGCAATGGGGATGAGCTAGATGCATTTCCAATAAGATCAGGGTGAAACAAGGATATCCATTATCACCACTGTTATTCAATATGGTATTAAGAATGCTAGCTTTAGCAACAAAAGAAGAAAAAGAAATTGAAGGAATTAGAATAGGCAAAGAAGAAACTAAGTTATCACTCTTTGCAGATGATATGATGATACACTTAGAGAATCCCAGAGAATCAAGTAAAAAACTACTTGGAATAATAAACAACTTTAGCAAAGTTGCAGGTTACAAAATAAACACAGATAAATCATCTGCATTTCTATATATTACTAACAAAACTGAATAGCAAGAGATAGAAAGAGAAATCTCATTTAAAGGTAAGGTAGACACTATAAAATATCTGGGAGTCTACCTGCCAAAACAAACACAGGTGTATATGTGTATATATGTATATATATATATATATATATATATACATATATACACATATAATTGTGTATATGAACACAATTACAAAACACTCTTCACACAAATAAAGTCAGATATAAGTAAGTGGAAAAACATTAGTTGCTTGTGGGCAGGCTGAGCCAATATAATAAAAATGACAATTTTACCTAAATTAATTTACTTATTCAATGCCACAGCAATCAAACTACCAGATAATTATTTTCTAGAGCTAGAAAAAAATATCAAAATTCATCTCAAAGAATAAAAGTTCCAGAATATCAAGAGAACTAATGAAAAGCAGTGCTAGGGAAGGTGACCTAGCCCTATCAGATTTCAAATTGTATTATAAAACAACAATCATCAAAACCACTTGGAACTGGCTAAGAAATAGAGGGGTGGACCAGTGGAATAGGTTAGGTACTCAAGACACAGTAGTCAATGAATATAGCAATCTACTATTTGACACATCCAAGGACCCCAGCTTCTGGGATCAGAAATCACTGTTTGACAAAAATTGCAGGGAAAACTGAATAACAGTATGATGGAAACTGGGCATAGATCAATGCCTGACAATGTACACAAGAATAAAGTTCAAATAGATACATGATCTAGGTAAAAAGACGGATACTATAAACAAATTAGGGGAGCAAGGAATAGTGTATTTGTCAGATTTATGAAGAATGGTGAAATTTTTGACCAAACAAGAGATAGAGAACATTATGAAGTACAAAATATATAATTTTGATTATATTAAATTGAAAAGTTTTTGCACAAACAGACCCAATGCAACCAAGATTAGAGGGAAGCAGAAAACTGGGGAAATTTTTGCAACTAGTGTCTGCGATAAAGGCCTCATTTCAAAAATATATAGAGACCTGAGTCATACAAGAATATAAGTCATTCCCCAATTGATAAATAGTCAAAGGATATGAACAGGCAGTTTTCAGAGGAAGAAATTAAATCTATCTGTATTCATATGAAAAAATGCTCTAAATCACTATTGATTAAAGAAATGCAAATCAAAACAACTCTGAGGCACCACATCGCACCTATCAGATTGGCTAACATGACAAAACAGGAAGATGATAAATGTTGGAGAAAATGTGAGAGAGTTGGAACACTAATTCATTGTCGGTGGAGCTGTGAACTGATCCAACCATTCTGGAGAGTAATTTGGAACTATACCCAAAGGGCTACAAAACGTGCATATCCTTTGACCCAGCAATATCGCTTCTAGGACTGTATCCTCAAGAGATCATAAAATTCGAAAAGGGTCCCACATGTACAAAAATATTTATAGCAGCTTTCCTTGTGGTGGCCAAGAACTGGAAACTGAGGGAATGCCCATCAATTGAGGAATGGCTGAACAAGTTGTGGTATAAGAATGTAATGGAATACTATTGTGCAATGAGAAATGATGAACATGAAAACTTCAGAGAGGCCTGGAAGGACTTATATGAACTCTTACTGAGTGAAAGGAGCAGGACCAGGAGAACTTTGTACACAGCAACAAGCACAATGCGGGAGGAATTTTTCTGGTAGACTTAATCCTTCACAGCAATGCAAGGACCTAAAAAATTCCCAATGGATTCTTGAGGCAAAAAGTCTTCCACATCCAGAGAAAGAGCTATGGAATTGGATCGCAGAATGAAGCAGGCTATTTTCTCTAGTGTTATGTTTTGTTTTGTCTCATGGTTTCTTTCATTGATTTTAATTCTTCTACACAACATGACTAAGGTAAAAATGTATTTAATAAGAATGTATGTGCAGAATCTATGTAAGATTGTACACCATCTTGGGAAGGGAGTGGGGAGGGGGGGGAACGAGGGGAAGGAAGAGAAAAAAATCTAAGATGCATGAAAGTGATTATAGAAAACTGAAAACAGATAAAATAATTTTTAAAAATTTAAAAAAGGAAAGAAAAATGAGAAGTAAGAACAGAAGCATAAAGTGTTTTTTCTTTGTTTTGTTTGTTTTTCCCTGAATTTAACCATTTTTGTGTCAAAAGCAGTTTTTGTAATGAGACATACCTTATGTTTCATATGTAGCTAATTGTCTTTGTTGTTGTTCAGTCATGGATGATTCTTTGTGACCCCAAAGACCATAGCACATCCAGTGTGCTAGCCTCCTAGCCTCCACTGTTTCCTAAAGTCTGTCCAAGCTCATGTTTGTTGCTTCATTGATATTATCTATCTCATCTACTCCTGTCTCTTTCTCCTTTTGCCTTCAAACTTTGCCAACATCAGAGTCTTTGCCAGTGAGTCTTGTCTTCTCATTATGTGGCAAAAGTATTTATGCATCAGCTTCACTATTTGACCTTCCAATGAATAGCCTGAATTAATTTCTTTAAATATTGACTAATTTAATCTCCTTGCCATCTAAGGGACTCTCAAAGTCTTCTCCAGCACCATAATTCAAAAGTGTTGATTTGCAGCTCTCAGCTTTCCTCGTAGTTTAGCTCTCACAGCCATACATTGCTAGTGGAAAAGCCATGTCTTTGACTACACAGACTTTGTCAGCAAGGTCATGCTGCTTTTTAGTATGCTGTCCAGATTTACCATAGCTTTCCTTCCTAGGAGGAAGCATCTTTTAATTTCATGGCTGCAGTTGCTGTCTGCCATAATCTTTGAGTCCAAGAATATAAAATTTGATACCCCATCCATTCCTTTTCTATCTATTTGCCAAATTAGGAGTTCCCAATCATGTTGCTGGATCTTGAGGTTTCCTTTTACAAAACAAAATATCCTGGTGTTGCAAAGGAGCATTGTAGATGAAAGAAATTGTGAAGCACCAAATTTGGTCATGTTTCCCTGTAAGATCCAGTTAAGGTTATAAAATGATTCATGGTCAAGGAATGCTATTTGTCTCCATAAAGAAATGTGCACGTAGAAACCCAGTGTGTTGGAATGAAAACCACTTTGAACTTTATTTACAGAGCACTAATATGATGGAGAAGGATGATGGTGTCATAACAAGAAAATGACCTTGACTTTAACTCTGACACTTCTTAGCCATGTGACTTAGTTGACCGAGTGATCAAGCTGAGCCTTACTTTTTTTGTCTGTGAAATGAAATAATTGACTAAATGATCTCTATTGTCTTTTTTTAGCTTCATTAACCTTCCCTTATCATGTTAAATTATCTCTCCCTCCTCCAAGGTCTCACTTCTTACTAACCACATTCTACTCTTTGTGATTTGAGTAGGTAGCAGCCTTAAACTATCTGGTGTAAGTATGGAAACTTACAGTTTCTAGTTAAGGATTAGATTGTCCTTGGTCTCCTGAGAGGTCATCACTCATTGATAGTCTTTTCTAAGGATAGTGTTGCTTTCTTGGGGCAGGAATTTTTACCCTAAGTCTGTGAATTGCTATTTTTTCTTTTAAATATCTTGGTTACTGTATTTCAATATAATTGTTTTTATAAATCCTGTGTATTTTATTTTATGCATTTAAAAACATTATTTTATATGCTTGAGAGCAAGGACTACTTTTTGCTTTTGTGTCTTCAGCACTTAACACACAATGCTTGGCATATCATAGGTGCTTAATAAATGCTTACAGAACATTGACTGACTGAGAAGAGGTCTGCAGGCTTCAACAGACTGCCAAAGGAATCTATCACATACACACACACACACACACACACACACACACACACACACACACATACACACACACATTAAGCACCTCTATTTTAAAAAAAGTCCTTGGTAAGCCAGGAAAATGATGTTGATCAATCTCTGTCCTTGAAATGGGATATAAAATAATAAAAGAGTATCTCTGATAGACTTGGGTAAACATAGAGTGACCATTATGTAAATCCTCCCAAGCCACACTGTACAATGATCTCATCAAACATTTGTTTTTACTTGTTGGAAAGTATTATGTACTTATGAAAGCTAAAGAATGGCCTGTACAGTGATCCCTGGACAGTTCACCTGTGTGAGATGCCTAAGCAAAGAATCAGGACTGGCTTCCCTTCCATACGTAAAGCCTTAACTACTATGAAGAGACAGCCTGCCTTTTGTGGAAATAACAAAGAAGTCAGGCATTGCACCCATTGATAAGGAAGAGTGATGAAAGCTTGGCATAACCTAGGTGTACCAAATCTGAAGGGCATCTCTCTGGGTCCATCAATGAGCATCCTTCCCTGTCCCTCTGCCATACACATACTCTCATTCTGTGTCCTGAATACCATTGCCCTTGAGGTCCAGCTACCCCACTCTGGCATCTGAGATCTAGCTGTATCCTCCTCACCATATATTAGCTAAATTCTGAATGGAATCATTTTCCCAGTGCCCCTCTTCCTTTAGCCTGTTTCCCCATGCTCCCCATTGCCCTAGGTGTCCCATCTTAAGACTTAAGCCCTCCCTTGTGTGAATTAAAATGTTCTAACAGAAATCTATTGCTTCAAACATTTACTGGCCTGCCTGATTCTTTGTGAAAGTCTCTTAGCCCTGAAGAAAAGAGGATACTCTCCAAGCCTCAATTTTCTCACCTCTGAAAACTGGGATAGTATTTGCACTGTTATGATGCTAAGGAAGTAACATATCGAAGATCTTTTTAAACCAATCAGGGAATCAGTCAGCAAACATTTACAGAGTACCTACCATGTACCAGATACCTATCTAGTCAATGGGGAGATGGAGAAAAAAATGAAACAATCCCTACTCTCAAGGAGCTTACATTCTATTAGGAGAGATAACACATACATTTATAAGTAAATACAAAATAAATACAAAGCAGCAGGGGAGGAACACCCTAGTGGTTGGGATAGCAGTGGGGTAAAGAAAGGCATCATGGAGAAGGCAGCGCTTAAACCACATCCTTAAGAAAGTAAGGGATTCTGTGTGATGAAGTTAAGCAGGGAAGTGCAAAGGCATGGAGATGAGAAAAGTGTAAGGAACAGAGAGAAGGCCAGTTTGTCTGGACCCAGAATGCAAGAAGAGATATAATATATAATTAAGAAGCAATCAGGAAACACAGTACAAAGATCAACTATTGTGATATTTAAAAAGTTTGAGAGACATAATTTCTGGTAATTACTCACTTTACTAAAAATGACAGCATTTTAATAGAGGTCAGTGGCACTCTCAAATGCCAAAGACCATCATGGCACTGGGCTCATGACTTAAAGCCCTTGGAAGAGGGGTGTTCTTGAGGGTGGCAATCAGCTCTGATTGGTGAAAAATTAATGAGAGAATGAATATTACAATGAGAGGCTGGACCTATTCAAATGAGCCTTGATTATGTCATTTGCTTCTAAGCTAACTCCAAATGTGAACAATCTATTCAAAGAATTTATCCCCACTCAAACCTGAGTGGAAGGTTGGATGATATCTAACCAGGACTGAGGAGAGTTAATTTAATCTCATTATCAGTAATGTCCTTCAAGAGACTGGACTCTGAAATGAGGTCTATAGAAAAAGGATAAACTCTGGATCTCCTCAAATTATTGGTTATTTAATAGTCATTTTTCTCACTAACCTTATTCTTACACAAGGAAGGCATGCTACCCTGCCATGAGTGGTAAAGTGCATCCTAGGAACTACATCCAGTTTGATTCACTCATTGTCACTTCCAAGAAAGTATACAGGGTTGAAGGGAAAAGCAAGCAAGCATGGCGTTTGGTCTAGGACTAGGATCTCCCCATCCCAAATTGGTCAAGCTGAAACATATCATAAACCTTCAGTTGATGACAACTATATGAACAAAGGTTGCCAACCACTGCTCTCAACAATGGCAAAACTGTGAATGGAGAGGAAAAAGAGAAGAGAAGGATTTTATATTAAGCCTAGAGAAGACCAAAGAAGGACACCATGATTGTCTTCAAATACTCAAAGGACTATCATCAGAAGAAAAAGTTAGACTTGTTCTGTTTTGCCCCAGAGAAAACTAGAAACAATAGGAAATCACAACCAGGGAAATTCAGTTTTACTATAAGGAGAAGCTTCTTAACAACTTTTGTTGTTGTTCAGTGGGTATCTGACTCTTCATAATCCCAATTTGGGTTTTCTTGGCAGAGGTACTGGAGTTAACCATTTTTCTTCTCCAGTTCATTTTACAGATGAGGAAACTGAGGCAAATAGGGTTAAGTGACTTCCCCAGAGGCATGCAGCTAGTAAGTGTCTGAGGCTGGATTTGAACTCAGGTCTTCCTGATTCTAGGCCTGGCACTCTATCCACCTCACCATTGAGCTACCCACCCAACAACTAGAGATTCCTTAAAGAGTAATGGATGCTTCAGTAGATAGTTACTGGATTTCCCTTCCTTAAGAAGCAAGAGGGAGAAGAATGACTTAGCTGTGGAGGGGAGTGTGTGTGTGTGTGTGTGTGTGTGTGTGTGTGGGTGTGTGTGGGTGTGGGACTAGACTGTGGCCAATAAGGTAATTTCAAACTCTGAAATTCTTTATTTCTGAAATTATATAATGTCCTCCTAGAATCTAACCTAGGGAACTATATATCAGTGATTCAGCAAAACTATAACTAGAATTCTTAGGACCAATCATTTCTCATTTCATCATTGGTTTCAGATATATTTGTGTCTTGGGAAACAGAGATTCTCACCTAGGTGGTATACAAATGATCCTGGTTTGGGCTTACGTCTTACCAAATCTCTTTTAGTTTCAAAACAACTTAACTTTTGATTTGTGCCCAGACAATTCTCTCTATCCATCTGGAAACAGCAATACTAATCTGGCTTAACATCAAATTGTCTATCAGGCCCTCCATTCTGTCACTTTCTTTAAACCATATTCATATTGCAAAGTATTATGCCTTCTTTTATAGGCAGGTAATTGGGATAGTGCAGCGCGTCTTAAATTGTGGGTCTCGACTGAATATGGAGTCTTGAAAAATTTGGCAACATTAAAAGGTTTCTGAATGTGCGATGACCAAAAATGAATTAACAGTCAAACACATAATGAATCTAAGATATTTCTGGCAGTGCTTGCCTGCATTGCGTGGGGCAACTTCACTGCAGCCTTGGTTTCAAACACAAAGCATACACACTTTGCACTGTGCATGCCCTCAGGCCATGCAATACTAGAGAATGCTGTCCAAATACAAAAAGGGGTAGCAGATGGGAAAACTTTAAGAAGCCCTGGTGTAGTGGATAAAGCACCAGACTTGATCAAGAATTCCCAAGTCTCCATCTGCTTTTTCTGTGCCTTTCCATTGGCCATCCCCTTTGCTTGGAACTGTCTCAGTCTTCATCTTTACCGCATCAACTTTTGCAACAATTATGTTTTTGTCTTTCCTTGTCAAAGAGGACCATGACATCAGGAAAAAGATGACGTCTTGACTTGCAAGTGAATTGGATTTAAGTGACGAAGGGCTGTGCAAAGTCACCAGCCTCACTTTTTCCTCCAGAGCCACAATTCAGTGGCCAGATTCTATCTCAGTTATTTACAGTTGTATGATTCTAAGTCTGGCTCAGTTTCTTCCTCTATAAAATAGAGATAATAACAGCACCTACCTCTCAGGGCTGTTCTGAGGATCAAGTGAGATAATACTTGTAAAGCACTTACCAAAAGTGCCTAGAACACAACTGATGTTTAATAAATGTTTATTCCCTTCTCTTCTCCTTATGGTCATGGACAAATCACTTAACTTTACTCAGTCTTAATTTCCTCAGTGGGGATAAATAATAACATATTCATAATAATAACAACAATAATAATACATAATTGATAATAATAACATGGTTGTTGTGAGGATCAAATAAGATAATGCCTGGAAAGCATTATGCAAACCTTAAACTGTTACATATAAATATATCTATTATTACATTACTCAGGCAAAGGAAGTTTGTTTGTTTGTTTTTACTTCCAAATGCATTCAGCAACAGAAACCAGAATAACAAAATATGGCCAGGATATGATCCCCATTACTGGTCCTTAGGGACCTGCTTTAATGAATAGACATAAATAATTTACTATTAGCATTTCAATTGTTTATATGTAAATGAGTGCTTCCAAAGGAATTGAAAACAGTTTTTCTTTTAAGTAAATTAATCATTTTTGGGGTATGAAATCATGTTTGCCCAATTAATTTGCTTAGCAAACATTTTTCTAATAAGCCATACAAAAGTACATTTTAGCTCCACCCTCTCCTCTAAATGATCAGGAATTCTGAGTCAGTGGAAGTTTTACTGTAATTCCTTACTTTTCTTTGAAGTTGATAAATATTCTCAGCAACTGATTAAAAAATTACTTTTTTCTAAGAGTGGGCTAATTCCTCCCATACTATAATATGTATAACCATGAATATATGTAATCTGTGTGACCACACATACTTTGAATAGCATTAGATAAAAGTCACACAAATATTTTAGTAAATTAAATATAAACTCTAAACAATTAAGCTCAATTGTCTTTTTTTAATGCCTCAATTTATCTCAGTTTTACTGCAGTTATTAAAATAACAATTTAAGTACAAGAGAGTAGGATTTCCTAAGGATATAGATTGGACTTGTGATGTCATTGGTATTGGAAATTTCTGGAAGAGCAAACTCCCGCTACCAATACAGATCAACACCCTCTCTGCAGCTTAGCCTCAGAATCATCAGAGTAGGGATCTCAGACTCAGATAGAAATGGATCCCAACGGCATGCAAATTGACTCAGAAAACCATAAGTGAAGGGCAACTTCTAGGCGTAGCATCTGTAGCCCTGGAGTCAGAAGGACCTGAGTTCAAATTTGGCCTGAGACACTTACTAGCAGTGTAACTATAGACAAGTCACTTGACTACAATTGCCTCCAAGAAAAAGAAGAAGAAAGACATAAATGAACATTCTTCATCTTTATTTATTTTGTTAAATGATTACATTTTAATCTGGTTCTGGCTACACTTGGGAGTTTTTCAGGCTACCTGCAGACCTCAGGCCATAAGTTTGATGCCTCTGACCCTAGAAGGCTGAGATGTCAAGTGTCTTGCCAGGTTCACCTAGCCATCATGTGCCAAAGGCAAGACTTGAATCCAGGTCTTCCTGGTTCTAGGGGCAGCTGTCTACCCATGATGTTTCAAGAGATGGAGCCTTCATAGAATTCAATTGTTGAATAGTCCCATATATAAGTAATCTTTATTTTAGAAATCTACTTTCACTTACTCTCAAACTTTTCCTAAATTCTCTGGGCCTACATCTATGCCTATGTAGACATACAATCTCCAAGGAAGTTGGAAAGGCCATGACATTAAGTGAATTTGCTTTCACTTTTTCAGTCACCATAGTTAATTAACCAGGGGTATCACCCTCCTGCCAGTCTAGCGGTAAGCAGGACCAAAGGAAAGACACTTTAAGGAAAGGGGGGCTACCTACCTCGAAGTTGTTGCGGGTCTTTTTTTAGGAAACAACAAAAGAAGCTATTCCCTTTCATCTTAGCTTCTCTCAGTAAGGGAGGAGCTATCAGAAACAGGAAAAGGGGGGAAAAATAGCAAAAGGAAAACATCCCCAGGGGAATGAAGAGAAAATAATAAAAACTGTCAGGAAATTTTTGATCTCATTTTTCAGAAGAAGAAACTGAAAGCACAACCTTTAGGGTTGAACATAAATTTCACACTAGTTAAATGAGAGAACAATTATTCCACAGTAATCTTCTTTCAAATATCCTCAATTCTGAAAGGTATTGGGTCTAAAGAGCTGAGGAAGGAACTCTTCCCATTTAATAGGAAAGGAAAAAAAATCCAGCAACACGAATTCCTCAAATGTAGCTGCCCCTGAAATTGACCAATGGCTGAATGGCCTCAATTTCCTAATGCAGAATTAAACATGTTGCTTTCCTGATTACTTCTTGCACTGATTAAATATGGCTTTCCCTAATTCTTGGCTTTTTTAGCAACACAATTAGCACTGATGACTTGTTCAGGAGAAGTGTCGTATAAGCTATCACTGAGGACATGGATATGTAGAAGAGGTGATCTGTTCTGATAGAGAATCAGGGGTAACAGAGAGAAAGCCCTAAGCATTGCACTGGTGTCCATGAAACATTAAAAAAAAAAAAAAGAAACAGGAGAAAGCCTCCTGGGCATTAAAGAGATCTTTGACAGAAGAATTACAGAAATGCAAGGAAAGAATCACACAATTCAGTTCAAATCAACACTCTGTGGTGAAGGACCCACTAACTGTTGACCAATTGCCCAGCAACCTTGGCAGTAGCAGCACAACTTGCCAACCCCACCTACCCCCCAGATCTAAGACCATTTGTCCTCTTCCCACCCCAGGGTCTGAAGCCTGGAAAGAGACCCTCAGGGAGATTTCAAGGTCAGCAACAGCTTCTGTGAGTGCCACAGCCACAATTACTAAAGACCCAGAAAAGAAAAGTCTTGTCTTCAAAGTCCTGGTACTGTCAAATGGATCTGAAACCAATAGGGTTTTATTCTTGGAAATAACATTAAAGAGGCTTCATTATCATCTACTATTCTGCTGTACTCTAAGGACCATGGGACGTTTCCCTGTGGCTTGCAATTTAAATTTTCCATCATCTTCCATCCATTATATCCCCCCATTTGAATGTGAACTTCTTGAGAGCAGGGTCAGTCTTTTCTGTTAGTATCTTAGCACAGTACTTTGTACACAGCTTAATGAATGCTTTTTTTTTTTCATTCATCCACTATGGTAGGTCCTGAAGACACAAAAACAAAACGGGTGGAGGGGAGAGAAGGACCTATATGTACAAAAATATTTATAACAGCTCTTTTTGTTGTGGCAAAGAAATGGAAATTGAGGGGATGGCCATCAATTGGGAAATGGCTAAATACATTGTGGCATACAATTGTGATGGAATATTATTGTGCTGTAAAAAATGACAAGTTGGATGATTTCAGAAAAACCTGGAAAAGCTTACACAAATTGATACAAAGTGAAGTAAGCAGAACCAATAGAACATTATACACAGTAATAGCAATATTGTTTGATGAAGAACTGTGAATGACTTAGCTATTCTCAGCAATACAATGATCCAAGATAATCCCAAAGGACTCATGATGAAACATATTATCTGCCTCCAGAGAAGGAACTGATATCTGAATACAGACTGAAGCATGCTATTTTTCACTTTCTTTTATTTCTTCCTTCCTTCTTCCTTTCATTCATTCATTCATTCTCTTTTTTTTGCTCAAGTCTTGAACAAAATGACTAATGTGGAAATGTTTTATGTGATTGAAGATACATAACATAGCCAATTGCTTACCATCTTACAGAAGAGGGAAACCTAGATTGGAGAAAAAAAATCATGTCTGCCTTGAAGAGGAAGCTCTTCACCAGGAATCTCCCCACACAGATGAAACCAGGGATCCATTTTTTAAAATTCAATTTTCTTTTATTGTCAGTTCCAAATTCTCTCCCCAAACCATCGTCCATTCATTGAGAAGGCAAGAAATATAAAATCCATTTCAAATATGAAGTCACGTAAAACAAATTCCTACATTAGCCATGTTTTGGGGTGGGGTGGAGGGAGAAAAGCAAAAGGAAGAAAGATATTCTTCAATCTGCACTCTGATCCTATCTGGAAGTGGATAGTATGGTCCAGTATTTTAAAATGTCCTTCAATACAAAGATGAACACAGAACAGTTCCCACCCTCAAGGAGTTTACATAAACTATCCAAATTATTTCTCCAAGTAAAATACCACAAATTATCCTATTTATCTTTTCTATCATTTCACTACATTGGAACCATATAATCCACATATTATAGTGCTTACAAATCTACCCTGTTTTCAACAGAATATATTATTTTTTTCTTCAGAAAAAGAGAAAAAACTTTCACCAAAATAAAGTTTAGATCAATACACTAATTGAGATGGGACTTACACATAAGTCTTTGGACTTTTGGGTTTTTTCATTCAATTAACCAGAAGTTATCTGAATTACGTGTGAAAATGCTACCATTTGTAAATTTACTTGGAGGAGTGCAATAGGCAGATTAGTGATGTGCTTATACCAACTGTCTTCACTGGGGTTTCTCAGGTAATCATGGAAAGTCTTTATCATAGACTTAAAATTCATTCAAAAACTCTGTGGCTTTCTTTGGTCTTCCACTCAAAACTGAAATCTATGGATAAATGAGAATTTTGGTATATTCTGCTTCTATAGCAACAGGAAACAAGTCATATTTTCATTCAAATATGAAGTCATGGCTAGGCCTGACATTAAACTGTATGTCAGTTGTCCAAGGACCAGCCTAATTAAGTTTGGAGAGGTTGACCACCAGAAGAAGGTTGGCCATCAAGCAATGAAATTTTCCAACCACAGCAACTCAATATTGTGTCATAGGGATAATAAATATAGAACTGGATGGGATGGGAGAGAGGAAGGAGAGGGGTCAAACAATGATTAAATAAGTACACTGTGCTAAACACTTTATAAATATTATCTCATTTGATCCTCACAGCAACTCTTTGAGGTAAGTGTGATAATTATCTCCATTTCATAGGTGATGAAACCAAATCAGTAGTGATTTGCTCAGGATAACACAAGTAGTAAGTATCTGAGGCCAGATTTGAACTCAGATCTTACTGACTCCAGACCTAGCACTCTATTCATTGTACCACCTAGCTTAAAGGTCATCAAATCCAATCTTTTCATTTCTATAGAAGAGGAAACTGAAACCATTAGAGGTTAAGTGACTTGACCAAGGTCATACTCTTAGTAAATAGAAGAGAATCCAAACACAGGTCCTCTGAATCCAAATTTAGTATGTTTTACAATGTACAACATTACAACTCACAAAGACCATCTATAAAGGTATCAAGAAGTGCAATCTGTATCAGGGTAGTACAGAGAATACAGACATTGATAAAATCACACATTGTTGAAATATTGAAAAATATTAAATCAATAAATATTTATTGAACACCTTCTACATGGAAGACACTATGCTAGCCACTACCGAGAATGCCATGACACAGCTCCTACCCTGAAGCTTAAATCACCATGGACAGAATCCATCCAGGTTTACAAAATGGCCCCAAGATATTTTGTAGGTAAAACAAAACCTTCGAGCTGGTGACTTGAAGGTGGTTTCTACCACCCAAGTGTCTCAGGATTTGGTTTTCATTGAAAGAGGAGGATTTTGCTATGTTGAGATAGGCAAAGCAATGTGTCTATTTTTTCTCTTTGACTTAGACTTCCATGTTTATCCTATAGCTAAAAAGATTGGCTGATAGAATGCATGCCTCCTGGAGCCCTTTGCACAAGCCTATCATACATAGGACTTAGAGAAAAATCAAAACCCTTACAAAGTGCCCACTATGTACCACTCACTGTGTTGGGTATTTGGGTTACAAAAACTAAAATGAAACCCTCCCTACCCTTGAAGAATTCATATTCTGTTGATGAAGACACCATGAACATATGTACAAAATGTATACAAATGAATGCAAGGTAATTAAGGGAAATGGGATGCAAGACTGAATTCATATTCAGAGACTTTTTGTTTAATCAGAAACTGTACCAGTCTCTCCTGGGTGTTCAAATTAAAGTTGTATCTTTATGTTATTTCAAATAGTGTGAAATTCCAATTTTTAGAAAATCAAAGAAAATTTGGGGAAGGGAGAGGCATCTCTATCAGTAAGGAAATTCTTAGAAATCCAACTCATTAAATAAATTTAGAATTTCTACAAACTCAAAAAGAGAAGTATTAAAAGCCTTTATTCATGTGTCTATGTTAAGCTGGAGAAGGAAATAACAAACTACTCTAGTATCTTTGCCCAGAAGAAACCCAAATGGGGCCACAAAGCATCCGACATGACTGAAAATGACTGAACAGCAACAAAATGTTAGGAATAGAAAATGGAGACTGGATAGAAGATTCTAGAGGTTCAAAGCAAGGAAGAAGAGTCAGATTATCCAGCAATGGTGAAGAAATAGAGTTTCATATCATAGTCAATATTTGAAGAACCAGTCAACAAGGAGTTAATTAAATTTGAAATCCAAATCCTGGCTCACAAGTGAGTAAAAACGTCAAACTAGGACAGGTGGACAACATAGATTTGACTGCTAAGATTGCAAAGGAATGGTCCTGAGGTTTTAGGCTTCATGACGTTAGGAATAGTTGACCAATAATTCAGGGTAGAGAGCCTCCAAAGGAATCCTAGTTCAACAAGTTATTGTACCTTCATTCCATGAAGGTGCCACCGATTTAACTAGGCCCTGACAAAGACCAATAATTAAAATTTCTAAAAATCTCCTTCAATGAGAAAACATACTTTGCATTAAAGATTCTCAGAATCTTAACCATAGTCCCCAAATCCTCAGTGAAATGTACTCAGTGAAACGACCAATACATCCAGTAAGAGAATCCACAGAAAAGAGATACACATCACTTTACCGACATTGCCAAATGTTGGAATCTATTATGACTAACAACTTTTTGAAGTTATTCTTCATTTTGTAGTAAAACGCATACATTTTTCCAACGGTGAAAAGAGAGGAAACATCAGCATGACAAGAACTGTCACCAACTTGCACATACAATTTGAAAAGCCTCCATTTCATAAGATTAGTTTGGAGTAAATCTCTGAGCCTATTA
The DNA here is from genome assembly GCF_028372415.1 of Notamacropus eugenii. Lineage (NCBI taxonomy): Eukaryota > Metazoa > Chordata > Mammalia > Diprotodontia > Macropodidae > Notamacropus > Notamacropus eugenii. The sequence continues at coordinate 122,963,018 of NC_092874.1, read as the reverse complement.
TTCTTCCTTCAAAGCCAATGTCAAGTATCAAATTACTCAGTCACCCTGTGGGCTTTCTCTTTATTGAGGCTGGAAGAAGGAAAAAAGATTTGAAGAGAATAGTGACCATCCAGGACTCAACTGAATATCTTTTCTTCCTATTCCTTGTGTGAATAATGGCTTCCTGGAATCTAAATCAGATTCTTTTGATTTAATTAATTTTGTAATCTTGTCAGTCTATAATCTTGAACCAGTAATGTAGTTCAAGGCAAAGAGCTTCAGAAGGAATTCTAGTTCAACAAGTTACTGTCACTTCATTCCACGAAGAGACCACCAATGAAACCAGGCCTTGACAATGAGTGATAATTAAATTAAAATCCCCTGGACCACTATTTCCTCAAGTGCAAAATGAAAGAGTTGGACTAAGCAATCTCAACAGGCCCATCCAGCTCTAAATTTCTATAACTATAATTCACATGTTGGTAAAAGAAGTTAAACCCTTTCAAATAGCATATGAGGAAAATGAGAGGGAAAGTGATTTGCCCAAGGTGAGTCTCACCATATATGTGGAAGCCATTAAATGGTAGAATCCTAGAATATTAAAGGTGTAAAGAAATCTTAAATGATCTAGTTCAAACACCTGATTTTTATAGATTAAGAAGCAAAGGTCTAGAAAGTTTAACTGACCTGTGCATTGGCGGCAAAACTAAGACTGAACAATATTATTATCTTAACCTTATTTGCTGAAGATTAAAAAAATCTCTCAATTCCAAAATCTCTACTGCAAGTAATATCAGATCTTAGGCAAAAGGAGGATAAGGTCAACACTATTCTAAGATTAATGATATCCTATGATTAGGGAATAGACCTCCTATATAAGGTTTCATGGGAGAAAAGACCATGTAGCAGTTCAATCCTTCTTCAGATAACCACAAATGAAGGGATCAAGATGGAACGGTGCTGCTTGGAAGAAAGACCTCATATGGTAACTTCCTATTGTAAGTAATTAGTCTTCCTAATCAAGAGTTCAATTCTACCAGGATTGGTAGATAGATAGAAAGCAAAGGATTACAAGTATTGTTAGCACTCCAGGGCAAAGCCCAGATCACCCCAGCCTTCCTGCCATTCTGCTTTTATTACTTCTGAAATTGGTTTGCTACCACCTTTCCATTTAATTTGACCTTTCCTCCTCAATCCATCACCATTTAGACACTACCAAGTTAAGAAACAGCAAGTGAAAGACTGCAAAACCTTACAGTCCTCTACTCTACCAACTGCCTTAAGGCTTTTTAAAGTTTATATCAAGGAATACATGGAATTTTTGTAAATCTATCTGTATTAAAAAGTGGTGCTTTCTGTTATGTCCATGAACGGTCTTTGTCCCAACTCTTAATAGTGTATATTTCAGTAATATGGTTTGGACCCAGGCTGTTCTTTATTGATGAGACTGAGACACCTCCTTGGCATCAGCAAACTTGTGAGCAAGCTCAAGTTACGAACTCCTGAAAAATATATTTGTTTGCTCCCTTCTGCACAGCTCTATCGTACATATTTCAATAGCACAGAAAGAAAGTGCATCTACCACATTAGGAAACCCACTGAAATCCACATGGTGAGAACAATCTAAATCTTTGATAAGCCCTGTATTCGGGGAACACTCAAGAGCCCTGCTGATTGGAAATCCAGCCAATGGTTGGCTAGCGAGTCTATTCTCCAGGCAACAGAATGTTTCTGCATTGTTTCTCCAAGAAAATGCATTGTATTCTGCACCCCAAAAGATGGAAACAATTCGGAACATTTTCCTACAAGTTCAGAAAACTACTCCCCCATGTGTTGTGAAGATAAAACAAAATCTTTGATGGAAAAGAATTTTGAAAAGTTAAAAGTACGCTACAAAGGTAAACAGTACAAATATTGATTGATGCTATTATTAAACAAGTATGAATTAGAATTTTCTCCTACAATATGTAATGTTAATAAATTATCTCATTAACAATACTTACTCACCACTAAACTTGATCTTAGCCCACCTAGGCTTAGAAGAATGCTTTAGCATTTGGTTGAATATTTCTTAAACTAACTTGTCTTCATGACACTTGAGAGCTCAAATTGCCAAGGGGGTCCCAAAAACTTTCAAAGCATAAAACTGCTCTAAGATTTTGGGGACCCTCTGCATATCAACAGAATCCATACATACTGGGCTGGAGTGAAAGCAAGGAACTAATGTCCCATTCTGAAAATAATAAAAGCAAAAACAATTCCATTCATTGCAATCCAGCTACCATTTGTTATATAATCACATGTCAAGCATTTTTCTAAATAACAGAACTACAAAGGAAAAAACCATTCCAGACCTCAGCCCACTATGGGAAAATAACATGAAAACACAATTAATAAAGAAATTTGAAATATGTTCTTGGTGGTGATGGTGATGGTGATAAGTTGTTTCAGTCAGGTCCAACTATCCACTCTCTGTGAACTCATATGGGGTTTTCTTCAGATACTGAAGTAATTTGTCATTTCCTTCTCCAGCTCATTTTACAGAAGAATTGAGGCATAAGAGTTAAGTGACTGGTCCAGGGTCACACAGTTAGTCTAAAGCTGGATTTGAATTCTGATCCTCCTGACTCTAGGGCCACAGCCCTATTCACTGTGTCATATACAAAAAAAAAAAAAAAAGGTAATTTGGGGTAGGGAGAAAAGTATTCATATCTGGGGGGATTAGGAAGGTTTCATATAGGAAATAGCTTGAGCTAAGAATCATTATCATAATAGCTAACACTGTAATGGGAATTGTTGATTTTTTATTGTTCGGAACACAGGACCTTCCTCCTGAAAATTTTGGTTAACCAAAAGTCTGTCTTCTGTTAACATTAACCTTATTTGACCAAAAACCGACTCATAAGATAAGAACAGTTTGACATTCCTCAGATAGAAAAAAAGAGAAAGCCAAAGTGATTTAGTTATTTGTTATAGCTCCCCTAGCTAACTGTTAAAGGAAGAATTTCCCCAGTGCCTAGTCTTCTTAATAATCTTAGTGACATGTAAATCTTTGATCTCAACTAGTCCATTTGTGAACCCTCTAAATGTAGTTTAATCTGAAACATGATATAGTTTACCTATAGAGTTTATTTAACAAAGTTTGTTTACTCAGGGAATATATGAGATTACTTTGTTCACCTTTTATGACACTGAAGGAAATATTATAAATCTGCCTTTTCTTTAATTGTTATGGCCTATGAGAAAGGTAGAAGATTGCAATGTGTAAGAGAATTATTTCTGACCCTCTGATGTAATTTTGCCTATAAAAGGCCTTGTCAGAATCCTAATGATTATTAAAGTTTTCTCTGAATCCTGAGCTTAATAAGAAATAATAAAACCAAGGTTTTTAACCTCTGTAATTTCTGCATTGTGGTAAATATATTTTGGCAGCAATTGCCTACCACATGAACTCAGAGAGGAGATATTTCTACCATCCCACATTTAAAGAGTGTCTTAAGGCTTATGAAGGGCTTTACAAATATCTCATTCAATCCTGATGGCAACCCTAGGAGGTAGGTGACAATATTGTTCCTATTTTACAGAGGAGGAAACTGAGGCAAACCAGTTAAGTGCCTTGCCTAAGGTCCCACAGATGTGATATTGAAATCCTGCCTAAGGCAGTACTCAGGGCTTTCTGATGCCAAGTCCAGCATTCTATCCACAATTTCTCCTAGTTGCCCATAAAGGGAACCAAAAGTAGAGGTAAGAAGGAAAAATGACTCACATAGATAGAGTGGGTTTTTTTAGGCTTGCCAAATGCTTTCCCCACATTAGTCCTATACTATAAACAATGTAGTGATTATTGTGTCCATTTTACAGATAATACAACTGAAGTGTCAAGAGTTTAAGTGACTCATACTTAGTGGCAGAGCTGAGGTGGGAACTCAGGACTTCTAACTGGGTCAGAACATTTTGGAAAAAGTACAGAAATTTAAGCCAATTTTCACTCCAAAATATTATCACATATTTTTGATGTGATACAATAATGCTAGGCTACAAAAAGTACATGGTAGTGAAGTTCTGGTTCCTCAGGCCTGGAGATCTGTGAATAATGACTCACCACAACTTAGATCATAAAGTGGACCATCAGAGGAAGGTGGGAATGAGAGTGGGGAGTGTACCCTGGGCTGAAAGAAGAGGTTAATGTCATAAATTCTGTACATTTCTCTCTTTCCAGCATCTACCAAGGTCTTGTCTGTTTCCAGGGTATCTGGTCTCCTTTTTCAGTGACTGGTCACCAAAACCCTTCTCACAAAGTTCAGTCACACCTGCAGCTTTTTTTAAATTGATGTAATTAATAATCATTTCCATGACATAGTACAATCATATAAGAAATATAAACAAAGTACATTCAAGACAGTTATTGGGGAAAGGAAAGACACTGGAAGTTGTGGGGATCAGGAAAGGCTTCATAGAGAAGGTGGTACTTGACTTTGAAGGAAATTAGGATTCATTGAGAGTGAAGAAAAAGCACATTCTATACAGTGAAGAACAGTCTACACAAAGAGATGAAAGACAAACTATAGATAGTAAATACAAGTCTGCAAAGTAGGTTGGAGCCAAGTTGCAAAAAGGATCTCTTTGAGTGTGCCTCCTCCCTAAGCTTTCTCTAGGTTAAACATCCCCAGATCCTTCAAATGATCATCAGATGACATGATTTCAAGTATTTCTATTGACCAGGTCTTCTTCCTCTGGGGCATGCTCCAGTTTATCACTTTCCTTACTAAAATATGATACTGAAACCTTTTCTCTCCTCAAGCTTTCCACACCTTTCCCACCTCCTACCTCCCAACCTTTAGCTGAAGACTTCACCTCTTACTATACTAGGGAAAAAGTGAAACTTAGATGTGAGCTCCTTTTTCTCCATGTTAAAACCCCTTAAAATATTTGCTTTTGAAAGGTTTTAAATGACAAGTTGAGTTTATATGTGATCCTAGAAAACATAGCAAGCCATTGGATTTTATTTTGCAGGACAGTGACAAGATCAGGCAGGTGCTTTCAGAAAGTCTCTTCAAGGAGCCAAAATATCAGGTTAGGGGCAACCCCGCAGCCAAACTCTCCCAATATTCCCATTCTAACAACTTTAAAATAACTCCTCAAATCAAATTTTGGAGCAGCAGAGCCAACAAAAGGTCTGAATGAGATATTCTTCCAGCCTAAGAAAGCTTGAGAGGTCAGAGGGAGAAGTCTGGGACAATGGGCTAGAGGCCTATGTGGAACTCCCAGACAAAATCATGGCCACAGCAACAGTTTTTGGAGCTCTCAGACCAGTGGCAGGGGGTTGGACCACTGGTTAGAAAGAGATTATGGAGACCATTTTCTGGCACTGGGTTCAACTGGCACTGATTGGCAACTCTGTTGCCCACATGCAATTCTGGGTCACAGTTCTAAGGAAGAGGGGAATGTGGTGGGGGAGGGAGGGGAAGGAGTCACAAGGAAATGGAACCCTGGTTGCAGTTCCAAGGCAAAGAGGAGCATTAGCTCTTGTGGCTGAAGGAAACAAGGAGCTCTTCCTGGGTAAAAACTAGAATTCAGTTGTCTATATTCCTATGTGAGAAGGTGATACATGTAATGCCTAAGGACTTTATCATTATTAGGGCAGTTAAAAGGAGATTACATAGATGGTGGGCATGGATATGAGTCAATTATGTTGTAACGATCTCCCAAAAAGTGAAGGGGTGAGAAAGCTAGATGCACTGGGAGAAGGGGGAAGGGAGAGGTGGAATAGGGAAAATGTCCTCATGTAAAAGAGGCACACACATGAGGGGAGGGGAAAATGGGAGCTGGAGGTGGTAGGCAATAATTGAACCTCACTCTCATCAGAACTGGCTCAAAGAGGGATGAATACATATACACACTTAGTTGTATATAGAAATGTAACTTATCCAATAGAAAAATAAGAGGAGAAAAGGATAAAAGAAGGGGAAAATCAAGAGCATCTCATTAATTGGGGAATGGCTGAACAAGTTGTGGCATATAGTTGTAATAGAGTACTATTGTGCTATGAGAAATGATGAGGGCATGGTTTCACAAAAACATGGCAAAAGCTATATAAACTAATGCAAAGTGAAGTGAGAACTAGGAGATCACTGTGTGCAGTAATAGTAATTTTGTAATGATGATCAGTTGTGTGTATGTTTGTCATTCATTGCCAAAGAAGACAATACCATCAGAGAAATGATGACATAACTTGCACTTGACTTTGTTTTGAGTGAGGGAGGGTTGTGCAGATTACCAGCCTCACTTCTCCTCCAGAGCCATCTGAATCCAGTGACCAGATATTCATCAGGATGACTGGAGATGACCCAAGATGAGGCAGTTGGGGTTAAGTGACTTGCCCAAGGTCACACAGCTAGTGAGTGTCAAGTGTGTAAGGTGAGATTGGAACTCAGGTCCTCCTGACTCCTGCACTGGTGCTCTATCCACTGCACCACCTAGTTGCCCCCTGAACACAATGATCCAAGGCAATTCCAAAGACTCAATGATGGAAAAAATGCTATCTACCTCCAGAGAGAGAATTGATGAACTATGAGCATATACTGAAGTATGATTATCTCACTCTATTTTTCTTACTTTTTTTGAAATATGACTTACATAGAAATATATTTTGCATTATTTCACAGGTATCATTGACATCATGTTGCTTGCCTTCTTGGGGGGTGTAAAGGAATGGGAGGGATGGAGAATTTGGAACTCAAAATTTAAAAAGAAAACAATGTTTAAAATGATAAATGTTTTTAAAGAGTTTTAATCATCTTAAATATTTCTAAATTTGTATAGGTTTATTTAATATCTCCATTTACATCATATTCTCTTTTTCTCTCAATATGCATATGTATACACACATATATGTACAGATCTACATATGTAACACAATCTTTCTCAAATAAAAATATTTTGGAACAAGGACTAAAGAAGCAAATTTCAAGTTGACTGCATAAAAGAAGAAAACAACTTGCATTGAATATTATTTTTCTGCTCTGTTATAATGAAATGGAATTGAACAGAAATATAGATTATTGAGCTGTAAGAATTCTAGAATTCTTAGCTATACCCCAAACCCAGAAATCCACAAATACTTGGGAAAAAAATAAAGCCTCACTTATGTCAACAGCCAAAACAAAAATGAATATAAAGAAAAATCTCTTTGCCAGTTGAGTTGACAATATATTGGAAAAGAGACTTGAAAGCTGGGAGACATAATTTTTAAAAAAGAACTTAATTAAATGGGTAATGTAAATATTATTTTCTCATTTTCTTAAATTAAGAAACTGACACAGAGCATGAGTTGGTGTGATGTTAAGGGAATTTGAAGATCTTTCCTGCCCCTTAATAGACCCATGTAATCTGCTTTGAGCTTTAGCCCAACCTGCAGCTTGAGTCACATGAAGTCCATGGTGGGAGGAGCTTGCTGAACAGGTGGAGTAGGAAGCGTGCAACAGGAAGAAAGAGTGAGGCAGAGTGGGGAGAGAACAATACAAGGCTCAGGCAGAGCAGCTAGCTTGAGTGAGAGAGGGAGGACTTTTGCCTAGGAGAGACTTTTTGTGGGGGAGCGTAACAGAAGGAAGGCTTGGGGATGTCAGTGCTCCCTGGATTAGTGGTGTCTATGAACGTCTTTGTTACCATGGTGGAATTGGCTTTCTGGTATCTGAATAAATATCTTGGTTTTATCTTTGAGGAAGAGAGTTATTTATATTTTACGAATTTACCCTGGAACTACTCATGCATATTCATAATGGCTACTGTGGTATCACACTGGCATTACACTTGGTCGTGGTCATGTAGTTATTAAGTGGCAGAATCAATGACTCAAAGCCTACTTCACTTTGATACCACATTGCCACTCAAATCCATGATGACTAATGAGGAATGGAAAGGAAAACAGAAGACAGTTCACAGCAAGCACTTTAACAGTGTGTGGGTCAGTAATGTCACATTTGTAAAAGTCATTTTAACTGAGCAAGCATTTATTAAGCACCTACTATGTACCAAGATAGGTGCAAATGCTACAAAGAAAACAATGGAACAAATTAGTTTTTACCATAAAGGAATTTATTTCATACCTTGGGGTAGAACGAAGGGAAAAGTATGAAAGACAATTCATGACCAGTATTTCTATGCTTGTGGTACACTGTCTTATATTTTTCCCTGGAGAAGTCTTATGTGCTAGATCAGGATAAAAGTTACCCCAGGTCTTGGGCACAGAGAACATTGTGGAGGTCCTGACACAGTGAAAGGAGGGATAGATTTAGAGTCAGAGGACTAGGGTCCAATTCTCAGCTCAGCAAATTACTACCTATGAGACTTATCTATGGCATCTCTCTGGGCCTCAGTTTTCTTATCTGTAAAATGAGGGAATTGGACTAGATGACTTCTGAGGTCCCTTTCAATTCTAAATCTGTGATCCTAACTAAAATACGAAGTTATGAGTGATAAGAGCAAAGAAGAAATACAGATAGAGAACAAGAGGAATATTTGAGATGAGAGAGAACACTTTCCACTGAAAATATGAGGGACAGAGGCAGTATAGCTTTTACCTGGCCTAAGCCTTTAAGGGGGAATTTTGATAGACAAGGATAAGGAATGGGTACATTCTAAGCATGGGTTGGGGGGAGGGAACAGCCTATGCAAATGTTAAAAAAGATATACAGTTATGATTTATCATTATGCTTCCCTTGACATTCTTTTTATAGAGATTATATGATTAAGCATCCATAGGGAAAAGAATACTGGATTTGGAGTCAGTAGCTGGGTTTGAATCCTACTAATTCCTATATGACTTTAAATGAGTTACTTCTCTCTGGGTCTCAGTATTCTCATCTACAAAATGAAGGGGTTGCATGAGATGTCCTCCAAGGTCCCTTGCCACTCCAACATTATGACCCTAAAGAATGCATTTATTTGATCCACTGATAAATTCAGTTCTTACTTTCCTGGTAATTATTCCAGGGAATTGGGATGGAAGAGAAAGAAGGGCAAAGGAGAGGGGAGAAAGAGAAGGAAGAGAGAAGGAAGGAAGAGGGAAGGGGAAGGAGAGAGACAGACAGAGACAGAAAGAAATAGAAATCATTTCTTAAGCGTTTATTAAGTGCCAAGTGGGCACTATGTGAAGTGCTTGGGTTGTTGATACTCTGTCTTGACTTGCACATGAATTGAATTTGAGCCATACGAATACAAGCAAGCAAGATAGTCCCTATTCTCTAGGATCTTACATCCTATTGAGGAAAGATAACCCACAAAAGAAGCTGGAAGGTAGAGAGTGGTGGAGCATGGTGTGAAGATGGTGTAATGTTAATTAGATCTTCCCCACCCATTAATAGGCCTCAAGTACCTTTCGTAAATTTTCTAATGAGGCACTGGTTCTCAAGAGTTGTGATGCCCTCTGGTTCTGAAAAGTATATAAATACTCTGAAGTGAGGGTCTACTTGGGGGCTTTACTCATTGGAAGTGTTTCTTTGGCCAGAAGAGACTCTGGGCAGTTGCTAAGGAGCTTTCCAGCTTTGAAAATCCAGATGTTGGTGCTTCTCTCTCTGGTAACGATGTATGTATGGTCAGACAGTTGGATCTGTCTATTGATCTGTGATGTATGTATTGCTTACGGTCAGACAGTTGAAAGCCCTGTCGGTTGGTTGATCTTTGTTTCTCTGTTTGTATTTTCTCTGAAATTCAGGGTGCTGACTTTTTCCCCTGAACTAAGTAGATGATATATGTGCTTGATTGTTGATCCCTCAAAAGTTGCTTTCCTTTTAGAAAAGCAGAGCTAAGAAGCTGTACAGCAGACCCTCCCGTGTATGTCAAGGTGTTTGCCTTTACAGATGACTGGAAAGTAAAAGTAGAAGGCTCCTGGTTCCTGAGAAACTAAAGATATCCCTGGTAATAGGGATGATCTGAACAACCATTAACACCTCTATTAGAACCCCTATAACAGTATAATCAATACATTAATGGGGGAGAGCCAAAGCAAAAACAAAAATCACTCCCATGTATCCCATATATACTGTGTGAACCTGAAAAAAAGTTACCCTGATGATCATTATCACAACCATTCCTTTTTTCTGAATGTAAGCTCCAAGACAGCCTAATCACCTGGGATCAACCACAGTTTTATCTCTCTCTATGGTCAAAATGGCATTTCTCAGTTTTTCACCCTTTCCATTAGATTTCAACTTCTTGCTATCTCATTTTTAAGAGGAAAATCTGATCCTCCCACCCCTTCCTCACTTTATTTTAGCAGAGGTTTTCCCACTTGAGAGCTCCCAGTGCTCAAATCCAGTGACCACAGTCATTCAGCTTTAGAAATCAGACAATGTGTGTGTGTGTGTGTGTGTATAATATTAAAGAATATCTGTCTAAAACCAAGAAGAAAATTTTTTAAAATAATCAAGCATTGATCAAGGGCTGAGTAACTCACCATGAACTGAGTGATTTACCACACTTATTTAAATACATATTAGATCTCTCTTTGTGCACTCCACCTCGAAGCAAGCCCTAGGCCTTCAATCTGAAGTCTGAGAACTAAGTAGAGGAAGTCTCTTATGATATAGAGCAGAGATTCACACAATAACTTCTTCAAAACTGGATGATTCAGCAAGCAAGCTGACACCCTATAAGTTCTTCCCAAGTTAGAACTGAGCTGGTTGGATACAGACCATGGCAAGACTTCAGTTGTAACTTGCTAGTCAGAGCTAATATTCAGCATGAGGAATTCTATATACTCCCTGAAATTAAAGGTTAACAAAAAGGGCTTAGACAGTTTCTGTAGAAAGACACACAATGCAAAATTGGTATAAGCACCAATTGGCAATGGCAGGCAGAATTTGTGCTGTGTCCCATATCCATATGCCTTCCCAATATCATACTACTGGCCTGATCCCAGAGTGGTCCTAGAACTGTCAGGACCTGACTTTTAAGATGTAGAGAAAAAGTCAATCCTTACTTTCAAAGCCATGAGTCCCATTCTGAGACTTTTGAGCCACTCAAAGGGAATTTTATTGAGATTTATGTTTGGCCCTCTTCATATACCTCATACTCCTCATACTCCCCCACTAGCAGATCCAAACAAGCATATAAAGCCTTGAATCTATCCTTTTGCCTTTAAGATTCTTCAGGGATTCTTCCTAGGAGTAACACATCTATGGTAAATCAAGACAAAGTCAGTCTGGAATGTGGTGTTCATTTCTAGGTGCCACAATTTAGGGAGACCATGATTTAACTTAAAAATGTCCAGATGAAGGCAACAGATGGTAAAGGGACTCAAATTCATGCCATAAAATATGCAGCTGAGGAAAGAGCAGATATTTGAACTAGGGAAGAGATGATTCAAGGTGAACATGATAATCATCATGTGGACTCCAAAGGGCAGAACTAGAAGCAGTGACTGGAAGTGACAAAGAGGTAAATAGAGACTTGATATCATGAAAAACTTCCTAAAAACCAAAACCTTCCCAAAGTACAATGGACTCCCTTGGGTGGTAATAGGTTACTTCTCACTGAATGTCTTCAAAATAAAATTATATGACCATGTGTTGGGTTGGATGTAGAGACGATTTTTGTTTGGGTGTGGTATAGACTAGCCTCTGAGGTCCCTTCTAACTCTGAGATGCTATAATTCTGAGGAAAGATTCCTCAGGCCTACTCCCAGATTTGATATGACTTTGAAAAGAGTAGGTGTTTTAATAAACATTTCTTGATAAGACCATGAATGATCTATGTCCTAATAACAGAAAGACTCTATGCAGTTGGCATGGTGTGAGAACATAAATCTCTCAAGCTCTTCAAACTCTACTTCACCTACTATTTCTTCATTAAGACATATGTTAAGATTCATTAATTCTCTCCTTACCCACACAGATTCCCAAAAAAAATACATCAAGATGAACATATATAAATGTTATACAATACCAGAGATTCAACAAATAAGGGAAAAGAATGTTGAGTTGGAAGTCAGAAGCCCTAGGTGTGAGTCCTGGTTCTGACACTAGCTGGTGTGGGGAGGTTTCAAAATCTCTCTAACTTTCAGTTTCGTCATCTCTGAGGTAGGGGAAACTTCTCTAAATTGCAATAATAAAAAATATCACCACAATAGGAATAATACCAACTTTTCACTACCTGCTTCACAAGGTCATTGTGAAACCATTTAAAACCAGAAGGCACAAAAGGACCCAAATGTACAAAGATCTTTATAGCAGTTCTTTTTGCTGCAGCCAAAAATTGGAAATTGAGGGGAAATGACTGAGCAAGTTGTGGTACATGGATGTAATGGAATAGTATTGTGCTATAAGAAATGATGAGCATATGGACATTAGAAAAACCTGGAAAGACTTTTATGAACTGATGGTGAGTGAGATGAACAGAACCAGAGGATGCTATACACAGTACAGCCACGTTGTGCAACGACTGACTTTTGTTGGACTTAGCTCTTCTCAGCAATGCAAGGCACTAAAACAATTCCAAAAGACTCATGACAGAAAATTTCATCCATATTCAAAGAAAGAAATATGGAGTCTGAGTACAGATCAAAGCAAACTATTTGCTCTCTTTATTTGTTTTGTGTTGTTTTGTTTTTTTCTTTCTCATGGTTTCTCCCATTCGTTCTAATTCTTCTACATATGTTCGTCCTTCATTGCCAAAGAATACCATGCCATCAGAGAAATAATGACATGACTTGCTCTTGACTTTGTTTTGAGTGAGGGAGGGCTGTGCAGGTCACCAGCCTCACTTCTCCTCCACAGCCATCTGAATCCAGTGACCAGATATTCATCAGGATGACTAGAGATGACCCAGGATGAGTCAATTGGGGTTAAGTGACTTGCTCAAGGTCACACAGCTAGTGAGTGTCAAGTGTGTGAGGTGAGATTTGAACTCAGGTCCTCCTGACTCCTGCGCTGGTGCTTTATCCACTGCACCGCCTAGCTGCCCCAATTCTTCTTTACAACATGACTAATGTGAAAATATGTTTAATCAGAATGTAAATGTAGAGTCTATATCAGATTGTACCCTGTTTTGTGGAGGGGGGAAGGGAGGTAGGTAGAGAAAATTAAAAACTTATGGAAGCAAATGTTGAAAACTAAAAATAAATTAATTAATATAAAAGAAAAACCTGAAGACACTATAAAAATTTCTTGAATGAAAGCAGAGACAGAATAGTCATCCATGCTGCAGGTGATACAAAGCTGGAAGAACATGACAATCAGGATTTAAAGGGATTTCAAGAGTCTGGAATGCTGAACTGAACATAATAAGATAAAACTTATTGGAATAAAGTTCTGTGCTAAGGTTAAAAAGTCAACTACAGGAGTAAAGGAGCAGAAAGCATGACTATTTAGATCACATGAAAAAAAGATTTAGAGGATTTAGTGCATTGAAAAGTCAGTAGGAGCCAATAGTATGACATGACCGCCAAAAAAATATCTAATGAGGTCTTAAATCTGTACTATTGCAAAAACCTGCTGGTTGGTGTCTCTGCCTCAAGTCTCTCCCTAGTCTAGTCCATCGTCCACTCAGCCATCACATTAATCTTCCTGTAACTAAAGTTTGATCATGTCACCCCACATCATTCAATCAACTTCAATGGCTCCCTATTTTTCCAGAATCAAACATAAAATCCTGTTTGGCTTTTAAAACCCTCCATAACCTGGTCTCTTTCTACCTTTCTAATCTTCTTACTCCCTATATCCTTCCCAACAACGTACTCTGTGATGCAAGGACTCTGACTTCCTTGCTGTTGCTTACATGAACCACTCCATCTCCTTACTCTGGACATTTGTATCTGCTGCCTTTCATGCCTAGAACTCTCTCCCTCCTCTTCTTTGCCTCTGAACTTCTCTTGTTTTCTTCATGTCTCAACTAAAATCTTACCTTTTGCAAAAAGTCTTTCCTGATTCCCCAAAAATGCTATTGCCTTTCCTCTTTTGAGTATCTCCAGCTTATCCTACATATATCTTGCTTGTACATAATTGTCTGCATGTTGTCCCCCTCATTAAACTGTAAGATCTTTGAAAGTAAGAACTGTCTTTTACCTTTCTTTTGGTTTCCAGCATTTACCCCAGTGTCTAGCCCATAGTAGTTATTAATAAATGATTGCTGATTGACTGACTAGAACCATAGGGTCCTATAAAAGAAGTAACAGACGGAATGTATTTGGAATGTAGCATTCAAGTATGAAAATCTTGCTTTGAGAAGGATTTTGACAAATTCGAATGTGATTAGGAAACATAGTGAGGTAATGGGAAGCCATTTCATGAGTGGACATCCCAGAGAGTGGACATCAGTTCAAAGAATGAGGGATATTTGACCTAGAGGAGGGAGGGTTTGGGGAAGACATAATGGTTATCTTCTAATACCTTAGGATATTTCATAAGGAATATAGATTAGATTTGTCCTGACTGGTCCTAAATAACAGTATTAGCAGCACTGAATAGAAATTGTGTAGAGGCGAATTTCTCATACATGTAAATTGGGGGCAGGGTGGGAAAGAGCGGGGAATGGAATGGACTACTTTAAGAGGTAGTGAGCTCTCCATTCATAAGGTCCCCAAGCAAAGGCTATCTGATTGCTGGTGATGGATGGTGCTTTATAGTCTATGTTGTGATTGAACTCGGTGGCAGGTGAGTCATTCCCACTCAGATTCTGTGAAATGTAAGCTGCTATTATTATTTTCCTTAAACTTTCTGAAAAGCAAAAAAAGCAATCTGCATGTTTACCAATGATGGTAGTAACAGAACCCACTCAAAGACCTGTGAACTCCTGGACAGACTTAGAGAAACATTATCCTTATTCTAACTCTCAAGAAAAATCTTTGGGATATTCATAATATACATATCTATACAGACACATATATGTATGTTATGTTTTATATATACTGTGTATATGTGGTACTTTGCATACATATATAGTGTATATAAATTTATTTGCATACTTTTATAGGGTTACAAACCTGTATACAATAATTTATTGGAGCAAATATGCCCAATAGAAGGAGGATTCATTTTTCCATAATGTCACAGGTCTAAGACATGGTAATAATGGAGAAGAATTAATTTTCCTATTGAGTCTGGGTTCTAAGGTATAGACATTGATTAGAGGAGTTCAAAGACGCACTTTCCTTGGGACCAGAACATTGCCACTGATTAGAGGAGAGCAGAGACATCTGGGAACAAGGACACCAAGCAAACAGAGGCAGGAGGAGTATCTGGGAAACATGGCATTCAGCAAGAATGCAGCAGAGGCATCAGCTGTTGGGGTCAATGTTGAAAATACCTGAAGTGGCAGAGAGTAACAATCTGGCTATAACAGAGGCATAGAAAGTTGAATCTAGAGCTGATGTAAGGACTTGGGCCTCATTTTCACCAAGGTTCACCTGCCTCACCCACACAAGAAGGCTTCCCTACTAATTTTGTGAGTTCCATTCCCTATTCCTGAATACAGACTCAAGTCCCAATTTACTTTGTAATAAATAGGTTTTTATATTCAATACATTTATTGGTAGACTTGATTGCTAGCAGGTAGAAAAACTGAATACCCTGGAAATTACCTAAATTCTATGGTTTCCAGATGGACAATCTGGTTTGGGATAAGCCACCGAAAATACAAACTAGTGAAAAGTCTTCAAGATGAAATGAGTCTTTGTTGATGCAAAGTGTCTGTTCTAGGATTTATGGTTTACATTAAAAAACCCCCAATAAACAGAAATAAACAAATAATCAAATAAAACATGGAATAAGAATCCAAATAAAATCCATGCTATTTATATCTTTATTAGAAAAATTTTAAATATATGCTCTCTCTCTCTCTCTATATATATATACATATATATACATATATACATATATACATATATACATATATATATACATATATATATATATATATATGTATATATATATATATATATATATACTCTAACAATGTCAGAGTATGTGTTTGATCTGTGTCTCCTTCCAAATTTGTCTCTATTTGGTTATTTTTGTAATTTCTTCATGAGTATAGTCAAAGTGCATGTGATCTCTATTCTACTGAGTTCACTTTTTATTACTTCATACATGCGTAGCAAGGGGTGTCCCCCATAGGTAGCAGGAAAGTATCATTGTATGGCTCAAAGGGAGGCAGATTAGACACCTCTAGCCTCTTCTCCCTCCATCCTTCTCCAAGGGATATTTTAATTCCTGCTAGGAAAGAAAACAGGAGGTTGGGGTCAGAAGTTTGGTCACTCTGCTCCCCTCAGAGAAAGAGAAAGAGGATACAGGCCAGACACATCTATCTTTTCTCTTAAATATTGTTAGTCTTAGGTTCAAGCTAAGCTTCTTAACATTATTTCTTAATAGCAAGGGGGCAAGAAAGAATCCCAAGTTCTATATAAAAGACTTGATTCCTTTCCCACCAAATATCAATATCATAATGAACACATATATAGTGAATACCAAAGAAACCTATTTATTGGAGTCAATAGCAAAAAAAAGAAATGAGGGGAAATATACATAGGAGAATATATACCAAATAATAGAGTGAAGGTGCACTCCATTATGAGTAAAGTAACTCAGCTCAACTAAGAGAGTGCCATGTTTTACCCAAAAGAAAATTTCCCAAAGTCTCTAGCATAACAAGCTAGAGATAGGGACATGATGGGGACTGCCAGCTCCTCTCATGTCTGATTCTTCCCAGAAGCCAACCTGAAGCAAGTTGGCATTGTCCATCTTCTCTCTTGAAGCTGGAAGCCAGAGTGTCTAAAGTAACTGCAGCACTGGAGAAAGCTAAATAAATTTGAAGAGCATGCAAAGAGACCAATGGACTGAATCTCTTCTCTCTGCTCTCCATCCTGCCACTCACATAGGGATGGGACAATAGTTTTCACCATTGAGGAGAGTATCCCATGCCAATAGGCTTTAGAAATTAGGTTCCATTTGGGTCTTTTTTCCATATCTTATTTATATTCTTCATATTTCTCACTTTCATTATACCTATCAGCTCAGTTCCTAGCACTGCTAGACCTAGGAAAGACTTGGTTTGTTGCTAGGTAGAAAAAGGGAAGAAACAAGTAGAATGTATAACACTCAGAGTTCAGCCTAATGTATCCATTAGGATTAATATTACCGAAGATTTCATTAAAAATGATCACCTCCATTTGTTTGGCACCTTTAACTCTTCACTTTATCCCCCACCATGTATACACACAATGTTTTCATATGTAAAATGTCTTTTGTTCTTCCACATACCTCTGAAGGGTAGGTCCACCTGGGCACATTTTGTCTTAACATACAGAAAAATTTCCTATCCATTCAAACATATAAAAAGTCAAAGTATATACCATGTGACCAAGTGGCATCATTGGAAACATTTAAGCAGAGGTCATATCTATCAGTGATATTACAGAAGTGATTCTTGAATTTGATAGGGAATTGGACTAGATTACCTCTAAAGACCCTTGTAACTCGTGTCATGGCATAGTGGAAAAAGTAATGAACTTGGAGCCAATACAGGTAAAAATTCTGCCTCTGACACATGTTAGTTTCATGACCATGGGTCAATCGGTTAACTTTTTCAAAGTCCTACATCAATGTATTATCATATTATAGAGATGACCATAGGATCTACCAGCCAGTACAAATACAAGCTCTGACACATTCTACCATGCTGGAAATGCTCTAAATATGGTCTTAGTAACAGGCTGAATCTGTTTTCCAAGGGCCAATCTAGCTAATCACAAAGTGGGACAACCCCAATAGGCAGCCTACCTCAAAAGGAAAATGTTTTTGTTCAAGATGACTCATGAAATTTAACTATCATGGAGAGAGAATGAGCTTGTGTATGCAAAACCCTTTGTAAGTTTTAAAGTGCTACATGAATGCCCATCATTATAATTTTATTAACCATATCCCTTGGTCAAGACCACTCTCAAGTTCAATTCCCTTATTTGTAAAATGAAAATAGTAGCCTACGTTGCCCACTTCACAAAACTATGGTGAGGATGAAATGAGATATTCATTACTTCCCCTCTCTGGGTCTCAGTTTCCTCATTTGTTAAATGTGAAGGTTGGACTAGAAGGTCTCTGAAGTCCTTTCCTGCTCTCACACGCCATGAGTCTATAACTCTATTATATCCAGAAAGGACACCTTCAGAGGAGTGAAGCTAAACGATTTGTCTTGTGATTGAGCTAGGTCTAGAACCCAGGACCGTCATTCCTGACCCTGACCTCTTTCCACTAGATTTCATCCCCATCACCACTGTGCCTCCAGATGAGGTCAGCACCAGTCAGTGATCTCATTCAAATATTTCCATTCAATACCAACAAATGCCCTTTAATTTCATAGATAATGGGGGTACAAATGATTAACTTTAGCAACCTCAAAGTGAGCCGTGGTGAGAACAGAGTGTGTGTGGGTGTGGGTGGGTGTATTTGTGGAGTTGAGAAGAAAGGGCCAGTGAAATGCCATCTGGTTCAAAATTCAGGAAAACTGAAAAGTTAGGGGAACTCAGATTTGAATTGATCTGTATGAAAGAGAAAGAAGTGCGTGTTTTATGTATTAGTGGAAATAATTACCCTTTTTAAAGTATAATTTTGGATTATGGCAACTACAAGAACCCCTAACAACCAGAATATTCAATGACCTCCAAAATCAGGGCAGAAGAATTTTCTGGAAATCTCTATTCACCTGTTAGGACTAAGTATGGCATTTCCATACTTAATCTGATAGTTGTAGAATCATACAATCAAAGATTTCGAGGGACTGGAGGGGTTATCCAGCCCAACCTCCTCATTTTACAGATGGGAAAGCTAAAGCCAAGAGAAGACAAACACCTCATCCAAGGTCACACAGGAAGCAGGTAGAAGAGCCAGGGTTTGAACTTGAATCTTTTTACTCCACATCTAACCTCCTTCCCACTGCATCATGTAAAATTTAAAGGAATAAACAGGTCATATCTTTTACATGAGGAAAATTGTTTTCCTACTTTCCTGCTTACTGTGGATTAACTAATATGTCAATGAGTTCCTGCTGATAAATACATATGCAGTCTTATTTTTCAAATATCAGAACTCAGAGAGGTTCCAAATGTCTTCTCTTGACACAACAATTGTCAACCAACCTCTATGGTCTTATATTACAATATTTATTATATATTATTACTATATTTCATAGAATAAGAAGAATTAGAGTTTGGAGAAGCCCAAGTTTAGAGACTGTTGTTCAATTCATTTCAATAAGCATTTATTATAGTAAAGACACTGTACAAAGAGTTATACAGTGGAAGAGGTTCTGGCTCTGGGCTCAGAGGATCAAGATTCATCACTTCCTCTTGACATTTATTATCTGTGTGACCTTGGGCAAGTCACTTAACATCTCTAAATTTCAGTTTCCTCATCTTGAAAGGGAGGGAATTGAACTAGATGACTTTGGCCTCAGAGGTCCTCTCTAGCTCTCAATCTATGATCCAAATATCTACTGAGGACACAAAGATTAAGAAAAATGAACAGTCTGCGTCAAGGGGCTTACATTCTACTGTTATTATAATAGTACTTAGCTATTACCTGCCATTTTACAGTTTGCAAAACACTTTCTTTTCCTGATATCTTTCATTTTCCTAACATCTTCATTACTAAATACCTCCCTCTCTCCTCTCCTACCCAGTGAGCTACCTCTTGTGAAAAAAAAAGGGGAATTTTAAAAGAAAGTAAGAAAAATTCAACAAAATCAAAGCGTTTTCATATGTTCCTTTCATCTGAACTTAACCATAGTCCTCTGGGGTAGACAAGGCAGGAACTATTTATTAGATTTATCATGTGAACTCCTTGAAGTCAGATTATCTTATTTCTGCCT
Organism: Notamacropus eugenii; assembly: GCF_028372415.1. NCBI lineage: Eukaryota > Metazoa > Chordata > Mammalia > Diprotodontia > Macropodidae > Notamacropus > Notamacropus eugenii. The sequence continues at coordinate 122,943,185 of NC_092874.1, read as the reverse complement.
TTTATTGTATCCCTAGCACTTTAATACTGTACCTGGCGTATAACTTCTAAATAAATACTGACTATTGACTGACTATTTCAGTTTTCCAGATTAGGAAACTGAGGCTCAGAAACCTGCCCAAAACAAATGACTTGCCTAAAGAATGAAACTAGTAAATGGGTGACAGTGTTACCCAGATCTGCCTCCACCAGGCCACTAATCCTGTGACATGGGAAAACAGATACTATTCCCATTTCACAGATGAGGAAACTGAGGTTCAGAGACTCCCCCCCCAAGTCAGGTGATTTGCCAAAATTATACAACTACTAAGTGGGGGGGTTGGGCTAGATCTTCTGACTCTCCACCCTCCACCAAGCCGCCTCTCAGGTTGGCTGGGTGGGGTTGACATGGTAATTGATTCAGAGCCAGATAATGTGGCTTTTGTATTGAACCAGCTTTCTGGGACATTGTGCTATGTTTTAACTGAGAAATAAGAGCCAAGGCACCACCCACTGGGATTCACTGGCAAAGTTTTCGCATCTCTGGTCCTCTTTCAGCCAGCTTCTATCAATACACAGGCAGGTGGAGGAGAGGGAGGAAACTGATGTAAATGTCAGAGAGGCGCACACATTAGACTCCTGGTCAAATTTGCATGAGGATAATTAAATTCCAAGCTCCCAAATCCCTTCTGATAGTCTCTTTCTCTCCTTGCACTAAGGCATTGTTTACTATTGCTCTGATCTGCAGAAACAGCTGTAATTATGTAATTCACTGGACGGTATGTACCACCACTGGAGGGAGAGGGATGTGTGCTGAGTAGAAAGCCGGATTCTATGCTCATCCCACTCATGGCCTAGGCCCAGCCTTTGTCTTTTTTATATAGCCCTCCTCTCTAGCTTAGTGGTACCCTGCCTGCTGAGCTGCTCCTCCTAGAGCCACTGGTGACCTTATTCCCAGGCAACTCTTACTCCTGTGGCTCTCTCTGAGCCTCACCTCCACCAATCCTTCTTTCTCTGACACTTACTGGCTGTAGAGAGAATATTCAGCTATTTATAGCTTCCAAAGCCTTGGAGGTAAGTCCCACAGTCTATGTGCCAGTCACTAGAGATAAGAGCATAAAGCACTGCTAATGATGAGGTTACATTCTAGCCCACAGAACACAGTCAGATTGTTGTTCACCCTTCCTTTCTGAAGAAGACCAATCATGAAGATGGCATTGTAAGGGAGACTTAAAGAGCAGTCAGATAATATGGAAATGGAGGATAAATCTCATGGAATCTGGAGTGACAGTGATGGAAATCTGAAAAAATGCAGGAGAAAGACCAACTGAGGACAGTGGCATTGAAGACCTTTCTACCCTTGGCTCATCTTTACATGGAAATATTTATGTGTCATTGATATTCAGGGTGGTCTAGCATGTGTTGATCCACAGCCCTGGCACTATATGTCCCAAAATCAAAGGAGGAAGCAATGATGAAAAACATGATCCCATCCCACCTAGAAGTGCCTACCCAATTTGTACCAGCTGAACTTACTCTCAGCCTAAAGAAGGGCCCCCAGTAGAGAGCACTGAACTTATAAAATTTTAAAAGTACTTTAAGTGGGATAGAAAAAAATGGAAAGCCATACAATTCCTTTTCACAAGGGACTTGTAGTTCTTGAGGGAAGGGTTTTGTTTTTTTGGTTTGTTTGGTGGGTTGGGGGGGGGGGGGTTGGTCATTTTTGTCTTTATGTCCCCAACGCCTTGCCTATAGTAAGCCCTGAGAAATAAGAGCCAAGGTACCCCACTGTTATTGACTGGCAAGATTTTGACATCTCTGTAGCTAAAGAACATTGGTCTCCTGATTGGACTAGATTGGACTTGCCTAAAGGCACAGTTCCTGTCAATAAGCTCACTCTACTTCTTGTATCACCAAGTGATATCATGTACAAGCCATTCTACCTCCTTTTTTCTGCTTTTTTGAGATGCTAAATTCTATAATGGACAGGTATTAGGAAGGCCTGGATTCAAATCTTACATCAGACATAATTATGTGACACTATACCTCAGTTTGCTCATAAGTCTAAGATCCTTTTCAGCCCTAAATCTATGATTCTATGACCCTATTCTCTTTTTTTTTTGATTGTTATTCATTTTCAACTTAAATGCAAAAATACAAAATAAGAGATTTCCATGTGCACAGCTCAATATAAAAAGAGAATTCAATATAAAATTATGAATTTCCATTTCATACTGTTTTCTTTTTTTAAAAAAAACTATGCAATAAATACTACACATCATTTTCTAAGTTACCCTGCTTTTCTGTGCTTCCTTCTAGGTTTTCTTTTATTTTCTGTAATGCACTATTTCTTCTCCCTCCCTCCCCATCCCACTCTAGAGAAGGCTACCATTAGGCACAAATATGTGTGTATATACATATATTTCAGTTCTTCCCCTGGAGGTCCATAGCATCTTCCTTCATAGGTCTTCTGTAGTTGATTTGAGTATTTATATTACCCAAAATGACTTAGTCATTCAAAGTTGTTCGTAAAACAATATTGCTGTTCCTGCTTACAACGTTGTCTTGGTTCTGCCCATTTCTCTCTTTATTATTTCATGCAAGTCTCTCCATGTTTTTCCAAAATCAATCAGCTCATCATTTCTTACAGCACAGTAGTATTCCATCACAGTCATATACCACAACTCCTTTAGCTATTTCCCAATTGACGGGCATCCCCTCAATTTCCAGTTCTTTGCCACCACAAAGAGAACTGCTATAAATATTTTAAAACATATAAGTTGTTTTCCTTTTCCCCTAATCATCCTGAGAAACATACCTAATAGTGATATGACTGGGTCAAAAGGTACACAGTTTTATAATTCTTTGGGCATAATTCCAGATTGCTCTCCAAAATGGCTGGATCACTTCACAGTTCCTGACCCTATGAAATTATTCATGAGAGGTAGCATGGGAACCTGAAAAAGTACTATTCTTAGAGACCTGGGTTTCAGTCCTAACTCTGTTACTTACCAGTAGTTATAACTTGGACAATATCTCTTGTCTGAGCCCTCACCTCATCCTCTCTGAAATGGAGAATGAATGAATGAAAAAATCACTTATTAGGTGCTTCTATGTACCAAGTGCTATGCTAGGCACTCGATAGATGCTAATGGAAAATGTAAGACAGTCCCTGCTCTCAAGGTACTCATACTCTATAGCAAAGAGGAGATCTAAAACAAAGTTCAGCTACAGACCTGAAACTCCTAAAGGTCAGGCAGAGGGACAGATAGCAAGGCCCAGAAGTCCCTAGATTAAGTAAGCAGGTCAAATGCCAGTAGGGAGGTAGACAGGGGGGTCTGTATGGTGTAAAATCAGGGCAGATGGCTAAGCTAGGAGGACTTTAAGAGAAAGTGGCAGGGAGGATGATAAGGCTTGATTTTCCTCCATCTCAGTTGAAGGAACAGAGATCCAAATGGGGATCAAGCAAAAAGGGGGGAAAAAAGAAGAAAGTGATACAGAATATAATGAATTGTGTCATTTAACCTGGCCCTGACATGAAGAGATGAAGTGGCATTTACTTCTCTCTGATTATTAATAAATGTGAATAATTCCTATGGTTGCTGATAGTCTGTATTTCTTATTCATCTGTATTATTGTCAGAGGAATTTAAAGCATCAACATACTAAAAAACCTAGACATCAAAGGAAGAAAATGAGTGAGGAAAATGCACCATAATACTAGCACTCCCAGTCTCATAGGCCTGTTAGAAGGATGAAATGAGATAATGTATGTAAAACATTACATAAATGCAAGCTATTATTATCACTTCTGATCCATTCTCCCAATAAAAATAGCTCATATGTAGGTACCGCTTTAAGATTAAAAGGGGGCTTTTCACATAGCAGTTCTGTGAGGTAAGTAGTCATAGGGTTTAGAAATCGGAAGGGAACCTAAAGGCGATCTAATTCAAAGGTTCTTCTCCTTTTTGGAATCACACTTAGGCCCTTTAGCCATCTTCATTAGCCTATGGATCCCTTCTCAGAATAATGTTACTAAAATGAAATTACAAAGACCTTTCTCAAAGAACAAAGAAAACTAATTGTTTTGCAATAAATATGTAGTTTTTTTTCCTATCTAAGTTCATGAGTTACTTGAAATCTATCCCAAGACCCTTTGGGGGAGAGAGATTGTCTGTGGACCCCAGGTTAAGAACTCCTGATCTAGTTTAACCCCTTTATTTTACAGATGAGGAAATCTCAGTTTCCAGAGATTAAGTGACCATGTGATAAGCCTGGACAAGAGGAGGAGCCAAAAAGTTTACAATAAACAGAATCATTAGAAAGTGACTCCGTTGAGGCAACTATTGAACACCAAAGGCTCTTTAACCAATCCTATCTGAATCCTTGTCTAGCATATTCATGATTGGCTTATTTCTGAATGAGAAGATGAGAGTGTGAGGAGGGAGGGAGGAAGGATTACTTACCCTAGATTAGAGCAGTTTTAAAGAGTGCTAGCTAGCTCTGTGACTTAGGAAGTGGCCGCTTTTAAGAACTGCACAGTTCTGTCAGAAATCATGGTAGAGCTAACTAACTCCCAGTAGCTGAGTGACTCCATGAATAATGTTAGAGCAAAAAATTGCTTTCAAATCCTGACTCAGACACTAGTTTTGTGATGTTGGGCAAATCATTCACAGTTTCCTCACCTGTAAAATGGGAGTTGCACTTTGAATGTGCTGTGGCATATCCAAAATATGAGCCAAAGGGACCCGAATGGTTATGATACATCTGACATGTGTCTACAGATCTTTACAAATAGTTAATAAGAAACAGAGTTTGGATTCAAACACAGGCCTCCCAGCTCCAAAGCTAGATCGATTTCTACTCTACCGTGTTTCTGCTCTGTTTCATTACTCTGGCACACACTCTGAAATTCCTAGTATTGATTAAGAGATGCTCACTTTCAATTACTGAAATTCTTCCCCTAAACTGCCCACCCATGACTGAAGATTCCTTTTTTTCAATTATGACTGTGTTTAAGATCTTAGAGGCTTATAAATGCATAGAACAATTACTAGGAGATAAACTGGGAGGTCTCATGAATTCTAAAGATTATTGTCACATGGATGAATCTTAGGATACAGTGGCAAAGAGGCCCACAGCACAGTTTTGATGTCTAACATGAATCATTTAGCATGACACTAGCCTGTGACCACAAATGGCATCCCCAACCTCGCTCACCAAGCTGATGAAAGGGGGCAGGCAAGTTAAAAAATGTGACTGAATCACAAGAAATCCATCCCCTCTCCTGGAAAAACATGACCTACAGACAGTGGGTCAGTGGAGGTATTCTCTTCTACAAAGGAAGGCTCATTATTTGAACTTAAATGTTCAAAAAGAATAAACTCTCGTCTACTGTGGAACTCTCAGCCATGATTCTTCTTTTTCTTTAATGCCTCCTAATGGTGCTGTCTGTCATCACCTAGGCTTCTGTTCTGACTCAACAAAGTACAAAAGAATCCCATCCTTTAATTCTATATTTTGCTTTTACAATTTGGCAGGTAAAAAAAAATTGGTTGGAGTCAGTACCTCCTAAAGTCTCCATCTCGTTATCCCAAGAAATAGATTATATTGTGAGTATCAAAGTAGGTGGTGATAACAACAGGCTTCACAGAGGGAAAGCTGCTGCTCCCTCTGACCCTAGTCTGAGTGTCCTCTTGACACAGAATAACTTTCCCCTGAAATCCAAACTCATTAGAACTGACCAGCAACAACTCCAAGATTTATCAGACAAACCCGGAAACCACATCACTGGAGGTTCAGCATCTTACAACAAACCAGAAAAAAAAAAGAAACAGAAAACAGCAGGGAACTGTTTTCTTCAATGAAAAGAAGATCATCCTCAAGCTACATTTCCCACTCATCTTTCCTAGGGTAAAGTTAGTTATTCTCCTAACAGAAGATAGTGAATAAAAATCACGGCTGTTGTTTTTAATATCATACATAAAACCTCCACCAAATCACAAAGCATTGACAAAAAAGTTGTTTTCTGGACAGTGTGAAGGGAAGAGGAAGAAAGAGAAGAGATACCACATTGTTCCTCCATGTCTCTCTCTGTCTGCATCTCTATCTCTCCCTCTCTGTCTTTCTCTATCCCTCTCTCTTTCTTTTTGTGTCTCCTTCTGTGTCTCTGTCTCTATCTTTGTCTCTTCCTCGTCCTCCCTCTCCATCTTTTTCTGTTCCTTTCCATTTCTCTTTGGTCTCTTTCTGTGTGCGTGTGTGTGTGTGTGTGTGTGTGTGTGTGTGTCTGTTTCTCTCTCTCTTTTTCTCTTCCTTCCTTCTCTCTTCCCCTCTTTCCCTCTCCTTCAAATCCAGTAATTTAATTTCAAGCCCTCAGCTTCCACTCTAAAAGCTCTGCCCAGACAAAAATCATCATCTGAGATGCACAAACCCAAGCAGACTGGATCTGCTGACTGCGCAGCAGACTGACTTCTCCCAGGGAAAGGTCAGCTTGCTATGCAATATCAAAGAAAAACAAAAACAAAAACTTTCCAACTCATTGCATCTGACTATGAAGAGCCCAGCCAAATAAAGAGCTGAATGCTTGGTCAGGGGCAAAGAGGTATTTTCCTCCTGCCTGGTGGTTTCTTGGGGCTTCAATTAAAAGGGAAGAGTCAGCAACAAAATTCCTTGATTAAAAAGCAAAGGTGACTGACCACCTCAGTCAACTGACCAATCAATCAATAAGTATTTATTAGTAGACTACTAGGTGCCAGGCACAGTGCTAGGTGCTGGGGATACAAAGACAAAAATGAAACAATTCCTACCCTCAGGGGGCTTACGTTTCATCAACATTCTTTCTAATCCTACAGTATGAGAGTGGTTTAGAACTTTCACCTTCCATATAGGAAAGGAGAACTCGGTGGAAAGCAAGAAAGAGTCTAAAAACCCCAAACTGAACGTTTCTCCTAAATTTGCACTTCCTTCCGGCATCACTAATTCTGTATGTGTCATAATTCATGTAGTGTCTCACAATCAAAACCTTGGGTACAGAAATTGGGACCGCAACGCACTGTTGGCTGAATTATGAACTGATACAACTCCAATCTAATTGGGGAGCAATTTGAAACTATTCCCAAAGAGCTTTAAAACCGAGTATACCCTTTGATCCAACAATACCACTCCCAGGTCTGCATCCCAAAGGCAAAAGGTAAAAGACCTATACATACAAAAATATTTATAGCAGATCTTTTTGTGGTGGCAAAGAATTGGAAATTGAGGGTATATATACCCTTCTCCATCGGAGAATGGCTAGACAAGTTGTGGTATGTAATTATGATGGACTACTATTCTGTTATAAGAAATAACTAGCAAAATGGTTTCAGAAAACCCTAGGAAGACATATCAACTGATGCAAAGGTAAGAGAGCAGAAACCAAAAGAACATCATACACGATAATAGCAATATTGTATGATGATCAACTGTGAATGACTTAGCCATTCTCAGCAAGACAATGATCCAAGACAGTTCTGAAGAATTTATGATGAAAAAATCTATCCACCTCCAGAGAAAGAACTGATGGAGTCTGAATGCAGTCTAAGCATACTTTTTAAACCTTTTTTTATTTTAATTGGGGTTTTTTTGGTCTGTGTTTCCTTTTGCAACATGGCTAATATGGAAATGTGTTTTGCATGACTTCACATGTATAATCTATATTAAATTGCTTGCTTTTTCAAGGAGAGGGAAGGGGAGGGAGAGAATCTGGAACTCAAAATTTAAAGAAAAGCAAACATTTAAACTTTTTTGCATGTGACTTAAAAATATTTGATGAAATAAATAAGAATGTATTGGAGAAAAAGCAAACAAACAAAAAACAACCTTGGATTTATGTTTGACTCTTTCCCCATGTTTCTCTCTCACTTCTGAAATCCAAGGAATTCCACTTCCACATTATTTCTCACAGACATCTCCTCTAATCTACTCCCACCCCACTACCCTAAAGCAGGTCCTCATCCTTACCTACCTGAACTAATTCAATAGCTTCCTTTAAAGGACTCTTTGTTTCCTCTTTCTACTCACCTCAATCCATTCTTCTGTTGGTGCCCTTCTTTATAGTAGGAATGATTCTCTAGTTCTTATGAGTTAGATCCATGGAATTTGTGACTTCATGGAGCTTCTCCCAAATGTTTTCCAATATGTTTCTTTCCTCTGGTTCCTGGATTGTCTCACATGAGTATATCTTCTTGATATATTGATATCAGTGTTCCCAAGGGATATCAATGCAAATAAGTTCCAATTCTCTATATTCATCTCTTTCTGGAGCTGCAGTCCCACATAATCATTGTTTAGTCATTTTCAGTCATGACCTCTTTTGAGGTTTGCTTGGCAAAGATACTGAAGTAGTTTGTCATTTCCTTCTCCATCTCATTTTCCAGATGAGGAAACTAGGCAAACAGGGTTAAGTGACTTGCCCAGGGTCATACAACTAGTAAATGTCTGAGTCCAAATGTGAACCCAGGTCTTCCTGACTCCAGGCCTAAAACTCTATCCACTGCACCACCTAACTGTTGAACATTATCAGCTGCCTGCTGAACATCTCCACTTAAATATCCTATAGTTATCACAAATTCGAGTTGTCCAAAATAGGGCTCATTATCTTCTCTCCTACCGTATCTGCCCTTCCTAAAACTTCTCAATATCTGCTTGTCACCACTATTCATCTAGTCACCCAAGCTCACAACACTTCAGAAGCATCTTCAGTCCATCCAGTTTTTCCTTGAAAGCATCCAGTGTCAATAACTCCCAAAGGAGTTAACACATTCCTTCTCTAGACAGTTCTAATTTTTATTGTTTCCTTGAATCATGTTGAAAACTGCCTCTTCATGACTCACTGATTTTGCCTATCCTATGCCTAGCCTAAGCAGAGCAAACCTAATCCATCCTGCATACAACAACCCTACAAAAACTTGAAACTCTCTTGGAGATGACTCCAAGGAAAGCCACATAATTGAAATATTTACAAATTAGACCCATCAGAAAATAATGATGACGATAGTCAACATTTATATACTCCTTTAAGGCTTGCAAAATGCTGTACATATTTTAGCTTACCTGATCCTCAATACAACCCTCTGACATGGGTTCTATTATTGCCCCCACTTGAACAGTAAGGAAACTGAGACTGTAGGAGATCAAATAATTTTCCCACGGTCATATAGCTAGAAAATATCTGGGGTCAAATTTGAAATCAGTTCTTTCTGGCTCCAAGTTCAGTCCTCGCCCTGAAAAAAGGAATTGGAATTTTTCAACTCTAAGAAAAGGATATCTTCTAAGGTAGAGCTACTTGAGAAGAGGCAACTTTTAAAGGTGGCCTCTGTTTCAGGAGGACATGAAAAGTTCTTATTAGAATGCAAGCTGTTTTCTCATAGGGAATGTTTCATTCTTTGCAATTGTATCCCCAGGGCCTTGCACAATACCTAATAATAATAATAGCTAATATTTATATAATGCTTACCACTGCCACGTGCTGAACTAAGAGCTTTACAATTATCATCTCATTTGATCCTTGCCTTAATCCTGGGAAGTAGATATTATGATTGTCCCCATTTTACACATGATGAAACAGGCAAATAGAGGTTAAGTAACTTGCATAGGCTTACATGGCTAAGTATCTGAGGACTGGATTTGAACCCATATCTTCCTGACTCTAGGCCCAGCATTCTATCCACTCACTGTATTACCTCGCTGCCTTAAGTACCTAGTGCATACTTCAAAACTACTTCTTGATTGATTGATTGTCAACCCCTATGGATGAAATAATAAGATAGATAAGGCTTCAGCTATAGTACAAGGCTTTTAGGTTAGATGAGAGATTTGTGACAATTAAAATTGTTGCATACTGAAATGTATGCATGAGGGGAAATGAGATATAGGCTTATTTGTAAGACTTTAAAAAATAATGCTCATCATTATTGTGCTTCTTCCTGAAGACATAAGGATTCAGTTTCATTCACTGAATACTTATTGGATACCTACCACAAACAAAACACTATGGGATGTGTAAAAATAAATTACAAGATCACAGATCTCAAGGAGTTTATACATTGTCTTGTATACAATATTTGTCTAGTCTAGTATATTATAATAATAATACAAATTAAATTACAATAAGTTGAGAGGAGAGAAAGATCATTTTTATTGGAAGGCACCAGGAAAGTATTCTTAGAAGTAGTGTCAGTGAGTTGAAGGATGACCAAGATTTTAACAGATAGATATAAGGGGATATAGAGGAATGACATGAGCAAAGACACAAAGGTCAGGATGCATGAAATATAGTCCAGGAATAGCAGGTAGGACAGTTGGATTGGAGCATGAGATATATAAAAAAGTAAAATGAGATAAGTCTGGAAATGTAGGTTGGAGCTGGATTATATGAAAAGCCTTGAAGATTAGCTCGAGAAACTTGGATTTTATTCCACTGTCAATAAAAGAACAATATAGACTTTGGGGTAATGGACATTAGAATTACACATTTGGAAAAAAATAATCTGGCAGCAGTGTATAGAATGCATTGGATAGGTGGAGACTATTACAATAATCCAGGAGAGAAATAATGAGATCTTTAGCTAGGATGGTAGCAATGAGAATGGAAAGAAAAAGAGAAGGCTCTTAGATAGAAAACTGGAAGAGACATCAGAGAACATCAGGTCTAACATCCTCCCCCATTTTAAACATATGAGGATATGATCTCCAAGGAAGTGAAGTGATTTACCCAAAGGTTAAACTGTTAGGTGACAAAGTCAATGCAAAAGATATTAGTAAATTTGGCAATGTGAGTGGTGACTCTTTCTTAAAGAAGTTAACTTTCAAGCCTGAGCAGTTGGGGAAATGATGTTTTCCTTAACTGAGACAGAAAAATCAGGAAGAACAAATTTTAAAGGAAAATGATGAGTCTGATTTTGTACCTGCTGAGCCTGAGAAGAAAGGGACACATTCAGTTAGAGATGCCCAGCTGGAAACTGGAAATATCAGTCTGGAGCTTGGGGAAGACCATAGGGACTACACAACCTCTTAAGTTTCCTTTATAATCCAAAGATTATGGAAGCTATGGCAGATGAGAATCTCTTGGGAAACTGACAAGTACAAAATGAAAATGCTTTTTAAAAAAACTGATAAATAGAAGTACGTCTAGAATGACTTTACATATATGTTTGTGTCTAATGGTAGCCATCTTTAGGGTAGGAGATGGAGAGGGAAGAAAAGAGAAAAAAAGAAAAAGAAAGTTGCATGATAACTTTATTATATATTTAAAAATGAATAGCAAGTTGTACATAATAAATTGGCAATTTCATGTGCAATCATCTCTTTTTCTACTGTATTATGTTATAGAGATGCTTGTTTTGATTCTTAAGTTCAGAATAAAATGAGTTTTAAAAAAGAAACTAACAAAAAAAATAGGCTTAATCATAAAGCACAGAACTCTTGGAATAAAATTTTAGAGTCTTCTTGTATAGATAAATTGATCTCTAGTTGCCTAAAATTTACAATGGCCAAAAAAGAAGTCAGTAGTGAAGGTGTAGAAACCATGCCTCTAATCCAGCAAAACTTTATTTAAAAATATGCATGTATTAATACAAAAATGAAAACATTTCATTACAATGTTACATAGGACAAGTGTTCTCAAAAAATAGATTGCTACATTGGTGAAGAGATAGGTCTATTGGGGAAGGAGCTCCAGCCTCCACTACCTCTCTTCTATATCTTATGTGTTCTCATTCTTTGTCTACTCTGGATACCTGCAAGTTAATTCTGACACTGGTTATATTGATGTCACCATGAGCACTCCCAGACCCCTGGTTATTGGTGATTATTATATTTCACTGAAACATAAACGAGTAAAACATATATATAATATGTATATGTATATGTGTGTGTGTAGGTATGTGTATGTATATATGTGTGTGTGTCTGTGTGTGTATATATATGTATATATATATATGAAGTAACTGAGGGAAACAAGAAGAATTTCATGTGGCACATAATACCTGAGCTGATTTTAAAAAGATGTTAGGGCTTCTAAGAGACATTGGTTAAGAGGAAATACATTCCAAGCAGGAAGCACATGCAAAGGCATGAAGATGGAATATGAAATGATGCCCATAAAAAATAGAAAATAGTTCAATCTGGATACAATGTAGAGTGTGTGAACTGGAATAATGTATATTAAGCATAGAAAGTTAGAATTGAGCCAGATTGTAAAGGATTTTAAATGTCAAACCAAGGAGTTATATTTTATCCTGGAATGAATAGGGAGTTTCTAGAATGTTTTGATCAGAGCAGAAATATAATCAGATGTATTTTAAGAGTATCACTTTGAAAGTTATGTGGACAATCAAGTGGAAAAGGAAGAAACCTGAGGCAGGAAGGACAATCGGGAAGCTATTGAAATAGTACAGATAAAAGATGGTAAGCAACCAGCAATATGGCAGATTGGTCATTTTTTTCCAAACTGTTTTTACTCTCTAACCATCAAAAAAGGGATTATGTACCAGATGAATAACCACTGCAGATGAAATGACAGGACAGATGAGAGAAAAACCTGACAAGGTAAAATACTTCTGAATTAACACGGGAAAACTCTAATTCTTAGAGTTAGCTGCTAATAGGGACACAGTTAGCAGACTGGGGCAAAAAAACTGAATACACAATCGAGTGTCTCTCTAAATAAGTAAAAGACAGTTTAACACATTTGGAACACAAAAATACTGAAGTGAAAGAAGATCTGGCAAAAGAGAAGCTAAAGACAGCAATGTTATAAGAACTCATAAATTTTATATAAGCCAAAGTGATTGTGACTTGAAGACAGGATACAAAGACAACTTAAGGATAATATGTTTCCCAGAAGAACATGATGGAATTATTTTAAAAATTTGAATCAATTGACTCAACTGATCCTACTGTTAACGGATAAGAAAGAAAAGAGGAAGGATGGAAGGAAGGAAGGAAGGAAGGAAGGAAGGAAGGAAGGAAGGAAGGAAGGAAGGAAGGAAGGAAGGAAGGAAGGGAGGAAGGAAGGAAGGGAGACAAAGAGAGGGAAGAAGGAAAAAACTGAACTAAACAATTACTGAATCATTTTTCCCCCAGCTCTAAAGCTATAATCTTCAGATCCTATATCAGAAAAAAAATTAAATTTTAATAATAAACATTTTTAAAGGTGTGTATATAGCAATTCATTTCTTTAATGAGTAAAAAAGGGCAGTTCAATAACTGGATCCACATCAAAAGTAAACCATACTCAAAAGTATTGTAGCTGAATATATTTGAAAGTTTTTTTCTAAAAGAATAATCCAAAGATTTTCATAACAGTATTATATGCAATTACAAACATTTTGAAACTACCTAAATATCCTAAAATGTGGAAATGACTAAAATTACTTGTGACACATTAAGATAATGGAGCACTAAAATGTCATTAGGACTTCCAAGTATGAAGTACACAAAGAAATCTGGAAAGCACTTCATGGAAGCAAAATTAAAAAAATTGTGGAATCAGAAAAATAGAAAAGTCAAGATTATATAGGAAGAAAAAATAAGAAAGAATGGGCAAACAAAAATTCCTGGTGGGGACTTAGAGAGATTGACTGAAAAACTGTTATGATATTTTATTCATTGAAGTCAATTCAAATATAAATAATTATTAAGCAATATAGTTTTGAAACCACATTTTTAAGAAAACATTTTAAAAATTTGTTGCTCAATGAAAGCAGTCATTGTCATCAGTAACATCCTTTAAATAAAGTTCATAGAAGAATTACTCCTCTAACCTTATGTCCAAATTAATGCTCTAATCATGAAATATCTGGGTCAGGAGGTCTTGTTATTTGGGGAGCTTTCACTCAAAGAGGAATTATTTGTACGCTGACTATGCATAGGTTTCAAATGCTTTCTATGCAGGCAAAGGAAACCAGCAAAGTACCTGAAGCACCCACTTTTGCTGTTTGAATAATGAATTATTTGCCAGCAATTCACATTCTCTAATACTGACAAGAACATGGCAGCAGAATTTCAGAATCAAATAATCCATAAAAAACCGTGCTTGAGGTTAGAAGGGAGGTAGCTTGCTGAACAGTATAGAGAACTTTAGAACATCCTTCCTTATATTCCCTGTCTATCCTCCCTTTCTTCCATTTCTCTTCTACACATAGTAAGTACTTCATAAATGGTTTTAAGTTCATTCATTCTTCCCCAAGTAGCAGACAAAGCAGGGCTATGGGAGATGTGGTCAAGGTTGAGGCAAAATACCACTTAGGTCTTTAATTTTTCGCCAGCTCAAGTCCCAATACAAAGAAGCCTTATCTTCCTTAGGAGGATGCTCTGCACTTCTGTGTGGCTGATTTTGCTAACCAACTTTTTTAAATGCTTTTTTTCATGGAGATGCTCTGAATAGCATGTTTACAAGTAATATTGGGGGTCTGCGTAGAAAGCCCTAAATGCATCCTCAGCTCGTGGCCCCACTGCTGGACTGTAGAATGAAAGTCAGCAGAAGCACCAGTAGGCTGAGGCTCTGTTTTTGCATAAAATAACCTGTGGACCACAGAGCTTTGGCCAGATCCTACAAACATGAATCCAACCAACAGTAGCAACAACAGCCCAGTTCTCATTCTCACCTTAACAGACTCCTCTGAAACTTCATTTTTTGCACTTATTTTGGTTTCATTTTCTCTTCTTCCTTCATCAACAGCCTTGTACTCAGCTGCATGTTCAATCTACTTTTTATGCCATGGTTTTTACCTCCCCACCTCCCACTTTCCAAATGCCAGCACCATAGACCCTAGAAATTACTCCCTGGTACCTCCAGACGTCATTCCAGGCCCTGCCCTCAAAAGCTGGCCCCTGGTAACATCACTTTGCCAGCATCCAACAGCCTGAGGAAAGCTTTCAGCCCCTCGATCCCTATCCTGAAATTCCAAAGAGCAACCTGACACTAATGGGAAATGGGGACCCAAATACTTTAGGACCAAATTTACATTTGCTTCTAAGATACTGGTAAATGCAAAATTAATGCCTCGAGTTAATTCGGTGTTCTCTGCTGTGAGCCGATTAGCACACACTAAATTTCATGCTAATGCTTCCAGTTCGCCTGCATTGCAGGACTCTCCAAAATCCATTGATTGCAGTTTTTAAAAATATATGTTCACGTTATTTCATTGCTAGGCAGCTTGAAGTATTTCCACTACGCTAGCACTCTCTTCATGGGTAAACTAGCTTTTGTTGGGTCAGTCCATAATACTTAAACTTTTCATCAACAACAGAATAATAACCGAAGCTAACCATTTTTTAAAGAAATCCGGTTATCTATTACCATGGAAACATTAGGTCTAAAAGCTGTTTTTATCTAATAGGGAAAACCAAAAGAAACACCAAAAAAGATATAAAATTCTATACTCTATTCTAACTCCACATTTTAGAATCCCTCTCTTCCCTAAAGACACTAATTAAGCACCATCCTCTACAGAAAACTTTTCCTGATCTCTGTCACCAACACAGTTTCTGGTACCCTCTCTCCCAAATTATCTTTTATTCAGGAATATGCTGGTAAATATTTAACAACCAGATTTCCAGGAAAAAAGTATGCATGACAAAGCAAACTTTTAAGTTTAGTCTGAATTATCAACATCTTCATTTCTTTCTTAAGTCCAGAAAATCATTAGAATAATAAATGAAGCTCTGATTTGAAGGGTTTGCTGATTTCCATGGTATAAAACATACTCACACTGAAAATTTAGTTATCCACTCTTCACACAGTTAAATTTGGCTCCAGCACATCCCTGCTTGTATTTTATTTAGTATTATTTATTAACTTTATGATATATATGTGTGTATGTATATATGTGTATGCAACCTGAGATTCAAAGCTTATCTGCATAAGACTCTCATCATTGGTGGAAACTAATTATTCAATCCCCGAAGCCTGCTCGGAGTGTTGGAGAACTTGGGAGAAAAGAGAGCCTAGTTTTCTGACTTCCAGTTATAACAGAAAAGACACTTGGTTCCAGATTCTCTTTAGGAAGAGGTCCCTGAAAAGAAAGACTCTGGAAAGAAGTCAATATATAGAAGAACCTGGGCCTTGATCATGTTTGTATCTTCCAGGAATCTTCCCCCTTCAGGGACTTCTACCTGAAGACAGTCTGGAATCCAGCATTTTCTCTCTCAAATTAGGAAGCTAGAAGACCAGGATCCCACATCTCCAAAGCCCTTGCCAACTCCTCCCCTCATCTAGGCAGAGAGAATTGAGTAGTCAGTCTCCACCAAAGAGGAGAATCTTATGCAAATGGACTTTGTGTTATGTGCGTACTTATTTTCCCCCATTAGAAACCCAGGTGGATTTGTGCATTTCTTTGTACTTACATACCACTAGTCCTGGCAATGATTCATTGATTTGCAATGTAAAGATATAACCAATTCCAATCCAAGAGAAATCACCTCTTACTATAAATAAAAGTTCCATTCAATTCAACAAACATTTGCTAAGTATCTACTATAAGTAAGGTACTCTGCAATATACTGGGAGATACAAAGACAAAAGTGAAACAATCTCAACTATTTTTGCCTCTCTTCATATCCCCAGCATCTAAACAATGCCTGGTATACAGTAAGAGTTTAATAAATATTTACTGACTGACAAGAGTTAAGGGACATATTCTAGTGGAAGATACAACAAATGCCCATCTAAATAAATACAAAATACATACAAATCAATAGACAATCATTTCAAGAAGGACAAAGCACTGACCACTGAGGTGGTCGAGAAAGGTTTTGTGGAGGAGTTGGAACCTGAGCTGTGCACTGGAGGAAGTTAGGACTTCTATGGGGTACAGGTAGAAAGGAGACCATATATAGGAGACCATCTGTACAAAGAAAGACACACATCAGCAGTGGAGGAATGGGTGAAGTGATGGGTGAATCAGAGAAGGGACAGGAAGATGGATCAGCAGTGGAGATTAGATGGTTTCAAAGTAGAGTAGTCTGAAACAAGTAAGGCAGGTGACTCAAAGCACGCCCCCAAAAGAGAGTACGTTGTATGATGGAAGAAATACTGGGTTTGAAATGTAAAGAACTGTGTCCTTATCTGGATCTGCCAAAAATCCATCTGTATGACCTTGGAAAATTCATTTTATCTAGCATATCTTGGGCATATGTAAACATTTGTTCCCTTCTCCATTCCCTTTCTGAATAGGGATTTTTCATTCATTATCTGTGTGTCCTCAGCTTAGCCCAGTGCCTGACATGTAATAGGCAATTGATGCTCATTAACTGATTGATTGAAGTAGGTAATTGAGGAAAGTATTATTATCCCCATTTAATAGATGAGGGAACTGAGGCTCAGAAATGCCAAGGTCATCCAAATCCCCCAATCTATCTAATGTGCTCAGTCTCTACTTCTTCCACACTACCATTCTAGAATTGCTAAGAATTCATTCAACCATAGCTCCAACATTTATTAAACACCAGTTATTTGTAGTGTGCTGTGCTAGTCACTGAAAAAGATAGGAAATTTGATTAAGATAGGCCCTACCTATCCTTGTGGAACTCGAGTCTAATAAGGAGATAAGAAGCAAACAGATACTACACAATAACATAAGATAAATGCATTAGAAAGCTACAGGACAAAGCACCATGTGAAGTGTTAAGGGGACGGAGTCATTATCAGTGGAAGGAATAAAGGAAGACTTCAGGAAGGAAGTGGCCATTGAATTGGGTTTTTAAAGATGGATAGAAACTCAGATGGTAAAATGAGAGAGGTAAAATATTACATGCAGAGAAAATAGATACATAAAGACACAGAAGATAGAAACTTGCTCGTTTGAAACACATGGAGGAGAGTTAAGATGAGACAGAGTTAGAATGACTCCCAACCTAAAAACTTCACAAAACATTTTGTTTTGAAACTCTCTAATGCACTTTTAAATACCTTTTTATTTTGAATAACTTACATAACACTATCAATCAGCATCATTGAGACATTATCTCCCTAGTCTGTCATGAAGGCAAAGCAATTAGTGATATTGTAAATATTGCATCTTCTTTAGCACTGAGTCCAGTGCTTTGTAAACAGCAGGAGGGAAGAAAGTAAGGGAATAAGCATTTATAAAGGACCTACTATGTGCCAGATACTATGCTTAAGTATTTTGCAAATGTTATCTGATTTGATCCTCATAATGACTCTGAGAGTTAGATATCCCATTTTATAGTTAAGGAGAATGAGACAGAGGTTAAATACCTTGCCTAGGGCAACTCAGCTAGTAAGTAGCTGAGGCTGAATCTGAACTCTAGTCAGTGGATAGAATGCTGGTCCTGGAATCAGGAAGACTTGAGTTCAAATCTAGCCTCAGAAATTCACTAGCTGTGTGACCCTGGGTAAGTCACTTAACCTCTGTTTGCTTTAAGCCATTGGAGAAGCAAATGGCAAACTATTCCAACATCTTTGCCAAGAAAATCCCATGGACAGTATTGGTGTGCTGTGGTCCACGGGATCACAAAGAATCATACACAACTGCACATCAACACCTTCCTGACTCCAAGCTCAAAACTGTCCCCCCTAGTTGTCTAAATAAATGTTTGTTGAATCACTAAGTGAATTAAATGAATAAACATATAAAAGGTGACAAATGGTAGAAGATTTTAAATGAAAAGCAAAGGAATTAGGAAAAGGAAATAGGGAACTGCTGGATTTTTGAGTAGGTGAGTGACAGGACCCCCTACTGGCGATTAGCTATAATACTGCCCTCCTGGCAGTATTATAAAGGATAAATTGGAGGGAGAGAGAAAGCAGAGAAGGGAGGGTCTGCCAGGCTTCATGATAACAATAAAGACAATAAAAGAAATAGAAAGTCATTGATACAAAGGCATGTTCAAATTTTATCTGGGATTTAGAGTTACAGAATGTTAGAGATGGAAGTACTGTGGAAGAAATTATCAAGATCAACTTCTTCACTTCTTATCCCACCTCTGACAAAGGCTGATTGACCATGGGCAAGTCACTCAATCCTTCAGGTTCAATTTCTTCATCTATAAAATGGGGACTTACAAAAAAAAACCCAACACTGGTTTCCTTCAAAGCTCAGCTCACATACCACATGCTTGTCACATAATACCTTTCCTGATCTTCCCGACTACTTAGTACCTCCCCAAAGACAAATTATATTGTATTTTCACATGTGTCACATATATACTTGGTTCTCCCGCTATAGAATGTAATCTCCTTGAGAGCAAGGATGGTTTGATTTTTGTCTGAATCTCCTGAACTTAGCATAGTACTTGATACAGAAAAGGCGTTTAATAAATGCTTGATGGTTGATAGACAAAGTACTCTGCAAATCTCAATAACTTCTGGAAATATGAACTATTACTTTGCAAACAATAGACATTTAATATATGAATTTTGGATTGAACTATTTCAAAAATGAGTCAACTGAAGCACAGCATGATTGTGACTGGCTCTAAGTCACGTAACTAGTTGGTGGCAGAAGCAGGGCTAGATGATCACACATACTACATCCTGCTGAAAATAGTGGGATTTCAGTGTGGGAAAAGAGTAGGATCAAACCACATTTATTTATTTTGAAGTTTTCAATGCCTTTTCTAAAGGCTGGTTATTTTCACCACTTCCTGCTACTAACTACAGAAAAATATGCACTTCCTTAAAGTATTTGGAATGACTCTCAGTTCTGCTGCGGAAAAATGTTCCCAATACATGTGTACCCCCAATGATTATTTGGAATCCATACAAAAGTACCACTCATAAACTCTCTTCCTTGGAATTACATTGGGGACAACACAGGACTCCCTATTAAGCCTATGCTGCAAACTTAGAGTAACACAAAATCTTTCTGACATTTGCCCAGAGACTAAGGAATTTTTATGGATAATGTTGACAATAGCTAATGTTATACCAAAACATGTCCTTTTAAAGCTTGTATTATTTGAAAATGTTTTACTTACAAATATGAATTTTCCATGGTGGCTCAATGATCTTATCATTAGACAGGGAAAGTGTGATTGAATTTAGTTCAAGATGACATAAGTCTAATTGGAGTGTGTCCCAAAGAGGGCTCATTGACAGGTAAATGGTTTAGAAACCATGTCATGCAAGCAATTGTTGTAGGAACAGTAGATGCTTAGCCTGGAAAAGAGACGACAATAGCAAGTAGAGAGGGTAGGTACATGATAACTGTCTTTAGATAGTCAAAGGGTTATTAAGGGGAAGAGGGGATTACATTTATTTTTTCTAGCTCCAGAGGGCAGAATAAGAATCAGTGGTTAGAGTCTACAGGGATGATTTCAGCTTTGTCTATGGAAGAATCTTTAATAATTAGAACTTTCCAAAAATATCATAGACTGATTCACAAAATAATTGGTACAGGCAGAGATAGATGACCATCTGTTGAGTGTTGTAGAAGGAATTCCCACATTAGGCAGAAGATTAGAAACAATCTCCAAGGTTCTATCCATTGCTAAGATTCACAGAAGAGAATTCCAGAGTTGGAAGAGACCTCCACGAGGCTAATGCATGCACAATGGCCACACCCTGGTAAAACTTCTTGGCACACAGTTTAAACCAGGCTGAGGGTAACTGACCACCTCAAACACATCAGTGAGTTAGGTGGATGTCTACCCCAAGTATGTGAAGACTTCCCCCTATGGAATGGGTGGCTGAGAACACTTTGTTCCACTGGCCATGAAGGCAGTGAAAGCAGGCACTGTGGAGAGCATGGAAGTCACTAAGGAAATCCACTGCATCCCAAGACATCACCAGTCACCCTGACTTTTGTCTTGCCATTGGACTTCAATAACTGGAAGAGAGAGTGAGGCTGATGACTCTGGGCAACTCTGCCTCACTTAAATCCAATTCACACCCAAGTCAAAGCATCAGCCCCCACAAGGTCATGGATTCCCTTTGAAAATACGAGATGGACAACAACTCCAATCCAGACCTGAGGAAGATTCCCCAGGGCCATCTCTGAGAAAGTCATTCAGCTTCTGCTTAAAATCTTCCAATAAGGGGAAAGTCACTTCCTCCAAAACCAGCCCATCCCATTTTTAAAAGCTCTAATTGTTAGGATTCAAAGATCCTAAGTGCTCAGGGCACCTAGGGGAAATTGCCTGTGTTTTAAAATCTTGAGTTATTTTTGTTCAAACATTCCTAGAAGATGATTCATCTCGAATGTGCCCATTAGTAGATGTGATTAGTCTCATGCGAGGACAGTGAAAGGACAATATTGCCATTTAGTTCTGCCAAGTTACGTTTTAAACAAGCCCAGAATTGAGTTTTCTGAGGATTTTCACATGCACCATTTCCTGATAGGCTGTAGGTTCCTTAGTGCTAATATTCACTATCTGGCAATCAGCACCATATATCAGGTCCCTCGTCTATTTTTCCTAAAATCTCAGAATCACGCTATTTCAACATAATAAAGCATTAATTTTGCTAGTTTGGGCACGATCATCAAGAAATAAAAAGTGAGATTTTTAAATAGTGTTTGCTTATAAGACCTATACACAATTTGTAATATTTGAATAATTAGATTAATATCTAAATGGAGATGTTTTTATTTGTACCATGCATGGCATTAATAAGTGTAGGCCAAAATTTCAATGCCAACTATGTTATTGACTATAAATATAGGTTTTGATTTTATGTCCTCATAATTCCAAGGAGCATTCTGGGGGTAGATATAAGCCTGATGTTAAAAATCTCAATTCCTTCCACATAGTATGCCCATACTGATTCACATGCATACCTTCAGCCCTGCACTGCTTCCAGTATAACATTGGCTCAGATTAGTATGGAGGTGACAGAAGGGATATTCAGATAGTGATACTGGGATATTTTATTTTAGTTAGAGAAGTAACCAGTGGGAAAAATACTCTCTACTTAATCTATTTTATTTTCAACAGGGTGTTACCTGTAAATATGAGTTTAAACACTAACAGAAAATACTAGCTGCTTTGAGAGCATGAAAATGAATAGAATAGAGTGATCCCAACCAAAACAAGGGGGCAGGGGAGGAATCTTCTTTGGTTTGGGTTTTTGTTTGTTTGTTTTCACAGGCAGAAGGAAAAAAAGACAGGAAGTAAAATTCCATTCAAATCATCTCAATGGGCTGCAATCTCCCTCCCCACCATTCAGATTAGTGAAAAATTACTTACAAGAATGGAAACACTAAGTGGAAGGATTCATATCACAAATGTATTTATCAATTTAGGATACTTTATATATGTATAATCAATTGTAGGACAATTATTTATTAATAAAAATATGTACATTATTTATAAAGCAGTTTAAGAAATTTAAAGTTCTTTATAATCTGGCCTCAGACACTTCCTAGCTATGTGAACCTGGGCAAGTTATTTTGCTAAGTTTGCCTCAATTTCCTCATCTATAAAAAGAGCTGGAAAAGGAAACGGCGAACCACTCCAGTACCCTTGCCATGAAAACCCCAGGTGGGGTCACAAAGAGTCAGACATGACTCAAAAAAGACTGAACAACTGTGAGTTCAAATCTATACTCAGATACCATCTGTGTGACCCAGGGCAAGTCAACTAAATCCCATTTGCCTCAGTTTCTTCATCTGTAAAATGAGCTGGAGAAGGAAATCGAAAACCATTCAAATATCTTTGCCAAGAAAACCCCAAATGGAGTCATGAAGAGTCAGACATAACTGAAACAACTCAACAACAACAATATTTACACCCACACATGATCTCATTTGATCCTCACAATCACCCTTCAAGGTAAGTGTGTACTAATGGTATTGTTACACCCATTTTGCAGGTGAGAAGAGACTTCAGGATTACGAAGGGGGAAAATATATATTTTTTTTTATCTTGACCAATAGAGGAGTCATTTCCAAAGAATTTTGAGAGCCCTTTTGTTGTTTTATGGAGAATTTTAAGTTTTTAACTAAACTAGAGGATAGACCTTCCTAACAATCTATTGATTAAGATTGAGGACAAATATTCTGCTGCCCCTTTTTACTAATGGATCACAGAAACAGAAGAAAGTATTTGTAGATTCCTTCCGAATCAATGATGTTGCTTACTGGAATGAAGCCAATAGTAGAAATTTGGAATCAGCATTTCAATCTCACTGACAACACAATCTGTTTCTTTCTGTAAATAATTATGTAATCCAGTAAGATGAAACTTAATATGGACAAATGCAAAGTCTTATGCTTGGGTTCAAAAACCCAGCTTCAAAAGTACAAGGCAAGGCTACAGAACTGTTATTGTTCAGTCAGGTCTGATTCTTCATGACCTCATTTGGGGTTTTCTTGGCAGAAATACTGGAGTAGTTTGCTGTTCTTTCTCCAGCTCATTTTACAGATAAGAAAACTGAGGCAGAGTTAAATAACTTGCGTAGGATTACACAACTAATAAGTATCTGAGGCCAGATCTGAACTCAAGAAGATGAGTCTTCTTGACTCCAAGTTGGGCTCTCTATCCACTGCACCACCTAGCTACCCCAGAGTAGCCATTCACCCTAAAATTTTGGGATCTGAGAGAGAACTGGTTAGAACACTGCAAGTTCAACATGGAAAGCTGATGCTATCCTAAGATTTCATTGGGAGGCATCTGTTTAGGGCTAACAAGATAATAACAAGCTCCACTTGGTTTTAGTCAGACTACATATAGAGTATTATCTTCAGTTTTGGGCACCACAGTGCCCAGCGTTTAGGAATACTACAAAGGCAGAGTGTCTAAAAACGATCGCAAAGATTGTGAAGGGGTACAAGATCATTCTGTGTGAGGGCTGGCTGAAGGAACTGGAGATATTTAACCTGGAGAAGACTTAGCAGGTACTTAATTGTTATCTTCAGATATCTAAAGAACTGTAAAGTAGAAGAGGAATTTGATCCATTCTCCTTAGATCCAGAAGGCAGAGCTATGAAATGTTTGGAAGTTTCAGGGACACAAATTTAGGTTTAATGGAAAGAAAACATTCTTAGTGATTCAAACTATACAGAAGTGGTACGGGTTGCCCCATAGCTCTCCAAAAGACAGGTTCCTCCCTAAGGGATTTTCAAATAAGGGCTAGATGACCACTTGTTGGTTAAGATGTAGGGGGGAAGAGGGGAAGGATTTTTATTCAGGTGTGGTTTGGACTAAATAATCTCTGAGATTCTTTCCTGCTCAAATTCTGTGACTACAATGCACATATTTTAAAAGATATATAAGTATAGAGACAAAAACGAGACTGACAAACATTGTTAGGCTTACTGAGCTCAGTTCCTCCTCATGCCAACAATGGAAATGATCTACCCCTCCTGCCTCCCAGGATCTATGACATATCCTGTTCATGGAAGCTAACTTAAACATCCTTTCTACCTTTTTTGTGATCACAGTGCGCCAAAGACCTATTCCACAACCTCTGTGCACTATCCACCTCCCCCAATCGTTGAAAATCCCACAGGAAGAAATGCAATAGCAAAGAGATCTCTTTAGAGAGGGGAATAATCTTGCCTCACTTTTACTCCTTAGGTCTCTGATCATCTGTTCCATCTGGTTGGAAAGCCCTCCCTCCACTCTACCCCCATTTAAATCCTGCCTCTGTTTCTTCACCAATGAATGAAGACACAATAATCCTTCCTTTTCTCTACTTCCTAGAATTGTTGTGGGAAAAGCATTTTGTAAACTATAAAGCACTATGTAAGTGGGAACTGCTACTTCCCTCAATTTCTTTCTCTTTTTTGGACCAGATCTGTGATTTTATCAGTGTAGGTGACTTCCTCTTCTAATGCTGATGAGGACCTTCGCTTCAGTTTGTGATCAAGATCTTAGATCTTGTGGCATTACTGAGAGATTAAGTGATTTGATTGGGGTTACCCAACCCATAGGTAGGACTTGAAGTTAGGTCTTCTGGACTCTGGGGCCAGTTCTCTACACCTGTTGCTCATGTCAATTACTCAAAAGGACCATGATTTCATAGGTTGCATTCAGCTTCCTCACCACTACTAATGCCAATCACACATGGGAGTTGACAGATGAACTTCATATATTGTTATAGCTAAAAATCAGTTGTCACCTAGTAGCCAAAGATGGTGATGGCTTAACTGAACTAGATTCTTCGTTGGATAACTATCACATTTCATCATTGAAGCCTTTCCAGCTTGTCAAGACCTGTGAAATCTTGCATTCTTCTAGAAAAGACTTCCAGAACTAAGGGTTACCTCCTCACTACAGAGGGGAACTAGAGAAGCATTCAGGGGGAAGGGGAGTGCTGTCATTATAATTTCACATCTTTTTAGACTCAATTCAATTTTCAATTCCTCCAAAAATCCTTAAGTGACTGTTCAGTCATTATTTATTAACTCAGCCTTTCCTCTAAATCTTTATACAACCCTTGTTAGGGGCAGCTAGGTGATGCAGTGGATGGAGCACCAGTGCAGAAGTCAGGAAGACTTGAGTACAAATCTCACCTCAGACACTTGACACTCACTAGCTGTGTGACCTTGGGCAAGTCACTTAGCCCCAGTTGCCTCATCCTGGGTCATCTCCACTCATCCTGATAAATATCTGGTCACTGGATTCAGATGGCTCTGGAGGAGAAGTGAGGCTGGTGACCTACACAGCCTTCCCTCCCTCACTCAAAACAAAGTCAAGTGCAAGTCATATCGTTATTTCTCTGATGGCATGGTCTTCTTCAGCAATGAAGGACAAACATACTATATAGCACTTGTATTTTGTACTTGTGTAAAGAGTACTGTACTTTGTGTCAGGAGAGATCTGGGTTACAATGCTATTGCTGACACTTGCTATGTGACCAGAAGATATTCCTCATTTGTAAATGAGGATAAGAGCAGAATATACTTCACAGATTTCTTGTGAGGACAAAATAACAGTGAATTGTTCACCCTCTAAACTGAACTATTCACATTTTAAACAATCTAGGACTTTGGGGTAGGAAATTATCATCTGGATTATAATCTAGTCATCTGGTTCAATTATTATTTTTTGATTGTCCAAGTAAATTTAACTTGACCTCTGAAGCTAACTTCTCTGAATTGCATTAGCCTCTGAATTCCTAGCATTTGCATCATCAGATCACAGGAACTCTGGTCATTTAATTCTTCCCCATGGTAGAGGAGTCCTCCCTCAGCAAAATATGCTTTTTTTGTCTTTTGCATTTGAGTTTCTGCCTTTGCATCATTTGTGCCAAACTTTTCAGAAAATGTCAATTTCCACCAATGGTTGTGTTTCAGCAAGATACTGGGAGGTTACCTTCTCTTAACCATAACCTCTTATTTTGTACTCTGTGAATACCTTCATGAAGAATTCAGCAATCTCTATGGGAAAACTTCAAAGGGATGTATATTATTTTTAAGTGGAACCTCAGGAGAACTCACATTTGGTAGTTTAAAAAATAGTAGTCTTAAAACCTCAGACAAATCGAATCCATAGGTCACTCAATCTTGGCCTTGGTTTTCCATCTGTAAAGTTAAAATGACATTATCTACCACACATGCATTTGAGAGAGATAGCACAGGGAGGGATAACTTAGTTCAGAGATATTCAATGTGGTGCTAATGAGCTCAAAGTCATTAGTCTGATCTTCAGACTAATTAGTTTAGTTCTTGTGCTTTATTTGCAACTGTCCTGTACAGACACCATCTTCTATTTTTCATTACATAGAATTGTGCTTTTCTTTTCAATCTCCCCCTCACATTGCCTAGAGACTCTTCAAGAGTCTGGGAACAGGGAGATAAAAAGGTATCAGAGGGAGATTTATTGGATCCTAAATTTAAAGGTGAGTCCTTACAGATCACCTAGCTCATGGGAATCAAAGTCAAGTAAAAATGGACTACATATTGACTTAGAAACCACAAATTATCTATGCTTTACTGTATTTTATTTATTTTGCTAAAAATTTTCCAATTACAGTCATGGTCCATGGCCCTGTGGCTGTAGGAGACCATCATGTTTGGTATCTCCATTATCAGACTGAGTATGGACTGCTGGAAGAAGAAGTTGTGTACCCATATTGCTTCTCATTTTGCAAATAATTATCTCTACCAGCTTAGTTGCTGTTTCTGTCTGCTGAAGGAATATAAGGACTACCAGGCATCCTCTAAATCAGATTTATAGTAAAAAAAAAAACCCATATTTCTCTCCGTCTTTCCACCAATGCCACAGGCTGCCCAAGTACGCCAATCAACTTTGGGTTAGCTAGCCATTGTTTTAATTGGCTGTTACACTGTGACTGTCTGCTCTGATGCCTTTTGATAGCCTAAAGAGCCAATGATGGGGAACACAAGAAGGATTTTGGACTCACAGGAAGGATACTGGACTCACAGGCCTTGTCCCTCTCTTTTCCTCTAATTCAGTACAAGGAGAATGACCAAGGCAGCAGTTTGGATAAACAAAATTTCTATGTATGCTCCAGGAAAAGGCAGGACAACAATGAACTCAGGAGAAATGAGCTGAGTCCAGTGGGATGGTAGTAAATTAGGGGATGCCCCCTAATCCTGCTTTCTGCTTACATTCTGATCAAGAGAATTCTTGGGTATGAGCATTACCCAAGCATCTCTTATATTTCAGAGAGGTACCCAAAAGGAGGAATTTATCTTTTGGCCATAAACCCTCTTATCATGCAATTAGCAAAAAGTCGGGGTTTTGGGGGGAAAAAAATTGTCCATGTTGATTGAAAAGCCCAAAATTTAAACTCAAATTTTACAAAGCACTTTTGAGCTACATACATAAAAAGAATGTTATGCCTCATTCTAGTTGTTCTTCCTTTTAGAGATTATTTTTCCACTTTTAATTAAAAGCAAAGTTGACCATCATAACAAAGTAATGTGCCTCACTTTGAGAAAAAAATGAACATTTTAAGTTTAAAATAACACTTTAATCCTTACAAGTAACTCGTATGAATGTCAAGGGGGAAAAAACATAGAAAAAAACATGAAGATTCATTGAAGTAAATAGAACAGTCAGGAAAAACTTTTTTCCCCACTTAGTTTAACCCAGACTATTAATTTTGCAGGGGTTAAGGATAAGGATTAGATGGTCTACTTCCAAAAACAGTCAAATGAGTTTTAAAGCCAAAATCCACTTAAAAATAGACCAGATAATTTTTCCAAATGTGAATGTGTGGTGGTTATAAGTGACTAAAATTGATCTGCATATTTAACTAAATGAAACATACCACAATATCATATTTTCCAGGAATTCTTAGCCTGACCAGTTTTGTATTTCAACAAAGATATATTTTCTTTCAAGAAACCTTACCCACTGTGGCAGCCCACTTCAACACAACCAACCCTTTTACACATTATTTATTGCATAGCTTCTGCTATATTAACTATAAGCTATGAAATGGTAAATCTGTCACATCTGAGCTCATCTAGTCAGATGGACAGATAAATGGTTTTAATCAATAAACTCAGCAGGAGTTAACATTTCATTTTAAATCTTATTTAATGGCAAATTGATAATGGAAAATTGAAAGGTAGAGACTTTCAGCCAATCCAATGAATTTTTTTTAACTGCAACATGCTAGAATTCAGTCATCCAAAAAGCCCACATTCACCTTGCATCAGAGATGAGAACAATACAAGCTGGAGGTGGGAGTAGAGAGGAATGTTATTCAGTCAGCCAACAAGCATTTATTAAGTGTTTACTGTACTGTGTACACTGTGCTAAGGGTGGAACTTCCAGGAAAGGCAAAAACTTAATCCCTGTCCTTAAGGTACTCATAGTCTGATGGGTCAGGTATCAAGAACTGCCCCCCACCTAGGTACAGCCCCAATCACCAGAATTCCCATTCATGCAGAAAGGGTTCTTGCCTTATCTACAGAACTCAAATTGTGGCAGTGGCCAGAAGAATACAGAACCTGGATTAAAAAAAATTTTTTTTTTATCTATCTTCTCCTTGAGGGAGGTATGGGAAATTTTTTAGGGTTGTTTATTTTAATTTTATGTTACATAATCATGCAAGCTGCTTTAAAAAGAACATTTCTTCTGAGAGAGTAAATTTACTCATGAAAATGCCTTGTATACAAGTACTGTGCACACATACACACGAGTTCAAATACTTCTGACACTTACTAGCTATGTGATCATGGGGAAGTTGCTAACTGGCACCGAGGCTCAGGCAACTCCTTAGGACATACCAACTAAGTTATAAATGGGTTGCTATCTGTCTTCATGAAGGGAATTCCCATTCTGATGAAATCTTAGATCCACTATTTTGTAACTTGGACCTTTGATTTCATCTGTATGGTGAACGTGTGTGTGTGTGTGTGTGTGTGTGTGTGTGTGTGTGTGTGTGTGTGTGTGTATGAATAAGAGGCAACAAAATAACAGTAATTAACATCTGTATGTTCCAGGCACTGTGCCAAAGTACTTAAAGATGTTTTCTCATTTGGTCCTCACCACAACGCTGAGATGTAGGTGTTATTATTATCCCCATTTCACAGCTGAGAAAACTGAGGCAAACAGGAGCTAAGTGACTTGCCTTCACATAGCTAGAAAGTGGCTAAAGGGGAATATGAACTCAGGTCTTCCTGACTCAAGCCCCAGCACTCTATCCATTGTCCACTGTGCCTCTAACCTGTGTACAAAGTCACCGGAGCAGAGTCGGGGGGAGGCAGTGTTCCAAGCTATGTGAACCTTGGACAAAAAACTTAGCCACTTAGTGTCCCAGGCAACACTCTAAAATTAAAAGTGACAAAGAAGTTGCTGGTCTATACACAGGAAGTTCCACACTCAAATGAAATTATAAATCCAAGTCAAACAAAGGATACGTGATTTCGTCACAATGGCAACTCCCTCTGTCAATGCAGGTGTCAACTAATCTATAATTTAGGAAATAAGTCTTAAGGAGTGGCCAGAGAAGTATCCGAAGGGTATTTGGATCCAGAACAGGTGGTATAGCAGATAAGTTGTTGGAGGTGGAGTCAAGAGGATCTGAATTCAACTCTCCTCTTAGACACTTGTCAGCTATGTGACACCGGAAAAAGTTACTTAACCCTTTCTCAATCTGTTTCCTCATCGTTAAAAATGGGGATAATAATAGTGAAGGTCCTATGAGAAAATATATGTAAAGTACCTTCCAAACCTTAAAGTGCTACATAAATGCTAAGTATTTACACATACATAAATGTGTTTGTCCTATGTCTATATACATATGTATATTTTTTTGTATTTCAGTTTTT
Source organism: Notamacropus eugenii (assembly GCF_028372415.1). Lineage (NCBI taxonomy): Eukaryota > Metazoa > Chordata > Mammalia > Diprotodontia > Macropodidae > Notamacropus > Notamacropus eugenii. Next base: position 122,913,014 of record NC_092874.1, on the reverse strand, counting down.
TTCCTTTTTTTCTTTTTTTGGAGGCAATCAGAGTTAAGTGACTTGTCTAGGGTCACACAGCTAGTAAGTGTCTGAGGCCTGATTTGAACTCAGGTCCCCCTGACTCCAGGGTTGGTGTTCTGTCTACTGCACCAGCTAACTGCTCCTTTATTTAGTTTTTCTAATTTAAAACTGGAGGTTGCAATGATTTTAGACTTTGATTATTTCATGGGTTCCTTCCCTAAACTCTTTTGCCACCAAAGGTTGATTTCTGGTCACTGAGGAAGAGATTAACACTTGGCTCCAGATACAGTACAGACTTGCCCAGAAAGTCAAGGTCCACAAAACAAAAAGGAGATTTTCAAATGTTCTGTCTGGATCATGGCCTTTTTTTCTTTTGACTCTTGCCTGGTTGGGTTCCTGTCCTTACTGGCCATAATCGCAGCAGTTGCTGTACAGATCTATTTTTAATTGTACTCCCTTTTAGAAGTTGTATTCTGTTATTAAATAATGCAGAGCTCAGGAATGATAATAGGAGTAGTGGTCACTTGAACATGCTTTCTAATTCAGGGTCACCCAAATTACCACTTGTACTCATTTTTACTATCGGAAATGGTTGAGTAGACTGATTTAAGTAACAAGGTTTGTAAGACACACATTAGCTGTGACTTGTGAACAGTAAGAAGAGAAGGGAGGTTATGATTTTTCTCAGCTACCAGCAATTTGTCTTCCACAACCATGCAGCTACTTCCTGATTTCCATTATGCAATAAGATTGCAAATAGCATTCCACCGCAGTCTTAATCAATAGAGGGTCACAAGAGGCCCCTTTTGCCCACACCTTTAGGAAAGGACCTGTTTGTCCATTTAATTGATAGAACCACACTTTCTGGCAAAAGAAAAAGATGTCACTTTTCTTTTAATGTATGATTATAAACTATACCCAAATATCCTTGACAATAGTTTTTAAATCCCATGAAACTTTTCTAATATTTATAATGAAGAACTGAAACCTAAATTCAGTGATTTAAAACAAAATATATATATACATATATATATATATATATACACACATGCAGAAGTATATATATATAGAGAGAGAGAGATACTTGGTCAATGCACACACATAGAATGTAAGTTTCTTGAGAGTAGGGATTGCTTTTTTATGTTTTATTTGTCTTTGAAAACCTAGTTCTTAGCACAGTGCTTGGCACCCAGTAGATGCTTAATAAATGCTTAATGATTGATTGATATATGTTGCTGCCCTATTTTGAAATATGTTGGTAGAATCAATAGAAAAAACTGAAGATAACATCTCTAATACATAGTATGTCACAGGCATAATGTATATTCTTTTACATGACTACTTGACAAGAATGAGGGGGAAAGATAGTCTGCATTTATTAAATATCTGCCCTTTCAAAGCATATTTTTCTTCAAATATTCCGTTATTTACAAGCATACAATAAGAACAATGTATTACTAAGCAAAGCAACCTGCTTTTACACATAGCAATGGATGATCTGTAATTAGCACATGAAGAGTTAGTATATAAATGTGGGATTCTTAAGTACTTGAAAAACTTTAGTCTCTTAAGAAGACTCAAAAAGTTTGATTTTTTCCCTAGTGATATAACATTGATTTATCTAGCCAAAGTCAGTGCAAAGGCCAACTCCTAGCCTGTTCCAATGATCACAAATTCCAAATGAGCGACATTTGAATTAATGAGGTGTCACTGTGCTATAATGCTTTTTGATGCCTTGGGATTAAAACTTCATCACATACTAAATCCTAGGGAGCGTTAAAACAAGGGTCCTAAGTTTTCCTCTTAAAGCCTAAATGTGTCTCCTAAAAGAGAGATTTCTATAGTCCTGGACTCAGATTCAAGAAAGTGATCCCACCAGGGCATATAGCATGCCAGTTAAGGAGGCTAACTGCTGCTCCCTAGCCAAATGGAGTGACAAATGATGGTTAATTTTCTAGTGGATATCTAAAGAATCTATTTATTTTGTGGTGGACACCTAAAGAATCTTTGTCTTGTCACACAAAGAGATTAATCAGAGGTTTGACTTGGGTTCTAAAGTGGATTAGCAATTAATATCAGGAGTTATATAATACTAGACATGCAGCTCTCTACTTCAAAGTAGTTTGTCATCTTAGTACCAAAGGTACTTGTATGCATTTTAGGTATCAGTTGTAGACCAGAGGATATATTGTGTTTGGGGCATGAATTTGAAAGTGATTGCTAGTCACTTGGGAGGTTTCTATCCCAGAGATAGATTATCATAAAGTACTTGGTCAACAAGGTCTATGCTGTTCAAGTGACTTAACATCACATTAATGTGAATTATAATGACAATGTACCATCCCTTATATATGAAAATAATGCCAATGAGTTGCTGTCACACATGCTGAGTCTCCCCACCACTAGTCACATGGAGTTACCTCTTGTCCCTCTTGTGACATTTGTGAAACAACTGGCTAGAGTTAAAGGTAGAGCCTGTGGCCATGCGATAGAGCAATGTTGCACCATTACCAAGTCCATTTGTATGGACTAGGCAAGTCATTCCCCTTCTGTAGGTCTCCCTTTGCTCATCTGTCAAATGAGGTCAAACTAGAGAAGTTCCATGATGTGTTCACAAGTGGCTATAGATATTCTATTTCCTTAACCTCCTTTCTCCTCCAAATTACAGAGAAAAGGTAGTTAGGTGATTATTGAGTTATGTTCCAGGCACTATGTCAGATACTAGGGATGTAAAAGAAGGTGAAAACAATACCTGCCTTCAAAGAACTCACTAATGAGACACAAAACTTGCAAGCAATTATGTACATAAAAGATATATACAGGGTAAATTCTCCAAGGAAAGGTATATTGAGAAGGAGAGCAGGAAAGGTTTCTTGCATGAGGAGAAATATTAACTGAGTCTTAAAGAAAGCCAGGGAAGACATGAGGTAAAGATAAAGAGAGAGAGCATTCAAGGCAGGGTGAAGAGCCAGTGAAAATGGAGAAAGTCAGGAAAGAGAGTATCTTGTTTTTGGGAGAACAGTAAGGAAGTCAATAGATCATAGGGTACATGAAGAAAAGGAAAGTATAAGACTGGAAAGGTATGTAGAGGCAAGATTACTAAGGACTTCAAAAACCAAACAGAAAATGCTATATATGACTCTGGAAGTGATAAGGAGTCCCTGGGGTTTATTGACAATGGGAATGACATCATCAGATCTGGAGTTTAGTGCAATCAATTTGATAGCTGAGTAGAAGATAAAGTGAAATTGGGAGAGACTTGAAGCAAGGAAGCAAAACAACAGCCTTTTGCAGTAGTCTACATGAGAGGTAGTGAGGGTCTGAACCTAGGTAGTAGCAATGTCAAAGAAGAGATGGGAGAGTATGTAAGAGATATTAAGAAGGCAAATATCACAGAACTCAGCACAAATTAGATGTAGGGGGTGTAACAGAATGAGAAGTCAAGGGCGACTCCTAACTTGCTAGCCTAGGTGACTAGGAAAATGATGGTGCCTTTGACAGTAATAAGAAAGCTAGGATGAGGGGAGGGTTTGGGGGAAAAGATGATGAGTTCAATTTTAGATTTATTGAGTTAGGATGTCTAAAAGACATCCAATTTAAGTTGCTCAATAGACAATGAGACATATGATGCTGAAGGTAGGAAGAGAGGTCAGAACTAGATAAATAGATCAAAGAATCATTTGCATAGAGTAATAATTGAACCAATAAGAGCTGATGAGATCATCAAGAAAAATTGTATGGAGGGAGAAGGGACAAGGGTCCTGGACAGAGCCTTGGGAGATCCCTATGGTCATTGGATGCAAACTAGATGAAGAAACAGCAAAAAAGACTGAGAAGGTGAAGTTGGACAGGTAGGAGGAGAACCAGGAGTAAGCTATATCATGAAAGTCTAGAGAGACAAGAGTAACAGGGAAAAAGTGATTGACAGTCTCAAAGGCTATAGAAGTCAGAAAGATTAAGGACTGTGATGAGGCTATTAGATTTGACAATTAAGTAATCATTAGTGACTTTGGAAAGAGTAGTCTCAATTGAATGATAAAGTCAGAAGCCAGACTGCAAAGATTTATGAAGAGACTGACAAGAAAGGAAATGGAGGCATCAATGAATATGGACAATTTTCTCAAGGAGTTTAGTCATGACAGGGAGGAGAGATACAAAATAATGACTGTCAGGGACCCACTGATCAAATGAGCATTTTGTTTAAGGATGGAGGATACATGGGAATATTTGTAGGCAGAAAGGAAGCAACCAGTATATAAGAAGAGTTCTGAAGTTAGTGAGAGGGTGAGAATGATAGAGGATGCAAGCTGCTGGAGAAGATAAGATAGAATGGGATCACTTATGCATGTAGAGGGGCTTGGCAAGAAAAAGTGTCACCTTTTCATGTGATGCATAAGTGAATGAAGAGATAGAAGGGAAAGACAAAAGGGAAAATAAGGTTTCAAAAATGAAATTCTGATCACGTAAATATATTTTTTGTTCAGGAAAGGGAGGGGAACCTAAAGAGATCAGGGTGGATGCACAAGGAATTCATCAGTCAACTTACAATGTTAAAAAAAAATTGTTGTTGTTGATGTTGTTGAGTTATTCTATGTGACATTCAGTTTAAGTTGCTCAATAGACAATGGGACATATGATACTGGAGGTAGGAAGAGGTATCAGAACTAGATGAATAGATCCAAGAATCATTTGCATAGAGGTAATAATTGAATCAATAAGAGCTGATAAGATCACCAAGATCACCAGCCTTTGTTCTCAAAAAGGACCAATGATATCACAAGGGTGATGTCTTAACTTGCTTGTATTGGATTTAAGTGAGGTAGAACTGCACAAAGTCATCAGCCTCATTCTCTCCTCCAGAGACAAGAGCCTAGAGGACTGGCAATGGCCCCGTTAAAAAGAGATGGACAGAAGAGGGAAACAACATGGTAGAGTAGAAAGAATACCAAACTGTTCGACTGAATGCGGAACCATGGGACTAAGTGTCAATTCCAACTTTGCTATTAATTCCTATGTGTACTTAACTTGTCTGGTCCTCCATTTTCTCTTACATAAATTAGGCACTGGACTCTAAGGTCACCTACAACTCTAGAGCTATGATTCTATGATCCTAAAATGAATGTAAGGACAAGTAATGGAGGATGAATTCAAAAAGAGAGGAAAGATTACAAGCTAAGGTTGATGGAGAAAAGTAAAAGCTAAAAACAATAAGGATATTCTTAGTGATGTTGGAGCCAAGAACATAAAAGAAAAGACAGGATGACTTCTCAGAGTCTACAAGGTTATAACAATGGATGGTGGAGAAAAGGTAACTCATATTTTGCTTTTGTTTTCTCTGTGAAGGAGAATGATCTTTACAAAGGGAAAGGTAAAACAAAAGTGTTTAACAGGGAATTGAAACCACTCATAAGATAATAACAGAATGTCTATTATTACTCAAGAAATTTAAGTCATTCAGGGTATCTGTGTCCCCTGTGCCTAGCATGGGCAGCTAGGTGGCATGGCTGATAGAGCACTGGGCCTGGAATCAAGAAGACCTGAGTTCAAACCTGACTTTAGACACTTATTCGTTGTGTGATTCTGGGCAAGTCACTTAACCTTGTTTGCCTCAGTTTCCTCATCTGTAAAATGAATGAGAAGAGGAAATGACAAACCACTCTAGTATCTTTCCCAAGAAAACCCCAAAAGGGTTCACAAAAATTCAGCCACAACTGAAATGATGAAACAACAATGAAATGCCTAGCACAGTGCCTGGCACTTAATGAGAGCTTAATAAATGCTTAGTTAATTGATTGAAAAGTGCCTCAGTGGTACTGAAAGAACTGGCAAATGTGATTTCTGATTCATGTCGATGGTCTTTGAAGTAACAGAAAGTGTTGTTACAGAACTTTAAAAAGAGACAAAGAATAAATTCTTCAAACTATAAGCATGTGACTGATTTCAATTCCTAGAAAAAAATCTAGTATAGGAGAAAAATTCAAAAGTAAGGAGAAAATACAGTTAAACCTTATTAATTCAGAAAAAGATAAGAAAGAAGTCTTGTCTATATTAGTGAAAAGTCAAAGTTTAAAGTGTTTTTCAGAAATTGTACTTTTATTATTTTTCAAGGAACAAATATATTATAAATGAGACTATAATAGACTTTAATATATTTATTGATGTCAGCAAATATATGAGCAAAGTAATGAAAAATTCAAAATATAAAAATCCTGGGTAATTGTATAAGGCTTTATAATTTTCAAAGTGTTTCATATCTATCTTTTCATTTTACCTGTTAATAATTATCATGAATCTAAAATTCCTGACTTCTAACACTTACTTTGAATTTTTTACCCAATAAGAATCATGTGTGTGACTTTTTTTATAACTGAAAAAGTTCAGTTTGAATTAGCAAAGTTTTACAATACTCAGGCTGTAACAATCGACAATTTTATAGACCTCATGTCTCCTAAAGAGTTATTCCATACTTTAGTATTAAGTATTATTTCTTCTGAATTGAAACTCTACTATAACAGAACATCCCACACACAATTCATTTCACTAAAAACTACCTAATATTTCAAGAACAGAGTACACAATAGACAAGTTTGAGGCAATAAATGTGTTGGGCATTTACTATACTCATGGAAAATGTCCCTTCCTACAGATGGAAACAGTATCTTATTTAAAATGAGCCTCAGGATGGGAGAGATCCCAAGGCTACCCATGTTAAACATCATAGAATACCAAAATTAATGCTTTCTTTATGATAGGAAAAGAATATCAGCAATAATCAGTGTACTCACTTACTTATAGACAATGGAACAGAGAACCATTGACTTTTTGAAAAAACAAAGCTGGCCATAAAATTCCCAAAGCAAATAATATACCCAAATGTCCTAATATTTAACAATACTAACTATTCTCTTCCCCATGTTGCCACAGAAGCAACTTATTTAAGAAAGCTGTGCTCTGAATGCTAAATATCAATCCAAAATTGGACATAACAACATATACAAGGACCTGAATATCAGGGGTTGTAATGGAGCAGGAATTCAACTCTAACACTCTTTTTAAGCTACAGGCATGGGGAAATAATAAAAAAGCACTTGGAAACACACTTTCAGTTGACATGGTGAGGAAAAGAATCCAATACCTCTTGCCTTGCTTGCCATAAATGCTATTCTGAAAGTAGTCCGTATAATGAAAACCCAAGTTGCTTTGCTAAACTGTAAGGCATTTCTTTCAGTCTCTTCTTGAACCTGTTATTATTAAAGTTACAAGTTTTTGCATCCCAGATGATTAGCAAATTAAAGATTTTTACCTACCTTAAAAAGTCTTAAAATATTAGCAACCATGATAGATACAGAACTTGCTGCAGCACCTATGACCCCTGATATCTTGTCGGGCTTAGTGAAAATGGGTGGATCTCCATTAGCGCATTTCACATCAGAAGCATCTTTCTCTATTAATGCTTGCACAAATGTTAAAGATTGCTCTAAAGCATAAGTGTCTCGGGAACAAGTGTCCAGGATCCGGACCCCGAGAGTGATATTGGCAAGGAGATCAGGATCTTTATTGATCTGGTCTATTGCATATAGCATGGCCTCAAGTCTGTGGATCCCTTTTTCCTTCTTCAACTCTCCACAAGGCACCCCTCTATCTCCTTTTGCATGGACAGGGAATAGTCCCCCCAAAATGACATCCCCATCCACTCGAATAGAATGGGCATATTCCTGGCTGTGAGTTCTTTGCATCATGGTAAGAATCCAGTAGAACTTGGCTGTCAGGAGGAAAAAACAAGGGCAAGAGGGTGACCGCTTTCCTTCGCATACCATTTTCTCCACAGGTGGTATTGTAATCCAAGACCCAAAGTTTATTCTTGCTGCAGAAGGAAGGGGACCATATGAAGCTGTACCTTCTGAAGGCTACCATTAGGGCCCATGAAGTAAGGGCTCTGTGTGTTTCAGCAAGGTTTCCGGATGTGAGCTTCACAGTGAATTTCCATTGAGCCCATATGATTCAAGTTTCTCTGTCAATCAGTTCAGCTCCCATGGATTGATGAGATAATTAGAATATCCGAGGTTCTGATGTTAGGATGAGGTCAACAATACATGAAGTCAGCCCCGCAGCAGAACTATTCCTAAAACGAAGAAAAAAAAGAAAAGCAATGTAGATGAATTCAGCTTAATGAACCTAAAGTTTTCATGTTTTCAAAAGCATGGTTACCTCCATCTATTTTTTTGTTGTTTTATTTTCCCATTCACTAAGAAACTAATTCTTTTTATTCTCCTGTGGATTCAAACACCTGGTTACACTGAGCGATAAAGGGTGAGATTGGTGATACCACCAGCACAAAGAAAATACAAAAGTATCAAAAACTAGGTTGCTCCTCCTAAAACAAAAATAACTTTCATTTGCTATTTTATTCCAATAAATTCTTTTTCAGCTAAGATAACTTCACATATTTTGTGATACTTTTTTCAATTTTTTTAACTGCTGTCAAGGCTTTTTATTTGAATTTTGTCTACAAAATCATGATAAAAGGTTTTCTTTGTAATGTATTCAATGACCCAGTCATTTGTAAGTGAGATTTATTTGGTGCCTCAGATTTCTCAGTGAGAAAAAAATGATTATTTAATCACAAAAAAAGATCTACCTAGAGATCCTAAAAGAGTATGAGATTTATGGTTTGTGAAAGAAATTCAATGTAGAGTCAGCTATTTCATATAAATGTACCTCATCATGGTCTGACAAAAAAAAAAAAACAAAGAGATAAAAATTAAACACACAGGAAGGATCATGTATCACTATAATCCTATTACCTTTGTCTAAATATCCTATTAATTTTCTTAGGTAGAAGGCAATAATCATGATTGTTGTTCTGAAGTAAACATGCCTTGATCATAGAATCACTAGGAACAAATCAGAACTGGAAATCAATTGAATAAGCTCTTGATTTTGCCAGTCTCAGTAGGGATAATGGCTATTCCATAAAGACTAGAAATAATCCAGAGTGCAAAATATAATCCCATAATTCCTAATAGGAGACTATATTTTGGGGACTTTTGTCATTAAAATGGTGGAAAAGTTTTGTTTTTTTTAAATTATGTGCCTTTTTAGGCAGCCAACAAACTCCATTTCAATACTTCCATCCTGGTTTGACTACTGAAATTGAATAATTTACTTAGCATTACATTCTATTCTATTGAGCAAATGTTTATTAAGCACCTACTATGTGCATGATGCCATATCAGATGCTAGGTTTACAAAGTAAAAGCAATCCTTGCCCTCAAGGTACTTACATGCTACCAGGAATGCAAAAGAATTTGAGGAGTCAATGAGATTTGAAGAGTCAATGCAATTAAGGAAAGAATTCCAAAGTTAAATTGAAGTATATCTAAAGTCCAATGACCAGAGGGATAAGACTTTGTAATACGAGGACCACTTGAATAAACTGAAAATGTTGAGCCTAGAAAAGAGAAGGTTTAGCAGGAGTGTGATTCCTGCCTTTAGTCATTAAAAGAATTGTCATAAAAAAGAAGGAATAAATCTATTCTGTGTGGCTCCAGAAGGGAGAATTAGAACTCATATACTGAAGTCATAGGAAGACAGGATTCAGAAAACTAATCAAGAAGAAGTACCTAGCAAAATCAGAGCTTACTGAAAATGGAATGGATTCTCCTTAGGGGATGCTCAACCTGAAGCCAGATGGCCACTTGATTTTGCAGAGTAGATGCACGTATAGACAAGAATTCAATCATGTCTAAAGTCCCATCAATGTCAAACATTCTATGAACTTGTTTTGTCATCCTGGTTAACCTAATGCTCCTTGATAACACATCCATACAATTCCCAGACCTAGAATTAGGGGCTCTCTTCTTTTTCTCCTCATCCATCAATATCTGTTTGTATTTTCTAAGCCCCCACTTAGTTTCTATTCTATGAATGCTTCCTCTTCTGCAGTCGACAGGGATGTCCCCAGAGGACATTTAACTATTGCCCCAGTGACCTTTGAAGTAACTTTCACTTGTACTCCCTTTTAAACTGAACAAAAAGAAGTAGTTCACTTCCTAGCTCCCTTCCTTTCAGAACTATGCCTATCAGCCTGGGTGGGAATTTTCTTAGCCTGTTTTACAATGATCATCCCAAGAGAATTCAAGAATAATACAAAGAGTAAGAGATAACAAAACAGAAACTATTGATTCTAGTCCTAGTTCTACAACTAACCAAGTTGCTAACCAAGCAACTCTGAAGCTATTTTTGCAACTTGGACCCTAGCTTCTTCATCTATAAAATGAAGAAATTAGTATTATCTCTGAGTGCCCTTCTAGCTTCAAAATCTGTGACTCTGCTTACCTAAACCCTAAGTTTGGTTAATTCCATTTCCAAAATGGCAGCCAGGACCAATTATTTTCCAACTCAACTTGCAAGGCGTTAGGCCTCTGAGAACTTTGGATATAGTGATGAAGACAAAATAGAGGACAATAGAGTTTGTCCTCATGTCTACATGATAATGGGGACATAGAACATGTGTGAATATTAGTTTTGTATTCTGTCCTAATGCTTATATTACATTGTTAGGATATATGTTACTCCCATGCATAGTTTGAAAATGGCCCCAGATCTCCTCAAGGAAATTCTGACTGTGCTATTGGCTCAACAGTTTGAATTCTACCTAACTACCCAAAGCAAATATTTAAGTGTCTTATGACAAGATAATTTGACATCTGTTATTTTGGGAGACAGTGTCACTTAATGGGAAGAATACTGAACCAAGAAGCAAAAACAACTGTGGGGAAAAGGAAAGAATATTCCAGGCAGAGGAAATTATGTAAACAAAGGTACTGGGGAGAGGAGTATTAGAAAATCCTGGTAATCAGAAAAAGAAAATATTTAAGAGAAAAGATATGCTATCTGGGGGATCTTGCTTAGAAGAGGGATTCAATTTATTCTTCTATTAGCCAGAATGAAAAGCTACCTAGAAGTTGGACTAGTTGGACCAACAGTTGGAAGTTACCAAAAGGCAAGGCTCAAATCAATAAAAGAAACAAATAACATCCTATCAATCAGAACCATGGAATAACAACAACAAAAAGTGGTCTACTTTAAAAGGTAAGGAGCTCCATGTCACTAGCAGTATGCAAGTGAAAACGAAATGAACGTTTTTCTGGAAAGCTATAGCATGCTTTCACGCTTCAATTAGAGCCTTCCTTAATCTTAGTGTCCTCCACTATGTTCATGGTCTCCAATCTGTCATGTATATATTTTATTTGTACATAGCTGTTTGCATGTTCTCTTTCTCATTAGACTGTGAATTCCTTGAGCACAAGGACAATTATTTTCCCCCTTCTTCATGTCTCTGGGGCTTAGCCCAGTACTTGCCGCATAGTAGAAGATCAATAAATGCTAGGTGACCGACAGACTGACTGGATGAACTTTAGGGTCCTTTGCACCTCTGGGACTCTTTAATTCTGTGTACACAGAGGAATAAACACAAAATAATTTGAAAAGAAATAATATACTATGATAATAATTATTATAATTATGATAATTATAGCAAACATTTATATAGCATTTCAAAGTTTGCAAAGTATTTTACATATATTATTTCATTTTATCCCCTCTAACAACTGGGAAGCATGGGATCAAAAATAATTGCTAATACTTACATAAAGCTTTAAGTTTTAGGACTCTGCCTTTGTTTAAGCCCTAAAACAGCTCCATGAGGTAGGTATGGCTGGTATTTTTGCCTCACTTTTACAGATAAGAAAAGTGAGATTCAAAGAAGTTAGTTGACATGCCCATATCTGTGTATCTTATCAAAGTCAGAGGCCAGATTTAATGGCAGGTCTTCCTGACTCCCAAGGTGAAAATTCTAACCATTCATCCATGCTGCTTCTCAAGAAAAGTTCTGCATAAGAAAGGGAAACTGAGCCGAGCCTCAAAGGAAGATGGGGAACTTTCCAAGATCCAGATGAGGAAGAGCCTTGTCCTGTGTGGGAAACAGTCTAACCAAATGCCCAAAGGTAAAAATGGAATGTCAAATGCAGGGAATAACTGGAAGGCCAGTTTTGTTGGAGCATGAGAAACTCCATGGATGAGAGTACTGTGGGGAAAGTTGGAAAAAGTAAGTAGGAGCTAAACTTTGCAGAGCCTTGAATGCAAAGCTGTATGGTTTGCATCTGATTCTAGACACATGCCATTTCACTTTCAGTAGGTACTCCATTCCTTTTCCATGCCAGGGCTTCCACCTTTCTCCCACTATATTTATTTTTTCCCCTTTCTTCTGACTCCATACTTCCTAGTGAGTTGAGCTAAGAGACCAGCCCTAAGAAATACTCAATGACGTGAACTTGGCTTTCTGGATGAATTTATCCTGAAATAGAGTGTCACTAAGTGTTCATTAAAGGAAAGATTTATAAGTCTTTGATTTTCAAAACAAAGACCTGTTATACTAGGATCACAAGATCCAAGAGGGAAAAATATCTTAGAAATCAGTTAATCCAATCCCTTCACTTTACAGAATAAGAAACTGAGGCCCAGAGAGGCAAAGAATTGAAATCGCTTCTCTGTGCATCCATCTAGTGGGCCTGCATCTGCCTCTGACAGGCCTAGAAGAAAAGTTCTAGTTATTATTCTTTGACATGAAAGCTCTTAAAATTTTTGAAGGCATTGATCATGTTTCTCCCCAAATCTTCTATTCTCTGAGGCAAAATATTGCCAGTTCCTTCATCTGATTCTTGAATGGCACGACTTCCCTCATGATCCTGGTTACCCTTCTGGTGATACAGTGTAGTTTATCAAAATCTTTCTTAAAATATGGCCCCAAGTACTGGACACAATATTCTAAATATGGTCTGATTAGCACAGAAAACAGCAAGACCCTTGCTTCTTGCCTTTTTTACTTTAGATTTCTATTAAAGCTGCTTAAGACTGTATGCGTTCTTTGCAATTGGCACGGTTGATTCAGATTGAGTATGCAGGACACTAAAAACAAAACATTTTTTCTATAGTAACTGTTGTCTTGTTAATACCAGTTAATATGGGATATCATCTTATGTACCACTAGGCAATCTGCAGTCAATACATATAGAAAGTGACAACACAATGTTTGGCTGCCATATTTCCCATTAGCTGTTGAGACCACCAGTAAACAGAAAAGAGGGTTTTCATAGCTCTAGATTTAAAAGGAACCTCAGAGGACATCTAGTTCAACTCCTTTACTTTACAGATGAGGAAATAAGGGGCCAGAGGGTTAACTGACTTATGCAAGTTCATACAGGAAGTATTACAGGTAGGATTTGAACCTAGGCCCTCCAACTCCAAAGCTAGTACTCTTTCCACTGTACAGTGACTGCTTTGATCTTCACTGAATTCATAACAATGAACTTTAACCAAGATGATGTGGAAATCTACACAGCTACCAGTTCAGATCAGTATAAACAGCCAAATGCTCCTTAGACCCTTGCAAATCTATCTCATCCATTTATGGATGAGGTCCATCCTGGCCCAAACTACAGGTATTGCTTTAATTTGCTTTTAGTGCCCCCCACACACAGAAAGTGCCATTGAATTTATTAACAAATTTATTAAAATTATATATTTTTTAAGTGCTCACAAAACAGCACACTGAGGATACACAGATGAATAATTACATTCTGATGGGGGGCACATAGTGGTGTTCATTCGATCAACTAGTATTTAACAAGGGTTCACTAGGTGCCTGTTACTATGCTAAGTTTTGGGGATATCACAAGAAAAGTGAAACAGTTCCTACCCTCAAAGAACTTACTTTCTAATAGAGATTCAGCATGTATACATAGAAGTATATGCAGCATATATACAAAATTACTACAAGGCAGGGTTCGTTTTGAGGGGTAGGGAGAGAACGTTATAGGTATGAGGCACTGTTGCCTTAACTCCTCCACACTACTAGCCTTTTACCTGTACTAGGCCCCAAGAAGATGAAGTATTGAACCCAGGAATATGCTTTGGGTTTAGTGCCCATGGCATTTCACACGGCACCATTTCAAGGTCCAACTCAGAAGCCACTTTCTCCACGAAACCTTCCCTGATTCTCCTAGATAAAATGAATCTCTCTCCTAACATTTTCTTAGGGCATTTTCTCTAGGTCTCTCCTTTTGCCCTTATTTCACCATCCTTAGCAGAATATATTTGTATTCATGTTGTACCTACCCCCACTACCCACCCCCCATTAGAATGTAATCTCCTAGGCAAGGACTAAGCCATTTTTCATCTGTGTATCCTCAGTGCCTAGTATGCTGTTTTGTGGGCACTTAACTATATAATCTTAATAAATGTGTTAACAAATTCAATGGTACTTTCTGTGCGGTCACTAAAAGCAAATTAAAACACCCAAATCCTGGATATCTCCTATGAATGTTGCCTCTGAAAGTCACTCAAAACTCACAATAGGCAACACTTGAAGTTATTCCCTTCACTACTTCTTTTTCTGCTTCCTGTCACCAATATTTTATCTACTTGCTCGCTATATGAATGATATTCCACACACCAAATCTTTGGGGTCCTTAGCCCTGTTGACATGGCACTAAAACTGCTTTGTGCCATGCACACATTTCTTCTGCCCTTATCTCAGCATCATTAGAGTCTGGCTTGCTGTTGGCTCTGAGTTTTTGAATTAAGTTGATTCATGGTCACTGGCAAAAGGGTGAATTAAAGAGTTTTTCTCTTGTTCTTTAGGTTAGGACATGCAAAGCTGGAACAAAGAATGACAGAGCAGAAGAAAGCTCACCCAATTTTTTTTTTTAACAAATTGACTCTGAAATGTGCATATCAATGTTTCTGAAGAGGTTGAATCACAGAATCCTAGAATCAGAAGTGATCTCAAAATCCTTCTGGTCCAACCCTGGGCCAAAGCATAGATCCACTCTACAACATCCCCAACAAGTGGTATGCAACAATGATGGAGGACTCTGTGTCTAACAACACTTCATCTCATTTTCAGAGAACTTGAGCATTTAAGAAATTCTCCCTTCCACTGGGTCATACTACAATTTCTCTTCATCCATCCTAGTTCTGACCCTCTGATTCACGCAAGACATTGCTATTATAAGAAGTTAGCAAAGCTAGTTTAGAGTTGTAGCTTTGAGGAAACTAAAACTTTCCCAGTCAGAGAATCTTAGAATTAGAAGTGACTTCAAAGGTTATTTATTCCTTACTAATTCACTCTACTCAATGAGAATGTGTCATAATTTTCATACAAGCTAGGCTAAAATTTGCCACAGTTCAGTTGACCAGACAGGTTTGTCAAGGCCAGTATAATTTAATGGCAAGAACAAAATTTAACAAGACTACTGAAAATACTTATGAGAACAAACTGTTTTCAAACAACCTAAAGATATGACTTTATATAAAAATAGTTGCTATGCTAATTACAAATTATTCTAAAATACAAATGATTACAAATCATTCTAAATTCATTAAAGCAGGTTCCAGTAGTTGATAATTCATTAGCCTAATTCCACTTAGTCCATATCCTTCAAATGAATGAGTTTGAAGTTATTTAAAGGTTCCATAATCCTTGTATTCACTAGTGCAGACTAGTCTTCTCCATTTTAATCCAGTACAATTTTTCAACATTTGTGCTTATCCCTTACCTTGGAAATGAAATCAAAACTGTTGATAAAATACATAATCCAATACCATTTAGGCTTTTAGCTTCTTTTTATTTTCTGAGATGCAAATATGCATATGGCAATAGTTTATTCATTCAAAACCTCATCACTTAAATTCCATGATTAGACTTCTTAACTATTGCTTCTATGCAACTATATTTAACTTTAAGTATGGCAAAGTGTCTTAAAAATATTATCTCATTTGATCCTCATAACAACCCTGAAAAGTGGGTGCTATTATTATCCCCATTTTATAGATGAGAAAACTGAGACCAACAGGGGTTTAAGTGACCTGCCCAGAGTCACACAATTAGGGAGTGTCAGAGGTTGTCATATTTTCTTGACTCCATATCCAGGGCTCTAACTACTGTATCACCTAGCTAAATAGTTTGTATTTTAGAAAAATAATGATTGCATTGCCACAAAGCTAAACAATGCTGTTTTGTGTTCAGCACTCAATGCCTAGTCATTTCTTTTATCTCTAAGGCTGACTTCAAAGTTGTACCAATTCAAATTCCTATTCTGCTGTAACTCCTCCCAGAGATGTTAAATTCCATGCTACTGAAAAGTGATCTTTGTGCAGAAATGGTGCCCTTTCTTATTACTGATCATAAATAAAGGACTAGAACTCTTCAGAAGAAGCCTTACCTGATTAGTCTGGCCCTTCACTCACTCCATCACTTTGTTTTCCCTTGGCTCTTATGTCTGCAATACAGATTGGATTACCCAAAACTTGCTTTTATATCACCTTACCATTACTCTCCAGTTTTCTCCTGTGAATTTCCTCTGTCTCCAATTAGATTAGAAACTTCTTAAAGTCGGGAACCCTGCCTGCTTCCTTTCATTGATCTCTCCTCAACTTCAGTCCACAGTATGGATTCAGTGAGTGCTAAATAAAGATTTGGTGATTGACTGATTAATCTTTAACTTAATATGGTAGATTAGGCTACAAAAGGCTAACCCATTTTGAACTAAATTCTAATGGAAATGAATCATAGACTTTGCATAGTCTTCCCATGACTTCAATTTATGTTCTGAGATCCCAAGTCAAACTTTTCAAAGGACATCTCCTCTAGTGGACCCATTCCCAAAGATGAAGTTAGTTGGACGTGGGGACTGGACAGGATTTGCCTCAGGGACCTCTTAAACTAAGGGATTCTTAACTTGGGGTTTGTCTTAAAATATTTTGATAACTATATTCCAATCTAAATGGTTTCCTTTGTAACCCTAGGTGTTTAATTTTCTACATTTAAAAAGCATTATTCTGAAAAGGGCTCCATAGATTTCATCAGACTGCCAAAGGGGTCCATGATGCACTCATGTGTGTGTCACACACACACACACACACACACACACACATACACATACACACACATACATGAGATTACAAAGTCCTGCTCTAAACCTTTCAAGAATTATTTATAGCACTGATTAGATTTGGGGGGAGTCTTCTAAAATTAATAATTTACAAACTTAAGGAATTTGAATGGTGATATGCCTTCTTAAGATCACTAATGTTTATAAGAGCAAAATCAGTGGAAAATTAAAATCATTGCATCAAAAGAAATAACATGGAGAACTTAAAGAAAATTTGCAGAATTCCATTCCGTCTTGTTAAATCCTTCATAACACTACCAAACTAGTCTTCCTTGTCCATCAATCTGGTCTTGTCACTCCTCTCCTCACACGCCTTCTTTAGATGACTGTTGCCTAATAAACAAAATTCATACTTCTTTGTCTGCTATCCAGAGTTCTCTGAAATTTGATGCCTTCCTACTCTGGCAATGTCTCCATGTTCAATGGTCTGAAGTGGACTATTCTCTGCCCCTCCAACATGGACTGTGCTTAACCACTGCTGACTTGCTGATGTTGTAGTTGTGGCTGTTGTTACTGTTGTCTATACCTGAAATGTTCTCTTTTCCTTTCTTTGCATACTGAATTTCCAACCCATCCTCTAAAGCCCAGTTCAATACGACTTCCTCTACAAAGCTTGATCCTCTATTGGTGATGACATCATCCACAGTCCTCACACACCACTTTCCTCTGCAGCACTCTAATACACATACATAAATAGTATATATGACAGCCATTCGTGCCTGTGTTTAATCTCCATTCTAGACTTACTTGTAAGCTCCATGACTGTAAGGAAACTTCCTTACCTAAACTTTATATTTTTCTCTAATCCTGATTGACTGCACATGGGAGATACTTAATAAATGTTTAATGACATGAAAAAAACAATCATTTAGTCACAAATATTATTAAAGATTTGGAAGCAACACTTATGAGGAAAGGTTAAGGGGACTGGAAATATTCTGAGTGGAGAAAAGAAGGCCAGGGAATAAAATTCTCTTTAAGTATCAGAAAAGGAAAATTGGAGATGGAAAGATAAAGTTGGTATGGTAATGTCCCAGGCAAATACATCACAAATTAACGTAGATAGAGGATCCAAATTCAAATTCCACCTTTGATACTTGCTACCTATGAAACTTTGGTCGAGTTATTTAACCTCCTGGGCCTCAGTTTCCTCATTTATAAAATGAAGTAGTTGGGCTAGATAGTTTCTGCAGTGCCTTCCAATTCTAGCTCTGGGATCCTATGAATGTTGTGCTTCTTGGTTATTTTGATATTGTCCACTCACACAACACAGCACAGCAACTGATGACTTGAGTGCTAGGTGATCTTAGACAAGTCACCTCTCAACAAGATAGGATGAGAGCTCAACTGGCATAAGAAAAAATTTAATAGGAATTAAACTTAATAACTTAAATTTTTTCCAAACTCCCTTGAAATAATAACTATTATTATCATAACTAGTATTTATATATCACTTTAATATTTGCAAAGAGTTTTGCAAATATTATTTCATTTCATCCTCCTAATAACCCTAAGAGGTAGGCACTATTATTATTTCCATTTTATAGAAAAGGAAACTGAGGGTAGCAGCAGCTAAGTGACTTGCCCAGGGTCATATAACTAGTAAGTGTCTGAGGCAGGATTTGAACTCAAGTCTTCCTGACTCCATATCTAGTACTCTATCCACCAGACCATGTAGGTGTAGGAGTAAGCACTTTAGGGAGTTGTGTATAGGCAATAGCTCAGATGAAAAAGACCTAAATAGTTTTGACAATAGCACTTGTGAAAAAGATCTGGGGATTTTAGTGGACTACCAGCTCAATATGATTTGAGTCAGTAGCATGACATCATAACTAAACAACAATAGCTAAAGTGACCTTATGATGCAGTAATAAAAAATATATAATATCCAGAATGAAAGAAATAAGTCTCTTTGCACTCTGTTCTGATCAAACCCCATTTGAAGCATTATAGTCAATTTGGGGTCATGTTTTTAAAAGAACAGAGATAAGCTAGAGTGAAGCTGGAAAACAACAACCAGAATGGTGAGTGGGCTTGGAGGTTATGCCATATGAGCATCAATTTGAAGGAATTTTGCTTATTTTGCCTAGAAAAGAGAAGGTTCAGAGAGGGAAGGGAAGTGTCTATGATACCTGTCTTTAAATATTGGAAGGACTATAATTCAAAAGAAGACTTAGCTTGATTTGATCCCAGAGAGCAATCACAATCAATAAGGGCAGAAATAAAATCAATGGATGAAAGTTACAGAGAAGAATAATTTGGCTCAATACAAGGAAAAACTTTCTAATAATTAAAGTTACCCTGAAATGGAATGGGCTGCTTCAGAAGCCAATGAATTCCCCAGCATTGTAGATCTTCAAACATAGGCTAGTTGACCACTTGTCAGGTGTTTTTAGAGAGAATTCCTGTTCACGAGTGTCTTGAAATAGATAATGTTTGAGATCCTTTCCACTCTAAATTTCTATAATAATTTTTTAAAAAGTCTTTGTTGAAATTACAAATAATAGACCTCAGTTGCAAATTATAAAATATAATATATAAATAAAAGAAAGGTTTTTTTACACTGATAAAAAGCATTCCCTAGACTGAATTCCATCCTGCCCATTAACAAAATGAATTTATAAAACTATACATCACTAAATTCTCTTGATATTTGTAGATTATTTTCTAGTTGTCCTTACTTTTGACTGCTTAATAACAATCATGTCTGGTGCTTATATATCACTTTAAGGTTTACAAAGGACTTTACCTTCCTATTTCATTTGACCCTCAGCACAGCTTTATGAGGTAGGTGCTATAGATATTATTATTCTCTTTTTACAGATGAGAAAAATGAAGACAAGATGTTATGTGACTTTCCTATAGAGACTTTTTCTACCTGAGTCCTAGACATTTCTTCCCTCTTCTCTAAACCTTATCTGTCCTGTTTTTATTTCCATTAGTATTTTGCTAAATAGCCAATTTCTGATTTTTTTTTTAAGCTCACAGAAATATTAATTGTTGGTTACTTCTCCTGGATTTTGTTTGTTTTGTCTTATTTTGTTTTGTTGCTTTCTTGTAAAAAGTGACACCTAGAGTTAACTTCTTTAAGTCCAAAAAATGATACTTTGATGATTGGAACGTCACTCATTGTGGCAGGCTAGTAAAGAAGAATTTTCAGGGAAGAGAGACTTTTAGCAATATTCTTCAAATCCCACTCACAATTATATTCATTGAGATGGTTGGCCCTGTGGTAGAGATATAGATGACCTCTCAAGATCGGTTCAATTCTAACCCTAACCCTAAATGCGCTCAATTCTATCAGCATGCCACCTCAAACAATCCAGGTCCATAAGGTTAGGGTAAATCTAATCTGAAATCCTATAAAACGGCAAACTCTCACTTTATCTAAAAAAAGAACTTGATTCAATCCCTTCTCAATTGAGAAACTTCCCTCTGAAACAAAATGAAGTGACTTCTCCAACTCTATACATATAGTACCCTCCCTGTGTGGTATCAAGTTCACAGCTAAGAAGTGAACATCAATGCATTCATCAGTCTTTCCAAGAATATCTATTGACACATATTTCTGGACATCACTTTGCTGCAGCTGTAGCTGAAGAGTAGACCAGTGCAACATCATTTTCTGAAGATGTTCTAATAGGCAACTCAAATCCTAAACAAGGTCTCCTTGATGTAAGGTATTATAAAAAATAGCCTGGAGGGGAGGGGAGGGGACAGAGAGAGAGAAAGAGAGAGAGAGAGAGAGAGAGTAGAATTAAACACATTATACTGATACCTACCCCCCAAAATGTGTTTAAAATTCTGTACTTTTCACTCTAGAGAGAATGGTGCATTCCAACAAACAGAAGCCACCATGATGCTGACAAGTTGAATGTCATGCCTAAATACAAATTACATCCACCCTATAACAACTCTGAAACCAGCCTGTAACTTTCTTTGTTATGCATTTTGGGAGTTTAGCTCTCCCATGGTTCTCTCTTTTTGGATTCAGTGTTTTTCAGATTATTTCTGTTGCCTACAACTTGCTTGCCAAGAAACCAGAGTGGCAGAAAATTAATACAGATCAGAAAGAAGAAACTGGGCCTAAGTCCCTACAGAGGGTTATGTTTTCAGCACCTCTTCCTTGAATCTATGTAAATACTCTGCAGAGGGCCTCGGTTCTTGTCTATTTCTTTCTCATCGATTCACGACAATGTATTGTTGTTTTATTTTCAGCTTACCTACAGTGTACCCCATAATTTACCCTGACATGAAAGATTTGTATTAAAAAGTCTAGCTCAGCTTTCCGTTCTGGATCACAGGCCTTTCTCGTGTAAATTAGCAAACCAAATAATCATTATTTCAATAATACCTGAAAGAACTTTACAATTCACCTGACTCTGGTCCCTAAGGACCTAATCCACAAGCAGGTGACCAGATTAAAGTAAAATCATTTCTGTTGCCCTTTTGCAGCTATCGATAAGCAATTTCATAATCAATAGTGGAACTTCCGGACAGGACATTAAATTGTTTATGCATGATAAGCATTTGTGTTCCTTACTGGTGGTTCCTTTCCACTTTTCTCTATTTTCCCCTTCCTCCTTCACACAAAATGCAAGCTATGATGTGATTGCTCTTCCTCAGTTTGAAAGAAAAAAATAAATCTTTGCATAAATCCACCCCCAGCACCAGTGAGGCATTTTCCAGCTCTAAACGTCAGCATGCTTGGCAGGATTTGCATGAGATCAAGTCAGTAATCAATGTAAATTACAGTACTTGATTTGGGGGGTATCCTACATTCACTGGCAAATTGTTTTGTCCGTCGCCTTTTCCTGACACAAGGAACAGAATCCCCCTCCCCTCAAAATCACTAGTAGGGCATTCCCTCCCAAAGCCAGAGTTTATTTGGTAGTTGGAGGGGGTTTGTTGTTGTTGTGATAGCTTTCTTGTCAGTGGTGGTCCCAGGGAACTGAGGAATCCTCTGACCCTGGGCTCTACAAACTTGAGAAGCGGGTGAAGCAATTCGTCAGCAGAGCGCGGGGGTGTCATCTTGCGCAGCTTGGTGCCTGGCAAAGCCCCCCTGCGTTTCATTTGCACCAAGCGGGACGTGTCAGACAGACTGTATTTTGTGTGATTCTATTATATTTTCACCAGCTGAACAAGCCTCAAGGGAATCTTCGCGCTATTTCGCTGAGCAGATGCATTCGCTTTCTGTGTTGCTGAGAGGGCTCTATTTTATGACAGCCCACCCCGCCCCCATCCCCCCTTTTTCCTTCCCTGTCTTCTTGTTACTTCTCTGCTGTTGTTCTTAAGACTCCCTGGCCCTGAACAGAGGAGAGCTAAGCTTAGTGCTAGAGCTAAGGGAGAGACGTGGGAAAGGTCCTCATTCTATTTCCTTCCTCTTGTTTCACTGGCGTCCGCTCCTTTCTCCAGTCCTTTTCTAAGTTCCCAGCCCCACGCTGCGCATCTGTCCCCTGCCTTCGGAAACTGTTCGCCATGGGGGGGCGGTTTAATAACCCGTAGGTTCTTACTGCCTAGCATTATTCAGTCTCAGTCCCGGCGCGCTGAGACCCACGCAGGTAACCCGGGAGAGATTTGGAGTGAAGGCAAAACTAGGCACCCTGCTCTTTGGGGACTCCTCTGGGGGCCCTGTTTTTCCCACTCAAGATAGCTATGACCGTTGGCACATTTAGAAGACAATCAGAAGACACACACAACCTATGAGAGCGGTGGGGGTAAGGAAGTGGGGGGGGGGGGGAGACAGGGAATTCCGACATCGCCACGTAACCAGGAGCAATCTATGGCCGAAGACAAGAGCTATAGACAAAACTTGCACCCGGGGAGAAGGGGTAGAGGATAGGAGAGGAGGAAAAGGAGAAAGGGCTGTGCCTGCTTTCCTGTCTGAACCCCAAACACCGCTTCCCACCACCCCACCCCACGCCCCAATATCTCCCGTTAGGGAGAGGTTTAGTTACCTATCAGCTCTTCTAAGAAAGGCAAGAAGTCCCCGGAATTCACTATAGAAGCCTCTGGCTTCGGAAATACCCTTCTGTAAATTCTGTACAACAAAGGTGTAAACCATTCCCTCACTGTATCTTTCCCAATAGCGTCAGCTTACTATGCAGGAGATAATAAGGAGCAGGTAGCCTAAGGGAGAGCTCCTTAAAACGCTGCTGCTTGGCACATCATATCATCTGAGGCAGAGCTTCTTCCCCCACCCAAACACACAGACACACACACCCTTCCCCTTCATCTTTTAGCCCCAAATACATCAAATAAACTTTTTGGGACCGCTTTACCAAACCTCGGAGTTCACAGCTAAGCCCCTTCCCTCTGTCTTAAGATCTTCAACCTAAAATTTAAAAGAACATTATAAAAGACAAGTGGGGTAGGCTTTTACTTTGCAATGCAATATCAACCGAAACAAAAACCATGCCCAGATGTACTGGCATCCCCTCGCCCTCCAGTTCACACTCCCCTTCGCCCCCCTCCCCAGCTCCCACTTCCCACCTCCACCTCATCTACCCGTTTCCACCCGTGTTTTCTGTGCACAGCTACATGTCCCCAGCAAAAATCCAACCACCAAACTCCAGGAAGAAAGAGGGGTGCAACTGCCTGCCCATCGGTACGGATTTACGAAATTAAAAGAAAAGGAAAAAAAATAGGCGAGAATCTTCCTTTTTCAGTAAATATAATGTTTTTGTTGGGTCTGGAGGGGAAATTTTTTTTGTTTGATTATTTTCTTTTTCCTCTTTTTTTCTTTTCCTTTTTTTCCTGCACGATCAGATTCTTACCCTATTTCAGGCAGAGGGTGCTGTAAAGAAGCCCGCCTTGGCTGCTTGCAGCTCCATGTCAGGGCATGCGGCTGTGAGAGCCTGGGACTGGGAGCTGCACTTGTAGCTGTTCTTGGTGCTGAAAGGGGCTGCGATTCCAGAGCACAACGCAAAGTCTCTTCCATGTGAATAACAAATACTCCCACTGGCAGCAGCTATTGGTCTGTCTAACTCTCCTCCTAATCCACCTCTTATCAGCCATTCAGCCTGGCCACGGGCTAAGGGAGCTTTCCCTGCACGGGATCTCGCGGAATAATCGCCAATCGTTGAGTGCCAAGCAAGTCACATCTGGAATGCAGAGGAGATATCCCGAGGTTCGGAAGCCCCCGGATTCCGATGTCACGAAGCTGACCCGAGGCGGGTTTTGAGTGTGTGAGTGTGAATGTGTGAGTGTGTGTGTGCTCGCGCGCGCGCGCGCGCGAGTGTGTGTATGCGAGTGTTTGTATGTTGTGGATTTCCCCTCCTCTAAATCTCTGCAGCCCAAACCAAAGCTGGAACAACGAAAACTGTAAATGTTTCTGGGGGCAGAGGGGAAGCACACATTCCCACTCCTACAACAAAAATGAAGACTCTTAGACTTGAAAGGGTTAGGAAGGAGAAAGAATGAATAGAAATAAATAATATGGCTCTTAAGAAATACACAGCTGTTGAATAGCTCTAACTGGCTGAGAAGCACTTCATGGGGGTGGGGGGCGAAGTGGGATGGGAACTATTGGGGGAGGCGGAGAGAAACCGCCCTCAGTAGACCAAGAATACTCTGTTATAATAACCGCTGGGGTTACTAATCCTAGCTAATGATCTCTTCTCTGAAAACAATCGCAATATAGAGTACATTACAATAATGAAATATCCTGTTTCTTCCCCCACCCCTTGTCACCTTAAAAAAGCAAATAAGGCCTGAGATACTCATAAACAGAAACTAGATAGCGCCAATCTCCATCAAAGTTTTATCCCCACGCGGTGCTAGGCTGCTACCTGGCTGTTTGTCCTGGCGGTAAGCAGCAAAGGACTCAAGAGAGCAAAGTTACTCCTGAGAGACTAGAGACAGCTTTTCCATGAAACCCTCAGAATAGGCGAAGTGGGTGGCCAATTGGGGCAGAGCTGTGAGGTGAGATGAGGTGAGGTGAGATGAGATAAGGTGGGGCATGCCGCCGTGGTCACTGCTTTATTGAAATTAGTCAGAGATCCGGAGCCGGGTTTGGACTCAGGACAGAAGGAAACCACATCAGCACATCCATAGCTGTGCTTTTTTCTTCTCCCCTTTTCCGTGCCGGAACCCTCAGGTTTCCCTTTGACATCGATTGTATCGAAACACGCCCCCTCCCTGTTCCCACCCGCCCGCGCCCCTTTCTTGGTATTATCAAAACATCTCCCCCCTAAAGCGCTAGGAAGATGTTGCTAAGCCTTTTACGACGAGTCACCGCACGCGCTCTACTAGCAGCGGGTCTCCTCGCCAGGGATTATTAGCAAGGAGCCGCCCGCGCCTCGGCCGCCAAGCCTTGTCTTGGTGAGAAAGTTCCATCTTGAGGAAGCTGTGGGCAACTGCAGTCTGCTGGAAAGCCGGGTCCGCCCGGAATTTCTGCACTTCCTTGGGTGAGAAATGTGTGAATCCCAGAGAGGATAAGAGC
Source organism: Notamacropus eugenii (assembly GCF_028372415.1). Taxonomy (NCBI): domain Eukaryota; kingdom Metazoa; phylum Chordata; class Mammalia; order Diprotodontia; family Macropodidae; genus Notamacropus; species Notamacropus eugenii. The sequence goes on along the minus strand of NC_092874.1, from coordinate 122,887,553 downwards.
CACTTCTCTCACCCAGCAATCTGATTGTTCAGCAGCTGCGGGAGAGAAATTAGGGCAAGCGTCTGAGCCGGAGGATGTGTGGAGGAGGGCGTCAAATCCTACATCTGAAGGCTGAGCTTGCTAGGAGAGGGGAGTGGGGAGTGGGGAGTGGGGAGTGGGGAGGAAGTAGTGGAAAAAATCTGGTGACAAGGCGAGCACTGGCCAGGTGCAAAGCCGTCCCTGGGCTTAACCTTCTCAGGTCTGTTTCTGTTCCCCCTTCTATATCACCTTTCATATTTCCGAACCTGCACTTTAAAAATTCCTCCAGTCTTTGTGCTTAAATTTAAATTCTGGATGCTGCCCTAACTCTGGGTAAATGTTCAGAACAAGGCTTTTCATCCTTTGTTACTTACAATGTTAATTCCCTAGTCCAAAATGAAGAAGCCTAATATGGTGGAAAGTGCATTGGTTTTGGAACCATAGAGCTTGGCTTTAAAACTTGACTCGGCTCTGTACACGTGTGGTCTTAAGTAATGCCCCTTTCCAGGACTCAGATTCTCATCTGTATAACAAGAGAATGATGGACAAGGTGATCTAAAGTTCCCTTCCAGCTCAGAATCCTATAATTCTCTTCCTAGTCCTACTTCTATGATTAGGGCCAAGGTAGAGGGAGGAAGGAGTGGCTTGGAGTTCAGACTAAAAGCAAGTAAAACTGTGTGCCCCTAGACCACAGTGGTTTTACCTTTGCCATAAAGGAAATAAGTATTTACAGGATAATTATATATGTATGTATACATGTGTATATATGTGTGTCTATAATTCAGATTTTGGTGGGGAGGAAGCGCTGTTTGGTGGACCTAACCTCTTCTTCCCAATTGTCTGTTTTGCTGGAGTCAGTATCTCATCCCTGAAATAGAAATCCCCAAATAGTCCCTGAGGTGGTCACCCTTTATCTGACACTAGCAATGGCTATCTGTGAATGACAAGAAAGTTCTTTGCAGAACAGTCAAACTTGTCCAATCAAGCTAAGTATTACTGAATATGCCTGTCTATAGATTCATATTCTGCCTGTCTTTCCCATTTCTACATTAATAGTGGGGAAAGAAGGGTGATACTAGAACAAGGTGAGAATGAAGGAGGCAGGTAAAAGGGGCCCTAGAAGATTCTTCAGAGACTTCAACAACTATCATAGTTATCTTTGCTATTTGATAAGACCTACCTGTGTGCAGAAACGGCAAATAGGGAAGGCCTTTTGATTAGGCTTTTGAATTATTAAAACAATAATGGTTAGCATTTAGATAAAGTACTCTACATGTTACCTCATTTTATCCTCATAACAATATTGTGGTGTAGGTGCTGCTGCTATGCCCATTTCACAGATGAGGAAACTGAGGTAGAGAGTGATTTACCCAGTGTCACACATCTAAATGTCTGATAAGGATTAGAATTCAGGTCTTCCTGACTCTGGGTTCCATGCTCTAACCCATTAGCAACACCTAGCTGAGGACTGTATATCATGTTTTTATTGTACTAGAGACAACACAGGTATGATCAACATTTTAGAAAATTCTTATAAGGCTCTTTTCGTTTTACACTTGTTGTCTTTACCTTTTAGAAAATTATCATAAAAATAAATGCAAAATACTTCAGTCTTGCCTTGATACTTCCATTTGGAGAATTAATGACTGATTTCCCCCCCACAATAACAGATCTTTCCAGGCAACAAGAGAACACCAGAGTTGTATTCTAATTTTCCATTTCACATTATCTTTAATTATTCAAACCCAGAATTAAGCCATTATCCAAAATTGCCTATGAACATCAATATCAAGTAGATGTATTTCTTGAATTCTTACAGATTTTAAATTACTATAACAAATTGCCCTTTGCTTCCATGATTAATGTTAAATATTCAAGCTTCCTCTTTAAAGAATTCAGAATCAATCATAATCTGAAAAATAGGAAAAGAAGTTTTCTTCAAGTGGTACATTGAGAGGCCTTCTGAATCTGGAGTCAGGAGACCTGGGTTCACATCTTGGCTCTGCACTTACACCTTTAGAAAGCACCTTCATCTCTCTGGGATGTCATTTTCTCAAATGTAAAATAAGGGATTCAGATTAAAAGATCTATAAGGTCTGACTCTAAATTGATGATCCTCCTCTTTGGTCATTGGTAGTAATACTATTGTAAAGCAGATATTCAGGCTTCCCTATACCCCAACCACCTTTCATCAAACCCAAGGTAGCATGGATATATTTCCCTTTTATAGTAATCTGTGCAGCAAACTGTTTAAAGTTGTAAATACAGACAAGCAGAATCAATGCTTAAATCCTCTATCTATTCCCTCTTTAGTAGCTTGCAAATCAGAATATACATAAAGCACTTTTATAATGGTAAAGTGCCACAAAAATGTTGCTGGTTCCCTAAGCCTTACTCCAAAATCTCATCTCATGGAAGTGGGTCTAGGCTCTCAAGGGCTAGTCTGTCAGAGAACAAGCTCCTATTGTTGTTCAGTTGTTTCAGTCATGTCAGACTCTTTGTGACCCCATTTGTGTTTTCTTGACAAAGATTCTGGAGTGGTCGCTCACTTCCTTCTCTAGTCCATTTGACAGGTGAGAATACTAAAGCAAACAGGGTTAAGTGACTTGGCCAGGGTCACACAGCTAGTAAGTGTCTGTGGACAGATTTGAACTTAGGAAGAGAAGTCTTTCTGACTTCAAGTCCAGGACTCTATCCACTGCTCCACTTAGCTGAAAAAGACTCCAAGTACACCTAGCCACAGAATATTTGTCTTCCGAGGACCTGACTATGCTGAGAGAAACCCATCACAACATTGTTGATACCTAGGTAATGGATGTTTTGGGCCATAGCAACTCATGAAATCATCCACAAAAGCAGGAAGGAGCTGAGATTTGCACTGATGGAGAAATTGGCCATATCAATGAAATAGAGGAATCTTCTGAGATATTGAAGAAGTTTTATTATTTTTATTCATGCTAGACAATATATATGAAGTTATTTCAGACCATATTACTGATTATAGTTTTCTGTGTTTCTTTGAGAAGTCTCTAACCTCTGTGGCATTGGCCTAACCTCAATCTTTATGCAAAACAGAACATATTTTCTAGTAGATAATCCTCAAAGTAGATTTGCCCATAATCTTCTCATTTTCAGTTAATTTAAAATGTGAGAAACTGCCCATGTGTTGGAAAATGAAGAAAACAATGCCATATGTTTAGTGTCCATTTAATTCAAGCTGTGATATATATTCCACACATGGTGCTATTTGCCAGAATTCATGCTTCAGTACCATCATTAAGGCTCAAGCCCTGTATTGGCTGCTCTCTTAAAGAGCTGCCAGTCAGTGGTGGGACTTTCCCCCATCCTTGTTTTCCAAGTAGTCTCAATAGAAACTATCTAATATGTAGCTCGAAGCTGAATATGTCACTGATCATTGCTAACTATCTCTCTCAGTGTTGTAATACAGGTCCAGACTATGTAACAGCACAACATCATATTCCACATTTATTCAGACAAGCAAAAGATCCAGACATTGCTTGCCTTCCTATCAGGCTCTCCCAGAGGACTGAGCATTCAGGAGATGGAGAGAAGGACAGAGAGACAGAACAAGACTCTAAACCAATCCAAATAAATTCAGCAAATACTTAATATGTGCTTACCATATGTATGGACTGTACTAAGTGCTGGGAACAAAAATACAGGAATAAAATGTTCCTTGTTCTCAAGGACAACTAGATGGCTCAGTGGATAGAGCCCTGAGCCTACAGTCAGGAAGACCTGAGTTCCAATCCAGCTTCAAACACTTACTAGCTGTGTGACCCTGGACAGGTCATTTAACTTTGTTGGCCTCAGTTTCCTCATCTGTAAAATTAGCTGAACAAGGAAATGGCAAACCACTCTAGTATCTTTGCCAAGAAAACATCAAATGGAATCATGAAGACTTGGACATGACTGAAACAGCTAAACAAAAACTGTCTTCAAGAAACTTACAGTCCACTGTCTCTGAGCTGCTTTGCCATTCTGGTCATTTCTATAAATACTACCTAGTTCCTGTTTCACACGCTCTTTTCACAAAGCTGTAATTGAAAAAGACTCTAGATTTTGCCCCAGTTTTGACACATCAGCATTATTACCAGCATCCATCCTGATGAGCTATCTTGCTAACTGCAGCCCAGAATAAGCCCATTGTCTAGTCCATGGTCCTAGATGTGCTTTTGATACTGGCATAACTACTGCTTTGTGCTATTTCATCAGGGTACTGTAACTACATTACTCTTATTAAATCTCAATGTCACAGATTTAAAGGTGGCAAGTACCTTAGAGGTCATCTAATGTAATCATCCCCTTTGTATAGATGAGAAAACTAAGACTGGGGGTTGAGTAACTTGCCCAAGGTAAAGATGAGATTTGAACAAGGATACTCAGACTCCAAATCTAGACTACTTTCTATGTATAATAAGACCACTGGCTTTTTTATATCATTCCATTAACAAGCATTTGTTCCTCTTCCTTCTACCTCTCTATACTATTGGAGAAAATCAAATAAAAACAAAACTCAAAACAAATATGCATAGTCTATCCACAGACAAAAATTTGTATCCAGTGATTTTCTCCATGGGTGTTTTGCTCTGTTGATTTAATCATTGTGCTTTTGAATCTAAAGCTACAGGTATAATTCTGAAAAGGCTAAGTGAAATCACTCAGCTCCATTACCAATGATGATAGCTAACCCCAGCTAGACTTTTCCCAGATGCATGTAGTTGGCATCAAAGAGAAGTTTTGTGAGAAAGCACGAATGCAAACTCATCTCTTACTTAACTTTAAATACATGTAATTTTGACAATGTGGGTAGATGGTCTTTCAGAATAGCTAAGGGAGGAAAATTCATTGCCCTGCTGCCATCCTTGGAATGAACCTTTCTAAATTTATTTGGTTAGTCCTCAGATAATAGATATATGTAGATAGATATGGGCCATCATTTGGCCCATAGCTTTTCCATCATGGCAGAACCTGCCAAAGTACAATGTTAGTACATCCTTTAAAAAATTAAGGTCACCTCCACACCACCATGAGGCATTGAAATAGAATTTTATTGGAGTTCCTATTACTAGAAAAAACAACTCAATGCACATCTACTAATGGTGGGTCAATAGCATGAAGGAGAACAAACTGAAAATACTCTTAAACATGCATAAACTTAAAATGCATACATTACCCTCTTGTACTTCTGTTGTTTACACCTTTCTAATTCCTCAACCCTAGATCATTCTCACCATCTTTCTTTTATATTCCTCCTCTCAACTTGTTAAAGGCTTCAGGGGAAAGCTATAAAATAATACGGTGTGGATCCACTGAAAATTCACATTGTCTAACCTTGGCTAGGCTCACGCTGTCCTGAGGCAAACTTTCAATATTCTCTAATTGATTCTCTATCACACTCATCACAATAGCTATTTCAAATATTCTCCTCTCCTAACACTCCAATTCAATTCCTCTCTCTAACCTGTCCCTCAGCAAATTATCTCACCTGCCATCAATTGTTTATTACTTTTTCTCTATATTCAATCTCTTTCTATTGGCTAACTCTTTCCTAACTTCTCCCTACCTTAGTGCTAAACTCCTTGGTTCAGTTAATACTTCAGTGCAAGGATTCCCAAACCTGTATATCTAGCTCTTCTCTCTCTCTCTCTAGCACTTTAGTCCTACATCTCCAAGTACCTCCTATACATCTCCACTTGGCTGGTCATTAGGACTTCAAATTTCAATATAAGCAAGACTGAACTCACTCATCCTCTAAATCTTCCTCTCCCCTAATTCTCCACTTTTTGTTGATGGCACAACCATCTTCCCAGTTAACAAGTCTCAAAACCTCACTTCCTTCTCCCTTACCAGCATAATCCAGTGCTTTACCAAGTCTTGTAGATTCCATTTCAAATATATCTCATGGGTGTCTATTCAATCTCCTCTCCACTCACATTGCCACCACCTCAGAACTGGGTCTTGTTACCTATCTCCTAGACTATTATAATAGTTTCCCAATTTCTCTCTCTGTCTCCAGTTCCTTTCATTTCCAATCCATCTTTCACACAATACCAAAATAATTTTCCTAAGGCATAAATTTGACCCTGTTATTCCCCTACTCAAAAACCCCTAGTGGCTCCCTAGTGCTTCAAGAATAAGATATCAAGTTCTTACCCTGGAACTTAGGACCCTTTACAATCTGAATCCAACCAGCTTTTGCAATCTTGTTTACAAGATAGCTGAACTGGACTCCTATCTTTTCCCATCTCAACTTACCATCTCTTATGACCCTTCATTTTTCATAGGACATCCTTCATGCTTGAGTGCACTCTTTTCCCAACTCCTCCTTTTAAAATTCTTCTCTTCCTTCAAGGCACACCTCTAGTGCACTTCATCAAGGAAGCTATCCCCTGCTGAAAGTATTGTCTCACACATCACATTTTGCTGTTCAACTTTTCTGGATCTCTCCTTTCCCTCTAGTATATTTTTATGCTTATCTATAGCCTTACCAGATCTCTACTAATAACTGTAAAGAGGCAGGAACTGTCATCTAATTCTCACTGCTTAGGTCTTGCATGTAGTAGGTGCCTAATGAATAGGTATTCTATTGAATAAAAAGGAGTGCTTTGAATTTGGGGATGTTCCTATGATTGAAATTCAACTTTCTACTTTTTTCCATGTTACTATTTCTTTTTGATTGACTGAATCAATGAAAAAAAGCAGCTATTATGCTCTTTTGATATGCCACACACTTTGCTAAGTGCTAGAGATAAAGACAGAAAAAGCTAAACTGTCTATAATCTCAAGAAGCTTATAATCTAATGGGGGGAGATGTGAGGGGGAGAGATAATACATACCAGAAAGCAGTTACAAAGCAAGTGGAAAGACCTAGAAATCCTTGGGTTGCTTAAGAGCTCATATACAGTATCAAGGGACGGCAAGGCAAGAGGGAGTTGTTACTATTCAGTCCTGCCCCACTCTTCATGACCCTATGAACCATAGCATGCAAGCCCTTCTACTCCCCACTATCTTTTGTAGTTCATATTTGTTATTTTCATGATACTATCTCTCCATCTCACCTTCTGCTGTCTCCTTTTCCTTTGGCCTTCAGTCTTTCCTAACATCAGGGTCTTCTTCAGTGAGTCCAATCTTCTCATCATGTGGCCAAAGTACTTAAACTTCAGCTTCAGTGAATAGTCCAAATTAATTTCTTTAAGTATCAACTGATTTGATCTCCTTTTTGTCCAAAGGAGTCTCAGAAGTCTTCTCCAGCACCACAATTCAAAAGTCTCAATTCTGCAGCACTCAGCTTTCATTTATAGTTTGACATTCAATAATACATTGATAATACAATAATACAATTCAAAATACATTGCTACTGAAAAAAACATAGCTTTTACTATGTGGACTTTTGTCAGCAAAGTGATGTCTCTGCTTTTTAGTATACTATCCGGATTTTCCATAACTTTCCTTACAAGGAGCTAGCATCTTTTAATTTCATGACTACAGTCACCATCTGCAGTGATCTTTGAGCGTAAGCATATAAAAACTGACACTGCTTCCGTTTCTTCTCCACCTATTTGCCAGGAAATGATGGGTTCAGGTGCTAGGATCTTAGTATTTTTTTATGTTAAGATTCAAGTCAGTTTTACACTCTCCTCTTTTACCTTCATCAAGAGACTTCTTAATTCCTTTTCACTTTCTGCCATCTGCATATTTGAGGCTGTTTATGTTTCCTCTGGTAATCTTATTCTAGCTTTTGATTCATCCAGCCTGGCATTTCACATGATATACTCTACACATAAGCTAAATAAGTAAGGTGACAACATACAGCCTTGTCATACACCTTTTACAATCTTAAACCAATCGATTGTTCCATGTTTAGTTCTAAATGTTGCTTCTTAGCACACAAACAGGTTCCTCAGGAGACAAGTAAGATGATATGATATACCCATCTCTTTGAGGGCTTGCCACATTTTGTTGTGATCCACACTGTCAAAGGCTTTAATGTACTCAATGAAGTCAAAATAGATGCTTTTCTGAAACTCCCTTGCTTTCTCCATAATCTAGTGAATGTTTGCAATTTGGTCTCTAGTTCCTCTGCCTCTTCAAAACCAGTCTGCTCTTCTGGTAATTCTCAGTTCATATATTGTTGAAACCCAGCTTACAGAATCTTAAGCATAGTCTTGCTGGCATGTGAAATGAGAATGATTGTTTGGTAACTTAAATATTCTTTAGCATTGCCTTTCTGTAGAATTGGAACCTAAATTGATCTTTCCCAACCCCCTGGCCACTGTTATATTTTCCAAATTTGTCGACATATTGAGTGCAGCCCTTTAACTGCATCATCTTTTAGGGTTTTGAATAGCACAGCTGGAATTCCATCACCTCTACCAACCTTATTGTTAGAAGTGCTTCCTAAGGCCCACTTGACTTCATTCTTCAGAATGTCTAGCTCTAGATCAGTAACCACACCATCCTGGTTACCGGTGATGTTAAGCTCTTCATTGTACAGTTGTTTATTCTTGCTACCTCTCTTCTGTTGCTATTGCATCCCTACCATTTTTTTCTATCATGTCCATTTTGGCATGAAAGTTTTCCTTGACATTTCTAATTTTCTTGAAACTGTCTCTTCCCTTTCTCTTGCTCTCTTTTATTTCTTTGCATTGCTCATTTAAGTAAACGTTTTTATTTCTCCTTTCTATTCTCTAGAATTCTGTGTTCTGTTAGTGGGGGAACAGGTGACAAGGCCTAGAACAGGTGTGGGGAACCTGCAACCTTGAGGTCACATGTGGCCTTCTAGAATTTTGGGTGCAGCCTTTTGACTGAGTCCAAGTTTTACAGAACAAATCCTTTTATTGGGGGAATTTGTTCGGTGAAATTTGGTTTCAGTCAAAGGACCACAATGGAGGACCTAGAGGGCCACATGTGGCCTTGAGGACACAGGTTCCCCACCCCTGCTCTAGAGGTTCTTAGGAGGTGAAAGTAGGGCTGATCGTTAGGTTTCAGGACCCTCTATTCTTATCAAAATGAATAAAATTGTTGATTTTTATCTCATTCCAAACATTTAAGCAGTTAAGCAGACTGGGAATGCAAAGTTCCTGCCCAGATATCTTGGGTGAGTTCTGGAACAGCCCAGAGCAGCAGAGAAGAAGAGGAGGCAGAGCAAGAAGCTTCACTTAATTGTTTTTATTCAGAGTGGGTTTTGAAGTATAATCACTATTCAGTATGTTCTGACTTAAAGGAAATGAGTTTCACTAGCAATATCACCTTGAATTTGAAGTATAAATGAACTTGGAGTCAGGAGACTTTGACAGTGACCAGCCATGTGGTCACAGGGATAATTCATTTCATTTTCATTCATAAGGTATTTATTATGTTGCCTATATTTGTAAGATGCTACTATCCCTATCCTCAAAGAACTCACATTTAAGGGGACAGGGATGAGGAGGGGGAAGAATACAGAGTACACAAAGCTAAGTAAACACAAACTACATAAAAAGTGATTCCAATTAAAATCAGTTAACTAACAGAAGCAGGCCGGCACAATCTGCGGCCCACAGGCCAGTAACAGCCTTCAGGGATGCCAGAGGACTTCAGGCAGCCCATGAAGAAGGTGCAGGCTCAAAAAGGCTTGAGAAATGCCTCATGTATGAAATGGAACACAAGCTATGTCAACAGGAGGCTAAAATTCTTACAAGACCAAAAGGAAGACTTAATTATTAATTGGTTACTTTGGAGAGAATACAACTGAGTTTTGAGATTACAAATCAGATTACAAGGGATTGAGGAGCAATGAGCAGGTGAAAAGAAACAGAGGCAACAGGTATCGATAAACTTTTCAAGGGATCTTGCTCCAAAACTCACTATAGCACAACAGATTAATGGGACGGCAAGGTCAAAGGAAAGGTTTGTTTGGTTTCTTTAAGATTGGGGGAGACCTGTGTATGTTCATAGATGATAGGAAAGGAACCAATTGATATGATACAAGAAAATTAAAGATAAAACAAAGAGAAGGAATAATGTAGAGAGAAAACTCTGAGAGGAGATGGGACTAGCTTTGACGGTGAAAGATCTCCTCTTCATCAGAGAATGGAAAGAAGAAACCATGAAATGCTGAAGAAGTATTTGGGGATATGGAGAAGAATAGAAGGAACTTTTGATAAATAGCCTACATTTTCTTGGGAAAGTAGACAGTTTGATCTTCTGCTGAGAGGTAGATGGAGACCATGGTAGAAGAGATTTGAGGAGAAAGAATAAAGTTTGGAAAAACCACTGTGGGTATAACAAAAATTTAATCAAAGAAGAACAAAAGTATTGCTGGTCCTGTTGGAGTTAAATAATATAAAATTGTGGTGGCCCATACATCTTATTTGTATGATTTTATCTAGCAGTGTTCAGAAATGCATGAATAGATGTGGAGAAGAGTTAAGGTTGGGTTTGACAAGGTGTGTCTGGGGATTCAGCAAAAAGAAAAGGAATTCAGTGTAGCCAGGTGTTTCATTTGAATCGATCAACCACAGGGTCAATACTGTGAAGGGAAAAAACAGGAAGGGATCAAGGGACTAGGGTCATGGTAAAAACATACATATATATATATTTCTAGGAGTAGCCCATAGTGGGACAGACTGAAGAACAGGAGGTTGTGATTAGAGAAAGGACCAGCTGGATCAGAGGTATAACACTGGAGGGATCATATGACAGTTACAGCAATCCCTTTGTGCACCTGAGGTGCAATGAAAGTGGAGCTCATGGGAGTTTAGGAGGTTGAAAAACTGGGATGATAGTTGTTCAAGATGTTTATACTGGAAAAGTTGGGTTGGAGAGACAGACTGAGCCAGATCCTAAGCTAAAATGATGAGTTTTAAATGAGTGATACAGATGGACAGAGTGAACTTAAGAGGAGAGTTTTCTGGTTGAAGGAGGCAAAGAGAACAGTCTGGAAATAGGTCTGAGGAACAAGTACTATGCCTGCTCTTCCTCCTAACTTAATATTTTCTTTTTGGGGTGGGGAGAGGGCAACAAATGAAAAAGGGAAGCGCATGGTACTGAAATTGGCCAGAAATACCTTGAAAGTGTGAGAATGTATAAAAATCACTATTATCTCTAGAATTGAAAATAAAATCCTCTATTTGACTTTTAAAACCTTTCTTATTCTGGCCCCTTCTTACATTTACAGTTTTCTTACAATTTATGCCCCTCTAGGCACTATATGACCCATGTGATAGCTCTAGTGACCCAGTGACAGGGTGCCTCACACGTATACTCTGTCTCCCCATTCTGCGTATTTTCATTGACTGTCTTTCCTCCATAGAGTGCTCTCTCTCATCATCTTCTCCTGCTTCCTTCAAGTCTCAGTTCAAATGACACCTTCTTAAAGAAATCTTTCCAAGGCCCCCTCAATGTTAGTTCCTTCCCTCTGAAACTACCTCTGATTTACCCTGTATGTATCTTTCATGTACACAGTTATATGTATATTGTAACTCCCATTACGGTGAACTCCTTAAAGGCAGAGATTGACTTTCTTTGTATTCCCAGCATTTCATAGCACATAGAAAAACACTTCATAAATGCTTGTTAACTTATTGATTTGTTTCTCTAGGGAAGGGCATAAGACAACATAAGGACAACAAAGTTACAATCCCATATCCTTCCAGAGTTGTACCTGTGCGTAAATGGAGAGATACAATTTCGTAGGAGCAGCATGCCCCTGAATTACCCTAACCATGAAACCTTTTGAGGAAGCATGTCTTCATGAAAGAGGATGAAACAGATGCTGTGCAGCTGTGATGTATTTGCCATAACTCTGACTAACCTCTCCATGGGAGACAGAGATGCATTCATTTCAAGCCAACTATAACTACATCCTTCTCATAGCAGCTGCTGGGCTATTGTCCTCCCCAGTCAGGTTTATACCTATGTATTTTCTGGGAACAGGGAGACTCATCTTCATGTGGAAGATGAAGACATCCTGGTTAGCTTATGTATCACAAATACCACTCTGAGTCAGATTCATAAACCATTTAATCCAGAGCACTCTCTCTCTCTCTCTCTCTCTCTCTCTCTCTCTCTCTCTCTCTCTCTCTCTCTCTCTCTCTCTCTCTCTCTCTCTCTCTCTCTCACAGTGGTACCAAAGGATATGTCATATATGGTTATAGTAACTGATCCCCAAGACATTATCTTCAGTGAGTAGAGACAATTCAGTCATTTTTCCAGTCATATCCAACTCTTTGTGACCCCATTTAGGATTTTCTTGGCAAAGATACTAGAATGCTTGGCCATTTGCTTCTCCAGTTTATTTTACAGATGAGAAAACTGAGGCAAATAGGATTAAATGACTTGCCCAGGGTCACATAGCTAGTAAATATCTGAGACCATATTTGAACTTAGAAAGATTAGTCTTCCTGACTCCAGGCCTGGAGGGCTAGTGGCCATGCACTATCTGGTTTTTTTTTTTTCCATTGCGCCACCTAGGGACATCCCTAAATTTAGACTAAATTCTAATAGCCATGTTTATATGTAGAATTTATATAAATTCTTATGGTAATGCATTCCCTATGTTACTATCCATGATTAACATAAAGACCCTAGTGATCATCTGTGTCAACCCCTTCAACCTGTAAATAGACCAGAGAAACAAAATTACTTGCTTAAGATCTCCCAGGTACTAAGTTATTTCTGACTTCAACGCTCTTTTCACTAAAGAATGTAACCTCATAACATCACCTCACACTTAAGGAAAAATTACCTTTAGTTTCTTTTTACTTGTCCTAAAACTAGAGAGGCATCATAGTATAATCAAGAATGCTGGATTTGGGGTCAGAGGAGCTGAGTTTGAATTATTGTTATACAAATTAGTATGTGAACACACACAAGTCACTTCACTTTCCTGGACCTCAGTTTCCCCCATATATAAAATAATGGGGTTAGGTCATACAATGACAAAATCAAAACTGGACAGAACTTAGATTTTGAAGGGACCTCAACATCCACCTAGTTTATTACATACTCAGAAGTAATACCCACTAAATCCCCACTGTGGCATAGCCCAGCACCTCTTCCACTTTTGGACAATAACTGTTAAGAAATTATTGAGCATAAATTGCCTTCTTTGTAACTTCCATCCATTGCCCTATGTTGTTAGGTCAAACAGGAAATGTAATCTCTCTTCCCTATGACACCCTTTCAGATGCTTGAACCCTGCTGTCATGTCTCACATAGCCTTCCTTTCACATGGGATGATCACTAGGGTCCCTTCCAGACCTAAATCTATGATTCTGTGACCTATTCCCTTCCCCCTCCAAACAGAGAAGCTCATTGACTTCCTTCCAAACTAAGAGACTTGACAAGAGAAAGCCAAATTTTTGAGGGATCCATTAATTTCCTAAAAAAAAAATACTGGAAAAATGTTGTCTTAGAAGACAGCTAAGCGGCACAGTGGATAGAGCTCTGGGTCTAGAGTCAGAAAGAGCAGAGCTCAGATTTGACCCTTACTTGCAGTGTGACATTGGATAACTCTGTTTACCTCATTCTCTTCATGTGTAAAAAGGGGATAACAATAATAATAATAGCACCTACATCTCAGGGTTGTTGTGAGAATCAAAGGAGATAATAAATGTAAAACATTTAGCCCAGTGCCCGGCACACAGTAAGGAATATATAGATGTTAGCGATTGATAACAATATTAATATTGTTGCTTATTACAAGCCTATTCATTAAACATAATCCTTTAAAATATATTTAATTATAATGACCATAAAATTGCAAATCTTGTTCTTGGAAATCATGTTCAGCAAACAATAATTTTTAACTTCCTGTCTGGGTCTCAGTTCATAAAGAGAGCATAGTGTGTCAGCCCCAGTGCCATATCAGGGTATTAATTCCAGCAGGCTGCCAGCAATAGCGTGTTTCTTTGGTACTTGTCTCCAATTGACAAGGCATAATTAACCTAAGTGTTACTCTGAAGCTGAATATTTTATTCTATGAAGATCTACGAAAGAAAATGAACTTAGTGATTGGTCTGTTTGATCCTTCTCCAGTCAAGCATTTATTGACTACCTCATGAGCTCAGCCTTGCACTAGTCAATAGAAAACACAAAAGAAGACACAATACTTACCCTAAAATGATTCTGAGTTGTGTGGAAGAGGCAAAACTTACACACAAAAAGCAATTAGAGAACAATATGATACGATATCAATAATACAGGACATCATTGCATGCTTCTGACTTGAAATCCAAAAAAAAAAATCTCAGCAAACTAGAATAATGGATCAAATCTAAAAAAATGAAATGTGGTAGTGATATATGTAAAGTCACCTACACAAAGGTTCAAAGAATGGACTGTATAAGATGGGAAAGATATCGATAGCAATCCACATTTTTGAAAAAAAAAGACTCAGGAGGGGACAGCTAGGTGACGCAGCTAGGTGATGCAACTAGGAGTCAGAAGGAACTGAGTTCAAATATCACCTCAAACACTGACTTGACATTTACTAACTGTGTGACCCTGGGCAAGTCACTTAAACCCAACTGCTTCACAATAAACAGATACATAGATAGATACATAGATAGACGAATGAATGAATGAATGGATAGCTAGATGATAGATAAATGAATGCACAAATAAATAACTGAAAATTTAAAACATACAGGAATTTTATAGAACTGCAAACTTCATATGAGTGTAGCATGACCAATTAATAGACATATATTTGTATATGTGTGTGTATGGACACACACACACACACGCACACACACACACAGAATGAAAGAGACAACAGCCCCAGTACGTTCTCTTCTTGTCAGACAGTACTTAGAGGATCAAGTCAAGTTCCGTGGGTCCATTTTTTGGAGGGGAGGGACAATGACAGACCAAAAAGAGGAATACATTACACGTAGATGTTTAAGAAATGTTTGTTGAATTAAGGAATTAACCAAAATGGTTACTGGACTTGTCAGTCCTCATCTTGCTATGGAGGATTGGATGAAACAACAAGAAATGCTTAACTTTATCGGGAGAGGACTTATAGAGAGCATGATGCACTCCTTGAAGTATTGGGGGTGGAGGGGAGGCTATCACATGGAAGATGGGTTAGGCTTATTTTGCTTAGTCCAAAAGGTCAGAACTAAACTTTTAAGTTTGCAAAACACTTTACATGTATTATCTCAACTGATCCTCAAAATAACCCTACAAAATCTGTCTGTTTTCTATAAGTAATTTAGGGAGTACTTTCTATTAATATTTCTCTCCTCCTTCCCCTCCCTTCTCCACTCCTGTCTTCTTTTGTCTGTTTCCTCTTTCCTTCTCTCCTTTGACAAACAACCATTTTTCCATCCTCCAAAAAAGATTCCTATCTTCACTGGAATTATTTCTATTTGTATTTTCAGAATTTAGTTCCTGAACACTTCTTATTTTATTGGGTTGACTTCCCCTATAGCCATAGGCATGCATAGAGGCATGAGTCAAATGGGTCAACATACTGTCACAACAGTACATAGTATACAACCTACACACCTGGCCCATGTCCTTTGTGTGTCTATCCTTGCAGTATTTTAGGGAAGATGGTTTTGCCTTATTCTATCTCTGAATACTTTGAAATCTCTTACTAAATAAATCTAGAACGTACATGAGAGTATACTTGGTTTTTCTCTCCCACAAATTCTGAGATTAAGTGGTCACTTCCCACCAAGGATCCCATCATGTCTAATTCAGCAACCACTTCCTCTTTGAAGTGACATGGGAAGAGTTTATCTCTTGTTGACTCTCTTTGAAGTAGGAAATTAATTAAGCCATTGACTATAAGTGGGAAAAGAGGGTGTGTGGTTGGGAACTTGAAGAGATAGGAAAGGGTTTGGAACAGTCCCTAATGGGAATGAAAGAAATCAGGAGGAATAGAGGAGGAGGACTGCCAAGCATCAATGAAGGTCTCTGTGTCTCTCTGTCTCTATGTCTCTGTGTCTCTGCCTATCTCTGCCTGTCTCTCTGTCTCTGTCACTCTCTCTGTCTCTCTGCCTCTGTGTGTGTATCTGTCTGACTCTCCTCTCTCTCTCTCTCTCTCTCTCTCTCTCTCTCTCTCTCTCTCTCTCTCTCTCTCTCTCTCTCTATATATATATATATATATATATATATATATATATATATATATATATGCCTGTCTCTGTCTTTCTGTCTGTCTCTACCCCTGTCTCTGTCTCTCCATCTCTCTCTCCTTCCTTCTCCCATACCATATCTGTCTTCCTTTCTCCCTGCTTTTCCCACCCCACCACCTTTTATTTGAATATGCTATGGAAATTAAAGTGGTTTTTTTTTTGTTGTATTTATGGAATAACATGTTATATTCTCTGTTCTTAATTTAAAAACATACGAATGGGCTGTTTTCTGCTTTTCTTTCAGAAACTTAAAGAAAGTCTTCAATAGGATTTGTTTTTTGTTGGACTTAGTGATTGGTCTGTTTGATCCTGTTATTTTCAAATTCTGTGAGGGAAAAATAAAGAGGGAGGGACAGGTTCTCCATCCCTGCTTTGATTGAATCATGTTAGATTGAGGTTTTTTTTCTATTAGAATATACAAGCATCAGGAAAAATCTGTCCAATTAAAAACTAGAAATGACCCTCAAGTGTCCATTAAATTTTAAATCCTTATATGCAATATATAGATTGGTGGCTGCCAATAACACATGGTCCATGTACAGAAAGATTTCTCTTCTTAAACAGATTTAATTAATGATTCTTAAATTTATTTAATACTACTTCTAATCTGGTCTTATATTGCTCTCATAAGAAAGGACAGTAAGAAAAGGTTCTATTTCTAACCCTTACACATTACAAGGATGACTACCAATGGTTTGTTCCCATCTTTTCAAAGTCTATTTTTAAAAATAAATCCAAATTTAAACCTTTCACCTAAGTCATGATACTTTTCACTGGGATAGATAGAGCCTCCAACTGCAACACCCAGTGGTGTGATCCTGTCAGCTCTCACAGCTTTTAGAGGGCTCTGTCAGATACGTATTGGGATTGGGAAAACTCCCAGGGATACCCAGGTACTACCGGTGTACACAGTTTTTGTCATGACTTAGAGCAGATGTAAGAAGCATATGGTCCTCTGACAGAAAGACACACTCTTCCTTGTAGTTATGTCTACACAATGCCAAAACATCTGGTGGAGTCAATAAAATTTCTGTCAATCCAGCTGTTTGGTAAAGTACAGACACAACATCTGGAATACTGATTGAACTGTTGTTCTGTCACTTTTCAGACATGTCGACCTTTCATGACCTAATTTAGGGTTTTCTTGGCAGAGATACTGGAGCGGTTTTGCCAGTTCCTTCTCCAACTCATTTTACAGATGAGGAAACTGAGGTAAACAGGGTTAAATGACTTGCCCAGGATCTGAGGCCAGATTTTAATTTAGGAAAACAAGTCTTTCTGACTCCAGGTCCAGAACTCTATCCACTGTGCCACCTAGCTGCCCTGCTGATTGAATAGATCAGATCTTTTTTGAAGAAACAGCATAGTACTTGGAAAGAACACTGTATTTGGAGCCAGATGATCTGGATTCAAATCCCAGCTTTGCCACTTACTACCTGTCTGACCTTAGGCAACTCTCTTAACTTCTCTGGGCCTCCATCATCTAAAACTGAAAGAATGGGATTAAATGAGCTCTAAGCTACCCTGCGGAGCTAAATCTAAAGGTCTATTGATGTATATTCTTGGAGTCAGCCTGCACCAAGACTTCAACCCAGTATTCTTGAAATTATTCTACAAGAGGACCATTCTGTAGGAAGCTCTCATTCAGAAAGGCTATTTCCCTCACGTTTTATTTTCACACATCTCCAAGGCATAAATTAGAGTTCATTTAAAGTCATAGGAGCTAAATTTTGAAAGGACTTTGGATAGAGATCACCAGTCTCTCCTTCACTTTATTTTCTAGATGAATACTGAGGCCCAGAGGAATTACATGACTTGAGTTCAAGGTCTTCCACCTAATAAATAGTAGTTGGCATTTGAATTGAGGCCCTTTGACTCCAAACCCAGTGGTCTTTCCTCCCCATATGCAATGCTGTCTCTTGGTGGGATTATAAATAAGACTTAAAGTTTGGAGGTGGGAGGTCTAAAGTGGTTCTCCATGAAGAGTGAGGATAGCCTAGATTTTGGTTTTAGGAATTAGGGAAGCCCAAAGAGAGATATTGTGTAATTCAGAGCTAAATGAAAAGGAAGAAAAAAAGGGGGTTGTGGGCATGATGAGATAAACAGATTGGTTTAAAGCTCAGATCTAAGAAATTGGAATAAAAGTTGCCCAAAGTGTAGGATCAATACTCTAAATGACTGAGTGAATAAACAAGAATATTAATGGAGAATCAGAGAACTGAAAAAAAATGTAGAACTCATCTGACTCATTCACTTAATTTATTAAGAAGGAACTTAATTTATTATTAAGGACCCCAAAGAAATGCAGTGGTAGAGCTAAGACTAGAACCCTAGATTCCAATGCATTGTTCACTGTCTTTAATAACTAACATGTAGGTGAGGATAAATGGACTTATGTACAGTAATGGTCTTATATACTTACATAAGTATACTTATATACTCCTCTGAAAGTTGTAGTCTTATCACTTATTTTCCATAAAAATATGTTTATCAATCAACAAGTAATTATTAAGTGCCTCACATGCCAGTTCCTCTGCTAGTAACTGGAAATACAAAGACAAAAAGGAAAATAGTCCTTGCCTTCAAGGAGCTTATAGTCTAGCCAAGAGAAATGTAAAAACAGAGAAAGACATATACAACAATAGATATGAGACAAGGGGTAAGGAGGAGCATTAGACATTTCTGAATCTATAGGTTATTTTACAGACAGTGAAAAGTTCTCACTGATACAGGAACTCCCTTCAATTGTGCAGATCCACCCAATTGTGCCTTCTAATGCTGTGCAATCCATGTTTGTTCTCTCTCATAAATCCTCTAGAGTATATGACTTCCTCTGGGTCTTTTAACATTATGTGGGTACCAGAGTAGTACTGGGGCTGTCCATCAGTTCTGCCTTGATCTTGCTATGTAACCAGCCCACATCTTCTGAGAGTTCATTGTTGGTGATATCCTGAACATCACTTCTCGGCTTTGGAACATACTTTATAATTTAGACTTGTGGAATCATATAGTTAGACAGAAACTTAGAACGGTAAGGAATATTCCATTTTACAGATGAGAAAATTAAGACTGAAAGTGAAATAGCTTGTCGCAAGACCCATACTATAGCTAGCAAATGGAAGATCACGGACTAGACTCCAAATTTCTTGACTTTCTGTCCAGGGATCCTTCCATCCCACCACAATTTTCTACCAAATCAGGAGAACGTGAAATTGCATGTTGGTTTACATTGGTTTACATATTGGTATGTCCATCATAACCCAAAAAACGGAGGTTAAATTTACATAGTACAATATAAGAAGAGCACTGACTGGAGTTAGAGGAACTGGATTCAAGTTTCAGCTCTGATTCTTATCATATGTGTAAACTTGGGTAAGTCACTTAACGTGCATAGACCTCAGTTGCTTCATCTTTAAAATGCAAGGACTGGACTAGGTGACCTCTGAGGTTCATTAGAGCTCTAGGCCTGTGATCATACAAACTCTAGCAGGAAAGAGGAAGAAACAGGAGAGAGAGAGAAACAGAGAGAGAAGGAGAAGAAGAAGAAGAAGAAGAAGAAGAAGAAGAAGAAGAAGAAGAAGAAGAAGAAGAAAAAGAAGAAGAGGAAGAAGGAGGAGGAGGAGGAAGAGGAAGAGAAGGAGATGGAGGAGAAGAAGAGAAGAGAAGAGAGAAGAGAAGAGAGGAGAGGAGACATGCAAAAAGAGAGAGAGAAGGAAGAGGAGAAGAAAGAAGAAGGAGGAAGAGAAAGAGGAGGAGGAGGACAGGAGAAGAGGGAGAAGAATAGACAGATGTGCACATACAGAGACAAAAAGTGAGGGAGAAAGCAGGAGAGCAGAAATTACTAACTTCTACTAAGTTATAGATACTGATAAAGCTAATAAAAACCTACAAGAAAAGAAATTTTATTGCTGGGCTCTTCCCTTAAAACAAGCAGATAAATCCTAGAGAAAATTGCGAAGCAGATGGTTTGTCTTCCTAGTCTTTTCCCTAATTCTAATCATCCTTCTCCCCATACCACCCCCATTATAACCCCCACTGGAATCTCCTCTTTTCTCCTTTGAGTGCCCAGTGTCCACATACTATCTCTGAACCAAAGGCAGCTCTCAAGAACAAAATCTGAATTCTTTTGCACTAAAATGAGAATGTCTAATTGCAAGTTAAAGTATTATCCCTTCCAGGAGAAATTATCTTTTAACAGGGATAAAAGCCCAGAGTCTAAGACTAAAGCTTATTACGCAAAATTTCAGTCATAGTTTAAAAAGCAGTTTTTGTTTTGCTTTGTTTTGTTCTGCTTACTGACAGACCTTCCCAGAGTTCCTGAAATCACAGGCATTTGACTATTCACAAGGCCAGTTTTGGCCCTGGTCCTAGCCCTATGTTCTGGGACAGGAGGACCAAGAGTCAATTTAATCAATCAATAAACATCAATTAAGCCCCTACTCTGTTCCAGACACCATCCTAAGTGGGGAGGATACAAAGAAAGGTAAGAGACAGTTTCTGATCACAAGGAACTCACAGTCTAATAGTGAAAACAACAGCAAATAACTGTGTACAAACAAGATATAAACTAGATAAATTGGAGATAATCAATAGAGGTAAGGCATTAAAATGAGAAGAATTAGAAAAGATTTTTTGTAGGAAATGGGACTTTAGCTATGAAATGAAGGAATCCAAGGAAGCCAGGAGGTAGAGATGAAGGAGAGAATTCCCAGCATGGAGGACAGCCAGAAAAAATACCTGGAGTGCAAAGATAGAGTGTCTTGGTCAGGAACAACAAGAAGACCAGAAATCTACATGGCATGTGAAGGGAAGGAGAAAGAAGGTGGAAGAAGGTGGAGGATAGCAAGCTATGAAAGGCTTTAAATGCCAGAGGATCTTATATTGGATCCTCAGATGATAGGCAGTCAGTAGGGTAAATTGATTTGGGGGACTTTGGGAAGGGAGAGAGTGACATGATCAAATCTGGACTTTAAGACAATCACTTTGGTAGTTGAATGAAAGAAAGAGTGAAGTGGGAAGAGACCTAAGAGGGGAGGCCAACCAGCAGATTTTTGCAATACTCTAGTTATGAGGTGATAGGGGCCTATACCAGAGCGGTGGCAGAGCCAGAGATGAGAAGGTAGCTTATGTGAGAGAGGTATAAAGGTAAAATGGACAATGGGGCAAGGTAGCACAGTAAATAGAATTCCTGCTGTGGAGTCAGGAAGATCTTAATTAAAATCCAGACTCAGATATTTACTAGCTGTGTGACCCTGCGCAAGTCACTTAACTCTGTTTGCCTCTTTCCTCATCTGTAAAATGATCTGGAGAAAAAAATGGCAAATCACTCTAATATCTTTACCAAGAAAATTTCAAATGGGGGAATGAAAAGTCAGATACAACCGAAAAATGGTGAACCAAAAAAAGGAGACTCTTTGGCACTAGACTGGATGGGTTCGGATAGAGTGGGATAGAATGAGAGACAGTGAATGAACTAGACCAGATATTTGCTCAGGTCCCTTCTAGTTTAGGATCCATGATGAGGACAATGATTCTACACAGGATCATTGTGAGAGTACTTAAAACCTCCAAAATACTATTCAAATGTGTAAATATTATAATAATGTATGGAAAAGTTAGATTTTTTAAAAATCCCTCTAGCTCCTTTCAAGGTACAAGAAAATGAAAAGCTGAAACATATCCTTTCACCAACTAAAAAATATCTGGGGCTGACCTTTCCCCTTCAGAGGGATTAAACCTTAAAACTTCATGCCTAATATAAAAATGTAGTTGTCAAAGGAGTCAACATGGTACTAAGCTGGGAAAATATACCCAAAATTAAACTGAACAATAATATTTGGGAAAGCCAAGAAAAATGTACACAGTGAAAGGTGTTGGCAACTTTCTTAATTAAATCTGGCATTTAGAGTATTACGTTCATAAAGCCACGGATCAGTGGAAAGAGAACTAGATCTAAAGTGAGAGGAATTGACCTTGGGTGAGTCATTCAATTTCTCAGGATTATTTCTTCATCTGTGAGATATAGGAGCTTGGACTATACAAATTCTAAAGTCCTTTCTGACTCTAAATCTATGAAAGATTCATAGATCCTTAGCACCATAAATTTTGAGCTAGAAGGGACTATCTGGTCTAGTGCTCACTCTTGGTCCTCCTGACCAACCCCACCTTATTTTGCAAATGAGGAAACTGAGAAGAGAGAAGAAAGAGAAAGAAGGAAAGAAGGAAGGAAAGAAGGAAGGAAGGAAGGAAGGAAGGAAGGAAGGAAGGAAGGAAGGAAGGAAGGAAGGAAGGAAGGAAGGGAAGGAAGGAAGGAAGGAAGGAAGGAAGGAAGGAAGGAAGGTAAAAAAGTAAGAAAAGAGGGAGGAAGAATGGGAAAAAGGGAGGAAAGAGGGAAAGAAAGGAGAAAAGAAGAACTTATTAAGCACCTACCATGTATCAGGCATTATGCTAAGTGTTTTACAAACATTAATTCACTTGATCCTCACAACAACCCTGGGAGGTAGGTACTATTATTAACCCCATTTTCCAGTTGAGAAAACTGAGGCAGACAAAGGTTAATCAACTTGCCCATATCCATATTGATAAAATACTACTGAGATGGGACTCAGATTTAAGAGCACTAGGCCTGGAGTCAGGAAGAATTGAGTTCAGTTGCCTCCAGTACTTAATAGCTGTGTGATACTGGATAAGACACAAAATCTCTTACATAACTCAGTTTCCTCCTCTGTAAAATGGATTTAATACTAGCACTTACTTCCCAGGGTTGCTGTGAGGATCAAATGAGATAATATTTGTAAAGCATTTTGCAGACCTTAAAACACTCTATAAGAGCTATTATGACTCAGCATTTATGGATACATGCATTGTCAAACCTACCAATCAGAATGAATCATTAAAACACACAATGATCCAACCCACTTGACTCTCTTAATGTAGCCCTCCACTTTTAGGGAAGTGAGATCAGTTTTTTGGATATCTTAAAAATACACCAAATAATGAAGCTCATATTTTTGCCCTATGTATATTTAGAAGTAAACAAATGAAAAGTGACATAAGTAAGCACCAGCAGACGTTGCTCCAGCTAGTAACCAATTATTCTGGCGCAGCACAGGTCCCAGGTTAAATGGAGCCTGCATGCAGTCAAGTTAAACTCATGTTGAAGGGAAATATTTGCAGTGCAAATGATGGACGTGAGACCATGGAAGGTTTGGACTGGTGACTTGAGACTGTGGAGGAAATGTAGAAAACCCATGCTTTGTATGTTTTGAGAAAACATTTCCCCAGAGGGAAAATAAGGTACCTTAGAGGTCAAAGAAAATGAACCACAGGATTGTGTAAATAGAGACAAGTACTCAGTCTGCATTTTATTCAACGGGATAAGCCACTGATTCTATCTTTTCAGTGTTGTTGTTCAGTCATTTAAGATTCCTCTTGACCCCATTTAGGGTTTTCTTGACAAAGATACTAAAGTGGTTTGGCATTTCCTTCTCCAACTCATATTTACATATGAGGAAACTGAGGTAAACAGTTAAGTCACTTGGCCACGATCACACAGCTAATGTCTGAGGCCAGGTTTGAACCCAGGAAGTTGAGTCTTCCCGACTCCAGGCCCAGTACTCTATACACTTTGCCACCTAATTGCCCTATCTTGCCAGGGGCCTCCTCATTTTTGTGGGGGATGGGGTTGAAGCTTTTTAGAGACTTCTGTCCCTACTAAGATATTCTAATGAAATTAACTAGAGATCTCCGGCCCCAGCAAAATGTTCTGATAGAATTAAATACAGAGAAAACCTCCCTTCTGGAATAAAACCTGATCTATGACAACCCCTGAAACTCCAAGGTTAAGATATTCTCGCCTAAAAATCACCTTATACTCTGTCCCTTGCAGTCAACTTCCTAAATAAGAAAAGTGGATGATCAGCCTCAACTAAGAGGTTCCTTTTGCTGCCAGGAACATCACTGTAAGGTTGTATAAAAACCCTATATTTTGTGTATCTCTGTTTTTGTAGTTACTTTCAAACTGGCAACTGCCCAACAGTTGGTGGTAATTAATCTTATCTTCTAACCTGGCCTTCTCACATGTTGAGCTCTAGTCCAATGCACCAATGTGAAAGGAATTACACTCTGGAAGCATTTTAGGACCAGGGTTTTGAGTAATTCCACAAGAATTAAAGGTAAAGGAGAACAAGGAAGAGACAGATATGAACAAGGAGGATAGAAAAAAATGAATGTGGAACTGGAGGAGAGATTTCACTTTGCTGTGTCTCACTTCTATATGGATAGCACTTGGCTTCCACCTATTAATGTAGTATCAATGTCACCCATGACCCAAGGGGCACAAGAGACTCCTCTCCCACCATAGACTCCTCTAGATTTACAAGGAATAGGTTCAGTCCTGGAGAACTCTGACCCCAAAGAGAGGGAATCAGGCTTTTCTTATTTTTTAGCTCATGATACTCCCATTCCAGGGGAAAACTCCAGGGAAAAATTTCTTAAATAAAGTTTGGGTTTGCTTCATGTCTATAATATCCCCAAAAACAATTACTAGAATCCTTTCTAGAGAAGTGACTCAGTGTGTAAATAGGTATCATGTACAGGACAGCTATTTATTTCCTCTAGACAAAACAAACAATTAGGGCACAAAAGACTTATAAGCATGCCTCAACAAATATGGAGCACCCCACCCTGGGAGCACTTCTCAAAATCCCTGGCACTAAGGAGCTAGGTCCCCAGAATGCAGTGGTTGCTTCTCTTTTCATGGTTCTATCATCAGGTAATCCTGAGAGGCTCCCAGATCTTGAACCATGTTCAAGAACACCGAGGAGTAACCTGCTTGGCCCAGTCCAGCAATGAATTGACCTGGCAGCTGCGACATCAGGCAAGGAAGTGACTCATTCATTGGTTATGCCACACCCAGAAGTGAACTTGCTGAGGACTCTGAGAAGAAAAAGGATGTTCAGAATCAGGCTCCTCATCAAAATTGACTGTCCTGGCTGCCGGCAACCAACTCCAGTTACCAGACCTCTGATGAACTCTTCCTTTGAAATTCACAAGACAGTGACTAGGTCCATCGCACCTCCTAAAATCAGGAAAGGATAAAAGAAAGAGGCCCAAGGTAACTACAATCCTCTGTATTTGAAAGCTGAGATCTTCCCATGAAACCTTTCCTACGCATGTTCAGTTCTGCTCAGCATCTACTGAGTCATCAAGCCTTCCAGTTCCTCAGCCAGTCAGGAGACTTCCTTTCATCCTAGTGGCTCCAGGCTCTTAGTCACTCATGACTGGAAACTAGATCTCCTAAGTTCTACTTGTTAGATTGGCAGCAAGCAGAGAATGTTGTACATGCTCCATATAACCTAGCAGAAAGGAAAAAAAATCTCTCATTGGTCAGTATCTCATTACATATATTTAAAATATGAAACAACCCATAACAAAAGACTAGCAGGAATCCATAAATATATACCAAACACACACACACACACACACACACACACACACACACATACAACACTCTTAGAACATAAAGAAGCCAAACTCCTGAGAGATTTGTGGCCATTTGGATATGCAGGAGGAAAAGGAGGAGGAGGAGAAAAAGGAGAACAAAAAGGAGGAGAAGGGTAGAAGGAGGGGAAAAAAGAAGAGGAGGGAGAAGAGGAGGAGAAGGAGGAGGAGAAGGAGGAGTAGAAGAAGAAGATAGTTTTAAGAAGCAGTCCTACTTTGCAACCAGCAACCAAACCCCTTCATGACTCCAGATGGCTAGATTTCACAAGGTACCTAGCTACCAAAGCTGGAAACATCTGAGAATATTGGTCACTAATGATAAAGGAAAGAAATACAAGTCAGAATAGGAAGCTAGGGGTGTGAGATTCAGTCTGGGGCTCACTCAGGAATGTATATTCACTTGCTGCCATGTGCATGCAGCTGCCATAGGTATAGCTGAGGAAGTGGGAGAGATATCTTTGCCCTCAGTGAAAGACAGAGGGAGAGATTTAGGGATGTTATGTTGGAAGGAGAGACAAAGGGGTGGGGGAAAGAGACAGACAGAGATGGAGAGAGGCAGAGAGATGGAATCCTTAGTCTCTTTTTAAGCATACCAAGCAGACAATCCTTCCTGACTCAATCAACATCCTCTCTGGAAGAGACATTCCTCTCCCCATGCCCATTTTGAGGACTGAGGGACCAATCAGGATCCTCTAGTCATGCATGTCCCCTAAGCAAGAAGCCAGAGTAATGTGTTTTCTTTTAGAAATTTAAAAACATTATTATGAGAAAAGGTCCATAACCTTCACTAGACTGCCAAAAGAGTTCTTTATACACAAACAGTATAAGAACTGCTGGCTAGTGCTTCCAGATGCTTAAAAAGCAACACACATTTCTGACTCTGAAACTTTACTCATTCCATGTCAGAGGCATTAGCTGCAGGAAGCCAAGATGTCATTGGGCCCATGCCATCAGACAGCAAGGTCTTCTTTTATGAAGACACAAAGAGTTTAGCATTTGAGCTCAGATAGGTCATAGAATCTTTTCTGTTCCCATCTTGCAGTACTACGCCACCAAGCATAAGGAATGGAGCTCAGTGGTCTCATATCCTCCTGGGACTGAAGGAATTGGGGGGAAATGCAGGATGCAGTACGCATCACTTAGCTTAATTCCTTGCTGTTTACCTTGAATTCTATTTTAAGAAAATGTTCTTTTGCCTTAGTGTGATGTCACTTGTTTAATTCTGACTTGAGAATCTGGGGGAATTCAATGAGAAAAAGAAGCTCATGAGCACTGCTCTTGAATAGCTAATGGACCCAGAGAGGTGCTAGGAACCTGAATGTGGCAGGGAAGCATGATGCCTAATTGAATATCATTTTCCTAACTAACAATAGATCTGTTATACCAATAGATTCTTATTAGTTCTCTCCTTTTTCCCATAGATGGAATTACTTTATCTGTAGAATTAGGTACCTCCAATTCAACCTTCTGGACTTATCCCCTGATAGCTCCAAGATCTTAGGTTGTGAAGCTAATCAAAATCTAAGTTTATCATGTGTGAGCAATAGCTCTTTTAGGTCATTGACTAGATATATGACTATAGGAAGAAAACAGGCTATCCACAGAGATTTATTATTAGTGAATTAATTAATTGGGATCATATTTATACTACCATCAAATAATCATTGGTTAAATGAGAGTTCCCCCATATTGCATAAAGATTTATCAAATTCACTACTTTGTGTCAATAAGAAATAATTTGTTTGATTTTCAATTGTGTATGAATTTTACCAAGTAAAAGCCCAGCCCTCAATCAATATTTTCACAGAATGACTAATTCCCAGGAAGGTGTAAGGTCTGCCTTAAGTTAACTAATTATTCTACTCAAGAATGTCAGGGCATCCTGAAAGAAAGAATTAGCAAATGCTTGGCCAATATTTACAGAACTATATCATTCTTAGACAGAGACATCTTAGCAGAATGAAAAGAGAACTGGCCTTAGAGTCAGGAAGATCTGGCTTCAAATCCTCGCCTTGTCTCCCATTGGCTACATGACCCCTGGACAAGTCATTTACGGTTCAGTTACTCTCTAAGCCTGTAAGTTGCAGAGAAGGTGCCAACATGCACTGGTAGAAGTCTCTTCTGGGAATTCCCAGTCCCAATGAAATAAGCCTACCTTAATAAATGGAAGTGTGTGTATATGATTGAAATTCTATGAAAACATTTTAATTTGTATTTCCCTATTGTGTGAAGGCAAATGAAAGAGATAAAATAATACCATAGGATCATAGACTTAGGTTAGGAGGAATTTTAGAGACCATCCAGTCCTAAGCCCCCATTCCAGATGAAGTAACTGAGGCATAGATAAGTAAGGAAGCTTCTGAGGTTGGATTTCAACCCAAGTCTTCCTGACTCCAGGCCTACCCCTATTCATTACACCAAAAGCATCAAACATGCAGCTTGAGGCCAGATACTCCAGTAGCCTGAGCCAGATTAAAATGTAATTGAGAAACATTGAACAAAATAAATCAGAAATATAATAGAACAAAGAAAATGTTAATATGTGGGGGTTTAAACCAACATGTACAGGTAGGGATCCTTATGTATAATTTAGTGGTCCTTTTCTGTTTGAACTTGAATTTCTGCTTCTCAATGTAGAAATGACTGTGGCTGTGGCATAATGTGTTTTCAAAGGCAAAACAAAGCATTTTCGCACTCAAGGCAAAGAGATCTAAATATCAAATCAACTTAGTAATTCATGATGTAAAAATAAAACAAAAAATATTTTAAGCACATTCAGTTGGGTGGATTCTCTCCCAGGACAAAGGCCCACTATCTGCTGGTAGACCCCAATACTGACCCTGTGGGGAGACACTGAGACATACCATGTAGATAGGGAAGGAAACAGAGAATCCAGGATACCACTGTGGGGACCCTAGGACTACATAAGGGTGAGACTGAGAAAACTTCTGCCTCATGAGGGTAACATTAAGTGGCTGGGTTAGAGTTCACCTGAGAGCAAAGGGACACCTACATGTAACTTCCTAGGCTTATTCATTATTCTTGCTGCCTGTATTGCTGAGTCAACATGTAAGTATAACATTTTTAAACTGTATCACTTTTAAAATCATTCTTTTACATTTTTATTCCCTCTAAATCCTAGTGTCCCAGAACAAAAGTCTAGTGACCCTGCCTTACTTATGGGATGTGTGTATGTGTGTGTGTGTGTGTGTGTGTGTGTGTGTGTGTGTGTGCATGTGCCTGACCTAAATCTAACACTAACCCAAAAATGTGTGTGTGTGTGTGTGTGTGTGTGTGTGTGTGTGTAATAGGCAGAGATCTAGAAGGAAAATTATATGCTGTTTATCTGATTCCATTTTTGTTGAGCAAGGACACCTTTTTTTTTTCAGTTCAATTATGAGATCCCAGTCACTATGTGTTCCAGGGATATTTACTGTGAAAACTTTGCGTACATCTTAGCAATCCTTGCAACATAGACAGTAACATTCTATACCTTACTTCACTCCTAAACTCTTTATAGCAAGTTAATTTTTCTTGTTTTGTTTTACGGGCCATTGTGCTTTCTAATATAGGCTGGATAAAGCCTAACAGTGTAATAAGGTAAAATTTGTCCCATGGTACCAGTAAAGGCCTCACTATTCAACTGGGCCCTCTGCTCACAGCTCTGTGATTGCTGTTATATAGGCAGGATATGATAAGCTTAATGAATCCTTTAATTATTTAAACTTTCAGATGCAAAAAAAAAAATGGTAATATTTCAAACTGTTTTTAATGTTAGAGAAAGTACAATAAATTATTCAACTGTGTACATCTTTTTCTTGACTCCTCTGGGATTACTGGAAAGTCAAATCAAATCATCTGATTGGACACACCAGTTAATAAGCTTATGTTACATTTTCATTCAGTGGTCTAAAGCCTGCTACACTACTGTTACAGTAATAGTCTTTAAAAATATCTTTTGTGACTACCTATACCAAGCACTGATTCAAGTAGAATTCTTTGAGGATAGAAATAATGAATGTTTTAGGTTTGTTGGTTTGCTTAAGAAGCTAAGTGAAAGTGATCAGAACCATCTGACTTTCTGACAATCTTCCCCAAAAGAAAGAAAAACTTAGAGCTCTCAGTGTTGCCACTAATGTCAATTTTTCTTGGCTGGCTCCTACCTAATATAAATGTTTATCCTGAAGAGAAGAAGGCTCATGGGGAACACAATAGCCATGTTCAAGCATCTGAAAGGCTGTCATATGTTCTGATTGGTCCCAGAGGGCAGAACCAGAAGTAATGGAGTGGAAGTTGGAAAGAGATCCATTTAAGCTAAATATCAGGAAAAATTTCCTGACAACCCAGAACTGTCCAAAAATGTCTCTCTGGACATCTCCTCTATAGCCTCACTGATTGGTTTTCCTACCCTGAGATCCCACTCTCCTAATTGGTGACTGCCTCTCCCAAACTAGTACTACAGGAATAAGATCTCTCTCAAGAACTTTGGATTTGACTGTGCAACATGGGAGACACTGCCACAGGACCGCTCAGCATGGCGTGCCCACATAAGAAAAGGTGCTGTGCTCTTTGGGCAAAGCAGAATTGAGACAGCACAAAGTAAATGCAGGATGCGCAAATTTGGGATATCTACCCCAAATATTCAAATGAACTATCTGTGCCCAACCTGTGGTAGAGCATTCCGAGTTCATATTGGTCTGATCAGCCACAGTCAGAAACACTGAAATTTCACTTTACAATGGCGATGTCATTTTGGTCCTCTTCGAAGACAAAGGACAGCCACCAACCAACTACAGGAATATCCTCAGTCATGCTTCACTTCACTCCAGAATGTCCAGTCACCTCTTCTATAACTTTACCAACCACCTTATTCTCAAACTCCCCTTCCCCACTCCCAGGTCTTGAAAATGAACCATGATCAACTCAACTCTTCAATTATTCCTTGATGGGAATTTTTAGTGTACTCCCTGAACCAAAGTGCCTCTTCCTGATCACTGCTCCCATTGAGTCTTGTTTTCCCCATTAGAATAGAAGATCCTTGTGATCAAAAGCCTTTGCTTTTTGTATTTAAATATCTAACTTTTAGCCCATGCTTTGCTGTACCTAGCACTAAATAAAATTATTTTTCATTCATTCATTTACTCAAGAGGTGGTGGGTTCCTCCTCTTGAGAAGACTGCAAACCAAGCTTGGTTAAACACTTGGTGGCATGTTATAGTGAGGCTGAATTAGATTGCTACTAAGGTACCTTCCAACTCTTAAATTCTGTTATTTTGTGACCCAACTCTGTCTAGAAACACTTCCCTAACATCCTCAAGTCCATAGTATCTGCCTATATCCTCTGATATGGCCATCTCCTTTCATTGAAGGAGCCTAGGAATCAATAAAGTTTCAATTAATGCTTTTCCAAATGTCAACCAGGGGTGGGGAACCTACAGCCTTGAGGCCACATGTAGCCTTCTAGGTCCTTGGGTGTGGACTTTTGACTAAGTTCAAGTTTTACAAAACAAATCCTTTTATTAAGGGGCTTTGTTCTGTGAAGTTTGGATTTGATCAAAGTGCTGTACTTGAGGACCTAGGGAGCCACATGTGGTCTTGAGGTTGCAGGTTCCTCATCCCCCGCACCTGGTCTGTCTCTTCCTTTGATCATGTTTTTTTGTCCATATTCTTCAGACCATGGGAGACTTATCTATAGACCTGGAAACTATCTACAGAACTGGAGATTATCTACAATGAGAATTCTGAAGAAACATTGCTAAACTTCCTCTCTGAAAAGTTGATACCAAAGACTAGTAATGACTGCACATTTCACACACTTGTTTATAAGGAAGCACTTTGTAAGCTTGAATGGACTCAACAACACTGAGCTAGGTGGAGAAGGAGGAGGAATACCTTTAGAAATGGGGGGGAGATGGAATTCAGAAGGTGTGTCTAATCCACAACTGTGTTTATGCCTTCTTGAATGTTAATCCTGTTATACTTTTCCAACGGGTGTCACTTTCCCAGAATCTGTCTGTCCCTTCAAGGATTTTCACTTGAAGGTGGAAGCCAGAATCCAAAGATCTCTCCTGTCTCAAAGCACTCAAAAGCTTCTCTCCTTATGCAAGTGTGGAGCATTCAGTAATCAATCTCTACCAATGAGGAGAGATTTATGCAAGTGAATTTTGAGCCCCAGGTTACATTCAAACTCGTACAAAGACACACTTAAAAGATGAGCCATGACCATTGAGCTGATCACAGTTCATCATTCAAGTGTTCAAGTGTGTTCAAGTGAGTACCAGAGAGCTGCAAGATCAAAGTTTGCAGGAAGAGATAGATCATTTTAGGCTAACTAAACCCAAAAAGGAATAATCTCCAGAAAAGACAAAAACTTTCCCCTCCCCTTTAAGAAATTCTAATGAAAGATCAAAGATCACAAGTTAAGTGCTAGAAGGGAACTTAGAGGCTTTTTGGTTTAACCTCCTAATTTTAAAGATGGGGAAAATGAAGCACAAATGTGAATGAAATTCCTTGTCAAAGGTCACACAATAAGTGGAAGAATCAATATTCAAATCCAGTTTCTCAATTTCTAGATGAAAAAAATAAGTTAGAGGTTGACTGTTTCTGTTTTTTTTTTAATGTTTCTTAACTTAACCAAAAGATTCACTACATAATTTCCTGGAAAACAAGGATTCCCCCCTCACACATTTAAATATGGTTTGGTTTTGATAAAAAAAAAAAAGTTTACAGACAATTTTTAAAAACATCTTTTGCAGCAAAACTGATGTGTAAACGAGACCATTAGCAGACAGCAGTAAGACTGACTTCTCTGTCTAAGAATATTATTAGAGAATTACCTAAGGGCACTTACCCATGTTCATTGAAATGAGCACATAGGAGACTTCCCTGGTCTTTAAAATTAATATCAGTTTCAAAATGGGTCATTCAGGAAGTAGAGAATATAGTATCAATTAAGCACTTTCCTACCTCCAGTCACTACCTAGAGTTTCAGAGAAATTGGAAAAACCTATGCCCACTAACAGGCCTTAACTCATTGCTTTGCAAAATGTTTTATATTTCTTTGTTAATTCTCTTTTCATTTATTCTAGACCTACTTAAAATACCAACATACACACACACACATATATAAAATTGTCTGTTTGTTATATGGGCATCTGCGTGGTGCAATGGATAGAGTGAAGGCCTGGAGAGAAGAAGCCACGTCTTCCTGAATTCAAATTTGGCCTCAGACATGTACTAGCTGTGTGACCCTGGGTAAGTCACTTAACCTTGTTTGCCTCAGTTTCTTCATCTGTAAAATGAGCTGGAGAAGGAAATGGCAAACCATTTCAGTATCTTTGTCAAGAAAACCTAAAAGCGTGCGCAAAGAGTTGGATACTACTAAAAAAAAAAAAGACTGAAGAACACTTGTTAAATGTATGCGTGTATATAGATGTAGCTATCTATCTACATATAGATACTTGACTCCTCCGTTAGACATAAAGATTTTTGAGAGTAGTGATAACTTTATTCTTTCTATTTATAACTGCTACTCCTAGCGCAGTGCCTAACATAGAGTAGATGTTTAATAAATGCTTCTTTGTTGGTTGAATGATTGATTGATTTGACTTAACAGAGATTCCTTTCACTCAGTTTTCATTTCCTACGCACTCTTTCTGCATTTAGCTATAGGCTCTCTACCTTTAGCCCTTGCCTAACCACCTTTTACTGCACATTGTATCTTACCACCCCCTCCTTAGACTCATCTTGATTTTGTTAGCTCGCTTCTCTTCATTCGAACTTGCAAATTTCCAAACAGACGTGACCATCTATGCCTGCTCCTGTGATTTAAAGCTGCTCAGTATACAAAAAAAAAAAAAAAAAAAAAAAGGGGGAGAGGGCCCGAGGAACAATTACTGTGCCATGCAAATAAGAGAAACTTCTACGATAAGTGAGTTTACACCACAAATTCTATACCATGATGGGAAATAACCAAAGTATTGGTCATAGGCTCGTAAATACTGAGTGGGAAAGAAACTTAGAAGGTCTCTAGCAAAAGCCCTTCCTTTTATAGATGAAGAGCCTGGGTTAATATCTAGTGTTCTGTACTCATGGAAATTTAACATAATAGCTAATAATAACCATGGCATAATAACCAGCATTTATATAGCACCTTCTATGTGCCAGACACTGTAACAAGTGCTTTACAAATATTATCTAATTTTGCTATCACAACAAACTTGGGAGGAAGGTACTATTATTATCCCAATTTTACAGATGAGGAAACTGAGGCAAACAGAAGTGGCATGACTAGCCCAGGGTCACATAGCTAGAATGTGTCTGAGGCTGGATTTGAAATCAAGTTTTCCTAATTCCAGGCCCAGTAACTATCCACTGTGCCAATTAGTTGCTATTTCCAACTAAATTGACTTAGAACTCATAACAATTTTTTCAATTTTTAAATTTAATGTATCAGTGGGTTTGCTGCCTAATTTTTATTTGATTTCAATGCCTGATACCCTGGAATCCACCCACAACTGGTTAAGGTCCAGGACAAACATCAATTTTTTTTTTTAATAAACTTTTTCAATCATCAAGCATTTATTTTTTTTCTCTCTCCCACTTTCCACCCCCTACTGGTGGGAAAAGAAAAACACAATCCTTATAACAAGAGTAGTTAAGCAAAATAAATTCCTCAAAATCAACCATGTCTAAAACTGTGTCTCATTCTGCATATTTTAACTCAGACCTTATAAAGTTTTGTGTTGATGACTCTTTTATGTATTTGCTATTCATTATTTTGTATTATAATTCATAAGAACATACGACCATAGATTTAGAGCTGGAAGAGACCTCAGAGGTCATGTTATCCAACTCCACCTTACAAATAGGGAAACTGAGACAGTGAGGTTCAATGGTTGCAAAACTAGCCAGTGGAAAAGCTGGGCATTGAGCCTAGGTCTTCTGACTCCAGATCCAGTTTTCTTTCCACTGAACTATGCTGCCTGATAGTTTTGTGTGTGTGTGTGTATGTGTGTGTGTGTGTGTATGTACACGCACGCATGTACACATGTCTACCCAACAGATTTATGGGAAGGCATGAGTCACACAGGATAGGTCCATATGGATGGGTTGCAATCAGCAGTGCTGGAGACAGTACTCACATGGTTGAAACCACAGACCCATTGGAGCACTGACCTGGAAGAAGTGTGCCAGTAAATGTTTCACTGACTCTCCAGAAAGGCACAATATACTTTTTTTTACACCAATTATTTAAGTCTCTCACTATTTTTATAAGGAGAGTTTTATAATTGGATTCCTATAGTTCCTGGATTTGTCTTTTCTGTTGTTACATTTTCAGCTCAGAGCTGTCTCTCTTCCTCCCTCACGATCCTGCTCTAGAAAAGGTCAACATTACACACACACACACACACACACACACACACACACACACACACACACACATATATATACATATATATGTATATAAATATATATGAAACCATGCATACTTCCATATATCAGTTCTTTCTGTAGAGATGGACAACACCTTCCATCATAGGTCCTTTGTAGTTATTTTTGATGTTCACATAACTCAGAATAGCTTAGGTATTCATAATTTCTCTGTGAACCATATTGCTGTTACTGTATACAGTGTTCCCTTGGTTCTGCTCATGTCACTCATTATTATTTCATGTAAGTCTTTCCATGTTTTTCTAAAATCAACCTGCTCATCATTTCTTATAGAACAGTAGTATTCCATCACATTCATATACCACAACTTATTCAGCTATTCTCCAATTGATGGACATCCCCTCAATTTCCAGTTTTCTACCATCACAAAGAGACCAGCCTATTTATTTTAAATATAGTTCTTTTCCTTTTCCCCTGATCGCCTTGGGAAACAGACCTAATAGTGGTATTGCCAGATCCAAGGTTATAAGCAGTTTAATAACTCTTTAGGCATAATTTCAGATTGCTCTCCAAAATGACTAGATCAGTTCACAGTTCCACCGATTTTTATTAGTGTCTTAATTTTTCCACATCTCCTCCAATATGTTTCATTTTCCCTTTCTATCATTTTAGCCAATTCAATGGGTATGAGATGGTATTTCTAAATTATTTTGATTTGCATTTCTCTAATCAATAATGATGTTGAGCATTTTTTATATAACTATATGTAGTTTTGATTTCTTCTTCCAAAAACTACCTGTTCTTAACCTTGGACTATCAATTGGGGAATGATTTATATTGTTATAAATTTGACAAAGTTCTTAAATATTGCAATATGAAACATTGACCCAAGAAATTATAAAACATTTTCCCCAACTTTCTGCTTTCCTTGCAATCTTGTCTACAGTGATTTTATTTGTACAAAGTCTTTTCAATTTAATGTAATCAAAATTATCCATTTTACATCTCTCAGTGTTCTCTATCTCTCATTTATTCTTCTCCTATCAAAAATCTGAGAGATAATATGATCATGTCCTTCAAATTTACTCATGATAGCTCCTTTTATCATGTATCTATTTTGACCTTATCTTGGTCAATAATGTAAAAATTTGATCTATAACTATTTTCTGTCATACTGCTTTCCAGTTTTCCCAGTGAGATTTAACAAATGGTAAATTCTTATCCCAAAAAGCTTAAATCTGTTCACTGAACAAACACAATCATTTACAACTGTATATTATGTAGATACACCATGTTCCACCAATCCATCACACTATTTTTTTGTCAGTACCAGATAGTTTTGATAATTACTGCCATAAAATACAATTTAAAATCTTTCCTATACCCTTTTTTCATTAATTCCTTTTATATTCTTGACCTTTTGTTCTTCCAAATGAATTTTGCTCTGATTTTTTTCTAGCTCAATAAAATAATTTTTGGTAATTTAATTGGAATAGCACTAAAGTAGATTAGTTTAGGTAGAATTATCATTTTTATTATATTTACATGGCGTAGCATGAACAATCAGTATTTCTCCAATTATTTAAATCTGACTTTACTTGAATAAAGAGTGTTTTATACTTATGTTCTTATAATTCCTGGGTATGTCTTGGCAAGTATGCTCCTATATATTATCTACAGTTATTTTAAATGAAACACTTCTTACTATTTCTTCCTCCAGGGCTTTGTTGGTGATAGATAGAAAGGCATCGTGATGATTTATATGCACATACATTATATCCTTATACTTTCCTAAAATTAATTCATTGTTTCAACTAACTTTTTAGTTGAATCTCTAGGGCTTTCCAACTATACCATCATACCATTTGCAAAAAGGAATAGTTTTATTACTTCAATGCCCATTATGATTCCTTTTAATTCTTTTTCTTTTCTTATTGCTTTTGCTAGCATTTCTGATACAATATTGAGAAATATTTGTAATGATAGGCATGCTTGTTTCACTCCTGACCTTATTGGGAAGGCTTCTAGCTTATGCCTATTATAGATGCTTTTTTACCCTACTAGATGCATATGTTATTCCCTCTTTAGCCCAATTCCAATGAGAAAAAATTTCCCATACTACTTTCCCTCTACCCTCTCCTACCCTCTTCCATTCATGCCTCTTTTGTATGGGATAATTTGCTCTATTTTTGTCTCTCCCTACCCAATTCTATTTTTTAGGATCATCCCATCATAATCAACTTAATCCCAAACCTTCAATGTATACTCTTTCTAATTATCCTGATAATGATAACATTCTTAAGAGTTACAAATAAAGTTTCCTCATATAAGAAATAAACAGTTTAACCTTATTAAATCCCTTATGATTAATCTTTCATGTTTACCTTCTTATGTTTCTCCTGATTCTTGTAGATCATTTTTTCTGTTCACTTCTGTTCACTTTTCATCAAAAATACCTGTAAGTCCTTTAGTTTTTCCCTTACAGGATTTACACCCAGATTGCTGGAGAGGTTATTCTTGGCTGCAAATCCAGCTGCTTTGCTCTTTGGAACATCATATCCCATGCCCTTCAGTCTTTTAATGTAGAAGCTACTAAATCTTTATGTTATCCTAAATGTAGCTCCCTAATATTTAAATTGTTTCACTCCAATTACTTGTAATATTTTCTCCTTGACCTGGGAGATCTGAAACTTGGGCATAAAGTTGTGTGAAATTCAATTTTAGGATCTCTTTCAGGTGGTGATCAGCAGATTTTTTCCATTTCTATTTTACTTTCTAATTCTTAAGCTTCAGGTTAATTTTTTTAAATTATTTTTTGAAGTATTATAACTATACTTTTTTTTTAATTGTAACTTTCAGGTAGTCCAACATATTTCTCATCTATCTATTTTCCAGATCAGTTGTTTTTCTAATGAGATATTTCATGTTGTTTTCTATTTTTTCATTCTTTTTGCTTTATTGTTTTTTGATTAGCTTCCCCTTGCCCAATTCTAATTTTTAAGGAATGTTTTCTTCTGTTAAGTTTTTGGGTCTCTTTTTCCAATTAGTTGACTTTCTTTTAATAATTTTCTTGATTTTCTTGCATTACTCTTGGGTTTTTTTCCTCAACTACTCTGATTTTTAATGTTCTTTTTAAGCTCTTCCAAAAACTCTTTTTTGAGCTTGTGACCATTTTCCCTCTTTGAAGATTTATAAGCAGCTGTTTTGACTTCAATGTCTTCTGAGTTTGAACACTGAGCTTCTTTATCATCCTGGTTACTATCTATGGTAACTTCTTTATCTATTGCCCAATCTTTTTTTAAAGTCTATTTCTTGGCTAACTCTAGGTTAGGGTCAGGTTCTGTCCATCTGTTCCTTGGGTCTGAGGAATAATGTCTTGGACTCCAGATTTTTCCATCCTATTGTTTTCTGAGCTCTATCTGGGGGGGGGTAAGGGGGGAGGTATCTGATTTTGGGGGGGGGGGGTGGAGTTCTTTCAATGTTCTATAATCCAAGGTCAGGGGCAGTCATAGATCTTCTGGCTCACGTCGTGGTCTATGGGTGCCCTCTGGTACTACTCTGCACCCCTGAGCTGTGACCAGGACTGCGCCCCCAGCACTTTGATCACCTCAAATGCTCTTGCTCCCTGCTATCTCTCAGGCAGCTGCAAGAGTCAGTTTGGCTCTCTGCCCTGGAATTGAAACTGGACTTTGCTCTCCTGAGAGTGCCCACAACTAGAAGGGCCCCGCCCCTCTACTACTCGCCCCTCCTCACCTGTAGCAGCAGCCACTGATTGGGACTGTGTCCGGCCCGAACGCCTGGGGCCCGTATGTCCCTGTCAGAGCTCCCGAGCCCCCCAAAACCTTCCCCACATCAGCGAAATGTCCTCAAGTAAGACTGCCTCAGGTCTTGTCATTTGTACCCTCCCAAGTTGTCATAGGCTGACTGGCTGCCTTACCTCAACTTTAAATTTTTCTGCCTCTCTAAAATTCAGGAGGGAGGCATTTGGGAAAGCTAGGTAAAATTTCCTGTCTTATCCTACCATCTTCCCACAATTCCAGTCACAATACGCTTTTAAATTTAATCTGCATTATTAATATTTTCTTAAGTCTAAACAATTAATAAAACAACAAATGAAGCCCTGATGGTAGCGGCTGCTGATTTCTGTGGCATTTATCCCACTGAAAATGTACCAATCACCTCTGTTATGCTATCCCTTCCCATATGTATCAGGGCCCCTCTGTAGACTGGAAGCTCCATGAGAACAGGGAAAATATTGAAACTTTCTAACATAGTGTTTGGTATAGCGCTCATAGCAACTCATACCAGCTGCTTAATAAACATTTATGAACTTGAACTGAATTGATGCTTGAATGGGAGAAGAAAAATATGCCTACAATACCAACAGGGTATTTCACAGAGAAAAAAATTTTTTAACTTAACAGAAGGTAAAGTAATTATCAATGACAGAGACAATTTTCCTAAAGTAGAAAATAGATTATTTTTCACAAAAGTGCTCCAACTCAAATAACTCATGACAATATCTATTATGCCCCCCAAATGTATATTAGCCAAGTTGACGTCTCATTGTATGTATGTTTTTGTTAATCTCAGTGTAGACAATTGTAGTAGTCCTAAGAAGCTAATAAACTTTCTTAGTGAACAGTATTTTCAAAGGCTTTACTGATCAGCATGAAGTTGATAAACTTCACCTAAAAGTTAGTTCGGCTTCCCAGGAGTCTCTTAATATACATATTGTCACTTGTGGCTTAATACCAGAGCTCTAGGTTTACACAGTCTCAGGTGAATTTCCGGAGCTTCTCAGGTACTGATGCTCATTGGCTCATACCCTAATTCAAGAGTTTCCCCTAAGAATATCAGTATCTGTGTCTAGAGATCTTCATTAGTAAAAGTGGGGGTGAGGCAAGAGAAGGTCCCTTAGCTCCCACAGAAACACTCACATTAACTAGACAATAAATATAAAACAAGCTTTATTTAATCTGACCAAAAAATGTGAATGATCATGCCCATCAGTCATCAAAACAACTCTCCCTACCCATACAATGCTTCAGACTTATTGAGAAATAGCCTGGGTATAGCTCTCACTCCAGAAAGGGGAGGCTGGGGTTGGGGGGGTGAGGGAAAGGAAGGTGGTGTTGCTAGACACTCAAGGTCTCAGCTTCCAAAGGCCTCGCCAGCATTTATGATATATACTATCATACTGGGTGGAAATTATTTTCCAGAATGAGGGGAAAGTAATTAAGTTGCTAGACACCTTGCTCTCTGGACCTTCACAATCCACATAACTCGTAGCAAGGAAGGGCAAAGTCTACGTTTGTTCCTTGACAATTGTAGCTCTGTCCTATGTTCCTCCTTAACTGTGGTTCCTGCTTGGCCCAGGAATCTTGGCCAGGAAGCCCTGGTTACTTGGCTTCTTCTTTCAATTACTGCTGTATCTGGAGATATATGGTTACATTCACTAGGTCACATGACTTCCGTTTGACCAACCCTCCAGATCTCATCTTTAACACTAGCCTTCCTCCTCTAGCCTGCTTTTAAAAGACCCAAGCCCCTAGAGTGTAGTTCTAGGATATTATGAAATGGCTGTGAAATATTAATTGATTGTCTATATGGTGCCAATAGGATAACAAGTACCCAAAAAAGGCATGAAATTCTCGCTTTATCAAGAAATTAAACTTGTGAAGGGGATTTCACAACTGGTTAAAGAGACAGCATCACTACCAAAACAGGGTCTCCATCTGTGGGGTCGCAGAACAGACCTACTATAATCATTTGATCTTGGGATTCTGTGTTGATATTTGAGCATAAAATTTGTCTCAGATATGACAAAAAGAACCATCTAGCTCAAAACCAGTGACCCAGGGTAAGGTACCAGTAAACTAGCTGCCTTGGCAACATCCAGAAGGGTGTTAACTGTTCAGTCCTGCTCCAATTGTTTGAATTCTCTAAGCTTCAGTTCCCTTATATGTAAAATATGGATGATTATACTTGCACCATCTATTTAAAAGAGTTGCTGTAAAGAAGCAGTTTGTAAACCTTAAAGTTCTTTATGAATTTGAGCATTACCTCCATTTTACAGTTGAGGAAACTAACTCCATTAAGGACTGCCCAGACTTTCTCTACCATAACACCAAAATCTTGGAACTTTATTTCACCCAGAAGTACTCTCTGCCCCTTGGAGTTCTTTCCTGTGATTGACTGTCTTTTCCCAGAATTTCCAGTTTTGAGGAATACCATTGGACTGGCCATGTCTTCATTCCTCTCCAGGCTCTACTCAGAGTCTCCAGACTTACTTTACCATCCCCCCACCCAGGTACCTTCTTCCCTAACTTGCTTTTCAGCTCCTTTTTAGGTTATCTTCTCCCGTTAGGATATAAACTCCTTGAGGACAGGGGCTGTCTTTTCTTTCTGCTTATATCTGTATTCTCAGCATTTAGCACAGTGCCTGGCATATAGTAAGAGCTTAATAAATGCTTGTTGACTTGGACTGAACTTCTGAGTCAACCCAGTGTTGTGAAACATATCTCCCAACCAAAATACTGCTCCCTATAGCCCTTCCCCACTCTGAAGAGGAAGACTGAATAGTAGAGGGAGCAGAGTAGAAGAGATGAGGTTGTTTGACTTGGGCAGGGAAGAGAAGAAAGGTCTTATGGGAAGTATAGTGACCATGAGGATAAAGTGTGAGTTCACAAATAAGAGAAAGGGGCTCAGCTCTTGGAATTTCGTTAAGAACCTGCAGAGCTAAGTAGATCTCCCAATCAATTAATTAATGATCATTTCTTAAGTCCCTACTATATGCCAGGCACTATGCTAAATACCAAAAAGAAGATAGAAAAAGAAGCAGAAGATAGTCCCTGACCTCAGTGAGCTTATAAGCCTTCCTAGGATCCTTTTCTCTTCATTCCACCACTCATTTGGCCTGGGATAACTCACTATGTCAAGGTTTGGTCTGGATTCATACTTTCAGCATCCAACACAGATTACAATTCCACATTGCAAAAAAAAAAAAAAAAGGGACGAGGAGTATTTGCTGAGCACTACTTTATGCCAGGCACTGTGCTAAGTGCTTCACTAGTATTATCTGATTTGATCCTCATTATCACCCTGTGAGGTAGGTGCTATTGTTATCCCCATTTTACAGTTCAGGTAACAAAGGCAGACGCAAGTTAAATGACTTGTCCAGGGTCATATAGCTGGTAAGGCTGTGAGGCT
The DNA here is from genome assembly GCF_028372415.1 of Notamacropus eugenii. NCBI lineage: Eukaryota > Metazoa > Chordata > Mammalia > Diprotodontia > Macropodidae > Notamacropus > Notamacropus eugenii. Next base: position 122,845,276 of record NC_092874.1, on the reverse strand, counting down.
CCATTTGAACTTGGGCTTTTCTGACTCAACTCACTTCAACACCTAACTGCCTCTAGTAGGTAGTCATTAGGAGATGGAGTGGACAAAATAGTCATCATCTTATGACCAAACTGGTCATAAGAGGCTCTGTCTTAGCGACAGTGATGCTCTGATGGCACATCTACCGTCTGTCACTGGGTCCATCCTTGAAGCATTTCTAGCTTGGAAAGGCCTACCAGAGCCCATGCTCTGCTGGTTGTTGATCTTTGGGAAATCCAAGGTCACTTCTGTGCTCCAGTGAAAGGACCCGAAGAGGCCTTCAGTGCAGGATAACAACAAGGAAAATACTGGTTTTATATAATGCTTTAAGTTCACAACAGATTTTACCTCTGTCATCTCATTTGATCCTCACAACAACCCTTTGAGGTTGGCCCAGGAGGTATTACCAGAGAGGCCCATTTAACAGAGAAAGAAACTGACATTCAAAAGGGTTAGTGACTTGTAATTGGTCATAAAGTTAGTGACTGCTGGGATTTAAGCCCAGGTCTCTCCGGATTCTAAGTCTATTGTTCCTTCTGTAACATCAGGCTATTATTGTACTGGTGAGAGACCATGATAGAGTGGAAAGAACTCATTCTGGCCAAGACACAACTGCTCAGAATCTCAGTTTTGTCTCCTGTAAAATGGAGATGGTATTCACATTCACATAGCATTTTAAGGTTTGCAAGGTATTTTTCTCATGGCAGCCCTATGGGAGCAAATAGTGCAGATATCCCCATTTTGCATAATAGTAAACTGAGGCTTACTCATAAACTGAAGAAAGAATTTAAACTGTTTGCCCAAGGTCACCCAGTTATATGAGAGCTAGCATTTGAACTCAGGTCTCTTGACTCCAGATCAAGTATTCTTTCCACTGTACCATACTAACTCATACTTACCTGCCTCTCTCCATCCATTCTGGGATTATTGCTAGAAAAATGTAAACCTTGAAGTGCCACATGGATGTGAATTATTACGACTACTATTATCTGAGTAGCACATTATGCCTTTCCTAAGTGACATTAGAGCAAGTAATATGTACAGTGAATAAAGTATGAGTCTTGGAGTCAGGAAGACCTGAGTTCAAATTCTGCCACAGGTATTTAACTAGTTGTATGACTTTGGACAAGTCACATAACCTCTGTTGGCCTCAGTTTCCTCATCTGAAAAGTGATGATAATAATAGTTCCTACCTCACTGAGTTGTTGTGAGGACAAATGAGATAACATATATAAATCCCTTTGCAATCCTTAAAGCTCTGTATAAATGCTAGCTATTATATTTGGTTGCAAACTACATTTCCAAATTGTTTAGGTTTCTAACACAGTAGAACTTCCCCTACTCTCTCCAAGTAGGAAACATTTGACTCTTCAATCCTGCCTGAAGGCTAGAGAAAGCAAACTTAAGTAATTTGAAGATTCCTATACAGTTGATCCCATCAGGACCCTCCAAAGATGAGAGGGAAATGTGAATGTTTTAAACAAGCTTCTTCATCCACAGGACACACGCTGACTGGAATTAAACAGGAAACAAAGTACATGGAGGCTGAATGATCTCTGGATGTGGATTCTCCTTGATTCAACATCAGTGACAGAGACACACTCAAAGATGAGAGGAGCTGGTTGTTATTCTTGGCATTTAGATGTGTAAGATCAAAAGTTGGGGAAATTTTAGCATGATGGAGAAGCATAAGAGCAGAAATATCCTGATCAGACTCATCAGAACATCATCTCAGCAGAGAATGCTGAAATACTCACCTTTACACTTCAGGCACACACCAGACGAACAGAGAGGTCCTTGGGAATTGGGGTTGGCATGGGGGACCTAGCAATGCCACCTGATTGGGGATGCAGAGAACTGCAGAATGACATAAGGGACCAACAGGACTGGAGAATAGCACAAGTGACCATGGACATGACCAGCTGGGAACTCTAGAACAGGGGTGGGGAACCTGTGACCTCAAGGTCATATGTGGCCCTCTAGGTCTTCAAGTTCAGTCCTTTGACTTCATCCAAACTTCACAGAACAAATCCCCTTAATAAAAGGATTTGTTCTGTAGAAGCTGGACTCAGTCAAAAGGCCACACCCAAGGACCTTGAAGGTCACATGTGGCTTTGAGGCTACAGGTTCCTCACTCCTGCTCCAGAGAGTTGTAGGAAGGATGACAAATACAGGGATGTGCTGTAACCAGCTCAAACTGGCTCATAAGAGTTGATTGTTAAATTTTCAGCATGAGCAGAAATTGGCAAACTACAAGTCAGGACTTGATTTATCATTTTGCTAATTGTCTAGTCATAGGAAAGTGTCAGAGAAATGTTTAATCTTGCAGGTTAAACTTTAAAATATCATATGTTTTCAGAGTGCCAGTTGTTAAACCAGAACTTGAACAGATGCCTCTGGCTGACAGTAGTGGACTCCTGCATTAGGCACCATGTACTAAGAAACTAGGAGAGGCCATGTCTGCTGAGCATTCATGCATTGAGTGCTGTAGTGTAGGGAAAGAGCTGGCTAGACAGCTCTCTGGGAATCACTTGTTTGTGGGTGGGTATCAGCATTTCCCATGAGTTTTGAAAAGGGCTTTCCCTATGAGTCTCCTTCAATATCTTCTTTGAGTTTGGGCAATGAAGTGGTTGTAAGGGGAACTGGTGATAATACTCTAAGCAGAAATTATAGTAATATCATAGTTTCCAGATCTAGGTGGAGATGAGAAGCCAGAGATAAGAAAAATCCTCAGAAATGCACCTGATATTATGCAAAAACCCCTACATAAGAGATTTCATGTCTCATGAGAGCCCTTGAGACAAGGATTTTACCAGTGTAAGCCTGTAGCAATCAACTACAGTAAGATTAACATTAAAAATTAGTATCTCTGCTGAAAATTCACCTTGTTAAAATTTGGGACAACAAATGTTTTGCACACAGAATGCACACGTGTGTATTTGGTGAGCCTTTTAAGTTATGGCTTTTCATTCACTTTGTTTTGAGTATAAGAAAAAATGAGATAAGATATAAAAGCCAATTTCTTCTCCAGCTAAATCATTCATATTTTATCATCAGGTAGCATTGAGAGTCATTAAATTAATCCCATTTTAATGCAGCCCAAAATTGAATTAGTTCTTTTAGTAACTGACTTGTATTGAGCCTGCAGTCCACTGAAACCTTCAGATCACCTCCAAGAACAGTTGCTGCATAACCTTGCTTCCTCTATCTTTTACTTGGTAAAACTGATTTGTTGAACCCAAGTGTAAGACATTGTTTGTCCCTATTGAACTTCATCCTATTCAATTCACCCCAGAGTTCTACTCTTTCAAGATCCTTTTATATCTCTGTTATCCATTTTTGTATCATCTGAAAATTGGGTAGATATCCAAGCCTTTATCCCTGGAGCACTCCAGTAGAGACCTCTTATCACATCGAGCCATAACTGAACTCTTTGGGTCCAAGTAGTCAGCCAACTAGTGCAAAATACCTCTAATTGCACTTTTATCCAATCCTTTTCAGGGGCTGCTTATCTAGCTTTGGTGTCCACCTGTCACCCAATTCTCACCTGTGGCTCCAAGAAGCTGTAGCCCTGGTTAAACCATCTGGGTAGACAGACTAAACCAGGTTGAGGGTAATTGACAGGTCGTAAATCCATCAGTGAGTAAGGGGGATGTCTACCCCAAGCATGTGAAGATTTCCCTGGGTGGAATGGGTGAACGGGGACGATTTCTTCCAATGGCTTTGAAGGCAGATGAAGCAGGTGCTATAAAGCACTAAGAGCTTGGTCAGACATGGAAGATGCCACGGTCATCCACTGCACACCAGGCCATCATCAGTTGTCCTGACTTTTGTCCTGCCATTGGACCTTGATGACTCTAGAAGAGTGAGGCTGATGACTTTGTGCAACTCTGCCTCACTTAAAATGTTATTGGTCCTCCTAGAAAAACTCTTTCATAAGAAAAGCATGACATACTTTATCAAAAACATTGCTAAAATCTAGTAAATTATACCCTTGACATTCTCTCCTCTTCTTTAGTCATCCTGTGAAAAAAAGGAAATGTTAGTTTGGCATGCTTTGTTCTTGATGAACCTATACTGGCTTTTTGTCATATCACTTTTTAGATATGGCCCTTGGAACTGAAAGCAAGACTCCAGGGGGGGGCCTAATCAACACAGGGTACAGCAGAACCATCACTTCCCCTTTTCTGGGCACTGTGCTCCTTTTAATATAGCTTAAGATCACTTTAATTTTTTTTTTTTGGCTGTCATGTCACTTTGTTGATTCTCATTAGGCATACAGTCCTCTCAAAGCTTCAAAAAAATTTTTTTCACATGAACTGCTGCTTAGCCATGCTTCCTCATCCTGTATTTGTGCAGTTGACTTTTTAAAACCCCAATACAGGACCTGATGATTAATTAAATTTGGCCCACTGTTCTATCTTCATCCTATAGAGGCAGCTAGGTGGTGCAGTGGATAGAGCACTGAGCCTGAAGTCAGGAAGAACTGAAAGGCAAATCAGGCCTCAGATCCTTACTAGCTATGTGACCCTGGCTAAGTCCTTTAACCTATGTTTGCCACAGTTTTCTCAACTGCAAAGTAATAATGTCATCAACTTTTTTGGGTTGCTGTGATGATTAATTAAATGAGATAATATTTGAGAATTTGGTGCACAGTAGGTGCTACATAAGTGCTTATTTCCTTCTAGTATAGTTAACATCTTTAAGAGACTGATTTGTAATCAAGCTTGTTAACTATCCCATACTATTTTGTATCACATGAAAATATGATTGACAAGCCATCTATGCCTTCCTCCAAGTCACTGAGAAAATGTTTAGAAGAAAGTTAAGGGCAGACTTTGGAATCAGTCTACTTGAACTTCCCTCAGATCGATATTGATCCATGAATGACTATTCTTTGGCTTAATCATCCAGATCCACCTAGCCAGTCGAGCCCACATTTCTCTATCTAGTCCACAAGATAGCAAATGCTTTACCATAATCCAGTTATAAGTTTATGACATTACTTGCCAGTCTCTATACAAAAGTTAGGTTAATCTGGCAAGACCTTCATGGCAAAGTCATGCTTGCTCTTAATAATCAGCACTTTTCCATTTTCATAATTGCACTTTTAATAATGCATTCCAAATTTTTTTCAGAAATCAAAGTCAGGAACACTGATTTTTAGATTTGAAGACTCTATTCACTTTATTGAAAATCGGGGGGGCGGAGCCAACATGGCAGAATAGAAAGACACATATACACATAGCTCCGAACCCACAACCCATAGAACATTGGTAAAAAGGAACTCACGGCGAATTCTGGAATAGTAGAGGCCACAGCACAGTGGAGCAAAGGAGATTTCTGTTCCAGAGGGACCTGCAAACCTCTCGCAAAAGGTCCGTCGCGCTGCGGACGCGGAGCTGAGCCCAGCCCTGCCGTGGCACAGAGAGGAGCAGATCTGAGCGGGCTTCAGGGACGGGATCTCCAGCGGCCGTGCGGGTCCCTCCAACCACAGGTGACGGGGGTCAGTGAGAGGGTCTTCTTGGCAGGTCGAGAGGGGAGTGGGGTGCCCCCATAACTCAGGCCCCCTCGGGAGGCAGTAGCTGACGCAGTGGCAGACCAGGGCTCCCCAAGCAGTCAGGAGCCTGGATCCATTGTTCAAGGTCTCTGCATAAACCCTCTGAGGGAACTGAGCCCGAGAGGTGGCCCTGCACTGACCTGAGTACCTGAACTTAATCTCACACTGAATAGCAGCCCCGCCCCTGCGGAAGCCCTGAGGCTGGGAAGCAGCATTTGAATCTCAAACCCCAAGCTCTGGCTGGGAGGATCAGGAGATGAGGTGGGTGTGAGGAGAATATTCAGAGGTCAAGTCACTGGCTGGGAAAATGCCCAGAAAAGGGAAAAGAAATAAGACCATAGAAGGTTACTTTCTTGGTGAACAGGCATCTCCTCCCTTCCCTTCTGATGAGGAAGAACAATGCTTACCATCAGGCAAAGACATAGAAGTCAAGGCCTCTGTATCCCAAACATCCAGACTAAATATTCTGTGGGCTCAGGCCATGGAAGAGCTCAAAAGGGATTTTGAAAATCAACTTAGAGAGGTGGAGGAAAAGCTGGGAAGAGAAATGAGAGATATGCAGTCAAAGCATGAACAGCAGGTCAGCACCCTGCTAAAGGAGACCCAAAAAAATGCTGAAGAAAATAACACCTTGAAAAACAGGCTAACTCAATTGGCAAAAGAGGTTCAAAAAGTCAATGAGGAGAAGAATGCTTTCAAAAGCAGAATTAGCCAAATAGAAAAGGAGATTCAAAAGCTCACTGAAGAAAACCGTTCTTTCAAAATTAGAATGGAACAGATGGAGGCTAATGACTTTATGAGAAACCAAGAAATCACAAAACAAAACCAAAAGAATGAAAAAATGGAAGATAATGTGAAATACCTCATTGGAAAAACAACTGACCTGGAAAATAGATCCAGGAGAGACAATTTAAAAATTATGGGACTACCTGAAAGCCATGATCAGAAGAAGAGCCTAGACATCAACTTTCATGAAATTATCAAGGAAAACTGCCCTGAGATTCTAGAACCAGAGGGCAAAATAAATATTCAAGGAATCCACAGAACACCGCCTGAAAGAGATCCAAAAAGAGAAACTCCTAGGAACATTGTGGCCAAATTCCAGAGTTCCCAGGTCAAGGAGAAAATATTGCAAGCAGCTAGAAAGAAACAATTCAAGTATTATGGAAATACAATCAGGATAACACAAGATCTAGCAGCTTCTACATTAAGGGATCGAAGGGCATGGAATAGGATATTCCAGAAGTTAAAGGAACTAGGACTAAAACCAAGAATCACCTACCCAGCAAAACTGAGCATAGTACTTCAGGGGAAAAAATGGTCTTTCAATGAAATAGAGGACTTTCAAGCATTCTTGATGAAAAGACCAGAGCTGAAAAGAAAATTTGACTTTCAAACACAAGAATGAAGAGAAGCATGAAAAGGTGAACAGCAAAGAGAAGTCACAAGGGACTTATTAAAGTTGAACTGTTTACATTCCTACATGGAAAGACAATATTTGTAACTCTTGAAACTTTTCAGTATCTGGGTACTGGGTGGGATTACACACGCACACATGCACACACACACACACACACACACACACATAGAGACAGAGTGCACAGAGTGAATTGAAGAGGATGGGATCATATCTTAAAAAAATGAAATCAAGAGAGAGAAATATATTGGGAGGAGAAAGGGAAAATGGAATGGGGCAAATTATCTCTCATAAAAGAGGCAAGCAAAAGACTTATTAGTGGAGGGATAAAGAGGGGAGGTGAGAGAAAAACATGAAGTTTACTCTCATCACATCCCAGTAAAGGAAGGAATAAAATGCACACTCATTTTGGTATGAAAACCTATCTTACAATACAGGAAAGTGGGGGATAAGGGGATAAGCAGGGTGGGGGGGATGATGGAAGGGAGGGCATGGGGAGGAGGGAGCAATTTGAGGTCGACACTCATGGGGAGGGACAGGGTCAAAAGAGAATAGAAGTAATGGGGGACAGGATAGGATGGAGGGAAATATAGTCAGTCTTATACAACACAACTATTATGGAAGTCATTTGCAAAACTACACAGATTTGGCCTATATTGAATTGCTTGCCTTCCAAAGGGAAGGGGTGGGGAGGGAGGGAAGTAAAGAAGTTGGAACTCAAAGTGTTAGGAACAACTGTCGAGTAATGTTCTTGCCACTAGGAAATAAGAAACACAGGTAAAGGGGTATAGAAAGTTATCTGGCCCTACAGGACAAAAGAGAAGATGGAGACAAGGGCAGAGAGGGATGATAGAAGAGAGAGCAGATTGGTGATAGGGGCAATTAGAACGCTCAGTGTTTGGGGGGGGAGGGGACAAAAGGGGAGAAAATTTGGAACGCAAAATTTTGTTAAAATGAATGTCAAATAAATAAATTTAAAAAAATAAAAATTAAATAAAAATTAAAAAAAAAAAAGAAAATCAGGTCAACAACTGTTCCTCTTTGGAACTAAGGCATCTTTCCTGTTCTGAATGATTTTTCAGAAATCACCATTCTCCTCATTTTTCAGTACCCTGAGACAAAATTCATATAAGACTAATAACCTGATCTCCTTAAAGCCATTCAGGTTCATTCCACAAATCTCACTTCACTTGAACTAAGACAACAAAGTATTATATGGTAAAGGTAGTTGTGGGACTACTTAGTAATTAAATAAAATAAAATTAAATAAATAAAATAAATGTTATTAGTATCTGAGATTATATGTAAAGAGCAGTTTTTTAAATGCTAGAAAATGTTATTCTACTCAATGATTTAAACATTTCTTCTACTTTTTAGACTACTCACTTACCTATTGAACCCTTTTTTCATACATAGTACAATGGCAAACAAACCAGTTTCTATTGCCCACCTCTTCAAAACTCAGAATTAATAAGGCTAAAATTTGACGTTTATTGTATTTCTCTTGTTTTAAATAAACCATTTATCATAGACTAGGTTTAAGCACTAACAAAACCAATTAAATATGCTCACTCTTATTTAAACTTTTAAAAATGACATTACATTTGTAGAAATCTACAGTCGAAATCTAAATTAACCATTATTCATTTGTAAAATGCTTAGAATGGAAGGTGCTTGTTCTCTGACACCCCCACCCCTTTTACATTGTCTTTTTTGGTCTACTCATTCTGTGCATACATTTGCCTATTTTATGGTTATAGCCCAATATATACTGATACTGTGGTGATACTTTCTTCACTTTGTATTATTTAATGTTTCTTTCTATATTTCTTTATTCTTCATTCACTTGGTTTCTCTTCTGCATATAGTTACAAACTGAATTCTTTCAAGAGATTATAGCTCTCTTTTAGGGCAGCTAGGTGGAACAACGGATACAGTGCTAGGTCTGGAATCAGAAAGACCTGAGTTCAAATCCAGCCTCAGATACTTATTAGGTACACTACCTTTGGAAAGTCATTTAAACCTGTTTGCCTCAGTTTCCTCATCTGTAAAATGAACTGGAGAAGGAAATGGCAAACTATTCCAGTATCTTTGCCAAGAAAATCCCAAATGGGGTCATAAAGCATCAGATACAACTGAAAACAATTATACACAAAGCTCTTAGATAGAAGGCTCTGAAATGTTCTGGGCCCTAACATAGTCATCATCATATCATCCATAAATAAGACCGCTCTGGAGAATCTCAATATCTACAGGGAATCTCTGTTCCATTTGCACTGTGGTAGATGGACTCCATGATGGTGGCATCCTCCTTGATTGAACACTCATCCCTGTTTCATGTCTCACTTCATATGAGTAAGAAAGCAAAGAACTAGAAACAAAATAGGTGTCCATCAGTTGCGGAATGGATCAACAAATCAAAATGAATGTAATTCAATTTTACGTGATCCATATAAAATGAGGGGTGTGATGGATTAAAAGAAATATGGAAACTTGTAGGAAATGATACAGAGTAAAATGATTAGAAAAGGAGAACAATTTATGTGATGACTATAATAATAATGTGGAGATAACACTGAAAGACCTCTGACCTTTGAACTCTGATCTTAGAATTCTGACTCAAGCAGCAGCTAACTGTGACTTCAAAAGAATAATAAATAAATAACCCTCATTGGCAGGGAGGTGGTAGACTAGATGTACAGTACTTTCATTCTCAGACATGGCCAAAATATTGATTTGCTTTGCCTGACCATTCATATTTGTTATAAGGGAGGGCTTCTCCTGAAAAGATAAGGAGAAAGTAGGTAGGTAATAAAAAACATGATAGGGAAAAAGGGGGGACAGGTTTATGATTCTTTATTCTTTGAAGTTAATTTAACTATAAATAATCATTAAACAAATTTAGGTGATTATAGAGATATACAGCATTAAATTTGCAATAAAAATTTAATTGTAAAAAATCAAATGGTCATCAAAGTTATTTTTGTTGTAACATCTTTCAAGGAATCTTATATAATATTGACATATGCGTGGGAGACACCTGGTGTCCAGACTATGATATGCAGTTGCACAAACAACTCCTAGACCTAGTCCATATATACAAATATCTTAAACAGCACTTCTGATAAACAATGAACTGGAGAACATAATGGGACAGGATATCTTTGGAAAACTATACAGTGCTTTTAATGACCCAAAAATTAACATCAGTGTTCTGATGATTCAGTGTGTCTGTAAGCCATGAATTAGCACAGTTTCACAAAAATAAGAGAAAATAACATAAGAAGCAATAGAAATGTTGCCCAGCATCACAGCTAATAAGTAGCTAAGACAGTATTTGAACTCAAGTCTTTCTGACTCTCAATCTCATGCTCTATCCACCTCACCACCTAGTTACTTTGCTAATCTGAGTAAACTAGTTTTTTAATTATGATATGAATCTAAGTTACTTTTAGTATTTAACTCTAAAAAGGGGTAGCTTCCAAAGTGTGGCACCTAAGCCAAAGGTATATTAAACCAAAGTCACAAACAGACTCTTTGAGGAGTAACAGGAAATCCATCCTGAGGAAAATTTCCCAAACACCCAGTTATAATAGAATTTTCTTGGTGAGTTAACATAGGGGGAAAAATCAGCACCCTGCGGCCAACATAGTAATGGGTCTCTTAGAACTTAGTAAGATTGGTTTTCAGTCAACAAAAATGCCATTCATTACTGAACTCATGCTAGAAGCATTCCTAGTTTCATAAACCCTGTCTGAATATATATTCTGTTGGCAAAATCTTTGTCAGCATGTCACCATGATGAGGTGATAGAATAGATCTTTCATTGTGGGGGCTACCATATCATTCTCTGAAAAAAAAATGTACACCATTCCAGATGAAACTGTGAATTAGTTTACTGTACCAATCAATCTCACCCTGGCCCTGAACATAGTTCTACTGTAATGCTTAGGGTGGCATGAAAGGTACCCTGGTTCTCAAAGTCTCTGCCAATGAAGTATAAGTGTTGTCTAGTTCTTTAATGCCGAAGAGACTTCTGGTACAATCCTGGTGACAGACTGATGCTCAAGGACCAACCGAGAATGGAAAGGCTCATCACCAGAACGACCAATAGATGATGAATCTTAAGCTTAGGACAACACATGAAAGCAAAAGTCTTTGGGACACCAAAACAAAGCAACAAATAGCTCCCGTCCTCAAGTTTACATCCACCGAAGTATTGGCATGGCAGAAATTAGGCACAGAAATTAGGCCACCCAATTACAAATTTAAAACCCAAATTACAAATATAAAACAATAAATCTAAGTATAATAGTTTGTTTTTCTTATTTAGTTTTTACATATTTTCTAGACTACATGAATAACTTTACATAATTAATTTCTTTGGTGATTTTTCATCATGTTTGAAGCCTTCCTTCTTTTTTTTCTACACGGAAATTACATGCACTGCATTTGTTTGATTTTTTTATTATATTTAAAACAAACAATCCTATTTTCAGTTCCTCCACCACTGAGGAAAAACATGGAAGCGTGTATAGAGTTTAAAGAGGTATTAGATGGCATATCCCTTTTCAAACTTCTATGTAGGATTCATTACTTTTTTATAGTGGAGAGGGAAAAAATACCACCAGAAATAAAAATGTCAACTGACTTTATGGTATAAAAATTAGAAATGAAATGTATGAGTCCATAATAGCAATATCCATTCACAAATAAATGGTGGTAACATTATTTGTGTTCCATATAAATATGTTTTTACTATGTATTTACTTAATTGTTTAAATCGATCATTCAGTTCACCTCATTTTAGGAAGAACATTGATTAGCTGGAGAGTCCAGAAGAGGGAGACAAGACTGAAGAAGGGCCTTGAGATCATGGAAGAACTGAACTGAAAAAGTGTAGGATTATCATCAGAGGAATAATGAATAATTTCTCATTTTCCCAGCCTATTAATTGACTTTTAACTGTTTGTTAAAGTAAGGCTCTGCTTCCAGGGTGGAGGGCACACTGTCCCAAGCTTCAGGGATTTTGTGTCGCCGTTTTCACAGATACTTCTAGGGACATGTCAGTTTTCAGTTCTTCCAAGGTGGTGTGATGTCAGCAGAGGTGTTTACTACTCTTCTAACCTGTACTCTGGTCTATGAGTGACCACAAATACTCTTTTCTGCCCGGGAACTATGAGGAGGGTCTCACTGTGGTTGCAAGCTCTGCCGTGCTAGTGCTCCTCCTCACCCTGGGACTGCCACCCACCACAGTGACCAAGTATGGGCAAAGCAACAGAGTCCTGCCTCAGCACTAGCAAGAGGACCCGTGTAATCTCCTTCTGACAGTGGAGGAATAATTGGAAGAACAGGCAAGCCAGTTACAAAGAACAAAGGGTAACCAACAGGTGGGTTGTCTTGTAACAGCAAGAGATTGGGGAAGCATGTTGAGTAGCCCCCTATGGAAAACTTAGGGCAGCATGTGGGCGAGAGTTATTATGAAAAGACATAGATGGGTGATGATCTATACCCTTAAAAGCAGTGCCCTCAATAAAGTATCAGGTTCACCAAAATATTTTTATTTTGAAGTATTGAAAAAGAGAACTACTAATCATTCCATACATATTCACATATATTTTTGTGAGTGCCTTCCATATACTGAGCACCGTGGGGATGCCCTCCACTTTAAGCTGCTTTAAGTTTAACTGGAAAGCCAAGATAAATATGTGAAACAATGGCATAAAGCACGATATGGTATAAAATTAAATATGAAGTTATGTAGTATAGGCTGTAAATGCTGTAACAGTCCAGAGGAGAGGACAGGAATAGCCAAGGACAGATCAAGGAAGAAACATTACAGTTGTAGAGTATAGTACTTGAAGTCACAAGCCTTGAATTCAAATCCTGTCTTGGGACAATTACAAGCTATAATGATAGTAAGTCACCTAATTTCTCAGTTTCCTCATCTATAAAATGGGGATAACACTTTAGCTACTATGTCACAGAGCAATATACAAATGAGAGTTATTATTCTTGCTATTATTTAAATAGAACTTGAGCTATGCCTTGAAGGATTTGGAGAAATAAAAGAAGGACAAACATCCTAGGGCAGAGGAAATAAAAAATGTGAGCAAAGGTAAAGTGGTTGGAACGAATACCAGCATAGTTATGGAACCATAACAAGACTGATCTGACTAAAACTATCAAGGAACCTAAAATCTAGTTAGGGGAAGTAGGATGTATTCATCTAAAAAGAATTAATGGCATAAGACAGGAAAGCCTGAAATAAGTTGTAAGTGTTACATTGATAGGAAAGGGAGAGGTCATTTATAGTGGGGTATTCAGAGAAGATCAGCATCTCAGGTATGAGAGCTTCCTGAGCACTTTTCAGGTCTGCTTATCCACCTTTTATATCTACCTGGCACTCAACTCTCACCTGTGACACCAAGAAGCTGTAACATGTGCAAAGGCCATATCCCTTTAAAGCCTTCTTGGTAGATGGGCTAAGCCAAGTTGAGGGTAACTGACAGTGTTCAAATCTGTCAGTGAGCTGGGGGTGCCTACTCCAAGCATGTGAAGACTTCCCCAGCATAGCAGTTGGATGTGAACAATTTGTTCCAGTGGGCCATGAACGTGGTGGAAGCAGTCACTGTGGAGCATTTAGAGTTTGGTTAGACATCAAAGATGGCAAGGTCATCCTGCATTCCAAGCCATTGCCAGGCTTCTTGACTTTTGTCTTACCATTGAATTTCAGTGACTGTGGAAGAGAGTGAAACTGACAACTTTGTGTAACTTTACCTCACTTAAATCCAATTCATGCTCAAGTCAAGACATCACCCCATGAAATCACTGATCCTCTTTGAAAATGAAGGACAAACAACAGCAACATGATGATCAGTTGAAGGAAATGAGGATAATTACTTTGAAGAAGGGGAGATCTATAAGAGAGCATGATACCTACCTTCTGTTTGGAGTAACGGGACAAAAGGAAGAGCGATGGGGTTGAAGTTGCAAAGAGGCGGATTTAGGCTGGATGTCTAAAACAATTAGTTGCACTGAAATGGAGTGGGTTACCTCAGGAGGTGGTAGATTTCTTCTCACTGGAGATCTTCAAACAAAAGCTGGATGACTCCATGTTGGATGAGTGGTCAAGGGGATTCTTTTTGAAGAATGGGTTAGACCATATTGCCCCTGAAGGCTGAAATTCTATGATTCTGCAAGACAGGGCAAAGGACCTTAGATAAGAATAACTCTTCTATTCTCCCACTTATTTCTGCCCCTGACTCAAATATCTATGAAGCGCTAGAGAAATGATAACCACAATTTATTAAACACCTACTGTGTGCAATACATTGTACTAGTTGCTAGAGATATAAAGATTAAAAAGCACCTCCCCTCAAGCAGCTTACATTCATGTTTATAGGTAAGTAAATGCAAGGCAGGTGATGATGAGAGCAAAGAAAAGGACAAATAAAGTGTTCTAGGAAAATCTGAAATCAGACAAAGTACTTTCTGCTCAGTGGATGAAGGAAGCCTGAGATATTCAGGAGGAATTTAGGAACATGAGGTTTGGAATGCAATGATCATATTAAAGAGAGAGATAATTGTTAGATATATGGATTTAGGAGTCATTAAACCTATGGGGAAAGAAAAGACCACTAAAGTAAAGAGTAGAAAAAGAAAAGAGGAATTAGGACAGGAAAGTGCAAACAAATGATAAGGGTAAAGGGAAAGGATGAATAAAATGTCCATTCCAAGAATTTATTGACAGCACTAAAAACTGGCAGGATGGATTCAGATCCTCAAACAAAATGGCATCCCATCTCCTCCCTTCTGATTCAAGTGTCATGTCTGTAAAGTCCTGCACAGATCCCCAGATGAAAGGCCTTTAAAATTCCAGTTTTTATAGCTTGTAAACTACAATAGTCAATTCAAAAGGAAGTGGGACATAGGATTTAAAGCACAGAGAGGACTTTAAAAACCAATGGCAGTATTACAAAAGAGGATATTGAGACATAGAGAGGTTAAATGACTGGCTCTGGGTCACAATAGGTAGTGATCAGCAGCAAAGTCAGGATTGGAACCCAAGTTCTCTGACCCCCAATCTAGTACACTGTCTACAACATTTTCCTGGCTCTATTATCATTCACCCCAACCCTTGTGGGAACAATTTGCTTACCCTTCTATCCTGTTTCATTGCCTGTGACCTGACCCTGTCCTTGACTTTGGACCTTAACGTTAGCTCTGGCATTTCTTAAATTTAGTTTTCTTCCCTTCTAATAGTTTGTTATTTCTTGACTTAATAACAAATTTCTAAAATGGAATTCACTAATTTTCAAGTGCATATGACCTGTGTCCTCCCTTCTTCCAAGAACTCCTCTTCTTAATACATATCAGATTTCCTCTGGCTCCCCTTCCTGCACTAGCCTTATACTTACTCCAGTTGGAACTAAACCTAAATCCATTCCTTACCTTTGGTTTTCTCCACTCCAAGGGTTAGTCCACATATCTGATTAGCTCTTCTATAACTGTTCATAATTCTCAGTTGCCCTTATTAACCACCTAAAGCTTTATTCATGTCTGCCTTTAACCCTTGGTATACTGGCAGCAGTTGTCTAGAACTGATTGTATCTATGACTATTCCTTAAAATATAAGCTGCCATTTAAGTGATTTTATTTAGTGGAAATAACAAGTTCATTTTAAGGATGATGTCCCTTCTTCCTCTATAGATTTGAACTCCTGTTTTCATCTCTCCTTCTAATTTGAAGCACCTTAAAAAGAAGCAATATCTGAACCCTCCAAAATAAAATTAATAAATAAATAATAAATGAAATAAACAAATGGACTGATAGCTAGATAGATATGTAAATGAATTGATAGATGATGAAGGTAACTGGAGCTATCTTTAAGTTAAAGGCACTTCAGTGAGACAAAATAAAAAGAGTAAATATGAACCAGATTCACTTTGGGAGGGAGTCAAAGGGACAGAGTTGAGACTATGAGGTTCAATTTTATCTGCCACCTGGATCTGGCAGAAAAGTACCTTCTTCTGCCTACACTTAATCCAAGGTTAAAGAAGGATGATGTTGGTGTCAGGAAGATATGAGCTTAGATGAGGGCTCCTAAGGTAACAGATCTAGATATAGAAGTGACTTTAGAGGTCAAGTGTAACCCTCTCATCTTAAAGAAGAGGTAACTGAGACCCAGAGAGACTAAATGACTTGCCTAAAGTTACATAAAAGCCTCTGGAGAAGAATTCTTGTCCAGAGCTCTATCCACTGCCCCAGAGGTGTCATAGTCACTGCCCAATGGGGCTGCAAAACTCCCAAGTAGGGCAAGAACTAAATTAAAATATATTTGAGAAATGTTTAACAAAATGGATAGAAACATAATGCAACATATATAATGTTAATTTCTGGTTTTCTAAGTCAGTTTGAGCCTGTGGGGAATTGTTTCTATTTGAATTTGACACCACTGTTCCACACCACTAACTGCACAGTCACTGAATTTCATTTTCTTGATCTGCAAATTAGAGATAATGATAACTGTAGCACCTACCACACAGGGTGCCTGTGAAGCTCAAATGTGTTTATGTATTTAAATGCTTTGTAAATTTTAGAGCACTACATAATATCAGTTGTCAGAAACATAAAAAACAGCTCTATCACTGGCCAAGGCCAAAGGAGCTCCTTTTGGGGAGCTCTATTTTTGGGTCCAATCTAAAAGTTCTTCCCCACTGGGAATGAAGAGGAGGAAGTAAAAAGGGTGTCCAGCATATAAACATGAATCAGGTATGGAACATGCAGTTTTATTCCCATGTACAGTAAAGGAAATGCTAAGTAATCAAATATTATAGAATGATTCTGATCAGTTGAGGAGACAAAATTCAAACTTCACTGGGGCATTTGCAAACAGCTTCTTTGCATGAGCTGCTTACTAGCTCTTTTACATTTTATAACCACTGAGGATTACCCATTCCATGCCAACTGGGCTCTCTCTCTACATGGTTTCCCTCTGTGTGGGCAACTCTTCCTCCCTTGACCAATCTACTATCGACTCTGTCACTGTTTCTGATGCCAGTGACACATCCTATTTGGGTGCCCAAAAGAAGGAACAGAACAAGCTGCCTTTTGAGATTTCACAATGTCTTGTTCCAAAGGAAGAAAGGCACATAGAGTAAGTAGCCGCATCCAGCACAGGCCTGATTAGGAGGCCATTACCTTAAAGCTTTTAGCTTAGTTAAGGAGATGCAGCCTCCCAGCCATTAACCTTCTAAAGTCCAAAAGGTCATCCTTTTCCTTGAGACCAGCAGAAAGATGAACCTGAGCATCAGAAATTTCCTCTTTTACATATTCACGTAGTTCTGGTTCACAAGTCTATGAAAAGGGTCATTATAGTCTGACAGGAAGCAGTCAAAGGATATGTACCCTTGCTCTGAAATAGGAGTGGGGAGATCCCCTCCATTACATCTCTTCAAGGGATATTACATTAGAAGAAGAAAACAGGAAAAGCAAAAAGATGGAAATATTATCTCTTCACCATGTTCTGACCTGTCATTATGATTCATAGGCTGTTCTATCATCATATGCTGAGCAACTGAAATATTTCAGTCACAGATCAGCTTAAAACTTCACAAAAAAAAAAAATACATGGTTCCAACCTCCAAGGAACCTACATTGTGAAGAAGTCATTCTAATGGTCATAGAACCACAAGAGGAGAATCATTGACCAAACCAAGAAGGATATTACTTTTCAGGACCTAGTGAGTACCATTCAGTAATAAAATATTGCTGACCTGGGAGACCATGGCTATTTAAACAATAGATACACAGTCAAGTATGTCTGAAATGCACCCAGTGAGTAGTGTTCTCTTATGGCAGGTTCTAGCTAAATGGTTAAGGACCCCTCAGTGGATTAATCTGTTCATAATTGGGTACTTTATTAAAGAACTCATCTAAATTTGAAATATCATTGCCATTTTCTGAAACTCCATTTAAAATCTTTAAGCTAAATGTGTCGAGCCAACCAAATGTGCAGTAGCATATGTTTTTGAGGATCTAACAGCTGTCTGCTGGAAACTACAGAGGACTCCAGTTCAGCCAACATACTTCTCACCTCTAAATGAAAGTTCTGAACAGACCTGTTTTACCCTTATCTTTGTTCTCAAAATTTATGAACAAAGAGTATATTTTCTTTTGCATCTATAAAGCACTCTTTGTTTGCAAAGGACTTCCTAATCACATCTGTTCATTACTGTGCACAGCAGACCTGTGAATTAAATTTCCCCTTTTGACAAGGGAGAAAATGAAAGAGCCCAGGAAAGAAGGAATTACCCAAGATCAGGGCCAAGGAGTTCCAAAATGACAAGATATGGGGAAGTTTAAGATGTGTACAGAGAGCTGTTAATCACCTTCTTCCTGCCTGAAGTGAATTTATCTTCACTGAGCTGTTATATCATGATCACTTTTACCATTAGGAATATGGAAGCAATATAGCTGGGCATATTCCCCTTTTTTCCTAAGGTACTTAAGGAGCTTTTCAGGTAATAACTCAAGAATTATCCTAAAATTTCTATGAAATATGAATGCAAAGGGTACCATTATCCCCATCTAAGAGATGAGGAAGAAATGGAAGCACCAAGTTATCCAGCTACAAGGTGACATCACTGATTTTCATTGGGCAGATTTTCTTAAAGAGAAGTCATAAAACTACTAGCGAGACAGACAAGCTGATCCTGGCTCAGGTAGAAATTATAAGGTGCTGAAAGTGCTCTACATAAGAGACTAACAACATTAGAGATCTTTATTGAAAAATAAATAGAAACTGGAGAAAATGAGCAGTCTCACATTGCATTCCTGCTGGCTCTGAAGTGACAGCTCCATTCGGAACAGCCAGCCCCAAACTGCACTTTGTTGAACTCCAAGATAATGATGGTTCTGATCATATCTAATGCATGCTCTATATAGCCTGGATACCCTCAATGCTGTGTCAGCTCACAGTTCCTCTTAAAGGAGAGGCTATATACTCCAAAGGATGAAAAGATAGAAAAATAGTGGCTTCTGCTAGGTGAGGCTTGGGCAAGGTACTTCAAGGAGAGACAAGAAGCTAGTGGAAACTTGTTACATAAGGGAAATGACATCTCTGGGAGAAGTATGCAGGAACTGAGACAAAGCAATGACAGAAGACACTGTATATTCTACTGGTGCACTGCCCACATATATTCATCTGCTTCTTTCAATGAAAAAAAAGTTCACATCAAAGTCAACCGAAGCAAGACTACGAATCTGCTCCAAGCTAGAGTAAATTAATAAAGAGCAGCAATTTTTTTATGCTATATACAATAAGGTCAAATTTGAGGCAGTGTATATTTTAAATTGAATTAAATTGAAAAAAAATTATCACTAGCAAACATTTATTTTCTCTTTCCCAACCACCTCATTAAAAAGAACAAAAATATGTAAAAAATATGGTTAGTCAAACAAAACAAAATCTCACATTGCCCATGTCTAAACATGTATGTCTCACTGTGAATTTTGAATCCCTCATTTCTCTGTCAGAGGCAGCATGCTTCATCCAGTCTTCTGGAATCATGGTGGGCCATTGCATGGATGAGAGTTCTTTAAATCTTTCAAAACTGTATCTTTACAATGTTATTATTATTATAATAATTGTCCTCTTCATTCTGCTGACTTTACTCTGGATAAGCTCACATAAGTCTTCCCAGGTTTCTCCAAAACCATCCCCTTCATCATTTTTTATGATGTAACAATCTATTATATTAATACACCATGATTTGTGTAGCCATTCTCCTATGAGTTCTTTGCCACCACAAAAAGAGATACTATAACATTTCTCGACATATGAATGCTTTCCCCCCTTTTTTTATCTCTTTGTGGCATAGGTGTTGTAGTTGTATTGATGGGTCAAAGGGTATACATAGTTTAGTGACTTTGGGGCATAGTTCCTAGATGATTTCCAGAATGACTGGACCAATCCATATCTCTACTACTAGTACTCTTAATGTCCCTGTTTCCCCATAGCCCTAAGATTTGTCATTTTGCAATTTTGTCAAATTTGCCAACTGGAAAGGTGTGAGATAGAAGCACAAAGTTGCTTTACTTAGCATTTCTCTACTTAATGAATGATTTTTTTCATATACCTATTTATTTATAGTTTAAATTTATTCCTCTGTTCATATATTTTGACCATTTGTCAATTGGGGAATGGTTCTTATTCTTATAAATTTAAGTCAGTTCCCTACATATCTTGGAAATGAGACCTTTATCACAAAGAGTTTCCCTAGTTAAATGCTTCCCTTCCAATTTTAGGTGCATTTGTTTTATTTGTACAAAACTTTTTAAATTTTATATAATCAAAACTGTTCATTTCACTTTTTTGTCTTTCTCTCTATCTTTTGTTTAATTATGAGCTCTTGTATTCACAGATTTGAAAGATAATTTCTTCCCTGCTCTTCTGATTTCTCTATAATGATACCTTTTATATCTAAGTCATATGCCTATTTGGAGTTTTTCTTGGTATACATTGTAAGATGTTGATTTATACATAGTTTCTGAGAGACTGCTTTCCAGCTCCCCTAACAGTTCTTGTTGAATTATAAGTTCATACTTCAGTAATTGGTATCTTTGAGTTTATCAAAAAACTAAGCTATGGAGCTCATTTGCTTCTGTATTCTATGCATAAAGTTTTTCAAACTGTTATGAGGGTAATCAACTTGATTTTTTTAAAGTCCATTAAAAGGAAAGTCCTTTGCAAAATTGTGCAACAGTACAGGGGTAGAGCATAGGGCTCTATTGAGCCCTATATTTTAGAGAGAGGGAAAAAACTTTGGTTTTCTCATACCAAAGGACTTTGGAAAGTATTTGAGTTGAAAGGGAAAATTTTCAGTGAAAACCCAAATTGTTAATCCAAAAAATGGAAAAAAAAATCATTTTACAACAAGAAATTTCTTCTAGAATTTAAAACAAATAATTCCTCCTGAAACTTTTTCTATGAACTTTTCTTATGATAGCACATTGAATAAGCATTTGAACCAGGAAATCTTATGATATTGTAGCTATATGGAAATACAGAGTTTCATAGTTTATGAAACAAATAGATACAAATTTTACTACCATTTGCAACATCCTATTTGTGTGAAATGAGGTTTTCTTCTTTAGCTATTATAAAGAAAAAATATTGATCTCAATTAGAGGTTGAAAAAGAGTTATGAGAAACAATATCTTCAATGACACCATATTTTGAGAAGCATGCCAAAAATAAGCCCATGCGTTACATTAACAATATTATTGTGGTTATTATTCTTCTGTTATAAACGTGAAAACTGTAGAGGGCTTAATCAATAAATTTCTGCATGTTATTTTATTGTCTAAGATCTGTATGTTTTTAAAAAATTGAAACAAATTCTTAATTTTATTTGAAAAAATACTAGCTAAGAAAATTATTTGCAAGGATTATTTTTTTTTTTGCAAAGTATCTAAGGGCAGAAAAAAATTTTGTAAAAAAGATTGTAGTTACATAAAACCACTGCCCCTAAATTGCTAGAGTGACTGTGATTATTGTTTCGCACATTTTTAAAGCAAAAGAGAAAAGCTCTCTTCTAATAAACAAAAGCGGGGGGAAATCTAACTAAACAATTGCATTGGTGCCAGACTATTTACTGAACATGATAAATCAGATATGTGTCTGTATCAGAGATAGTTTAATATCTAAATTTAAAGTCTCCAGAATTAATTCAAATTGGGTACTATCTTAATTACACATTCCTTTCAGATTAATGGTTGACTTCCTGCTTTCTCCATCTATTCTTTACCCTTTAATAATGCTATGCTTGAGCAATTGTTTATTTGAATGCCAATAAATTTCGATAATACTACAACTCAATACAGAATCACACATAGAATCATAGTTACAACTTTCACACCCAGTGCTAATTTATTAAATGTTTAGCAAGGCACTTTTAGTGTGCCAACTCTTAATATTCTCTTATTTAATTGCATGCATATATCATAACAACATATAAGCAGGGGGCTGAGCTGCATGGGGAGAATCTGAGTGGATACTTTGGATAGTATGAAAAAATGTCATTTCAGTCAAGAGCAACTGTAATTCCTAGCCATTATTCCTAAAATGCTAGGAAGCTCAAAACTATTTGCTATGTGCCATCTGTCCTTACTTTTTCAAGCTATATATTCATTTAGGGCATAACATTTTAGAACTGAGAGAACACTTGGTCCAATCAGCTATTTTATAAATGAGGAAGCTGAGGCCCAGAAAGGTTCTCATGGGAGTTAAAAGAATTCAGAGTAGAACCTTTTAGTTCCATCCCCCTATTTTACAATTGGGGAAACTGAGGCCTATGGGACATTAAGTTCAAAGGAGTTAATAGTTTTTGGAGTAGGGAAGGAACTTCTAAATAATTTAATCCAATCCTCTTCATTTTACACATGCCTTACATGTAATTTACACACAGTCATACAGGAAATTCAAACTAAGGTCTGCTGACTGGATACTAAATACTTTTTCTTCTGTATTACACTGATTGTCCCATAGTCACACACCTGATGACTGGGAGAACTGTAACTAGAGTTGAGGTCTTCTTGACTCTAAGGAGAGGGGTTTTTTCAAAGGAATGGCAAAGTGTTGCTCTAGTAGGAATCATACTGTGCAAACTTGGTCAGATAAAATAAGAGT
Source organism: Notamacropus eugenii (assembly GCF_028372415.1). Taxonomy (NCBI): domain Eukaryota; kingdom Metazoa; phylum Chordata; class Mammalia; order Diprotodontia; family Macropodidae; genus Notamacropus; species Notamacropus eugenii. The sequence continues at coordinate 122,822,587 of NC_092874.1, read as the reverse complement.
GAAAGCTATTATTTATTTCCTTTGTCTATTTGTGCAATAAGGGAAGTGTATTAAGTTTTTTATACACTTACCTACTTATTCAGGACCCAGTGGCCTGGTTGAAAATCTTGATTTTGCAGACTATTTGGTCATAAACCAAGAGATGATTCAACAGTCATGTATTTAAGCAACTACTAGAACTTGGGCACTGTAGTTGGTACTGGCAGACAGAAAAGGATTAAATAAGATACAGTTCCATCCTTACAATCCAGTAAGGGGAAATAATGACAGTTGAGAATTATGTAGAAATGCCAGATGAGCTTCAATATAGTTGTATCATAAAACTGAATATTAATTAGGCAATTAAGATGAAATTGAAGAAAGCTTCTGAGGCTGACCTTATCTACACAGGATAATCAGATAAGTGTTTCAACTTGATGGCCACTTGGGGATACTGTGGTAGGAATTCCTTCTGGGCATGGAGGAATATACCTGCAATCCCTGCTACTGGGGAGGTTGAGGCTGGCATCTGTTGAGTTCTGAATTTCTTTGGGCTGTGCCATGCAGGTGTCCAAACTAAGTCTGGTACCAATATGGTAAGCCCCCACTGCCCCAGGAATAGGGAGTCATACATTGTTTAAGGAGAGGTCAACTGGCCCAGGTCAGAACTCTAGTATCAATGATGAGGAGAGACAGTCTTTAAAAACAAATGCAGGCACTCCTACAGTGACTGATTAAGAGTTGGAGTGGGCAATAGAGTGATCCACTCCAAATCTAAAGCTCTATGATTCTCATTGTGTCAACCTTTCAGTTCAATCTTGTGACCAGGCAATTTAAAGGCAATCCTTGAATGGTCCCTTTTTAAGCTAAGTTGTTGACAGGATCATTCAGTTGTGGGTCTACTGGGTAGTCACAAAGTTCAGGTTCTTTCAGCTTGAAATCTTCAAAACAGCCTCTTCACTTCCCACTCTCTACATCATCTTATTCCCCTGGAAAGGAACTCCATGCTTCTGCCAGGAATCTAAATAGTACACAGACAAGAATTATATAATGGAAACCAGATAAGGAATGAAGAATCATGAGGAGCAGAAAATACAGGCATAGACTCAATTCAAAAATATACCAGCAAACCCTCTTCTCATTGAAAACAATACAGAGGGACAGAAGAATCTACTGCTCCTAGGCTTTCTCTGATGTAGTTCACATCAGTTCCAATTAGGCTAAAGATTCGACTACCACTGTATTCATTTTCAAATACCATTTTTCCAGAAACCTTATTTCCTATGTGTATATGTGTGTAATATATATTTCCATCTATATTTTCATTATTTCTGCAAGAGTGGGTATCCTTTGATCTAGCAGAGGTCGCCCTTTCCCAACCTCAACCAACATTGTAATAACAGTCTTTCTTTGCTAATCATTATTGGGCTGCCATTAGAATTGTTGTTACTCAAAATTAGTTTACTAAATGCTTGACTGCATAGGAAATTACCTATGAAATACTGCACTATGTGAGAGCTTTTTTTAGAAGACCCTATCCCCAAGGAGATCACAGAAACATCCATGTGGGTTCCTGGTAAATGAACTGTTAAAAGAAAAGTTTGATAGGCTGGGTCAACAAATGAACGTACTCAGAAACAGACGAGCCAGACAACTGCCAACAATCTGAGTCGATTTGGAGTTCGTTTTTGAGCTGATTGATATTTTTGCAATAGTTCACAGTTCATAAAGTACTTTACATATATTATCATACTTTAATTCTCTCAAAAACTCTGAAAGGTGGACGCTAAAGATATTGATATCTCCACAGCAGACATGAGAGAGCTAAGGCTCAAAGAGGCTACTGGTAACCTCTGAAAGTAACTTATCCCAAGTTACATAGCTAATAAGTGTAACGGAGTGAGGGTGGCTATGAATCCCACCTGTCATCTTCAGTGAAAGGAGCAAGCACAGCATGGGAACATGGGGACCAGGCTGAGATTTACAAAAGGACTCACCCTGAATGTGGAGAGAGAGATGACAACGGCAGACTGTTTGAAGAGCTGGTCCCTTTTCTCCTCTGATTTCATTGGTAGCCTAGAAGATACCCAACAGTCTGCTCCTATGAGGAAATTCTCTGGGGACTCTGCCCAGTACCTGTGAAAGGTGACTATTGTGGGCTTTTCAAGGAAATAGGGGGAAAGATGAGATGAACTAGGAGCAGTTTACTTGTCCCTACCTTGGGTTGTTTGATTTGGAAGAGACCCTAATAGCAGGCAACACTTTTTCTCCCTGTAAGGAAACCCCAGCAACTTCGATTTAGGACTAAAGGGACAGAAATATACAGAAAAGATTGACCTAAGCTGAGACCGTTGAAACCTCATGCCGGGTGCTTGCTCCAGCCACACTAAAAGATGCCTTTGTGTAGTGGTGGTGATTACCACACAAGTATCAGAAAGAAGGTAGAAACCAAGGTCTTCCTAATGCTTTAGTCTCTACTCACTATGTCATGTAACCTTGGATCTTTTTGAAATCCCTGTTTCCTCTTAAGCTAAGGAAGAAACTCCCTGGCAGTTAGAGATCTAACACTCAGTCTAAGACTCAGAGATTCAGATCTGGGACACAAGAGAGGTTGTGGCAGAAGGGGTAACAGCGATGCTACATTACTGTTAAGTCTTGGTCCATCAAGAACAGAAAATTTTTCCTTCTGTTACCAAGGAGAAAATGTGAATAATAATGTTAAAATTAGTTACAGTCAAGACCAACCATTGCCATATGTTGATTATATAAATTAAGTAAGTAGAAAAGTAAGTATTTAGCATTTTAAAGTGGAAGCCTTTACTATGGAGATACTACTACTCAACAGAAAGCCATATAATTACAAGCCCTTCCATTAAGAAGCAAGATTTTCCCCTGCCATCATAGGGTGGCTATGCTGGCAGGCAAGACAGGAACACCTGGGTTCAGTCCTGCCTCTGGCTAGTACTGGCTGTATGATGCTGGACAAGTCACAACCTCCAATTGCTCTACGCACTCCCTAAAACAGTCCTTTGTGGGGAAAGTGCCAACCTACATTGGTAGCAAGAGTTTCAACATCTGGATGTTCCCTATAAAAATAAAATCACAGATTTGTTGCTATCCCTATCCTGTATCAATTTGTCATGAATCAAATCTCAGTAACCAATAGCATAAATCTTTGGGTTTTCTTTTTTGTTTTTTAAAAAAAATAATGCATCTCACAGAGTATATTGCTTTGCCTCCATTTCAAGTATTTTAGACATTGTACAGAGAACACAACTGGGAGGTAATACTTAATAGACCAGATGTCTCAGCAATGTTCATTTCACCACGGATGCTCATCTCACTTCCCTACCTTACCTCTGTCTCTGATGACCTTTGGCTAAGGTTAAGACAAACTAAAAGGTTGTAGAGTCAGATATCTAGCCAATGTGAGAAAAATTCTACTTTAAAAAAAATAGCAGGGAGGTAGAGTTGCATCTGTCCTGATTTGGGCTGGGAGAACAACTTAAAGTATTATAGCAACAACATATCTTTATACTACAACTACCATCAGGCAAAAACCACATTATAAAGAGACAGGCTACCTTCAAGATATGGGCAGCTAGGTGGCACAGTAGACAGAGCACCTGGCCTGGAGGCAGGAAGACTCATCTTCATGAATTCCAACTTAGCCTCAGATACTTCCTAACTGTGTGACCCTGGACAAGTTACTTACCCCTGTGTGCCTCAGTTTCCTCATCTGTAAAACAAGCTGGAGAAGGAAATGATAAACCACTCCAGTATCTCTGTCCAAAAAACCCCAAGTGGTGTCAATAGGAGACAGACAAGACTTAACAACAACAACCACCACCACCTTCACGATATATGTTATATTCCATCAGCAGAATCTAAGCTTCCTGAGGGTAGGGGCTTTCAGTTTTCATTTTTGTATCCCCAGTGCCTTATTCCCAATAAGTATTTAAAAATATTTGTTGAAATTAATTGAACTGAACTGAACTGAAAACAAACAAAGCTGAATGCCTCCCTAGGAGTTGAATATAAGTTCTCACCCTTAACTTGGGGATTCTGGATTGAGGAGATACAGAGAATGTGGAAGGCTTATGGACTCAGAAATTTCATCCTCTTTTATTCCACAAAACCTTGCATCAAAGTGTAGTAATGCAGTGTGACAGAAAGCATGTAATTATGATGCCCAAGGATGGCCTTGAAAAAGAGATGAAAAACTTCCCTCCTTTCCTTGAAGAGGTAGGGAACTCCAGTTTTCTAGAAGCAGGAACAGATGCTCTTTTAGTCTGCCACTGAGGACTGTAATGGAAGGAACTGTAAGAAGGGGACAGGCCACTACAAATTAGGAGGGTCTAGTAAAATTTGCAGGATGCCTCATGACATTTTTTAAAAAAACTATCCTGAGACATACCCATAAGGTTCAGCAAAAACCACAACGATCTCGGACCCCATTCGAGAGGCATTAGTCACTGATATGCTAAAGAGACAGCAACACAAACCAATCGCTTCTATTTTGTTTCTGTATTCCCTGGGTTTAGCATATAGTAGGTGTTTAATCAATGCTTGCTGATCAATTACTGTTGATAGTTTTAAGATGTTCTCATGACATGAACCCAAAGAATAGTGTCAAAGAAAATTCTCATTGTCTTTGCAAAGATATTCGGTATCCTAACTTCAACAGAAAAGCAAGCAAACCTTGACCTAGCTTCTCTTAATGCTACATAATTGTGGCCTATTTGTCTCTACCACAGAAAGTTAAATTGGCACGTTGTAGATTTTTCAGTTCTGAGTTCTGCTACTCAAGAACCTTTTAATCTGTGTTTCCAAGCACATATTGGAAAAGTCTTCATTGTGAACCAAGAGAAGCTTCTAACTCTCTGAAATTACAGGTAATAATGAAACTTTAAAGTCCAATTTCTCTCTCAGGTTGGTTTCTGGGGGATGCATTTCAGCAGGGATGAAGTTTCACTGTGTGAAGCAGACATAAACTGAGAGGCAATGAATGAAGCCCAGCCAACAAAGTGGTACAGGGTCAAGAGGACAGTGACTGAGGTTTTTATAAAGCAAAAGGCTATCAGCTGAGCAGAGCTGCCCATGTCAGAACAGGAGAGGCTGAGAGAGAAACCTCTGAGAAAGAGAGAGAGAGATGAAGATGGAGCACAGGCCTTCATTAGTAAAAATGACAGTGTGGTTCCCCCTAAGTAAGAAGATGGCCAAGGGGTCACAGTTTGCCTGCTCTATGCTGCGCACACAGCTACTGTGTCCTTTGCTTAGCCACTGTAGCTGTGAAGTGCAGTGGATGGCCTGACTGATGGCTGTCCTTGCACCACATACTACCTGATACCTTTGTTCCAAATGAGCCTCCCCATTCTCTACAGGCCCAAACCAACATGCCCTGTCACACCCAACTGCTTCCCAGAAATCAGTGGTTTTGCTGCATTTTATCATGGATTTGGGACAATGCTTAAAGTAAAAAAATAACAACTATCATTTATATTTGTATTTATTTCCTTTTATTTGCCTATTTACTTGTTTCTATATCATTTACTATGGTGCCAGGCAGTGTGCTAAGGACCTTACAATTATGACCTCGTTTTATCTTCACAACAGCCCTGGGGGGTAAGTGCTATTATTATCCCCATTTTATAGATGAGGAAACTGAAGAAGAGATTAAATAACTTGCCCAGGGTCACACAGATAGTAAGTGTCTAAGGCCAAATTTGAATTCAGGTCTTCTGACTCCAGGTCTAGCACTCTATCACATAAGTAGCAAAATAAAATAATGGGGATTCAGTGATTCAACTAGTATGCATTAGAAACCTAGTCTAAGTAAGGCACTGTACTTCCAGCTGAGGGGGTTGGGGGGAATAGTCCTTGCCCTCAAGTTTCTTCTACTCTTTTGTGGGGATATAACATTTGATCCTTTCTCTTTGAGGTTCTTCTTCCTCCTATATCCTGTGCTCCTGTCTCAGTTTCCCAATAATACATCACAAAAGAGATTCCCAATTTCAGAAGTGTTTTTTTTTTTAACAGAATACTTATTTTGGGTTTCTGTTGCCCTTCCTGCTATGCTAATCCAGTCTAAATAACCTTAAAAAAGATCTAACGGTCAAAGCTTGATCCCAGTGAAGAGGTGAGGAAATGCACCTCCCCTCCCTCTCCTTTCACTGATGAGCTGGAGCTGACCACAGGTGTCTAATTCTGCTCATGGTGTCAGATGGAGTCAATGCCTTGCTGGTCTTTGCTAAATTTATATTTTTCTTTTTGTCTTCATCATGTTTTAATAAGAAAGGCTCAATGGGGGAGAGATATAGATAAATTAAATAGTAAAGAAAAAGCAAAAGATTTTTAACCAATAATTTTTTTAAGTTAATATGGGGGTTGGTTCCCTGTACTTGGCCCATTAAGCCTAGGGCCTAACACAAACTTTAAACAGCCAGCTTCTGCCTTCCTCCTTTATGATCACAACATTCTTGGCACATATATTGGAACATTGGGGAAAAAACACACACAGGAATTCTGCCACCCTGGTCCCCCTAGCTTTTCCAGAGTCAATAGTATACACATAGGGAGTCTTCCACACTCCCTTCACTCCTCCTACCAAAGATTCTACCTACTAGTCTTATAAGATCTGTGATGATGATGCAGAAATATGACCATCATCTTTCTCAACTCTAGGTTAAAATACTATTGCAATACTTCAATAGTTCAATACAATACTATTTCTGTTCTTTTCCAGTCTCTAATGGGCATAACTCTTTCACTATGTAATACTGACCCCTCCCCTCCATGTAATGGGCATCTAGTAGATGCATAGAGCTCTTGGGGCAGGGGAGGAGAGAATAAGCATTTATTAGACACTTACTATGTATGTGTCAGGCACTCTCACTTGATCCTCACAACAATCCTGGAAGATAAGTGCTACTATTATCCTTCTTTTGTAGCTGAGGAAACTGAGGCTGATGGAGGTTAAGTGATTTGCCCAGGGTCACACAGCTAGGTATTGGAAGTCCGATTTGAACTCAGGTCTTCCTAACTCTAGGCACTGCACTCTATCCACCATACCACTTAGCTCCTCTAACAGCATGTCCCATCAGAGAGGGAAGCTGAGAAGCCTGCATCCAGGAGAATCCTGATGACTGTGAAGCATACAGTTCTGGTTCTAGTGAGCTGACCCTGTGCTGAAGACAAGGCTCTGTGATAGTTTGAGACCATGTCAACCTTTTCAAAAGGTTTCAAAAGAATGGGAGAGTGATCCTCAGGAATCTGGAGGTCAGAGTCCAGACCAGAGTTTCTGGCCAATGAAACATCAATATCCTGAAGAACAGTTTGTTGGGAATGACCGTTAGGTCCTGAGCCCAGTGGCTCATCCAGAAGTTGTGCCATATCTATATATGAACTTACTGGGACCAATACTATGTAGGAACTTGACTCAACTTTGAGCCTTCTCTCCCATAAACTGAAATAGGTGGTGTTGGGGAAAGTAACCCCAAAGTGTTGGAGGTAGTGGAAATGTTTGTATGTTTATTTTTACTAAATATTTGACATAAATGTTAAAAGGTTAGATGGAACTGGATAGGCCCCTAACGACTGGGGGAACTCAGCTGGTAGAGGCTCAAGCCCATGGCAGTAGAAGATAGACCACCCCAATCCTTTGGGGTACCCCACAAGCCTGAAGAGAGATGTAGAGATTTGACCAGCATAGTTCTGAGAAAGAGTCAGAACAACCATTTCTCAGTGTGATTGATATTCCTAGGCCTTCTATGACCATCACTCCTTTGCTTTATCTTCGTATTTCTCTCTCTCTCCAGTGTAAGCTAAGACTTTCAACCTCATAAGCCACTTAATTTTTTGATTACCTTCCTGAACCAGCCTGAAGGTGTGGGGGCTGCTCTACTATCATTTCAGAGAATCTTAAAGAATTTCTTGTCATGCCTTTGGGAGATTTTGACTCAGTTTCCCTTTGTTGCAAGGCACTTGTCCTTTGAGTTTGCGCTCTTCAGTTTTGACTCATTTCTCTTCTTGGTCAGTTTTTGCCTGTCTTTATTAATCACTGTGCTAATTTTTCACTGGCATTCTTCTTGAATGATCCTTTCCCTTCTGAAGATACTGCTTTGTCATTCCTGTCCCCCAAGCCCTCTGCTATCTAAGACCACCAAGGTTTTCAGGAGATATACTTTTTCAGAGAGGGAGGATGACCATTTGGGACGCTGCTGTCAGGAAACACTTATTGGTCATGGTAGTTGGGTCTCTTCTGTGCCTTTAACATCCCACTGCTCTGGGTTCTACTATTATACTACCAGGCAGCTAAGACGGTACAGTGGAGAAAGCAATGGGCCTTTAGTTAGGAAGATCTGAGTTGAAATATGGTCTGACACTCACTAACTGTGTGACCTTGAGCAAATCACTTAACCTACTTCTGTCTGCCTCAGCTTCCCCAACTGAAAAATGGGTTCATAAGAGCAGGTTGTTGTGAGGATCAAATGAGATATTATTTGTAAAGCACTTAGCAAAGTGTCCGACAAATGATAAATGCTATATAAATGTTATTAACAGATTATTTGTAAAGTGTTTAGTGCAGTGTGTGGCACATAATAGGCACTATATAAATGCTAGCAATTATTATTCTTTCAGCTCCATCCCTAGCTCCCCACCCACCTCTCTTTATGCTCTTGTCAGAATTGCTTTCTATCAGTTTAACCTCAAAAGCGACTTTCTTCAGTTCCCTAGGTTAGACCCTGGAGAATGGGCATGAAAGGGTTGGGGAAGGTGTTCCATGACCCTGCTAGGAAGTGGCACTCCTTGAAGCCCTGGCAACCGTTTCTGTTCTTTGTCTTCTCTACTTTTCTGTCTCTTTCCTTTGGCTGCTTATTGTCTCCTGGCCTCAATTAAAGGCCACTTCCAGTGCTCCAGCCAGGGAAGGCCAAAAGGGCTTCACCTGCTCTGGTGGAGAGGCTAACCCTAGTGCACTAAAAAGGGTGAAAGGCAAGGTCCTTGCTGCAGCCTCAGGGATGTTTCAGGATTACCTGGGACTATCTGAGCAGTGATCTGGGAGAGGTGTTGAGGCTAAAGAGGCCAAAGGTAGGAATGCTGGCAGATGATGCTTCAGTTGTTACGTGATTAATTAACTAAGAATTATCATGTAAAGGCTTCTTTCACCTTTTATCAGCCAGTCTTGATTGAGTTTTCTGTGTTTAGGTGACTCAACCTGTATTATTTGGAGTGGGGGTTGAGGTGAATCTAGAAGAGTTGAACCCAGGTCACTCTTCTTTCCTCCCAGATTTCCTTTCCACAAGTTTGTCTCAAGAAGTAGTTCTATAGCCTTGTAGTGAACTGAGAGTTGGCCCCATGGAGGCCCATTTTGCTAGTAACTACTAACAATAGTTGGGACCCAACAGTTGGGAAAATGCAGGCACTGATTCATTGATATTCCTATTTGAATCTTACTGAACTGTGGCCTCAGACTTTGAAATGAAGGGATTTCTCCCTCTAGTGGATGTTAGAGAGAGTCATCAATAGCCACTTTCTCAGATGCTTGGAGAAGGGAAGAGAAGGCAGAGACACCAATTAGGAGAGAGAACTGGAGAGACATAATGATGGCCTTAGTTAGAGTTGGGAGACTGAGCTTGTTTAAAAGGGTCCAGATGCAAAATGAAGGTATTGATGAGACATGACAACTTATTAGCTATGAAAAGTTATGAATGGTTCCCCAATGGATAAGTGGTCAAAGGATATGAAGAGGCAGTTTTCTAAGGAATAAATAAAAGCTACTGATAGTCATATAAATCACTCCAAATCACTAACAATTAGAGAAATGAAAATTAAAACAACTTTGAGGTTCTGTCTCTCTCTTATCAGATTGGCAAAGTTAACAAAAATAAAAAAATCACACATGCCAGGAAAGCTGCAAAAAAAATTCATTAATGCCTTGTTGGTAGAGTATGAATTAGTCCAGCAGCAATTTAGAACTATACTCCAATATTTACTAAAATGTGCATATCTTTGATTAGCAATACCATTATTAGGCTTAGAACAGAGAAGGAGACAGACAGACAGAGAGACAGACAAACAGAGACAGAGAGAGAGAGAGAACCTATATATGCAAAAAATATTTATAGTAACTTATTTGTGGTAGCAAAGACCTGGAAACCAAATCAATAACTATCAATTGGGAAATGGATAAACAAATTATGGGAGATGGATGTCATGGAATACAATAATTACACTAATAAGAAAAGTGAAAAGGATAGTTTTGGAGAAACCTTGGATGATTTGTACAAACTGCTGCAGAGTGAAATGCACAGAACCAGGAGAACAATTTATATAATGACAACATTATAATGACAAACAACTTTGAAAGACTTAGGAACTCTGATCAACACAATGACCAACCATGATGCAGAGGACTAATCATATAGCATATGATAACCTCCTAATAAGTGATAGACTCACGGTACAGAATGTGACATATTTAGGTTTTGGATATGGCTAATGCAGAAATTTGTTTTGTCTGATTGTCCATATTTGTTACAAAGATTTTGTTTTCTTTTTTCCCTCATAGAAGGAGAGAGGAAAGGGGAAGAAAATAGATTTTGTTCCCTGAAAAAAATAAAATTTAATTTGAAAACTTTCAATGACAATAAAAAGGATAGCTGGAAGAATGGTGGTTCCCATTAATAGAAATAGAGAAAGAGAAGTTCAAGAGAGAAATTGATTGGAGGGTGAGAATTATGAATTAGATTTTAGACATATGGACTTTGAGGTAGAATGAAATAATGGGACAACCAATGGATGAAGCATATGCTGCCTTTGAATTCACACATTGTTAAGAGATTTAGAGGAAAACCCCAAGCATGTTGGTGAATTCCCTGTAAGAGCTTTATAGGAGGTCCATAAGTAAAAAACCATACAACATCACAAAGCAGTTAGGTTGAAATCTGCCATGATAGAAAGAATACTCCCATTGACGAGATCACAGAATTATCCAAGTACTGAAGATTCTGAGGAGGACAACTAGATGGGAATGTCCAACAAAATGTTACAATTGGACTGGAAGCTCAGAGAGGTGCTGGAACTAGAGAGAGACTCCTGAGTCATACACATAGAATCAACAATCGATGCTGCATCAAGATCACTGGATTTATTTATTATATTTCTGTTTTTGAGAGTGAAATGGAAAGTACCAAGATGCTGAAATTTCATTAAAGGGAATTAAGAAGGTTGGTGGCTGTTTTCCTATATTTATGCTGATTGATTCTGATAGGAAAAGGGAAGTACATTGTCAAAAGCTCAAGGTTATATTCAAGTTGCTAGTAAGAACACTAATGACATCTCTGATGACTTCATTGATATTCTGTTCAACCCTATCTTGGACTGCTCTTTACTTCTTAACAGTAGCTCCTTTTCTCCCTTCTTGGGATGAATTGATCTTTCAGTTCAGGTCTTGTCCTTCAGAGAAGAAAGAACATGAAAATTCTTGCCACCAGAAGATGAAAGATCTTGAAGAGAATGTGGAATGTATTATAGATCCATTTTTAAATGCAGTATTTTTTTCTGAAAAATCAATAGGGTTAAAAAATTAAAATTACTGGAAATATATCTGGCAATTTTAAATTAGCAGAGAAAAGATGTAAGACATTTATTAAAATGGAAAACAAACTGCTAACAGGGAAAGCCTCTTCTATTTAGAATGAGACTTAGAGACCTTTTCTGCTAAAGGCAAATGTGATTACCTGCCAGATTGTCCCAAATCTATTGATTTAAACTTACTTTTATTCAGTTGATAAATAACTATACGTAGAAATTTAGAATCACAGAGTATTTAAGTCAGTAGACACTTTATGCATCATCTAGTCCAACTCTGCCCTCTACAGAGAGAGAAATTGAGATCCAGAGAGGTAAGAAGATTTGCTCAATGTCACACAGCAAATTAGCAAGCTGGGTTTGGAGCCCAGGTCTCCCAACTCCCTAATTCTTTCCATTATCTCACACTGGAATACCAACTGTGTAAGAGATACACATATTTTCCAACTCATTTAGGATGGAAATTCCATGCAGTATGGACCAAAAGAAGGAAAATATCACAGCCAGAATCATAGATTCTCAAATTCAGAAGAGCTCTGAGGGTCCAGATTGTACCAGAACAACAGGAATTCCCTCTCCTATATCCCACTAAAAACACTATCACTTGAAGACATACAGCCCATTATTTCCCAAGTGAGCTCTTTCTACTTCTAGTCAGATCTAACTGTTAGTAAATTTTTGCCTCTAATTCCCTTTGGGGCCAAGCAAAACAAAGGTAATCTCTAATCTCTCTTCTGCATGACAAGCCTTCAAACATTTGAGAACAGTTGTCATAACCCCCCTCTAGTCTTTTCCACGCTAAAAATTCCTGAGTTCTTTCAATAATTTTTCATATGACACTGTCATAAAATTGCTAATTGCTCTTTCCTCATTTAGATATTAACCAATAAATTTGAGCTAAGGCCCATAAATGAAGAAAAGTCATTAGTCCATTAATTAGGACCCTCCTTGTAGTTCTAGTGGGACAGATAATCACTTCGTAGCTTAAGTGATATACTATGTTTTCCCAACAACTATTTTGTTGAAGTATATAGGGAATTCTGAGGGAAAATGGACCCTTGTCACTACTGAAGAGATTTTCAATTAACAGTATAAGCACACTCCCTGAGCCACCATCATGCTATAAAATATACTAAGGATACTTCAGATTAAACAGATAATTTCAGTTTATAACAAAAGAGCAAACATAACCTATATTAAATAACTGGCTAGTAATTATACTGTTTGTAGACATTAGCCTAAGATCTAGAAAACCATAGCATTTATAGATCATATCTATTTCTGTTTCAAACATACAGACACACATATACAATGCATTACTTTTAATGATTACGTTTTATGTATACAGGTATGGCTAAATGAAAAAAGTAACATTCTTTCCATAGTGTGCCCAAGTTAAAGGGGAAATGCCATGCTAATAGTATAGTTGATTCAGATGATTCAATCAAAAATTCATTCATTCATTCAGCATCCAACAAACATTTACTGAAAGCCTCCTTCATGCAATGCGTCAGAAGACTGGGATGCTGCAAGTTAAGCTGCTAATTGTTCTTCCCTAATTCTGCCCATCAACCCACACTGGGACACCAGCTCTGTAAGAAATGTATCTTATTTTTCAACACCAGTTTAAGATAGGAACTTCTTGAGGTATACAAGAAAAGGTTTGCTCCATAGAGAGAATGTTCTCTCCATGTCTCTCCACACTATATAAATAACTGAAGGAAGCAGGCAACCGTCCCATCATTTCCACCACAGAGTTTAGAAGTGCCAAAAAGTAAGGAGACTGTTGGCTAGTACTTGCTAGTGGTATGCATCCAGGTCATGTCTCATACTGCCTACATATAGCATGCACCAGTTGAGAGAGAGAACACAATGATGAAGCTGTGAAGACAGTTCCAGTCTAGTGTTACCTATCCAAATTTAATCAACTGAACTTACTCCCTATTTCTATACCCTGAGAAGGATACTGATAACAGCCCTGGGTATGTGCCATGAAGTACTATAAAAGAAAACACTGCCCCTGCCCTCTAGGATCTTACAATCCAGGATCCTTTAGGGGAAGATTTGACATTAACGAATAACTGTGAAATACATGAATAACTAATAATACATATACATGGATAACTATGAAATAAACTAAAATAGGGTCAGTACGCCAATATTTATAAACCATCTATTATGTGAACTCATTGTTGTGTTACATATTATGAAAGATACTGATAGGAAGAAGACACAACTTCTAAATTCATATTTGTGTCCACAGGCAGAATATAAGCCACTTGATGGCAGGGACTATTTCATTTTTGTCTTTGTTTTTCTGCCTAGCAAAGTACTTGGCACTAAGTGTTGTTGTCTGTCCTTCATTTGTGAAGACAACCAATGACATCATGAGGTGATGTCTTGACTTGCAAGTGATTTGGATTTCAGTGAGGCAGAGCTGCACAGTCATCAGCCTCACTCTCTCTTCCAGAGTCATCAAAATCCAGTGGCAAGAAAAAGTCAAGATAACTGGTCAATGGCCCAGGATACAGTGGATGACCCTGGCCTCCTCCATGCCCAACCAAGCTTTAAGCATTCCACATTGTCTGCTTCAGTCATCTTTGTGGCTTTTGGAACAAACTGTTATCAATCACCCATTACAATGGGAAAGTCTCCACAGACTTGGAGTAGATATCCCCCTAACTCACTAACAGGGATGAGGACTGTCAGTCACTCTCATCCTGGTCTGCCAACTGCAGGGTGTTTACCAGGGTGTGGCTGCTGCTCATGCTACAGCTTCTTGGAGCCACAGGCAAAGTTGGATGAAGATGGAACTCAGAGGTGGAGGAGCAGCCCTGAAAAATGTTTGGCAGGCCTTCATACCAGAGGTGTTAGTCCTCCTAAAACACCACACAACCCCCATATACCCGGACTTAGTAGGTGCTTAACAAATACTTGTTGTTTGAATAATTGATAGGGAAGATGAGGCACATGCACAAATAACCACAGGGCAAGGCAAGTTAGGAATGTGTGATAAAACACCTACAAAGTCTATAGGTCAGATAGGTCAGAATAGGCAGACATGAAACCAGAGGAGGAGGGAATTTCCCAGTTGCAACTCACATCTCTTTTCTGCCTCCAATGAAATACCTGACTTCTTTGGCTTTAACTCTAAACACAGATCAGTTGACAGACTGGATGATGAACACTGAAGGGAAGCTTTCACACCATTCAGTCAATCAACAAGAATGTATTATGTGATTACTATATAGGGGTACAAAAAAAATCAAAAACAGTTCCTGTCCTAAGGAGCTTACATACTAATGGAGGAGACACTATGTATATAAATAGGTACATAAAAGGTATATACATAGAAGGTCATTCGAGAGGGGAAAGCTCTAGCAGATCAAGACTGGGAAAGGTTCCCTGCAAAAGTTTATATTTGAAGTGAATCTTGAAAAAAGCCAGGAATTTTAAGAGGCAAAGGGGAGGAGGTAGAGCAGAGGATGCAGAATGGGTACAAGAGCAGATCGCATGTCAGAAGAACAAGTAAGCCAGAGTCCCAGCATAGAGCATACATAGAATTTCCATAGTTTACAGTGTTTCTTTTTTTATTAATGATGCCTCCCAAGAACCTTGTGAGGTGGATGAGGTCCATGACTTCTATTTTGTGGATAATGAATAAATCGACACCAAGAGATAAAATACTGAGTCTGTGGTCAAAAACCATTAAATGTCAGATCCTTGCCCCAATCTTCAGCTTATCCTGTTAAACCACACAGCTCTCAATTTTTATTTCAATCCTATTCTATTTATTCATTTCAATCATATTATTCAACCAAAATGAAATGAGTTTCTGTGGTGAGGCTATAGAACAGTTACAGCTTAAAAGCTAACCATTTATCCTCATGAACTTTCCTTATCATCTTTTTCAACTTATATGGGGAATCCTAAGTGTCTGAAAGATAAATTCTAAAAGAAAGTTTAGTATTAAGAAATTTTATTTTTCTAAAACATTAGCTTCATCCAGAAGATCAGTGTTTCGAGAATGGCTTTTTTAAATTTATGTATCTCTAGTTCTGGGGTTGGTTTCTTTGACTGTACATGTACAAAGTAATGCTGGTGTAGGTAATAATTGGAAATAGTCATATTCAAGAGGATGATTATCAAATTACTTTGAGATATTTCCTGGGCAATTAATCAGCTGAAGTAATTTCTAATACCAAGTCAAATTTAATGCATATTATCATTTAAAATTTAAAAATTTTAAATATAGATCCCAAACTATTATTATAGTTATAAGTTTGAATGTTCTTGATTGATAAGAACTTAAAAGAATTCTCTTGATTATTAGCCCTTTCTGAATCACCAATGATTTAAAAGGGAATAGACTTGAACTGGACCCATTAAATTTAACTTACTTAGCACAATTATAAACAATAATAAACCACAGGATGTAGCCAGTAACCCACCTTACAAAAACAATGAAAAATGTGGTTTCTTTTTGGCACTGTTTTACCTCCATCTTGGGTTTTATGCACACTATTTTCATTTATTTTAATAATAAGGCAAAAGTGAGGTAATAATGCTATTTGCATCATGGCATAGTGAACAGATAGCTAGCTTGAAGTCTGTAAGACCTGGGTTTGAATATCATCCTTAACACATACTAGCTTTGTGAGCATGGGCAAATGACTTCATAACCATTGACCATGTGGAAAGATTGCAATGAATCTGTGAACATGGATTAGAGAGGGAAAAAAACTACATAGTTATTTTAACTAACTTCTAGTTAAAATTTAACATTTCCTTCAATTACTTAAAAACATTATCCTACGAAGGGGTCCATAGGTATCACCAGACTGCCAAAGGGGTCAATGTCACAAAAGAGGTTAAAAACCTTTACTCTGAGACTATAACAGAGGAGGGGCCTCCCTCAGAAGAATTTCCTATGCCAATGAAATCACTGAGTCAAGGTGGGGGGGGGGGTAGGTCCTCATTGCAAACATACACAACATTAAAGGATAATTTTTAAATATTTATAGGACCTTAGTTTCTTTTAAAGACTAAAAAAAACCTAGTACCTTTCACATAGCATGAAGGCAAGGGATTTTGTTATAATTCCATTTCCAAAATACAAAAGTTCTATGAGGCAAAGGCTCTTTAATGTGTCCTGTACAGTCCCTAAGACAGAGAGATTTCCTCATGAAAGAATAAACCAATAAGTGAATAAATTGTCTCAGTATTTACACCCTTTCCGACAGAAATTCATTTTCTTTACTTTTTAATTTGATCAAAGAGACTGCCCTTCCTTCAAATCCATCTGTTTTATCTGTTTCCCCATACAGATTTGTGAAGTGAATGTTCTATAATAATTAACCCACAGGAAAAAAGATTTCTCTTTTTTTAGTAGGTCACGGTATTATGAAACAGAACATCATTTGAATGTCACCTATTTAATTTTTTTTTAATGTACAAAGGTAAGGGTGAGCCCATTACAGTTGTCTTTTATTGACTTGAACTTTTCCTTTCACTCTACTAATCATTTCCATTTAAGAGGGGAAATTTCTCAGGTTGCTAGGCTTCCAGAAATTCTGGTTAGTTTTATTAACTCTGACAATAAGATATGGAGTACAGGTGAAGTTTGGAGGAAAAAAAGGAAATTGTGGTGAATATTCTGGACAACAAAGTCTTTAAAAGTTCTTGCATTATCCCATGATGGAATGTTAGAAAGCTATTTCCTCTTGAAGCTAGCCATTTGAAAAATCCTCATTTGATATGTAATGTGGGGACTATTCTTTGGGTAGAAATGTTTTACAATGATAATTAAATACATTCACTTTCTGCTACAATTTGAAAGAATGTAAGGGCACTAAAACTATAGAGTGCAACAACAGTCTAAAGAATTTGAATTCATTCTCTTGATCTGCCATGCCAGGCATTAACAAACTCAAAAATGTTAACTGCTATTAATATTTATGGAGCTTAGTTCAAGGAAAATGTATAAAGGTCACAATAAAATTAAAGTATTATAACACATGGGAAGAGTGCCAAGACTGTTATAAAACTGGTGGGAAAAGCCATTCTAAGATATATTCCATTGGTATTTTCAGCCAGAGTGGCCCCATAGCTGTCAAATCAATTTGATTTCATAATGAATAAAAATATAAGAGTGGGTAATCGTGGCAACTTTACTTAGGTAGATGATAAGCTAGTCAATCAACTGCATCAACCTGAGAGTCTCATTTTCTGCAATAGTATTAGGTAAAACTAGAGTTTGGAAGGGGCAGCTAGGTGGTTCAATAGATAGAGGGCCAAGCCTGAAGTCAGGAAGACTCATCTATGTGGGTTCAAATCTGTTCTCAGACCCTTATTAGTTGTATGACCCTGAGCAAGTCATTTAATACTCTTCCTCAATTCCTCATCTGTAAAATGAGCTGGAGAAGGAAATGGCAAATCACTCTAATGTCTTTGCCAGGAAAATCCCAAATGGGGTCACAGAGTCAGACATGACTGAAACGACTCAAAAACAACAAACAATAACATAGTTTGGAAATATCCTTCTAGCAAAAAGTCATCATAAATTTTTTAAAAAGTAACCAGTTTAAATACATCAAATGCTTCTTAATAGCAGACTAGACTTAGAAAAATGAAGACACAGAGTGCCTTAAATTTTTATTTAATTCTGAAATTCTTCTATAATTATTAACTTACTAAAAATATCTAAGATTAAAGGAATAATATTTGCACCGTGATTTACAGTTTGCAAAGCATTTTACATTCATCATCTCATCTTTCCCCCATGCCTGAATTTACTTCCTCCTCACTTTTGCTCTTAGAATCTCTCACTTTCCTCCAACATCATCTGAAATGCCACCTCCTACATGAGGCCTTCCTGATTTCTCCAACTATTAGTGCTCCCCCATCCTCTAATCAAATTTATCATATACATATTTTACATATATTCTATCGATATATCCCACAGTCTTTTGTCTTTGAATCTCCAGTGTTTAGAACACAGCCTGGCACATAGTAAGCTCTTAATAAATGTTGGTTGATTGACTGACATCAATCTGATGAAGCAGTCTAGGCAGGTTTACAGATGAGGAAAATAAAGGCAAAAAGTGATTTGCTTTAATTCCCACAACTAATATATAGGGGAGAGTGGAGGGAACCAGCACTTATTATGTACCTACTGTGTTCTAAGTGTTTTATGAATATTATCTTATTTGACCTTCAAACAACCCTGAGAGATAGGTGCTATTATTATCCCCATTTCACAGTTGTGGAAAATGAGGCATACAGCATTAAATAACTTGCACAGGTTTATAATCAATAAGAGTTTGAGACAAGATTTGAATTCAGATATTCCCAACTCTAAGCCAGAGATTTATCCACTGTGCCACCTACCTGCCAGAGCTTTTGAGGAGCTCAGATTCATAGCCAAGATATTCTGACCCCAAAATACAATGTTTGAGGTATATTTTTCTTACAACTCACTGTTGCAGAATTGGAGAGCTCTGTTTCTGGTACAATTGTCTACTTCTCATGAAACCAACAAAAAAAGTTATCTCCTGGGGCAGGAATTCTACCTGTAGGTTACAGCCCTATTCCTCAACCATTGTGGAATCTTCCATCGTAACCTGACATTTATCAAGCCTCTGCTTGAATATTTCCAGTTTCTGGAAACACCACTTTGTTGAGAAGTCAATTCTATTGTTGATGGTGAATATAATTATCATATTATAGTGCAATGGTTCTCTAACTCTGTAGTCTTAGGGTCCTTTTACACTCTTAAAATTTGTTGAAGACCCTAAAGAGATTTTGTTAATGTGGGTTATGCCTATGATATTGAAAATTAAAATTTCTTAGTGTTATTGTGAATATAGTTAGCAGAATGCCTGGCACATATTTAGGCAATTATGTTTATTGGGGCATTTAACGGGGCAGCGAGGTGGCACACTGTATAGAGTGTCAGACCTGGAGTCAAAAAGACCCATCTCCCTGAATTCAAATCTGGCCTCAGACAATTACTAGCTGTGTGATGCTGGGCTAGTCACTTAACCCAGTTTGCCTCAGTTCTCTCATCTGTAAAATGAGCTGGAGAAGAAAATGGCAAACCCCTCCAGTGTCTTTGCCAAAACAAAACAAAACACCCAAATAGAGACACGAAGAGTTGGACACAACTAAAATGACTAAATGACAACAACAAGTATCTATTAATTGATAGTTCTGACTTGAGGTTCACCCTCTGAGAACTGCTGAAAGAGTGGACTTGGAGTCTGCAAGACCTGGTTTCAAGCCCTGTGTCTGACCAAACGAGCTATGTGAGCAGATCACTTGACCTCTGGGAACAATAACACTACCTCCTTCACAGGGTTATGTGAGAATCAAACCAGATAACACATGCAAAGCACCTCATAGACCTTCAAGAGCTATGTAAACACCAATTATTGTTGCTGTTGTGAATGGTATAACCAAGAGATCATCCAGATTAAACACAAACTCTTAGCACCACTTCTATGTTTTGTCACCCAGCTAATCCTACCTCAGCTCCCATTACACACACTCTTCAAGGCTGCCTTTCCCAATTCTTTAAATCATTGCCCCGCTCAAAAATTTTCATGCCACCCACTTGAAACAATCTTTCTTTTGCCCTTCTCTCCAAATCCCACGCACCCATTTTAAATTTCACCCCTTCATAAATCATTCCCAATCACCCTAGGCTTCAGCGATCTCTCACTGAGCACCAAGGGTAATTATTGTCTGAAAATTTCATTTTGCAGTTCATCATGTCATCACTGACAATTTTTCTATTGTCTTGAGTTGTTTTTCAAATCTTTTCTTGTTAATTAACTTATACTTCTTCTATAAGTAGGGGATTTCTAACATTAAGAATGTCTTAATTCTTAGGAAGGAAACAAGTTCTTTGTAAATACTTTACAAATATCATCTCATTTTATTCTCACAACCACCCTGGGAGATGAGTGCTATTATTTAACTTTTTACAGATGAGGAAACTGAAGCAGGGAAAGGTTAATTGACTTGTTCAGGGTCACACAGCTAGTATGTGTCTAAGGTAGGATTTGAACTCAGGTCACTCTCTCCCCTACATTACCTAGCTGCCTCCATAGCACTGTCTAGCACTGTTTTTTAGAAAACACTCTATACTCATTATCTTATTTCTTTCTCATAGCAATGCTGTAAAGAAGGCAAAGCAAATACAATTATCTCCATTCTGGAGATAGGGAAACTGAGGCTGAATCAGATATACTGTCCAAATTACATATTTCCAAAGTGGCAGATCCTCAGAGTGAATCCAGGCTTCCTAACACCTAGTTGGTTGCTCTTCCTGCTACCTCAGGGACTGCTTTGTGTGCCCCTATAGTACTTGCATAGTACTTCACACATAATAAATGTTTCATAAATATTGGCTCATTTTAGTTAGATTTGATATATAATTTCACTCCCTTCCCTTATTCCCTTGCTTTCTCTGCTCTTTCATCTTCCCAGCCCAGAGCAGCAGGGAATCTGCACCAGAGGTGAGGGGTGAAAGACCAAGACTTGCCAATGAAAGGGCATAGAACAGTTTTCTTAGAGTCCCTCCAGAACCTGCACTCATATTCTTTAAAAGAGGTTAATACACTGGCAAAGATGACAGGGCTGATGCTATTTTTCTGCCAAGTACCTGGCATCACCTCAGTCATCTCCCTTCTTTCATTTTATGCAAAATGGTTTTGGTGTGTCATTCAAACAATGAGAATTTATTTGTCTCTTCTCCAATCTCATTGTTTGCGGGTACATGATAAGGAACTGAAAGGGGTTCATGTAAAGTATAGGCATCCCAAGAGAAGAAAGTATCAAGTTCACCCCTGCCATCCAGGCAATGTTGGACATTTCTCAGACTGTCTACCTTCACAACCTAATCAATCAACCACAAACAACAAGTGACGTTTCCATAGCAGTTTATAGTTTTTCAAAGCACTTTACATATATTTCAGTTGATTCTCACAGCAAATCTTCAGGGCAGGCAGTGAAGGTAGAGTTATTCCTGTTTTACAGATGAGAAGTGAGTTGATGGGGGACATACATCGAGTAAGTGACAGAGCCAGGATTTGAACCCAAGTCTTGATAAATATACAAATGTAGCCTATTATTATTGTTAGTGATATTAACAACAATATGTTAGATAATGAGAAAAGTAGTGAGAAGACAGTGTTCAAAAAATCCAAAGGGTATTCTGGACTAGAGCACAGGTCTAGAGCTGGAAGGGACCCCAGCTAGTCCTACCTTCTCCTTTTAGAGGGAAGAAAACTAGGGAAGGGGAAAGGAAGACGCATTTACACAGTGCCTACTGTGTGCCAGATCCTGTGCTAAGCACATTTCACAAATATTATCTCATTCGATCCTTACAACAACCTTGTGAGGTAGGTGCTATTATTATCACCATTTTATAGTTGAGAAATCCAACGCAAATAGAAGGTAACTCGCCATGGGTCACACAGCTAATAAGTGTCTGAGGCCAAACTGAACTCATCTTCCTACTTCCAGGTCCAGAGCTCTATCCACTTCTCCACCAGCTGCCTCTAAAAGGAAACTAAGGACCAGAAATGTTAAAGGATTTACCCCAGGTCACACAGATAGGAAGTAGCAGAGTCAGGATTTGAAACCAGGTTCTCTGACTCTAAATCTATCATTGTTTCCACTGGATCATGTTGGTTCTGGGTTCAAATCCAATGCTTGTTATATTTAACAGGTCATTGTGTTGAAAAGGAACCTTAAATACTTAAACAGAGACCACAGAATCATAGAAATTTCCAACCTTCGAGCTCATTTAGTTCAAACCCATCATTTTCCTGGGGAGAAAATTAAGATTAGAAATGTCACAAAAATCAAATAGCTATACACACCTACAAAAAAAATCAAAATTTCAAATTTCAAAACCAAGTGACAAAATCCTATGGTATCAAAGAGGCACCATGCCATGGTAACCCATGCATGTGAAATACAAAAATAATTTTCATTAGAAATGAAACGGCACCTTATGAAAAAGAAAGACACCATACAAAGAGAAATTAAGTAAGCAAAGCACAAACTTTCAAGTTCCAAGTTTCTATAGGAAGGTAGAATGAATTTTTAAAAATTCTAGTTCCAAATAAAAATATATCCCATATGTTTCTGCCCTAACCAATATCTTTTTTTTGGCATTCACACTATAAAAACAGTATAACCAAACACCATGATACATGAAAAATTCAGCAGGGTTGGAGTTTTACTAAACATCAGTTTTCTGGGCATTTGGGATACTTGGAACTATCACCTCTAAGATTAAAAAGAAAACTCTCTGTTTGGCATTCAAAGCCCTTCACACCCTGGTCTCCTGCTTCCTTCCTAGTCTTCTTGCATTTTACACCACCTGCTACCCCACCATCATATATTTTGTGATCCGCTGACACTGACCTCCTTGCTGTTCCTGAATCAAGACACCATCTCCAGACTCCATACATTTTCACTGAATGTTCCCTCTGCCTGGAATACTCTCCCTCCTGACTTTCCTACCTTCCTTCAAGGCTAAGCTACAGATCTACCTTCTACAAGAAACCTTTCCCAGTCCCCCCTAATTCTAATGCCTTCCCTCTATCCAGTTCATCGTATATATGTCTGGTTTGTATATAGCTTAGGTTTGCATATTGACATTCCCAGTAGACTGTGAACTCCTTGAAAGGAGAAACTGTCTTTTGCCTTTCTTTGTGTCCCAGAGCTTACCTCAGTAGGTGCTTAATAAATGCATATTGACTTACTGACTGATCTGCAAAACCTTGACTTTAGCTCCAGGGCTTTTCTTGAAGCTACAGCTCCTAACTAGAGACCCAAAGCATCTTAATTTTTTCTATGTTTTCCAACTACACGCAAAAAATTTTTTAATATTTATTTTTCAAAATTTTAAGTTCCAAATTTTCTCCCTCATTCCCTTCCCTACCCCTTCCTTGAGAAGACTAGCAATTTGATATAGGTGATACAGTGCAGTCATGCAAAACATATTTCCATACTAGCCATCTTGCAAAAGAAAACATAGAACACCGCCCTCCCCCCCCCCCCCCAGAAAAACTCACAATGACAACAACAACAAAGAAGAAAAATAAAGGAAAAAATATTCTTTGGTCTACATTCAGATTCCAGTTCTTTCTGCGGAGGTAGATAGCATTTTCCATCATAAGTCCTTCAGAATTGTCTTTGGATCACTGTACTGCTGAGAAGAGCTAAATCACTCCCAGCAGATCATCATACAAAATTGCTATGATTGTGTACAATGTTCTCCTAATTTTGCTCACTTCACTTTGCATCAGTCCCCATAAGACTTCCCAGTTTTTTTTCTGATACCATCCTGCTTGTCACTTCTTATAGCATAATAGTATTCCATCACAATCATATACCACACTTGTTTAGCCATTCCCCAATTGGTGATCATCCCCTCAATTTCCAAGAACTGCTAGAAATATTTTTGTACAAATAAATCCTTTTCTTTTTTTTTAAATCTTTTTTGGGATATGGATCTAGTAGTGGTATAACTCGGTCAAAGGGTATGCACAGTTTTATACTCTTGTGGCATAGTTCTGAATTGCTCTCCAGAAAGGTTAGACCAGTTCACAACAATATCAACAATGTGTTAGTGTCCCAATTTTTCCACATCCCTCCAATGTCTGTCATTTTTTTTCTGTCATATTAGCCAATCTGATAGGTATAATCAATAGTGCTTTAGAGCATTTTTTCATATGACTATAGATAGCTTTGATTTCTTCTCCTGAAAACTGCCTGTTTATATTCTTTGACCATTTAACAATGGATCATTTTCATAAATTTGACTCAGTTCTCTATATATTTGAGAAATGAGGCCTTAATCTGAGAAACTTGGTATAAAAATCTTTTCTCAGCTTCCTATTTTCCTTCTAATCTTGGCTGCATTGGTTTTGTTTGTGCAAAATTATTTTAAAATTCAATGTAATCAAAATTATCTATTTAGTATCCTGTAGTGCTCTCTTTCCCTTGTTGGCCATAATTTCTTCCCTTATCTATAGATTTAACAGGTAAAATATTCCATGTTCCCCTAATGTGCTTATGGCATCACTCTTTATCACCCACCCATTTTGATTTGGTCTCATTGTACAATATGAGATGTTAGAGAACCAAAGAATCTTAACCATCTCTATTCTTGGTCACTTCTCTATTTAGAATTAGGGAGTTGGACCACAATATCTCTAAGATTTTGTAAGCCTGCTTGAACTCCCTGGGTTCAGAGATCTTCTGTACCTAAGCCATTATTACTGTAAGGAGGCTGCATGGTGTGGTAAACAGGGTGATAGACGTGAGTTCAACTCCTACCCTACCACCACATTTATTAACTATGTGACTCTGGGTAAATCAATTAAGTTCTTTGGGCCTCAATTTCTTCATATGCAAAATGAAAGGGCTGGATTCAATGATCTCTAAGGTCCCTTCTAACACTAAATGTATATTCCCATTACTTTTCCTTTCATTCTTTGCAATTACTACTAGATCCTCTTGCCCAATTCTAGCGTCTATTCTTTCTTTACTTTACCATATATAAGCTATTTGGCATTTATGCAAGGTGTTTCCTTCACAGAGAAAAGAAGAATATAAATTCAGAAATAGCTTACTGGCATCTAATATCCAAAAGTGGCCATTCTACTGGAGGATTTGAGTCAGAGTGATCTACTCATTCTCACCATGGATTAAACCAGGAAACAAAGGGAAGTTGTAGCTGAATGGAAGGGTGGCTCATGGATTTTCCTTGGAGAAGCAAATAAAATCAACTCTACCAATTCCTTTATTATGTATCTAAGGACTACAAGAAACTTTATTTCATGGGATATCAGTCATCGGTTCCTCATGATAAGAATTTACAGAAAGACCACCATAAATTGCAGCTTATTTACAGAACAACATTTATTGCAAAGGATGAGGAGATAGAGAACTTCTATAAAAATCTTAAAACTCCACATTAAATGGATATACATTTTATTACTTGTAATAAATTATAATGTAAACGTCATCATAGAGGAGGATGGTCAAAAATAGTCAAAAACTTTGTCCAGCATTACAAAACAAAAGAAGCCAAAACCTGTAGACTATATACACTTATATATCATAAATACTTTGTTCAGGAAGAGAGGCAAACACTAAATAACATAATGTTTTGAATTTGGATCATTAGGTGGGGTATGTCTATATCTGACTTGTCAAGAAGTATTGTAACTATGTAGGGACTGAATGCACAAGTATTGTCTTCCCCAGTGATCACTGCTACCTATAGATGAGACCTTTGTTTTGGCATTGAAGGTGTCTTCATATACCAACTTGTAAACATCTCCATTAATACTAAACTGGATAGACTGATAGAGCACTATAAAGGGGCCATTAAAAAGGATAACAGGGACATACCAAACAAAAGAATTAAAGGAAGGAGAGACACACAGAGGACAGAGAAGAGAGTGGCTACCGCCAGAAAGCCAATTTCAATCCTTAGTGTGGCATCTGCATAGTTCGAGAGTCATTCTAGGAAGTTGGAGGGGAGATCACCCAGCAGAGAAGTCCATGAACCAGGCTTCCTAAAGAGAAGAGTTTCTCTTCTTGGATAATGCCTATTTCCTGGATCAATCAGGGGAGTTCTAGGACTAGGCACAAGTGGGAATTAAAGAGACAGTTAAAGAGATGTGGAGGCATACATCCATGCTTTCCACTACTACTATGAGTTATGCAGACCATGCAGGTCCAGAAAAAGGGAACAGATTCTCTAACAGCCTCCCAGTTCTGTCCACTGAGGGTAGGGATAGAAGATGCTAAACTACAGAATTGTTGTTCAGTCATTTCAGGGGCATCCAACTCTTGGTGATCCTATTTGGAGTTTTCTTGACAAAGATACTAGATTTTACAGACAAGGAAACTGAGGCAAACAGGGGTAAGTGACTTGCCCAGTCTCATGCAATAAGTAACTGAGGTTAGATTTGAACTCAAAAGATGAATCTTCCTGACTCCAGAGCCAGCACTCTATCCACCACCCCAGCTAGTTACCCCAAAACAAAGAACGGTGCTAGAGATTACTGTTTAGGTACCTAGGGGACGTACAGCTCACCACTCCTTAGTATAGTTATTCATTCTTCACATTCAAAGAGGACTAATGACATCACAGATTGACGTCCTGAGTAACCCTGAATGCTCTTCCATACTGGGGCACATGAGGAAAATGCCTCAACTAGCATAGTATCACAAATCTGGAAGCAAATTATAGGTCCCTGGAAAGATGGGGATTTCTGATAGGAAAAGGATTGGCATTCTATTGACCCAGATTGATTTCTCCTTAAGGAGAAGAGAGGCTTAACCAACCTCCCCCCCCCCCCAGCCCCCCGCCCCAGCAGTTCCAAGAGGAAAATAAAGCTTCTTGGTTACTGAAGGGCTACATTATGAGTCCTTTGTTCTTTGAATTTTTTGTCAGGTGAAATAAAGTCTGTCCTATATTTAATGTACTATTAACCTTAGTACTGTCATGAAAACTGAGGGCCCTTTACCTGCTTTTCCAGAGACCTAGACATTAGACAAATTCTGATGCTCTCAGGGGAACCTCTAAGTAGAGATATGAACTAAAAAGACACATTTTAGTGAGAAGCTTCCAAAATGAAACCAAAATGAACTTAAGAAGTCCACATAAATCCAGACTTCAGTGAAGGGTTAGAGCTACATAAATGAAAAATAGTTCACAATTTACTTGGGCCTTGTGCAAGCCAACTTTTATTGAAGTTTAAGAAGCAAGATATGCCAAATGTCTCCATACACAGGGATACTACATAGTTGTTTAGTATGTTGCAGTTTCCCCACTCTCCCCTTAACCCCATTCAAATGGGAGAAAAACCAATACATTACGGTTCTAACAAGCTATCTCCCAGCTATGGACATGACTTTAACTCTTGGTCTTATAACCAGCAATCCCTATATCAGAATATAATAATCAATCAATGAATATTTAAACTCCATTATCAAATCCAGCATAACACTAGTAATCCAAGCTCAGTGATGATATTGACTCCAGGCTTTCTGGAAGGCTAGATGAAGCATTAGGAAGCAGATTGGTTCTGGAATTCAAACATTACCTCTGGCGCTTAAATACTTGTATGACCTTGGCCAAATCATTTAACTTCCCTGAACTCCCATGCCTTCAACCATAAAATGAAGAGGTTGGATTAGACGGCCCTCCAAGTCCTTTTCAGATCTAGATCTATGATCCTATGACGTGCTTAAGGGATAAATCTGCTAGGCCACTATAAATATTAGAACCATAATTTTATTCGCAATGTTACTGAATTATAATGGTTTGGTTATACCATGGTTATACCATGAATTTTTTTTAGTCCATTTAATTTTTCAATCTACCCTATATTAAGGTTTTTTTGAGGCCTAAGGCTGTGTCTCACACATAGTAGGAACTCAAGAAATAACTGAATTTTGCTAAAATAGAATTAGAAAGTCACTGTGAAAATAAAGGATATGTGCCCACAACTGTTTGGCACATAAAAAGGTTGAGAAATTCCCTGGTACTAGAGAACAAACTCTAGGAAATCTTGGTTCTATTGGCCAACCCTCCAACAATCTCAGGTTGTCTCCATATCATGATGATATACTGGAATAGGTCTTTGTGGAGTCAGGAATAAAAAGATTTAAGTCAGATTTTTTATAAAAGATGAAATAAAATGAAATAGAATAGAGTTTGAAAATAGAATGAAGAACACTGTCACCTATTATGAGAAGATAATATTGTTGATCAGCATTTGAGGCAATGCAGAGTTATATGAGCAATATTCAACTTTTCTTTCCTACACATCTTGTGATACAGCATTGGTCTGCTGTGTCTGTGTATGCATATGTATGAAAGCATATATGTTTATATGTATTTATATGTATGTATATGCATATATTTGTATATACAGACATATATAGTATATGGATGAATGGATGGCTGTATGGATGGATATATACACATATATATTTAAAAATCAGACATGCCTGCAATCCAATTTTAACAGTAAACGCTAAAGAAAGTTTCGCCTCATAGCACCCTCTTTTTAAAAACTGAACAACAGTAACAATGATTATTCTATCCTCCAAAAAAAAAAACCTGTCAAAACCCAAATGATCAAAACTAACAATGAATTTTATATATATGACTAATGAATTTTATACATATGACTATTATAGCAAAAGGCATGATATTAAACCTAAGAGCAAACACCACATTGTTCACAAACATTTCCAGAAATTATGAATGAGATATCAATTCTATCACTAAAATATGAGAAAATAAACATAGGAGATTTCAGAAAAGAAAGCAAATATAGTCACAAGAAACTTTTGCTCTTTGCTGGTTCTATAGGCAGGTAGTTCAATAGCTGGTTTGATCAGTTAATGATCCATATCCATATGTCACAAGGTGATTAATTTCCCCTGTAAAGTCCATAATATGCATTATTTTCTTGCTTAAGTGAGAAAATAGCATTTGTTGCTGGTTTGGGAAATCTATTTAACTTGTTTTTTAATTCAATATATTTTAATGCTTTAATAAAATATTTAACAAAAAAATTGACTGATTTTCATGTTTCACAGCATGCTTCCAAAAGGAAAGTACTATATTATGAAGAGTTACACTTGATATACTAGACACTCAAAACAAATAAACATCAGTTCAAGTCTGCACACATGCATGTGCGTACATGTGCACGTGCGCACGTGTACACACACACACATACACACACACACACACACACACACACATACACCATTGCCAGCCTTTTAAAGGCAATATGATTTACTGAAGACAGCACTGGACTAAGTAAGAAGAAGAGATCTGAGTTGTCTATGCCTTGCTCTGTCACTGACTATATAACTTCAGGCAAATCATTTCATTTCTCTAAGCTTCAGTTTCCTCCTCTGCAAAATGAAGGGACTTGATGTTTTATGTTGATAGGGAGAAGTTCCTAAGAGCAGACATAACCTGTTGAATTGTATTCTCCTCCAATAAGGCTCCTGTTGCACCAACCCTAGTTCTGGAATGCTCAGCCCCAAATTCTTTCACCTTACCTACCAACTGAGAACCTGCCAGCTCCATGCATTCACCATTACCATTTCTTCTGTCTTGCCTACTCCTACAACCCAGACACCTCTTTGACCTATGTTCTTCCACATTGTCTGCACTCATCCTGTATTCAAGATCAGCATGGTTTGCTTGTAGAAAGTATGATTTCCTTTAATGTTATTGATTTTTTCAATTCTTTTCTAGATTGTCCCTTGCTTCTGCATATTTGCATTTCCATTCATTTGTCCTCTGTTTCTTTGGTGAGACTTGCCATTGCAGCTTCAAGTTTATTATTCTGCCAATTATTTCTGCTACGCAGGCCATAAATTCTGTTCTCACAATTCTTATATCTATTTTAAACCACTCAGGTGCAATGCGTTATGGTTCCATGTTCTCAACTTCCACAAGGTCTTTCTGTCTCAGCAAGTGTTGAGTCATTTTCTTTTGTTTTATAGTATTTATTCATATTTGCCTAAACTCAATTATTAGATCTGGAGGTCATATTACCATTTGCTAATAATATCTTCGCTGCTGATTTATCTGCTTATGTTCAAGTTCTTTGGGTTTTTCTCCACCTGAGATCTTTGATAATTTCAGTCTTTTTTCTTTATTTTCTCTTATTGCTCACTTTGTGACTCCCTCCCCTTCTGATGGTGGCTTAAGTAGGAGCTGGATCTCAAAGCCTCCTCCCATGCTGGGTAATTCTTATTTCACCAACCTATCTCTGCCCCAAGTGACTGTTGGGAGAGTATCCCCAGCTGGATGATGAGCTCTTTCCTTCAGGTCTTTTCTATGCCATCCCCCATACATGATATCTTGTCTCATTCCCTCCATTCCTTAGTTTTCCAGCCTGGCTGCTATGATGGTGCTATTGCAACTTCATATGATTTCTATCATTTAAAGTTTGGAACACTGAGGCTATGGAAAGAGGGGAGGGGAGGAGTATCATGGTATGGGGTTGTACTCTGTAACAACCTCTACATGTGTCCTCTCTCTTCCTTTAGTTTCTCTGTTCACCTGCAGAGATCTTTTGCAGCACTGAATGTTGCTGTGGCACGAACTATCAAAGTCTCAGCAAATTCCTACGGTTTGAGGCTTACATCTCTACAGCATTGGAAAGAAGGTAGAATTGGAAGTGGGGTTGTATTTTGTTGCAAGTCCATGGGTCAGGTCAGCTAGTACAGCTTTATTGCCAAAAGTGTAGTAGGCAGTGGGGGAGGGAGAACTGAGTTGAGCTCGTTAGGAATTATTTTATGGTGATTTTTATTGTCTTTTGGGTTCTTGTTGTCCTAAACCAGTCATTTCAAACTTAAATAGAAATAGGTGCCACTAATCCATACATCAAGGATCCTTCTGGGTTACATATTTAGTTTTAAATTTTAATATTGTCTATATTTTAGTGTATTTTTATTTATTATATTTCATGTATTGCATTTTATTTATTTTGTGAAATATTTCCCAATTGCATTTGGTTTGGACTGTACTCCGGAGCATACATGTGGCCTGTAGATCATATGATTTGACACTCTGTCCTAAACCATGAGGTTTTGGAGGAATTTGAGAGGTTGTGAGGATCAAAGAAATATCTAGTCCTCCATCCTGTTGGTCACATGATCCAGAAGTTGTAGGACCTACTACACCTCTTAAAACTCCTGTGTCCTGATATGAGACAGCATGCCTGCATAACATGCTGTTGACTACTCTAACCCTGTCTGGCTAGCTCATATCACCTGAACCTCCTTAGTAAGGGACACTATCTCATTTGACCACCGATTGCTAAACTGCTAAATCCTCAATAGATTCAAGGAGCTTTCATACCCGTTCTTGCCCACCTAGAAACTACAAGGCGAAGGGTGTATTCTGCACAACTAAGAGATAACAAACCAATCTGGAAAGAGCAGAGTATTCATGTAGGGGAAGAGTAAAAGATAAGATTTAAAAGGCAAGGGGAAGGGGATGTCCAGAGATTTTGGAGGACTTTAAAACCACCAAGTTTAGGAATGTAGATTTTATCCTGTGGGTAATGAGCAACCTTTGAAGGCTTTCGGGCAGAAGAGGAGTAGAGTGAAGCCAGAAATTTACTATTAATCTGACAGTGCTGTGTAGGATTAGAGGCAACAACAACAAGGGTGGGATTTAGGGTTGACAGGAGGCTATAGAGTCAGTTAAAAAATGATTGTAATAATCCAGGAGTGAAGGCATGGACAAGGACAGCAGCAGTAGGAGGAAAAGTAAAGCATGTATGAGGGACATTGCAAGGGAAGAATTGACCAGACTTAGTGACTGGATAGGAGAAGGCCAAAAGGGGCAAATATGGCTCAATATGTGAACATGAGTAATGAGAAATTCTATGGCATCACCGACAGAAACAGGGGGTTCAGGGAAGAGGTGATCTGAAAGGGGAAAAGGGGTGAGTTTGGTCTTGAATGTGTTATATCTGAGACAGTTGTAGGGCTTTGAAGTGCACAGTAAACTGTTAGAAATAATGCACATGGAGACAAAAAGAGAAGTGTCATGTGAACAGAAGTGATATCCTGGTGAGATTTACTTTGTAACTCAAAGGGAAGGGAAACATAAAAATAAATTGAAAGAGGGTATGCAAAGTTTAGTCTGTAAAGTAGGGTCCATGAGAAATTTTTTTGTCTGAAAAGCAGCTGCCCGATTTTAGCCTGAAGAGTTATTAGTAGCCTAGCAAATAAGGTACCAGCTCCTTGTCTTGGCAGTCAAAGCCTGCCACAACTTAGATCCCACATCTATTTTCTATCTATCTATCTCTACTCTTCATAACACACTCTAGACTTTTCTCCATTCTCTGATTCTTTTCCTGACCTTTCTTATCCCTTAAACTTTGCTCACACCATCCTCACGTACTGAAATGGATTTCCTTGTAGTGATTACCTGTTGAAATACTTTCCGTCCTTCAAGGCTTACCTCAGGTGCTACCTGCCTCCAAGAAACTTTCTCTCTTCCCAGTTTCCTTATTCTCAATCATCTTTGAATTTCTCAGATCACTTTAGGGGCTAGCTCTTATGCATAACATATTCCAATTTTTATTGTAGTTTTTGCATAATTTTTTTAATCTTCCTCTATTAGATTGTTAGTTTCCTGGAGCTCTATTCATCTTTATAACTCCAGTACCTAAATCATTGCCTTGTAGTTTTAAAATGTTGAATGAAACTGAATGGAAGGTAGGGGGATTTGTGTGCAAACAGTAGATACCAGCAGCATCTAACAGGGCAGGGAAAAAATGGTACTTGTAAGCATTCAAGCATTATAAAATGGGGCAGGAACTTAACATATGGAAAACTCCTAGGTAAACATGATGTTTCACAAGTCTA
Source organism: Notamacropus eugenii (assembly GCF_028372415.1). NCBI lineage: Eukaryota > Metazoa > Chordata > Mammalia > Diprotodontia > Macropodidae > Notamacropus > Notamacropus eugenii. The sequence goes on along the minus strand of NC_092874.1, from coordinate 122,789,563 downwards.
TTCCAGTATTTTCTCACAGGTCCCTGGTGTCATTTCCTATCACAGCTCAACCTTCTCAACTAAAAAGGAAAGTTTATGTAGAGAGAGCACAAAAATCAAGAAATCAGGAGATGCCACTGTTCCAGTCTCACCGTTCCATTCATTAGTTCTGTGAGCTGAGCCAAATTAATGAATTCTTAGGGCCCTAGGGATAGCTATCTGCAACATAAAAATAAAATCTTCATCCTTTTGCTATCCATTTGGGATGTTATAAAATTAAAGCAATTATGTATACACATATTTGTGTATATGGATGTTTGTGTGTATGTATGTATATGGATGTTTGTGTGTATGTGTGTGTATCATTTAAGATCTTTGGGAGAAAATATGCAATATAACTTCAAAGTGTTCATTATTGCATGGTTAGGAAATGTTTCTTGGTGGTAGGCTATAATAATATACAATAATAAATCCTTTTGTAGGATCTACAATTTCAAAAGAGGAGAATTTATCTACAAACATCTGAGCATTAGAAAATGAAGAACATTACTGGCTGAAAAGAAAGGCTATTATGAAGCAGAAGGAGGAATTGTATTTAGAAAGCAAGTTTGTTGAAAAACTATTTTGATGCTTCCTATCAATAAGTTGGTGAAGGTATTCTGGAGTAGGGGTTAGGGAGAGACAGAGGAGGATGATTCAGTGGGGAAGGTGTTTTCCTTTTTTTAAAAAAATCAATGTGTAAAACAAATTCCTCAAGAGGTAGACTTGAAATATATAATGGTTATTAATCTCTCAGAATAATTCTATTCTGAGCTAAAAAAGCTATGAGTTGTTAGTCAATAAGGATATTGTGTTTTTATGGCTATAACTATTAATGGCTAATTTAAAGTTGAATAGTTGATCAGGAAAATAAAACATTCTCAAAGCATTGAAACAGAAAACATTAGCTCTTTTTTCATTGTGATGGAGACCATAAGGGAATAACACAAAGTTGCTTTATTATAGTGGTACTATTCTAGTTCAGGTCTGTCAGCATTTCTATTATAGACTTTGGTTTTTAGGGTTTCATAACTCATCCATAAAATTCACCCTGCTGAAACTTGGCATACTGAATCTCCAAGGGAATTATTCCTTTAAAGACAAATTTTAAAAATTAATTGGTAGTTGGACAGCTCAAATGGCACACAGGGCCTATGCTCCTTATAGCAAATCACTGGTTCAATCTTGACAGAAATTGCTCATTTTCTTAAAAGTCATTTCACTTTTAGGAGTATCCAGAGCCCCAAGTGACATAAATGCATCACCTCAGTTCAATTCCTGGTAGATAGCTATCCATACTGGAAAATAATTGACCAAAACTACAGTGGTTATACCAATAGCAAGGTCAAGAAAAGTTTCTATACTAGCTACTCCCTCCAGAAAAGAGATGGGGAAAGCCAGCGATGACCATAAAAGCATGAATGCAAAAAAGGGACAACCAAGACTGTGTTCACTGCTAATCTAGAGACAAAAGTCCTCTTCAGGATCCAATATTTAGATTTTCAAATGTTGGATGACCACATACCAGAAATGTTATAGTGAAGATCAATTTTCCCATATAGGTCAGACTAGTCTTCCGAGGTCCTATTCTAATTCTAAAATTCTACATTTTTATGATTCTATGAAAATAGGTATATTTCATTCACCTTTCTAACTATTAATATCACCTTTTTAAATGTATTCAAATGATTTAGTAAATAGAAAAGCTACCTTAAAGATAATATTAGGATCTACCCGGAAGCCTTTCCCTAGTCTCCTTGCCTAGATCAAGTACAAATATATGTATGTACATGAACACACATGTATATACGTACATATATAATAGCTAACATTTATATAGTATTTACTACGTGCCAGGCACAGTATATGCACTTCATAGTTATTATCTCACTTGACCTCATTTGATCTCACGTGATCCTCATAACCACCCTGAGAAGTAGGCTATTATCATCTCTGTTTTACAGATGAAGAAAATAAGATCAACAAAAATTAAATGATTCACCCAGGGTCCCATATCTAGCAAATGTCTAAGGCTAGATATCAACTCAGGTCTTCCTGACTCCAGGCCTGGCACTCTATCCAATACACAGTCATATATATCTATATCTATATTTATATCTATATCTATATCTATCTTTGTATATATTGTATATATATACACATATACAATATTCATATACATGTGTGTGCGCACATATACATATATGTATGGTATGTACATATACATGCATGTATACATGTGTGTATTTATATGTATATGTTTTGTGTGTATATATTTTTTATATACATTTCATTGATATATATGTATGCATGTATACACTATGTATATGCACTCATTCTAGCCAATAACAACCTTAGGCCTTAATTCTGTCTATTAGATTTGATGAGTACATAAGGAAAATATAAATCCATTCCTGTAATCTTGGCTATGCATTGTCCTGTGGTTTCCCTGACAGGAGATCTCATAGACTGTCAAGTCCACAAATATCTAACAGCACCCTGGGGCCAGGCTGACAGTTTCTTCTCTCTAGGTTCACTGCCTTTCTATAATTCTCACTTAACAATCATAAGGTTTTTATTGAGAAAGTCAAAGTAAGAAATCACTCTAGGCTGGAAAAATGTGAGCAGCTAGTACAGAGCACAAAGTACGAAGACCAGACAGAAACTATATAACTGGGATAGCTAAGAAATTGAAAGGAAGGATCCAAGGACAAAGTATAGACAGGCCCATAGAGCTGTTTTCCCAATTCTTTTTAAAGACAATTGGAGACTTCCAGGTCACATGACCAACAGGATAGAAGACGATATTTTCTCTACTTCTCTAATAATCCTTCAAACCTCTTCAAAATAGGACTTATGTTCAAGAGATAAAGCAATTTCAGCTTTCCCCACAATTGAAGGCAGGAAGAACCCAAAGAAGGTAAAAATCTGATGAACTACTAGCACAGAAAGCTAACCCCTGACCCCTAATGCTTGTACTCAGTACACACTCCCCTACTGCTCACCACACTCTGGCAAGGCTGCACAGAACTAAATTTTACCACCCCCTTCAAGTACTGGGAAAACTAAAAAGCAGAAGGTTATTCTATATCAGACTACAACACTGTGCTACAACAGCAAAGGACCCAGCAACTAGCTGGAGCACTTGGACCAGATATTGAGACCAGTGAAATGTGAACTGACCAGAATAGAAGGAAGCTTAAATAGCTTGGAGGTCCAGTCCTGAGAGGAGTCCAAATATAAGCAACGAGGGAACATAAGGGGAAAAAAGACTGAAATTACTGAACATCTCAGGAGAAAGAAAAGCCATTTAAAGACCTTGAGCATAAGCAGATAAATTAACAGGGAGGATATAAATAGTAAAGTAAAATATAACCTCCAGATCAGCTAAGTGAGCCCAAATATCTGTGAAAAAATATTCTAAGACCAAAGAAAATGAATCAACAATTGATGAGACAAATGATCCTGTGGCTTTCCAAGAAATCATGTCACCAAAACAGAATGTTCTTTAGGAGTTAAAAGAGAAATAAGAATTGTCAAAGCAAAATTCATGTCCTACACAAAAAAATTGCAAAATGGCAAAATTTGAATTCATGTAGCAAATTTCACCCAAAATAATAGGGGTGGGGGAGAGACAGAGAATAACTAGAAATGTAAATAGATAGACAAAAAGGACAATCTGGAAGAAAAGAAGCAAAAAATAATAACATTCAAAGAAAAAATAATCTTCGTACAAACAAAACATATCGAAGTGAGGATACATAGAAACAAGTTAAGGATTATAGATCTCCCAGAAGAATATGACAAGTCAAAAAGCTGAACACCATAATGCAAAAAAAATAATACAAGAAAACTTCCAAGAACTAGTGAATACTGAAAACAAAGTGTCAACTGAAAGAATCCACAGATAGCTTCCAGAAAAAAAGAAGTCAGAGTAAGCAGGGAAGAAGAAGATAATGGGAAGTTTCACTTAGCTGGATTGACAAACAGCCATTCAGTCATTCAAAATACCAGTAGAGAGATTAATAGTCTTGCAAAGCCATTAGGAACCCAACCATCTACCAGCTTCACTTTCAGGAAAGACACATAGCACAGCAGAATCTAGAGCAGTTATAATTAGGTTCAAACATCAGGAATTATAGAATTCATCACAAGAGACTAAATTATGGGACAGAATTCAGTAACTGGGCATTAGACAGGATCAGACAGACTGATAGTCTCCTCACTTGAGGTCTCTACTTCATAATAGAGAACTCATGTATAAAATCAAGAGAATTTACTACAAGCATATCCCATTTTATTGTACTCTGTTTTATTATGCTTCCCAGATACTGCATTTTTTACAAATTAAAGGTTTGTGGCAACCCTGCATTGAGTGAGTCTATCAATGACACTTTTCCTATAGCACAAATTGTGATTCAGTGTTCATTTTGGCAATTCTCGACATTTCATTATTATTAAATCTATTGTAGTGATCTGTGATCAATGATCTTTGACAGTTACTATTGCAATTGTTTCAGGGTATCATAAACCATACCTATTTAAGATGGCTAACCCCATCAATAAATGTGTATTGTTCCGACTATTTCACTAACTGACAATTCCCCATCTCTCTCCCTCTCCTCAGGCTTCTCTATTCCTTGAGACACAACAATATTAAAATCAAGTCAATCAATAACCTTACAAGGCCTCTAAAGTGTTCTACTGAAAGGAACAAGTGAAAGTCAATCCATGAGACAAACTTCATTGTCGTCTTATTTTAAGAAATTGTCACAACCACCCCAGCCTGTAGCAACTACCACCTTGATCAGTCAGCAGTCAACAAACATCAAGGCAAGATCCTCCACCAGTCAAAGGATTATGATTCACAGAAGGCTCATATGTTTAGCACTTTTTTAGCAATTAAGTATTTTTAATTAAGGTACGTCCATTTTTTATACATAATATTATTGTACACTGAAGAGACAACAGCATAATATAAACTTAAATTTTATATGCACTGACAAATTTTTGTGACTCACTTTACTATATGCTTTATTGCAATGATCTGGAACAGAACCCACAATATCTCCACAGTGTGTCTATACTTCCAAATGGAGCAAATACTTAATAACTGATCCAGAGAAGAGTGTGAAGATCTCCACAAAACACAACATGTGACTATAATAGGGGCACATCCAAAAAAGAGAATTACATGTCCTATGGGCTCTGATAGAGGTTCCTGAGAATTCATCTACTATGGGACTAAATGCTTGAAATACAGAGTGATTATACTAGGGCTCACAGACAAAAGAAGGAAAGAGAATGTGCCACAGAGGGGAGACAGCTGCAGTTGGGGGCAGCCAACACAGAACAGAACCCAGGACAGGCTAGAAGAACAAACTGCCAGATGCACTACAATGAGCATGTGAACCAACACAGCTTCAGAAACTATTGGGGTCTTTCTATACTATGTGGAAAGTTGCAGCTAGCATCATAATGACAACCAGTAATGGTGAGTATAAAAATAGCCAGTTGTTTAGATTATCAATCATTAGAAATCAACCTAGCCACATTAATGCATTGCTTGCTGAACTGTGAATTAGCACAGCCATTCTAGAAAGAAATGAGGAATTCGGCTAATAAAGCAGTTAACATGTCTGTACTCTGACTCAAAGATTCTGCTGCTAAGCACAGACCCCCAGGGAGATACTGGAGGCTGCCTTGCAACTTATAATCTTAGAGAGTTGCTTGGGATCCTGAGAGGGTAAGTGATTCAGCTTGAGAAAGATGGGTAGCATGTGTCAAAGGTAAGTCTGGAACTAGTATTCCGGATTCCAAGGCCAACTCTCCATCCATTACTCCATGATGCATTTCAGAGGCATACTTTTAAAAATATCAATTTCTTATACATTATGGATATCAGACTTTTGTCAGAAATAATTTACTACAAAAAAATCCAGGAAAAGTCAGAGTAAGTGCTTTGCCCTGGTCAGCATACAAAGACAAACAGAGAAGACTATAGACACTGGGGACAGTGTCAGGGCAAGAGTACAGGATGTTGGGGGCACTCATAGAGAGGTTGTGTACCAGCACAAAAGGAAGTCTCAGACCCATAATGGAGAACTCCTTAGACCCATATCAGAGCACAGCAAAGTGAACAGGTGTCATTCGGCAGTCTATTGCCTACTACCTAATCCTAGGTCACAGATCCAGAGAGGAATGAGGAGCCCTATACTCGGTGCCCCAGAAGGGCTGCCTTTCCCAGGTAGGGAAGCCCTGGGTGGTGTACAAAGGAAACTAGAAGCAGCAGTGGTGTGGCTCAGACCTCAAGCTCTCACTTTCAATATCTAATTCAGTGGGCAGAGAAATAAACAAGACAAGAAATCTAAACCAAAGGGGAGCCTGCAATTTTACCACTCTGAACCAACAGAACTTTTCAGCTGGCTAATACAGGCAGAGTCTAATAGCAATCTAATATTGCACAGACCCAAACCTAGGTCAGGAACACGAAGCACTCAGATTAAGTGGGTAGCAATCAGAATTTGTACTGGATCAGACAGAAGCAATGAAAACTTGTAAATCCCCAGTGTGTCTCAGAGATTCTAGAATAGCACATCTAATATACAATAAAAGCAGCAACGAGACCATCTCAGCTCTTCCCTACAAAAATGTGGGCTAATGTAAGAAAAGGACTCCACCATAATGAGTTATTATGGAAGCGAGGACATAAAAAAGAAAATGACCCCAAAATATCTATTAGCAATGCTTCACAGTAAAGCACTGCTTGGGTATACCCTCAACTAGAGTTCCTAGAAGAGATAAAGCAAGGGTTTAAAAAAAGGAGTTAAAGTATGTCTTTATAACTGTAATGAAAGTACTTGTGGGGGGGAGGAAACTGGAAAAGAAATGGAAGAACACAAGAAAGAATGAGTTAACAGCTTGGCACAAGAAGTACAAAACCTTGAGCAAACAACAAACTCTGCAAATTTGAATGGATGATATAGAAACCAATGATTCCCAGTCATTCCTAATGATAAAACCAGAGCTGAGGAGAAACTCTTAAGTTCAAATACAGGAATGAGGAGAAGCATAACAAAGGCAGATATGAACGAACAATGATAAAGGATTAAACAAGAAAGAATTCTTATATTTTAAATCTGTATGTGACTTTCTGTCATGTTTCCTATTGGCAATATATAGCTAGACTGAGTTTTTACATCTGTTCTACAACCTATTTAGAGAAAAAAAAATCTTACAGGAAAATTCAATCTATTTCAATCAGGATTATAGTTCCTTAATTTGCCAAAGTGAACCCCCCTCTTCACCTGCATCCTTGATTCCATCCCAACTTCTCCAGTAGATTGTCCCCATTATCATCCCCACTCTCTCCCCATCTGCTGGCTCTTTTCCTCTTGCCTAGAAAACACAACTATGCCTTTCCTCAACCTAAAAAAAATATTCATTCGATCCAACAATCCCTATTAACTATCATCCCTTTTGTGGCTAAATTCATCAACAAAACTATCTATACTAGATGCCTTCATTTCCTCTCTTCTCACTCTTTTCTATACCCTCCGTAGTCTGGTTTCTGACCTTATCATTCAACTGAAACTCCCCTCTCCAAATTTACCAATGATCTCTTAACTGTAAAATCCAATGGACTTTTCCCAATCCTGATCCTTCTTGACCTTCTTGCAGCATCTGACATTGCTGATCACTTCTATTTGCATAACTTCTCTAGAAAACCTAGAAAGGTTTATATGACACTATTTCTCCAGATTTCCCTCTTATCTCTCTGACCACTGCTTTTCAGTCTCTTTTTTTGGTTTTTCATTCATGACACACTCTTAACCAGGACTGTTCCTTGAGATTTTGTGCAAGACCTTCTATTCTTCCTCTACACTATCTCACTGAATGACCTCAGTAGCACACATGTATTCAATTATCATCTCTGGCAGATAATTCATAGTTCTATATATCCAGCCCTAATCTCTCTTGTAAACTCCAATCCCCCATCACCAACAGTTTTCCAGATGTCCCAAATTGGATACCCCATAGCCATCTCAAACTCAACATACCCAAAACAGAATTCATCTTTTCCTCTTAAACCTTTCCTAACTTCCCTATTACTGTGGAGGACATCACTGTCTTCCCAGTCATCAAGGCTCACAATCTTGGTGTCTTCCTCACTCTAACTCACCCCAAATATCTCATCTATTGCTAAATATTGTTGTTTTTACCTTCACAATATCTCTTGTAGACATCCCCTTCTCTTCATTCATATAACCACAACCCAACCAGAGCTGATAAAACCATTGCAATTGTCTGGTCTCTCTGCCTCAAGTATCTCCCTACTCTGGGGGCAGCTAGGTGGTGCAGTGGATAGAGCACCAGTGCAGGAGTCAGGAGGACCCAAGCTCAAATCTCACCTCAGACACTTGACACTCACTAGTTGTGTGACCTTGGGCAAATCATTTAATGCGAATTGCCTCATCTTGGGTCATCTCCAGCATCCTGATGAATATCTGGTCACTGGATTCAGATGGCTCTGGAGAAAAAGTAAGACTGGTGACCTGCACACCCCTCCCTCACTCAAAACAAAGTTAAGTGAAAGTCATGTCATCATTTCTCTGCTGGCATGGTCTTCTTCAGCAATGAAGGACAAACACACACATTACCCTACTCCAATCTACCCTCCACTTAGTTGCCAAGGTGGTTTTTCTGACATATAACTCCCCTCCTCAAAGAGCTACAATGGCTATCACCTCCAAGTATACCAAAACTATGTGGTCAGCTAGGTGGTGCAATAGATAGAGCACCAAGCCTGGAGTCAGAAAGACTCATCTTCCTGAGTTCAAATCTGACCTCCAGCTGTATGACCCTGGACAAACCACTCAACCCTGTTTGCCTCAGTTTCCTCATCTGTCAAATAAGCTGAAGAAAAAAAAGTTCGCTAAGAAACCCCAAACAGGACACAACTGAAACAACCTAACAACAACAACAACAACAACAACCAATACCAAATACAACCCTTCTTCTGCCCCTCCCCCAACACATACACTCTGGCATTTAAAGGTCTTCATAACATGGCCCCTTTCCAGTCTTTTACACTTTGCTCTCCTTCATATATTCCATATTCTAGCTACACTGGCCTACTAGTACTTCCTAGAACATGACACTCTTTCTGTCTCTCTGTCTGACCTCTGTGCAATAACCATTCCCCCATGCCCACAATCCTGTACCCCATCACCTGTCCCTCTTAGGTTCCCTGAATTTCTTAACTCAAATTCAATCTACTCCAGGTCTTTTCAGGTTCTCCAAGCTGCTAAAGCCTTCCTCTCTGATAATGTCTTTGATCTTCTTTGCTTATATAATAAGTGTACGTATATATAATGTATGTATGTATGTATGATAAAATTATGATATATATTGTATTACATATATTATATACCTGATTATTTACATATCTCCAACTACAAAATACGTTCCTTGAAAACAAAGACTATATTTTTGCCTTTTGCATTCAGCGTTTATCACAGTGCTTGTCTATCAAATAATGATTAATACTTCTAATGATTTGACTTTGTTTTTCCTCTTCCAGTTTTTTATGATAAAACTCATCAAGGAATATACACTCTACCTAATTTCATCAATGTTAATTCAATCCCATTTTTTCAGACAAACATGTAAATTTATATGCATATCTTAAGTTGCTAGTATTACATCATAGGTTTTTCAAAAATTTTAATTACGCCACTCATCTAGCCCATCTTATACAAGAATGTAACTTTTTTCTCTTCTCTCACCTATCTCTCCTTTTCCCTCATTCTTCATTTGTGAGCTTCCTAATTAAAGTACTCATTGCCCCTTTCTTTCCCTTTTATATTTTCAAACAAATTAATATTTAAATTTTTTTTACTTATTCCAACTCTTTCCTACCCAACTAAGGAACCAAATCTTTGTATTATTACTTACTAATCAAAACCATACCTTTGTTTTTATCCCTATGAAGTCTACCTTGAAGCATTTCTTAACTACATCAAAGATAATACTTCTTAGAAACAACTCTGTTGATTACATTGATATGACTGCAGTAATCATTTCAACACTTCTACCATCTTATTTTTCTCCCTTCTGCTTAACTTAAATTAATAATAGCAATAATGACATATTTAAATTGCACTTTAAGGTTATCAAAACAATACTATTAATGTTTTGCTATTCCTGTCTAGAACTTACACAATGCTCAATGTTAAAGTTCATTTAGGATTTACCTTGGTGAAGCTCTTCTCCAAGGTTGGTTTACATATCAAAGACCCTATCCAACCTTGTCTAGAAATCCCCTGGATTCTCATGGGGACTTAAATAACTATCCTTTATTTTACAAAGGCAAATTCATTCTAGCTAAACAGCAAGTTTTAAGATGAAGTCAAATTTCCCCTAATTTTTATATATCATACTCCACTATTTCTTTTGTTTCTCATCTCAGTCAAAAAAGCCTGTGCTATTTGGATTACTTTTTTTTTAAGTGATGCATTTCTTCTTGGTTGCTTGCAAAATCATTCCTCTGATCAGAGTTTAGAAGTTTGACAACAATATGTTTGGGCAGGTTGATCAGGGTTCATCTCCACTGGTATTTTATACTGTCAATTTGTAATCTGTCCTTTGATTTCAATAACTGTAGGAAAATATTCTTGGTTTCCCAAAATACGTTGGTAAGAATCCTCTTGTCTTCTTGTTCTTCTCAAAGATGTTCTCCAATGTTTTTTTTCCAAGAATCACGATCCAGCTCTGACTCCCACATAATGTTATCGATGTCTTGTCTATATGCATTGTTTTGTTGGCTTCTTTTAGTGTCCCTTCTACTGCTTCTGCAATCTTATCTCCCAATAGAACAGTTCTATTTCTCGGTAACTGTATTTTCAAAGCCACCTACAGACAACTTCAAATGGTCGGGTTCAATTGTTACCTTGATTTATTCCTTTTTTAGTGATATTGGTTTTTTTCTTATTGAAGTCAGACCTCCCTTAGGTTCTATCACTGAGCATATTTTCCATGGTAAGTTTGGTGACACTTGTGAAATCATCCTTTCTTCCTCCAAATGCCTTCTCTATTTTCTTTTAATCCACAGTATTTACTCATCGTGTTGGAAGCTTTTTTCGCTGCTTGCTCATTTCTGCAGTCAAAGCTAGTAACACCTTTCCCAGGAGCTCTCCTGATTGGTGAGAGCGTTCGCCACGTCTAGCCAGCCTCAGACGTACTCTGGCCAGTATCCATAACACCCCCTTCCTGACCCTCCTTTTCCACCTCCAACTGAGAATGGCAATCAAATAAAATTCCTAAAAAGAGTATTTCAATCAATTGCTCTATGATTCCAATAAGCATCTCAGTGACCTCCCAAATCAAAACACCCTCCATGTTCATCATTCCCCTGTGTTTGTTGTCATCAGCTATTAAAATGTAAACTTGTCAAGAATAGGAACATTCTTGCTTTTTGTATTTGAATTCTTAGCACTTAGTACATAGCCAGTGATTAATATTTTTTTTTATTCATTGATCCATTATTCCTTTCAGAGAGTCCAACATTTGCTAAAGATTTTGTTTCTCATTTTTTTCTTTGACCCATGTGTTTTTAGAGGAAAGGTTGGGGAGATGGCCTTTTTTTCAAACTCTCACTCTACCATCTTACCAGAAGTATCTCCTGCTCATATTATTCACAAATCATTCTTGCCATTAAAAAAAAACATACTGATCCTTGACATTTAACAGATGGGGAAACTGACGTAAAGAGGAATTGACCCAAGGAATATAATTGGCCAGTAAAGAAGTGTGGGAAAGAGTTTAAGGTACTAATGTGTATCTACCCTGAGGACTAGGCATTGAACTAGATGAAATTTGAAAATAACTCATAAAATACTTTTTCAAGTGCCTGAAAACAGTTATTAGGGGAACATAAAAGAAAAACCTATTTGAACTCCTTATTTTTGTTTTCTATTGGAGGCAATATATTTTGCTATTTTAAGTAGAGTTTTCTTTACAGTTTCTTCAATCTGACAACAGATGCAAGTTGATTTTAATTAAATCCCTTTATTCTCTACAAGGTCAATGACAAGCTCTATCATAGTTTATGACACAATTAGTCCTACCAATAGAGATGCTTAAGTGCTTAAAACTTAATTAATACATGGCATAAAAGTCTGTATCATTCAGGAGGTTATAAATGTACATAGATTAATTTTACCTGGACAGTACCTATTAGCCATGATGCCAGTGGCATCCAAGCACCTGCAGCAGTCAAATAACAATAGGACAGCTGCCTTCTTGTCTTCCCAAGTTCAACCACAGTCACAATGGAAATCCCTGGTTCTTCATCTTATATCCCTACCTCCCTCAGATACAACCTATGGGAGAGCTATGACCAATCATCTCCATCCTCTATTTTCCATATAATGCTGGAGCATGAGAAAGTGACTGACCAGCTGAGTTGGTAAGCTTTTTATTCAACTCTAAGGATAATTTATCTATTCAGTTTAATTCATTAAACACATAATAAATGCCTATCATGAGCAGGGCACTGTGCTAGGCACTGAGGGAGATAAAAAGATTTAGTGAGACATAGTTTCTACCTCCATGAAACACAAAATCCAAAGAATGTTATTGTTGTGTTGTTGCTGAGTCATTTCAATCAAGTACAACTCCTTGGGACCCCATTTTGGGATTTTCTTTACAAATGAGAAACTGAGACAAACAGAATTGAATGACTTACACAGGGTCACACAGCTAGTGTCTGAGGCCAGATTTGAACTCAGGAAGAAGAGTCTTCCTGGTTCCAAGGCCAGCACTTTATTCACTGCACCACCTACCTGCCCTTAATAGAATTGTATCCAATTCCTCATGACCAGATTTTCTTGGCAAAGACACTGAACAGCTAGTAATTTCCTTCTTCAATTCAATTTATAGATGAGGAAATTGAGGCCAACGGGGTCAAGTGACTTACCTATGGTCGCATAGCTAATAAGCATGTGATGCCAGATTTGAACTCAGGAAGTTTCGTCTTCCTGACTCGAGGCCCAGCAACTCCATCCATTGCACCACCTAGCTGCCCCAAGAATATTATTGTATATACACAAATATGACATTAAAATAAGACAGGATTTGAGCATAAGATTTGATTTTATTTAAAAAGAAAACACCATGTAAGGTACAAGGAAAAAATCATTTCTGACAAAGAGGATGTTTGTCAAGGAGGTGTCATCTGAGCTAGATCTTAAAGGGTGGGTTAGGTTCCAAAAAGCAGAAATGGGTGAATAGGGTGGGGGCTACAGGAATTTTAAGCATGGGAAACAATAACTAATTATTCCCATTTGTTCTGTGCCTCCCTCCACCCCAAAGCCCACCTTATTATATGAACTTAGAGTTACAAGACCTGAGTTCAAGTCTGCATAATCTTGGGTAAATCACAATCTCTCTGGGCCTATTTCCTTATCTGTAAATTGAGGGTTGGGGATGGGGAAAGGAGGTATAAAGATTAAAGAAAGGGGACAGGAGACTAAATGACCTTTAAAGATTCTTCCAACTCTAGAAATATGATCTTGTTTGTGTGAAAAATTCCAAGTATGGAAACTCCCTCCTCTGATACTGAAAAGAAACCTCTTCCCTGTGTGTGCATGTGTATGTGTACGTGTATGTGTGTGTGTGTGTGTGTGTGTATGTATGTATTGGAGGGGGAAAGACAAGGCAGTTGGGGTTAAGTGACTTGCCCAAGGGTTGAACTCAGGTCCTCTGGATTCCAGGGCCAGTGCTCTATTCACCAAGCCACCTAGTTGCCCCATTACCTATATTTTCAAAGAGCTGCTTGGACCAGCTTGAGAAATTAAGCATTTTGTCCATGATCACCCAGCACATGACAAAGGCAAGAGCTGGGTCAAAATCTTCCTGAATTCAAGGCCAGCCCTCTATTTCCTACAATATCTGACTTCATTGAGCATTAAAGTTTGTAAAGCGCTTTCCTCACAAACCTGAGGGAAATAATGTAAGTATGAATTGTTCCCATTTGACAAATGAGAAAAGTGGGATGCTGAGAGGCTGAGCGTCTTGCCCCATAATCACTCATGAGGGTAGCAGATGAAGTGACACTTGGACTAAGGTCCTGATTCCAAGTCCAGCCATCCTAACCTTCCATACCATGAACAAAGCAGAAACATCAGAGCATGGGATATATATAGTCAGAATATGTCTACTTTACATTGCTTGACATATCAAAACTGAAACTAGTCAGGCTTGCACTTCAGAACTAAATTTTTTTATCTTGCCCATTAAAGACTATAATTATATACATTTCCCATTAGGATGCCACCAACAAGAAAATATGCCAATATGAAAATCTTCAGAGAGGAATTTTTGTTATTCTGAGACAACCCCTTTTCCACACACAACTTCTTTCTCTCTATTGCTGCAGTCTGCCAGGTGTCTTTTCCTTGAATTCCAAAGAACTACAGCTGATACGAGTATCAGACAGGAGAAATTACAGTTGGATGCACTACATCACAGACGGCAAACATGCTAGGGCATAAGGTGACAGCTTGTCCCTTGAAAACTCACACAATTTACAGAAAATTGTCAGATGAAAAAGAAATTTTTTTATTGTCTCTAGGGTCCAAATGTATCTTTTAAAAATAAGTAAGAATAAATGTAATTTTCTTACCTCTTTAAGAAAACCCAACCTATGAAAATGTGATTTTACAAATTGGATAAATTAGAGAGCAATTATTTAAATAACCAAAGGATTCCTCACTTTACCAAAAGGAGCACTGAAGTGCTCTTTTCAGTAACAAACACAACTAGGACACGTAACATGATGGAGTTTATCTACAACTTTTTAGGTACTTTATTAGAATATAAAGTGAACTAATCCTGCTAAATCTGTGTACTGAGACATAATCTTTTATGATCAATCATTAAAATTTATTAAGCACCTATTCTGTGCCAGGCACTGTATGAGAATTTGTTTCTGTCTTTGTATTTACGGTGCCTACCTGGCACATTGCCTTGGACATAGTAGGCGCTTAACAAATATCTGCTCATTTAAATTGAACTAAGTAAAGGACAACTTAGAAGTCTGTTCTTTCCTAAATGATTCTTCATCTGAACAGAATACATGTAATTACCAGGCCACCACAAGGAAAGCTTGTGATAATTAATAACTCATTAATAAATTTTTATTTTCATTTCTAGTTTACGAAATAACAAGAATTTCCATAAGATAGCAGCATAAAAAAGATGATTGCACATGAAACTTCAATTCTATTACAACATGCTATTCTTTTTAAATGTATAATGAAGTTATTATGTAACTTTTTTCTTTTTTTTTCTCTCATCCTAGTGATGGCTACCATTAGATACAAATATGTATATGCATATATATGTGTATACACACAAATATATATATATATATCATTCTGTACATACTTCTATTTATCAGTACTTTCTCTGGATGCATATAACATGTTCCTTCATAGGTCCTTTGTAATTAATTTGGTTATTTATATTAGTCAGAATGACATTATTAAAAATCATATTGCTGTTACTGTATACAACATTCTCTTGGTAATTTCACTCTTCATTATTTCATGCAAGTCTAGCCATGGTTTTCTAAAATCAATAAACTCATCATTTCATATAACTTATAATCACATATCACAAACTGTTCAGTCATTCCCCATTTGGCAGGCATCCCTGCAATTTCCAGTTCTTTGCCACTGCAAGGAGAAATGCTATAAATATTTTAGAACATAAAAAACATAAAAAGAACATAAAGATTCTTTTCTTTTTACCTTAATTATCTTTGGAAATAGACTTAGAAATGATATTGCTGGGTCAAAGATTATAGATAGCTTAATAACTCTTCAGGCATAATGCCAGATTGCTCTCCAAAAAGACTGGATCAGTTCACAGTTCCACTAACGATGAATTGGTGCCCCAATTTTTCCACATCCCATCTAACATTTGTTGCTTTCCCCTTCATTCTAGCCAATCTGATAGGTATAAAATGGTATCTCAATGGTATCTTTTGTTTTAATTCACATTCCTCTAATCAATAATGAATTAAAGTATTTTTTCACATGACTATAAACTGCTTTGATTTCTTCCTCAGAAAACTACCTGTTTATATCCTTTGATGATTTATCAGTTGGGGAATGACTCATGTTCTTATAGATTTGACAAAGTTCTTTTTATATTTGAGATATGAGACTTTTATCTGAGAAACTTTCCCATTTTCTGTTTTCCTTCTGATCTTGGCGGCATTTTATTTATTTAAAAGTTTTTAAATTTAATGTAATCAAAATTATTCATTTTACACCACACACTGTTCTCTCTCTCTCTTATTTGTTCATAAGTTGTTCACCTATCCATAAACTTGATAGGTAAAATATTTCATGTCCTTCAAATTTTTCTTGTAATATCTCTTTATATCAAGATCATGCATCCATTTTGACCTTATCTTGGTAAATGGTGTAAGATATTGGTCTATGCCCAATTTCTGCCAGACTGCTTTCCAGTGTTCCCAACAATTTTTACCAAACAATGAATTCTTACCCCCAAAATCTAAGTCTTTACACTTATCAAATACAAGGTTATCATATTCATTTACTACTGTAAATTGTATATCTACCCTGTTCCACTGATCTACCTATTTCTTAGCCAGTACCAGATAGTTTTGATAAT
Organism: Notamacropus eugenii; assembly: GCF_028372415.1. Lineage (NCBI taxonomy): Eukaryota > Metazoa > Chordata > Mammalia > Diprotodontia > Macropodidae > Notamacropus > Notamacropus eugenii. Next base: position 122,772,838 of record NC_092874.1, on the reverse strand, counting down.
TATTGCCTTATAATAGAGTTTATGATCTGGTACTATTAAATCTTCTTTTACTTTTTTTAGTTTCTTTGATATTCTTGACTATTTGTTCTTCCAAACAAATTTTATTATTTTTTTGTAATTCAAGAAAATAATAATTAAGTCATCCAACAGGGCAACAACAGCACAGCTGGAATCACCAAACAAAAATTTACAAACTGAAAGGCAAAGATTTTCCATCAGCATTATTAAGTATTCTTACCACAAATGTGATATGAATATGCAAATGTATATGTAAACATATGCACAATTATAAATATAATATATAAACTAACAGCTTTCCTAAATGATAGGAAGGGGTAAGAAGCTTTGTCAATGTATGCTCCCTGCTACATGGGAAGTAGTCATGAAATAAAAATAAAGTCTTAGGAATTCCTGGCCCTTTCTATAGCAGACACTGTCTTCCCAACTGAGAAAAGAGATGGATGTATATAATATCTCTCTCCATGGAGTGGTGTCTATCCTATGCAACTTAGATAATCATAGCCAATGTCAATTTTCTTATGAATAAAAGGAATGTGCTCCTAGTGAAATGGAGTTCCATCATACAAATGATTCAAGCACAAGTAGAATTCTGTACTTGGGATTATCATTTGTCTTCCATTCTCGAAGAGGACCTTAATATCAGGAAGGTGATATCATAACTTTCAAGTGAATTGGATTCAAGTGAGGGAGGGCTGTGCAAAGTCACCAGTCTCACCTCCTCCAGAGCCTCCTGGGTCCAATGGCAATGTACAGATCAGGATGATTGGAGATGGCCTTCATTTGTGATTGAGACAAGTGTTAAACCACACACTCCCAAGTGCCTATCCTAATGGCAGAAGGAGACCATTTCCAATCACCTATAGAGTTAAGTAGGCTGGCCCCGGGGATAAAGACTTGGAATCAGACTGCCTCCAAGTCAGGAAAGCCTAGCTAAGCCCAAGTCTAGTCTCTGATACATACTGGCCATATGACCCTGAGCAAGTCACGTAATCTTTTAATTCCCCCACGCAACACTGTAAAATTGCCAATAATGATGACAAGTTATAAGAGGATGAAAATGATGACCAAAGTACAACATGGCTTATTGGTCAGAATGCTGTAGGAAGAACAACTGTTAAGGGAATGTGCTCATAAAGGGAATTTCCTCATTACAGATTAAAGCAAGGTGCAGCCTCACCCCCCAAAAGTGAATCAAGCTTATATGATAGACATAGTCTTATTTGAAATTTTCTTAGTTGCATTTTAGGATATACTAAAAGACCCCAAAAACCACATCAAAATACACTTTTAGAAACCTGGAGAATTTTTCTAAGTAATATAATCCACATGGGGAAATCATGAAAAAAAATCATGAAAAGCTTTAAATCAACAGAGATTAGTTTGTGGTTTTTTAATTAGCACTATATTGGAGAAAATAATAAAGAAGTAGTGACATCTTACAAAGGTGATATCCAATGATTTAAACTATTTAGAAATAGCTGAAAACCCATAAATTTTTTAATTAATGGCCAAGGAGCAGTCAGAAAGGAAATCACAATCTCTCAGTGCTAACGCTCACACATTTTACTTATAGAAAAGACCATCAAGTCTTTACTTAGAGTCTTTTAACTCACATTTGTACTTAATTCTAACAAGTTAGATAGAATATTTAAGCTTCTTAGTCCATGGCAGAATAAAAGCAACACATTCAAAAGGGGCCAGGGAAGAGGCTGTTAGATATAGGCACTAGTGGCAAGAAATGACTACTCATAGAGAAGAATTAGCTAGAGAAACGATAAAATTCAAACAAAAGAACTCAGCTGTCTGAAGCTATTTAGTTTTGGAGCAGGCATTCCTATATATCTCAGTAACATCTGAAGTCTCATTATAACACACAAGATACTATTTGATCCTCATAATGATTTTCCCCTGACTTATCAAGAGAACAAGAAATTATGTTTTGAAAATGTTGGTTAAGAAGGTAAGGAATTACATAATTCATTTTCAAAGACTTCCATACAAAATGTTAACCAATGTTTTAAACTTTGGCACTTCAAAGGAAAAGCTTCAGCTTTCTGTAATATTTCTGTAATATTATTTTTATGATTCCTGATAAATGAGGACCTTGTTGCTACCATTATTCAGTCATTTCATTTGTGTTGACTCTCCATAACCCCATTCATGTTTTTTTTGGCCAAGATACTGGAGTGGTTTTGCTATTTGCTTCTCCAGACTAGGAAACTGAGGCAAACAGGGTTAAGTGCCCATGATCACACAGCTAGTAAGTGTCTGAGGTTGAATTTAAACTCAAGGAGTCTTTCTGACTCCAGGTCTGGAGCTCTATCTACTGTGTCACCAGTTGTGGAAAAATAAGAACCTACTGGATAATATAAGACTGTTTCTCTAGATGGAGAGATACATTTTCTTCAGTGCCCTGATGAAGCATTTCTCCATGAAGCCTTTCCCCCACACTACAAGTTATACTGACGTTTTCCTTGTCTAAATTCCTGTGGCAGTTTACCATATCGGCATCACTCATTTGGCACTAAGGATTGCTAAAGCCTATTATTTTTATCTTTTTCCTCTAGAAAGGGTCTTTCCAACTAGATAGTCAGTATCCTAAGGGTAGAGACCACACCTTCTACCTGTCTCCCCAACTCAGTGCCTTTGTTTATACTACAGACATAGTTCCTTGTACTTCACTTCACTACATTTTTTACAAATTGAAAGTTTATGGCAATCCTGCACTGAGCAAGTCTATCAGTACCACTTTTCCAACAACTTGCTCACACTGTGTCTCTGTGTCATACTTTGATAATTCTCTCAATATTTCAAACTGTTTCACTATTATTAAATCTCTTATGATGATCTGGTTAATGATCTTTAATGTTATTACTGCAATTATTTTAGGGTGCCACATAAGTCAGTGAACTTAATTGATAAATGTGTTTGTTCTGAGTGCTCCATCAATGGGCAATTCCCCATCTCTCTCCCTCTCCGAGGTCCTCCCTATTCCCTAAGACACAACAATATTGAAATTAGACCAATTAATAATCCTACAATGGCCTCTAAGTGTTCAAGCAAAAGGAAGAGCCCACCTATGAGGAAAACTTCATTGTTGTCTTATGTTAAAAACACAGCTACTCCAATCTTCAATGACCACTACCCCAATCAGTCAGCAGTCATCAATGTCAAGGCAAGACCCTCCACCAACAAAAAGATCATCACTTGTCGAAGACTCAAGGATGGTTAGCATTTTTTAGCAATAAAGTATTTTTAATTAAAGTATGTACTTTACTTCTTTTAGACATAATACTATTGCACACCTAACAGACTACAGTATAGAGTAAACATAACTTTTATATGCACTGAGAAACAAAAAAAAATTGTGACTCACTTTATTACAGTGGTCTGGAACCAAACCTTTAATATCTCCAAGGTATGCCTGTACCTGCTTTGTTGGGAGAGAAGTGCTGTGCAAACTTTAAAATGCTATACAAATGTGAGCTACTATTTCAAGGTGAATATGTCCCAAAATATACGTGTGTGTGTGTATGCATGTTTATATTTCTGTCACTGGCTTTACCACTTACCCTGCCTCCTTTGTTCAAAAACTGAGTATTATCTTTGACTCCTTCTCTTGCCTTACCTGTCACATCCAAGTTATCACCATGGATTCTTGGATCACTATGGATTCTTCCTCCATGATATCTCCTATCTATCCCTTCCTTTCTACTCACAATGCCACCACTCTATTATAATATTCATTACCCCCTATCTTTCAATGATTCTTTCTGCCTCTGCTCTCTACCCACTCCAGTCTATCCACTGTTGCCACCCTAATCTTCCTTATGCACAGAATGAGTAATATCACTCTTCTATTCAAAAACTGTCAGTGATTCTTTATTGCCTAATTCTTTGCCTTGAATCTCATACTCTCCAAAATGTGTTACCATTCCAGCTTTCTAACTTCATCTCAGTTACTTTTCTCTATATGTCCTATATTAAACTATGTTACTCTACTCCTTAAGCACAGTAACTCCCAACTCTGCCCTTTTCATACCGTTCCCTATATCTGCTGCTAGTAACAATCTCCCATCCCATGACAGGTTTCACACAGACTTTGTTCAATAATTATCTAATGTACTTACGTGGTATGATATAGTATACAGCTATCTGCATTGGTGTTTTCTCTCCCTACTTGTCTGTAAGCTCCATAAGGGCAGGGATCATGTCTGTCTTTTTTTTTAATCTTCCCTAATGCCTAATAGTGTTCTGAACACAACAAGAATTTGATAAATATTTGTTGAATATATAATATACATTCAAATGCTTGTGAATTAAAGGGATTATGACATTAATATGTAAACAATATAAAGGAATACATAACCAAGGGCCAAATGAGAGAAAATCACTAACACAAATACATAAGCCAGAAGGTCATTTCCCAATATGTAACTGATTAAAGGATTTAAACAAGCAGTTCTCAAAAGAATTGCAAATTATTAATAACTATATAAATGTTCCAAATCACTAATAATAAGAGAAATGAAAGCACATTTAAAAAAAAAACAGTTTTCACTTAAAACCAATAAATTGGCAAAGGAGACAAAAGATGGAATAGTCAATTTTAGAGAAGTGATGCAAAGACAGATATACTAGTGCACTTCTAAGAGAGCTATGAAGTGGTCTGGCAGTTCTGGAAAGCAATTTGGAATTATACCACCAAAATAACTAAAATGGTCATAACCTTTGACCCAAAAATCCCACTAGGCATATAACCCAAAGGGCATAATGATGAGAAGGAAGGTCCATATATATCAAAATATTTATAGCAACATCATTTATACTAGCATGGGAAGATTCATATGAACTGATGGAAAGTGAAGCAAGCAGATCCAAAAAAAAAAAAACCAAACCCCACAATATAAACAAGGATAACAATGCAAATCGAAACAACAAAACAAAAGAGAGTGAAAACTTTATCATTAATAAGCAAGCTTGGATCCAAAGAAGAAATATAAGAGTGCACCTCCTTTCCCCTCTTCTAGACAAAAGCAGGGGACTACGAATGTGGAACAATACATATCATGTCAGACAAGGTTCAAATGCTGGTTCAGTTTTGCCAGACTGTATATGTCCCATTTAAAATTTTTGTTATGAGGGATGGATTAGGAAGGAAGGGAGAGGAATACTGAAAAATCTAAGTGGTATACAAACAAATGGCATTAACAAAAAATAGGATGTCCTTTTAAAAGAGATGTCTCTATTGGGCAGAAGATTGGATTAGATCTAGTATGACATTTTGTGGAAGGATCACAGTGCAAAACAAAGCACACTGCACTTAGAGCCACAGAGCATGTGTTCAGTTACCAGTTTTGCTACTTGCTATCTGTTAGAACTTGAGGGTTTACCCTTTCAGGACCTCCGTCTCCTCATCAGCAAAATCAGAGGAATAGACGAAATGTCCTCTGGTCATTGTGGTGCTTGTTGTGTATAATATTGATGACTTTTAAGGGTCAAAATATATTTTTTTGTCTACAAGGCAAAATGCAACCCCAGTTTGAACAGACCCTTCCACAAGGACTATGGTTACTATTATTGTATCTCTAAGAGGGAATTTAATGGATTTAGAGTTTGTCATCTGTGAAAAATTTAAGAAGAATGACAGATTAAATGTTCACTTCAGAAGGACTGTTAACTGATGGTGGAAGAGAGATTGCCTGAGAATAGAGAAAGGACTAAGAGAAATTCTTTCCTGAAAGACCTAGTGATTTAACTGTCAAGGAAAAAGAGTATAAACAGAAACTCCCTGAGAGAAATGAGTTTGCTACTTTGCAATGAATCATTACAAAAAAATTTCTTGAGAAAAGAATTTAAAGGGCATCCTTAAAGAGATGAATTATTGGATTATGTTCTGTGATCTCTCACTTCAACTTGTTGAGATATTTATATGTGTTGGGATTGTTTGTTTCACTAGGAATAAAGTTTATATCTAGTAACACTGTTTAAGTTTATAACACAAGGGGAGTTCATATTGAAAGAAATGAGCTAAAAGCATATGAGGGAAGAGGTTTCTCTGGTTTAATACTACATAAATATTTAGAAAACTGAAGTGTGGCTGACAATTGATTAACATGTTGACTTTTAATAACTGTAGAGGAAATATAACAACAGGCTCTGTGATAGCCTTAGACCCCAGGATAAATATAAAGAAAATGAGCCAGTCCCAGCTAATGAGAAGAATGTAGATTCTAAAATCTGCTACATGTCTAAAAGTAGTTCTGGAGATTTGATTCCATGATTTTATAATTCTCTGAGTGACCCAAAAAAAATAGGAGTTCATAGTCTTATAAAAACCATGATCTAGACCATGAATAAAATTGTAAACCACCTGGGTTCTCATGTCTGCTCTGCCTCTTACTGGCCACGTGACCCTGTGGCCAGGGTCAAAAGAGTAAATACACTGAATGGTACTTTTGAGATCTATATAGAAATAGATAAGTTAGTATTATTATTGGAGGCCTGGTGGATGATAAATATCTGGATCTAGGACATGGAAGGTAGGACATGGGGAGTGAACTGGGGAAGCAGGATTTGGATAGACAGAGAGAAGACATCTTGAACTATATGTAAATGGCTGTCGATTTAACATATTTATTAAGTAGCTATATGAAAGACACTATGTATACAGAAATTAAAACTTATAATCCCTGCCCTCAAAGAGCTTACAGAATAATTGGAGGTAGACTGGTTGTATGCAAATAAATATTTTACAAGGTAAAATATGATAAGGACAAAGAAAAACAGGTAAATGAGATTTGATGAGAGATTCCAATTTCCCTATAAAGGTAGAAAAAGGCTCAGGGAAGGCTTCATGGGCTAAGTAGCATCTGAGATGACCACTGAGAAAAAGAATAACTTCATCAGACAGAGATGGGAGTGAAAAGATAGTCTATTTTAGCTATAAAGGGATGCCATGAGCAAAGGCACAAAAACAGGAACAGACAAGAATGGAGCAATCTAGTGGTCCAGTAGACTAGAAAAAGGAATATATGAAAGAAAATAATATTAAGAATGAAAAGGTTAAGCTGTTTATCAGTTGTGGATGCCAGGGACATTCATTCAATAGGTCACTGGGAGTCACTGAAGTTGTTGTTGTTGTTGTATTTAGTGGAAAAGTGGTGTGATCATAGTGCTATATTAGGATTACTTGGGCAACAGGGGGAAGGGTAAATTAGAAAGAACATAGATTGGAGAATGGAAGACCAGTAGGTGAGAGGAAATGAAAGCCTTAATTAAAGGGGTTGCAGTGGGAGTACAAAGTAGAAAACAGACAGGAGATGAAATATGAAGGTAGAAACAAGATGATGTGGCTATTTGATTTTAAATGTGTAGGGTGAAGGAAAGCACAGCATCAAAGATGATTTCAAGGTTACAAGATGATTCCGAAATTAACAGAGGCAGACAAATTAGGGAGAGGGATAGGTTCAAAGGAGATAGAGTTCACTTTGAGGTACAAGTGAGCCATCAACAAGCATTGATATGTAGGCATGTTTTGTGCCAGGTACTAGAGATAAAGACAAAAGTGAACCAGTCCTTACTTTTAAAGGACTTAAAAATCCAGAAGATGCATGTATTTTTATACACACACACACACCACACCATATCACATCACACAAAAAGAGACATAAACATATATAATACACGTATACAGTAGTGCAAAAATAGATACTAGATAATTTCAGGAGGAAGACACTGCTATATATAGCTGAGGAAAAATCAGAAAAGCCTTAAAGTAAAAGATAGCAGTTGAGCTGAGTCTCAAATGAATCTGGAGACTCTAAGAGGTGGAGCTGAGGAAGAAGCGAATTCCAGGTCTGGAGGATAGCCAGTACAAACATGGAGAAAGAAGACAGAATGTCACATGTGAGGAACAATTTCAAAAGCCAGTTTGGCTAGGCAAGAATGTGTAAAGGAGTAACATGTTGTTCCAGCTAGAAAGGTAGAATGGTACCTGATTCTGAAGGGATTTAAATATTGGAGCTTATATTTGATCCTATAGGGAACAGGGGGCCATTGGAGTCTGAATTAGAAAATTCACTTGATCAGACTTGCCCTTCAGAAAATTCACTCTGGCATCCTCCACCATGAAGAGAATTGGAGCACAGACTCAAGTCAGGGAGACCAGTTAGGAGGCAATTTACAATAGTCCAGATGAGAGGTCCAGAGGGCTTGAACTAAGATCATGACCACACAAGTGGAGAAGTGACAGGGATGCTATGGAGGCAGAAGTGGCAAGATTTGGCAGCTAATTGGATTTGTAGCATGGAAATGAGGAGTCAAGGATGACAATGAGGTTGGGAACCTGGCCAAGTGGGAAGGATGGTGGTGCTCTAAAGAGAAATAGAAACATTCAAAAGAGGATTAGTGTTAACAAATTCTCTTCTGAGACTCCCACATTTTCAATCCAATTTCAATTTTCAATCCAATAGGCAGGTAAGAATACATTACTAGGGAGAGGATGATGGAGTAGGTTGGAAAATTCCAAGATTATAAGATTTTCCCCCACAAAAGAGATAAAATAGTGCCTTGGGATAAAAATAGAGGAACAAAAACAAATAAGAGTAGGGGCAGAACAGGGGTCCTCCTGGGACCATCAAAGATCTGAAGAAAAATCTCATGCAAACACCTCGAGCTAGATTTGCTTAAACCACAAGAGGCAAGTACTGGGGTCAGCTGGGTTGAGAGACTACCTCAGCCTCAGACACAGCCTCAGACACAGGAACTTTTACCCACCCACCCCCACAATGAGAGGAGTTGGGCATCTGAGCTGGGGAAGAACAAGGGAACCTATGCTGACAAGGAATGCCAGACCCAGCTGTGCTGCAGAAATGCAGCCAGAGTCAAGAAGGAACCAGCACACACCCAGTGAGTGCAGAAGCAGAAAGGTGGAGATGCTGCTGGCTTTGGGCATTCACAGGCTAGGTTTCAGTTCCAGGCCAGAGGGCAGAACTAAAGGAAAATCTGACACCAGAGGCACTATCACCCACACCCAGGACTAGATGTAATTACAAAACTAAGCTACTACAAATTTTAAAAATTGCACAAAAAAAGGAGAAAGAATCCAACCATAGAGAATTACTATGGGAATAGAGATGATGGGTTCATCTTCAGAGGAGAATACTGAAGCAAAGAAACGTCAAATGTAAAGAATGTCAAATGTTCACCTGCCCAAAAAGAATTCACAGAAGAACTTTAAAAAAGATTTTAAAAATCAAATGAGAGAGAATGAGGAAAAACCAAAAAGAAAATAAGAATAATATGAGAAGATTATGAAAAGAAAGTCAACCAATTAGAAAAAGAGATGCAGAATCTTAAGGAAGAAAATGATTCCTTGAAAATTAGCAAGGAGAAGCCAGTGAAGTTATAAGAGATCAAGAAATGATAAAACCAGGTATCAAGAATGAAAAAACCAGAAGAGAAGATGAAACATCTCATAAGAACAGATCAAGAAGAGAAAACATAAGAATAACTGGACTACTTGAAAGCTATGATCAAAAAAAAAAAGAATCTTGATAACAATAATACAAGAAATAATTAAAGAAAATTGTCCTGAAGCATTAGAACAAGAGGGCAAAGCAGAAATAGAAAAAATCCTCACCTGATCCTCACCTGAAAGAGATCCTACAAGAAAAATTCACAGGAATATTACAGTCAAATTCCAAAACCCCCAGCTCAAGGACAAAATATTATCAGCCACAAGAAAATAAAATTTTAAATATGATGGTGCCACAGTTAGAGTCACACAAGACCTAGGAGCAGCAACACTATAAGACTGTAGGTCTTGGAACACTTCATACTGAATAGCAAAAGAACTGGGGTTCTCCAAAAATATCATACCCAGAAAAGCTAAGCATAATCCTGAATGGGAAAAAATGAATATTTAATGAATTGTCAGATTTTCAGGACATTGTTTTTAAAAAAAAAAACTGAACTTAATAGGCTATTTGACATACAAAAGCCAAGAGAAACATAAGATAAATACCAAAAACTAATTACAAAGGACTCAATAAGGACAGACTATTTACCTTTTATGTATGTACTTTCATCAGGAATGGGTTCAAGAGGGAACAAGACATATATATATATCTAGAAGAGTATAAAAGTCTTCTAAATTCAGAAAGAAATAAAATGCTAAGGGAATAGGGAAGGAGGAGAAAACAAGGGAGGGATCTCTAGAGAGGAGGGTGGGGGAATAGAATGGGGTATAAAAAATTTTTAAATAGAAAAAAATAAGTAAAAATAAATAGAAAGAGGGGTATAAAAGGGTGTACAGATTAATGGGAATGAGAAGCTAAGGAAGAGATCCTTGGAGGATAAGGGAGGGATCTTTAGGGGGAAGGATGAGGGAATAGGTCAAAGGGAGGTATAGAAGGGTGATTAGATTTATGGAAATGGGGAGGATAAGGAAGAGAACCTGGGCAGGGAGGGTAGGCTAAGTAAAAGGGGGGCAAGGGAGCAGATAGAAGTAAAGTACAGGAGGAAATAAGATAGGAAATAAGAGAGGTGCACAAACAAAAACAAAGACCAGGAATATAATTTGCTAGAGAAAGTATATGTTTAAACATGTATGTATGTGTATATATAAATATATCTATGCTTAATTAGTACCTTTGGAGGAGGGCGGAGAAGGGGGAGAAAGAATAAAGTAAGAGGTCCACAGCAGAGAACAATAGAAAACTTACAAGGAAGCAAAGAAAAGATGGACAGTTCTAAACACAATACATAGTATTTACTACATAGACTTTCTTAAGAAGGAAATTGCATATATTATGAATCCTCTCATGTTCTGCTGTGTACATGACATTTTTCTTTTCTTATTTTATATTTATTATTTAAGTTTATAATGTTTCTTTTTCTTTTCTTATGATGTATTTAAGTTTTAATATTTAAGTCGAAAATAAAAGATTTTAAAAATCTAAAAGCAAAATTATATTACTAAAGTTCAGGAGAGAGACTGAGACAAGCAAGTCATTCAAGCAGAGTTTTCAGCAAGCAACTGGAGATAATGCGTGTAAAATACCTTTTAAACCTTAAAGCATTATATAAATATTAGTTATTGTCATTATTAAAAGGGAATTGAACAGGGAAATTTAAGCGGTGTAAAAAAGTTATCAGTAAAAATCTATTTTTACAAAGTAAAATTTCCCCCCAAAAAAGTTTTGTTTTTTTAAAGGGAGAGAAGAGAGTGAAAGAGGTTGTAGAGACTGATTCTGGAGTCATCTGCATAGAGGTGATAACTGTCATCAGAAATTGGTTAAGATCAACAAGAGAATGTACAGGGAAAACAAAGGAGGTGGGGGAAAAGAATTTAGGAAAGAACATCCATATTTAAGGAGGATGAGTTGCAGCTAGGTGGTAGAATAGATAGAGTATGGGGTCGGGAGTCAGGATGCACTGAGTCCATAACCAGCTTCAGACACTCTCTGGCTCTGTGACTCCGAGCAAGTCACTTAACCTTTGTTACCTTTGTTTTCTCATCAGTAAAATGAAGATAATAGCACCTCCTTCCCAGGCGGTGGTTGTGAGGATCAAGTAAGATAATAATTGTAAAGCACTTAGCCGTCTCTGGTACATAGTAAGTGCTCTATAAATGTTAAGCTGTCATTGTTGTTGTTCTTTTTAACTAGCAAAGAAGAGTCATCATGGAAATTGAACCAGAAAAGTATGCTGTCATAAAGGCAGGGAGGAAAAGGAGCCAAATGCTGCAGAGAGGTCAAGGAAGATGGAAACTGAAATAAAAGTCTTTTGACTGAGAGACAAGATTATAAGAAACTTTGGAAAACAATGGCGCAGAAAAGCATTGGGTACAATATTCTTTAGGCAGCATGTAATAATGAAGAATCCTGAACTTGTTATCAGGACTAGATTTGAATCCTACTTTAGACATTTAGTAGGGACTATCTCTCAAAAGTGTGCTTTCTCCTTTGTGAAATGAAGATAATTCTTGTACTACCTCAGGTGACTGTTCTAAACAAAATGCTTTGACAATGTTAGAGCACTATAACGATATGAGTTATTATTTAAGCACATACAAAGCATGAAACTGACTGTAGGTTGTTTTGCAAGACAAGCAGGTTGATGGTAAACCTGAATTTGAAGGTATTCTTGTGTCTACAACCTAACATTCTATATCGAAATACAAGGCTAGAAACTACATGAGTTCTGTTCCTTAACATACTGTCCAATAATAGACTGATTCACAAAGTAGTAGAGATCATATCCTGAATGCCAGTAAATCTTTACGAAACTATCAAATCATGGAACCAGTCCCAGGCTCAATTATTTCAATATTTCAATGGATCTGTGATCTTATCCGTATGGGTACTTACTCCAACTGTGCATGATACAAACCATTCATGCATATCCATAACTCTTGTCCAAGCCCTCCTCCAAATCCTCCACAGGAGGGGAAAACCCAAAGTGCCAGGGCCTTCCTAAAGAATTATTGACAATGGATGGATTCTAATGGAGCATAAGAGTTATACCCAGTGTCTGTTACTCTCACATGACTGACCCATCTTTTACACTCACACAGTGCTATGAAGATATCCTTTGCATTCTTCCTGCACAATTCTTTGGTAACATGATGCATTATACTCATGCCCTGTAGTGGCCTTCAATTGCCCTTGGGGTGACCTTGAGATTGTACTATTTCATACTTGCAGCCATAGAGCACTGTAAATTAGAAAAGAGAGACCTTTGTGTTAGGGCCAGGCTTGGGATGAAGCACTAAGTAATTTCCCAAGACGATCCAGGCCACTTTTCCCCTGCTATTGAATTCTGGGCCCAAATCACTGTCCAATTGCAGTGTCTGTACAATATGTATGAATTCATGAACCAAATCAAAAGGTTCTCCATCTGAGTACAATAGGCATTCTTCATTCAGTATTTCTGAGGTGACTGTCAGAATATGATACAATAAACATTTATTAAAAATCTATGTGCCAAGCATTCTGCTAAGCACTAGGGTTATATATTTTTTAAAAGTCTCTGACCTCAAGTAGCTGAACAAGCAGAAGGGTGGAGGGTGGGAGGCAGGGAAAAGGGTACCTAGTGCAAGGGCATGATAATGATGGGTTCAAAACCAAGCAGAGAAATTGATGGTAGCAAATGAAGAGATGGCTGAGATTTTGAGTCCTTTCTAAAAGCAGGCTATGAGAGTTTTGCTCCACCTTCCAGCCCTCCAGTCAGAGGGGAAATAGCAAGTGAATACTGAAGTGTCAGTACCAAAGCTGAAGCAATCTCCATGATGATGAGTTTCCTGGTGACCAGTTTTTAAATGTTAATAAACCTAACTTTAAAAGTTCTGCACTGCTCTTGAGCTTGATGCAATCAGCACAATGCCAATTATGAAAAGGAGAATATAGAGTAACTCACAATATGGACTCTATCCTCCACAATAGTGTCAAATATTCTGTAGGCATAAGCCTCCCTCCTGTTTTATCCTTTTTTTCCTATTATGAACCTGTGGTGTCCTCTGTGTATGGAACTCTCAAAATAGAAATTCTATCTAAGCAGATCAGCATAAAATTTCTATTTCTAAACAGCTGCATGAAGAACTGAGAGATTAAGTGACTTGCTCAAAGTCACACAGCTACTACAACTCATAAGCAGGCCTGGAATCCAAATCTTCTTGACCTTCCAAAGCTGGCCTTGTAGTCTCTGTGACACTTTATGCCTTGATACCAGTAATCAACAAATTCCTCTGTTGTTAAAACTTCAAAGGAATCTTATATAATTTTTACAAATGCCCAAGGAAATACTTTGTTGGAGAGCCCTTGAGGCAACATTTTGATCTACCAAATCAAAGCTTTTTTCAGTCAACAATAAGCAGTGAGATTGTGCGTTCTAAGTATCTTTCAATTAACCGAATTACTGCAAAGATGTGGGCCACTGTAGAATCTCATTTGAAAAAAAGAAACAAAACACTTGCCTGTTCCTTTCTCACATTTTTCTCAAACCTGGCCTTGAATATTTTATATGGGAATGTAAGTATATGGATCAGTAGTTACTGATACTCTACCACTTACTTTTGTTAAGTTCTATAACTGTTTGCTATCCCCTTTCAGCTATACTGAAAGATTCCATGAAAAAAAGAAAATTCTTGTAGACTAGTTGCTCCTTCTACCTGTTTTCCTTAGGGTCACACTACTTTCCCTCAACACACATCAGGGATTGTGATGTGGTGGTTTCCCTAACATTTGAGAAAGGAATATGTTTTGAGAACTCTTGACAGATATTTTTCATTTTTCTTGTTTGGTGCTTTCCTTCCAGGTTCATTCCCATTTACAATCTGGCTTAACTGATTCAAGATTGTTTTAGCCAGCACTTTTTTAAGAGGTAATACTGCTGATAATCTTTCTCTTCTGATTTTACAAATGAATATATATTATAAACCAGTTACCCTTAGCTGCAATCTCTCTCCATTTGGTAACATCAAGTACTTGTTGGCTAGGCTCCTTGGATCTTGTGGAGAATAATTTAAGTGAGTTAAATTTCCTCAGAAAATGATTATATCTGATGTTTGCTTATTTATTCATTTCCCATATTTCAGCATCAGAAGAACTTATTGACATAGGTCAACTGAGTATGCTTCAATTGTGGGCCATTATCTTTTCATTTTGGTTAATTTGGTATTGACTTTTAATATGACTCTGGTCCAGTTACTTACAGATAGAAAATTCACATCACTAACCAGTCATTTCTTTCAGAATATAATCAATCTCATTTTTAGAGTTTATTTGGTCCTTACTATATCTAGCATCTCCCAACTCTCATCTTAAAAAGAGAACTTATATATAGGTTATGAGGTTCCTGTATGGCTATAAGACTTTGACCACTCTTGTTTTACTCCTGAATCATATTTTCCAATGTGTCTGTCACTATCCTACTCACAAGTACCAACGTAAGTTGGTGACTAAGTTCTTTTTTAAAAAATTCTCTACATCTCCATTCTTTGCAACAATGTACAAGCTGAATTTATTAAGGTGGTCTTTTTGCAAGTGTTTATTGTAAACACTGCAATATGAGGTGACCAAGGGTCTCATGAAATATTTGTTACTTCTTAATATATAAAATTAACTCCATTAACTCTTTGGCCTCTCCTAAGAGAATCGTTGAGCCTTTCTTCAATTTAGCTAAAGTTTCCCTTTTGTCTTCCAGTTTCACTTCCAGATATTATTCACTTCCTCTATCGTATCTCTGCTCGTTGGCCACAAGAGTATGTACTAACAGTTAACGTTTATAGACAGTCTATATATTGATTCTTAGCCCTCCAACCCCTTTTTCTACCACTGGTATCCGTATGATATGGGATTAAATGCCATTTTGTATTTTTTTTTTTTATTACAGGGTTGATATGGCCAGATAATTCACCAGATGGACAGTGAAATAGAGATGACTTCTCTGTACTTGGGCTTGCCTTTTAAAAGAAGAAATACTCTATTCCCCAAATTGTCTTAATAGAAGCAATGATACTCCCTAACCTAGCATACAGCTATGAACGTTAGGCCTGCCACAAACTTCTTAAACAGGGCCTCCATATCATTCTATTGAACCCATTCAAACAATAGGAAAACTGAAAACAAAGATGGCATAAGAACACAAAACTTTAGAGCCAGATAGAGTCAAATCCAACACCTTATTTCAACCATGAGAAAACTGGGGTTCATGACAATGAAGCAGTTTGCACAAATCTTGTAAATGGTAGGGTTGAGTATTGAACCTAGCTCCTCTTGACTCCAAATCCAGTATTTTTTTAAGATCACTAAGTCCTGGAAAATAGTCTAAAATTAAAATGCTTTTAATGACATGGGTCACTCTCATATGTATAAAATGAATAACAGTAAGACACTTGACAGCTGCTGTATAGCAAGATGAAGTGCAGAAATCATATGTAAGAAAGCTAGAACAAATGTCTAAAGAATTCACTGGAGCAATTTAATGTGATTTTATATTGTGACCAGTCTAGTACAGCCATAAGGTATATGACAAAAGAAATTAATGGAACTGCTGTAAGGAATACAGAGGTCTTTCTTGAGTAGACTTAAGGTAAAACTAGATTCTAATAAGCAACACTGTAAATGGCAACTGATATTTTGAATGGAAGCTACGAATGCTGAACAAATGACAAATTCTGATCAAAAGGAAGATTTCACAAGTGCTTCTAAGCAATGAGCTCTTGCTCCATAATGATCTTTATAGCAATATTTACAGATCATTATTTCACAAAATTAAGTACAACTTATACTTATAATTTGTACTTATCTTCTATACATAGTACATATCTTCACATGGATTCCTTTCACTTATCTTTAATGAGCTAACACATCAGAGGTTGGTGGCGACTAGCAATCTGAGTCTTTATTGGTATCTTGAGAATGATTTGGTTTTGAGAGTTACATATCATTTCACAACAGTAAAGAGCACCCTGAAGAATGGCTTTCACTGAACCCTTGATCCCCAACCTGAGAACATCAATGGTTAAAACTTAAAACTTTTATTTAAACATCAATTAGAGATTTTTTTTAATGACTCAGGAGTTAAGGGTAACAAAACTGTCCTGACTATTAACTTTCTCTACTTCCCTTCTTAGTAGTCAGTTTTGTTTTTTCAAATGTGTAGGGGGTGGGGATGAGGAGAAGCCTCAACATGAGACAGTAAAGATGACCAAGAAAGAGAAGCAGTGACACTAGTAAACATGAAGAATGGCAATCAAAATCTAGGATTCAAGTGATATTTTTGAGAGCTTTAATTTTTGAAAAGCATTGCAGAGGCCCTACTTGTGAGTCTTTATGCTGCATTAGACTTCCTATTTCTCCTGCTTTTTCCTCAAGAGGAAACTGAAAAAACCTACAGAGTATACTTGGACTCTTGCATCTTAAGGGATTTCAATAAATAGTTGATAATGATGGAGGGAGGGGAGGAAGGAAAGCACACAAAGACACGAATACTGCCCTAGAGGAGTTCATATGAAAATGTGTGCTTTTATGTTCTCCTTGATAAAAATATCTAAAACCTTTCTTGCCAAAAATAAAAAGTAATGGTAACATTAAAAATCTAATGTAATACTGAATAAATGCCTCATAAGGTATAATTCAATTCTCTTCCAGCAATGGCTTCTAAGAGAAAATCTTTTTATTTCAGTGGAATTCAACCTCCTCATTTTCAACCTATATAGTTTTTCTGACTATTGATTCATTGTGATTTTCTTAGTAGAAAAAAAGACTTTTGGTTCATTACGTCCAGCTCCCCACCTAACAATAAAAACCAGCAGACAAAAGTATATAGTCAGAATCTTTTAGCAAATAATCTATTCTACTCCAAGTAGAATGGTCATATTTTTTTCACCTGTAAGACAAAAGCTTTCCAGTTGAAATTTCTATTTCCTATAGCTAAAGAGAAATGAAACCCCTATTAAAATACAACTGTAATATAGTCAAAGAAACAACCATTCACCTTTCTTAAATAAAATTTGTTTTCAGGAAAATCCCAGGAATAGAGTGACTTTTCATCTCATCACAATTTGGGGTTTGAATATTACAATACAGGCTTTAAGTACTAAGAATATGCCCCTATGTCTTTGATGCAAGTTATCTGAGTGATAGCATTTATTAGAAGCCAATCTGTCCCTGTGCTAGTGACCATAATACCAGTATCAAAACTTACAAATCAGGAAACAAGTTCACTCAAACCTGAGAATGGTTTATAACATAATACCAGAAACAGTGCAAGCCCAAAAAACCAAAATTTCAAAATATCTGGTACCAGTATAGCACCAGGGTACTGGCGCAGGACTCACTAAAATACATTTTAGAAGTGCTCCATGAATTTACCTAAGTTCTCTCAATGGATCTTTGGCTACAACTGAGTATGGTTAGCGAGATATTCCTGACGAGTACTCTCTCTTTGGATTCATTTATGATACATTCACCAATGAAAGGCCTAATTCAGCTAGAACCGTATTCCAAAAAAAAAAAAAAAAACAAAAATACATACATTCCACAACCCAGCAATTTCAACACTTCCTGCGCTGCAGGAAGCCCTTTACTCTTAAGAGCTGTTTATTAAATAGCCCAGTAACTCAGTCATCATTTGTCCCATATCACCATTTTGCACATAAGCCAAAATAGCAAGAGACATACACCACTCTTAAGGCAGACACTGAAATGCCTGCACTTGAAGTGGTCTTTTAAGAAAAAACTTTCTAAAGCTTTTCGTAAGATGAAGGAACACAGTATTCATGAGTGACAATTAAGCTAGCTAACATTGTACCATACTGTGAAATGGTCCCAAAATAAAATCTATCCAGTTGTCTTCACGTCACAATGAAATGCAGAGGTAGCCATCAAAATACAAAATGAAAGAATTTTTCCCCCAAAATCACAAATTTCCACAAGTACTAATATGTTATAGGTGATATTTACAAAATAACTTCACATTTAGATATGATATATATATATATGTAATCCCAAGACAGAATGCAAAAATGAGATACCTACCATGAAATACCTGATATTGGCATTTTTAAATTAGAAATCACTACGTAAATTACTATATTATTCTGAACTCAGAATTCTCTTTCTCATAACCTTTCACCTCCCTTGCTTGTTGTGGTACATTCCACAATAAAAGCCATTTATCAATATTTTCCATTTAAAAATGAAATAAAGCCTCAAAATCACAAAGGCATATAACCAGCTAGGAAAAGGCCACTCCCTGCTCTTCATCATCAAATATTTATTCAATTGTATGGGTGTACATGACAATGTGCTCGGCACTGTACAAAATTAATCTGAAGATACAGTCCCTAACCCTCAAAATCATATATAAAAGCAAGATAGTTCTGCTGCTCCAGGGGCACAAATACTATCAACCCACTCCATTTTGGCAATTTTGCTCAGATATGTCTATCTTTAGTTACCTCCATAAATTACAGACATGCATAGCTAGAGCAAATATGTGTGAGTTAGGTTGTTAAGATGCTCAAAAATGCTATCCTCCCAATACAATGAGCTGAAGGTCTCGGGCATAAAACTAATGACAATGCCTCCCTTTCTTGGACATCTTTTACTCCTTTTCCATTCCCCCATCCTGTTTTTATGTAAATTAATTAAGAAGCTGGTGGAAACAAAAAAGTTAGAAGAAATAAGGAGAAGTTATAGACAGGTATTATAAAAAGGAAAGAAAGCATTTTGAGGTCAAGATGGACATAGGGAATGTTTGGATGAGGAAATGGACAAGTACTTTATGCAACATCCTAATATATACCTTGTACACGATGAATGGACTTAGATCACAGCCTTCATTAAACAGTTCTTCCTGATCCTGGTTTTTTTCTTTCCATCCCAGTTTTTTCAGTTTTTAAAGATTTGAAGGAGACTAGGAAAGTTCCCAGAAGCTGACCCCACTCATTGTATGTGTATGTTAGTTGCCATCATCTGATTTACAATCTTTACAATTAATGCTTTATCTCAAAAAAGTTTCAATGATTTAGAATTAAGGGTCTTGAATATATAAGGTAACACTTATTGTCATTTTCCAGATACTTTCATAGTCTTTGAACTTTCAGGGAGCAAATAAGTCTATTTAGTATATTTAATAGAATTACTGCCATCAGATTTGGTAGTAGAAGAGCTCATCCAAGGTCAAGCTTCCTAAAAAGACATTCTCTACATCCCCAAATATGGTCATGAAGTCACCAGGCCTGTATCTATGGCTACAATAACTGCAAGGAAATTTCTTCTACCATCCTATAATCTTAAATTATGGTGAAGCTACAGGATTCTTCACTTAATATATATTTAACCTCTGTAAAACTCAGAAGTCTGAGGAAAACACATACTTGTTTTAGGATTAATATAAACAATAATATAATTCTAAAGAATCTGAATTTACTTCTTAACAATAAAATCAAATTAGTTCAACCAAAAATCAACTCCCTATGAACAGGTAAACTAAAAACTTAATGTTAGCAATTTGTTTTTTCCTCAGAGATTTTGTTCATTATATAAAAGACAAAACAATGAGTTGATAAAAACTGCTTATTGTGCATTAACAGAGTATATGTAAAAGATCCTATAACACGTACCCTTCCATAAGGTAATATTCTCTTTGTGTTACATTGTATAATAAATCTGCTTTTTCAATTTCCCCTCTCTCATCTTACTTAGAGTAGAAGATATATCAGACAACTGAAATCTTTAAGCAAAACCTTTATGCTTCCAAAATAACCAAGAAACTGAGCATATACAGTAGTCAGTACCAAGTCTAAATTCAGGAAAATAAGTTTTTAGTAACTTCCCGTTTGTAATAACTCTTCCTCTACAATTAAAAAATACATAAAAAGTTATATTTCTTTTATAAATGCTTCTGGCACAAATTTGTAGGTCTCTCCACAGACCTTATCTGAAGGCCCTGGGCTCAAAAACAGAATTAATGAAAATCTTAAACTCCGAGAAGCAGTGGCATAAGCCAGAAAGAAATGGGAAGAACTATTCTCTTAATTATTTCTCTTGAGTTTCTTAACCTTTCTTAATTTGCTAGATTGCTGCAGCTTCCTTACAACTCATTTTTGTTATGTTAGACTTTGTAAAAAATATATTTTGCCTTTTCTGATCCTAAACACAAATCCTGTTCCAGCATTATTTGCTTGTTTTCCACATGACCCAACTAAGAAAGTTTTGCACCTCTTTCCTGTCCTCCTTCTGCCTGCTCTACATCTTTAGAATAACTCTGTATCAGATCAGCTGAGGGAAGCCTGTGGGAAAAGATTATCAGAGAAAGGAAATTCCAAAAATCAAGCTATCCCTAAAGACTAGGCTCTTTCCCAAAGAATGTATAGCAAGTAGTAAAAGAATAAAGAGAAAGGCAAGATTACATCTGAGAGAAGAGCAGTATCGAGGAAGTTCCTCCAAGTTTCAGGGAATCCTCATATATTACTGCTACTGTTTCACTGACTAAAAATTAAGAACTTGAAAGTATTTTGGAGTACATTTAGTGAGTAGGAATGTATGAAGCACCTTCAAAAATTAAACATACAGGTTCAATAATATTCAACCAGCTAAATTAACTTAGAAACATAATACTAACTTTAAATTTGAGTCCCTAAAAAGATGTGCATTTGTTAATCATACCTGCAAGTAGATTTTTCCACATGTAGATTTGCTTTTAAATTAACAAAAAAAATTATTAAGAGTTTAAAAACGAAGCTAACAGAGGGATACAGTTTAAGTACAGCTGCCCATAGTAACTGAATAAAGTGGATAATAAGCATTTATGGTTCAACCAATGCACCTTTTTTGAAGCACATTTAGCTGAAGTGACTTCGAGTCTGGTTTATTTCCATCACATACAGTACATTTGTCCAAACAAAGAATGTACATTCAATATAGAACATTTCCAGCAACAGTTACAGTCTTTCTAGTTTCCTTTCACAGTATATTTTAGTGCAAAGCACTAGGAAGGCTAAATGTTTTTCTATCTGTAGAAGCATTTAATTCTTATGACCTTGTGATCTTCAACATTTTTAGATTTTATACAAAAAGTAAATGGAAATAGGGTCCCTCCTAATTACAGGTACAGAATCTATTATAAAAACATGGTATATTTTCTCTTGAACCTTTTGAAATTAGGATAATTTGACACAAATTTCTAAAAAAAACAAAATGGTTTTTCCTAAAAAGTACAAAATGTTGGTACACAGAAACCTACCAAGAAATTTGTAATGATAGGTTTGCCTTTTTTTCCCTAAAATCCTGATTTATTATAAATTGGAAAAGAATTCATTGGAAAAGAATTCATTATTTTGCAAATCCTATAGCAAAAATCAAATGTTATCTAAAGTGGTCACTTGAAATTTTCTTGAGAAAAAAGTTTTCTTGGTTTCTCTTTTCTTCCTCCCTATGTAGCAATATTTAAAGAAATAAAACTAACACCATAAGAAGTGGTTGTGCATGGATTGTCTGTAAATATAAAATATCAGTGAGATATATACTACCTTCATATTAACATTAGTAAATGTGTTGCCCATTTAAAAAAATAGAAACTGAAAAATTAAGTTGCATCTATCATTAAAGTGCTTATGTATAAAATTTAAAGAAAAAAATAGGGGAATGTTTGATTTTCATAAAAAACCTCAGATGTTTAGAAATTAAAAGTGTTACTATGAACCATGCATGAAAATGAACTGGAACTTTCTCTATGTTATTTTTAGTACAATGAAACTTTCATTACACTAGAAAATCAGTTGGAGATGAACTGATGTGAGGACAGGTACTAATATTCAGCAGACTTAAGTTCCTCTGCTTTAATAGACTGTTCTTTGCATACATTCACTGGAGAAAATTTTGAAATCATGCACACAACCTGGATGACAATCTTGCCAAATCAAATGAAATTGTGATAGAACTTCTTTGTCAAATAACACTACCAGTAGAGATATTCCCTCAGGTTGCTGACTGCCTAAAGCTTCTGGTCTTTAAGGGCAAACAAATTTCGCATTTTTTTGTTTTTAAATACAGTACGATGAGCCTGTAGACCAAATGCACAAGGTAAGACAAACAATGATGTAGGTAGAATAAGGTTAACTTCATAGCTACTTGAAAGTGTTGGAAGAGGCAATGGCCTTAGAAACATGTAGTCAGATGGTTATTAATTTAGTTAGAAAACAGCAGTAACAGTTGAATATTTATGAAAATATTTTTCTTTTTTCTTTATAGTACCATTTGAAGACGTTAGTGGTTCTAACACCAATTTAAAGTCTTTCCACACAAATGAACTCCAAACCTTTCCGTATCACTTGAAGTTATCTGAGGAGAAATGGGAATAAATTAACACCTTTCAGTTTGCCAATAAAACCTTAAAGTTATACAATAGTTAAAGTGAATAATAAATGATAATTTCATTTAAAATTTTCCACATAAACAGAAGGAAAGGTTTGTAACTTTAAGCTTGTACATATAGTTTAAGCTACTCAATAATCAAATTAAGTTATCCATTTTAAAAGCTGAAACCAAAAATTAATTTAATCCTCATCAGAGGCCTCAATTCAAGGGTTGCTCAAGAATTAATGATAAATTCTTTAAATGCAAGTGCATGCAAAAAGAAGTGGAGGATAGGTAATTTATTTTGTTTTTATATTGCATTTTAAAATGTGTTTACTCCAAAACTTTCTTAAAATGTAATGTTTAAAACTTCTCTTTTCTTCCCTGTTAGGAATGTTAACCTACTTCTTACTGTACATATGAAAACAAAGTAAAACAAAAAAAAAAAAACCTTGAGGTAAAATTATTAATTCGATTGAAATAATCACCAAAAAGTTTATTTGAACAAAAGGGGAAAAATGAAAACATTTTGGGACTAACTAAATAATTGTTTTTCCATAGAACAAAACTAAAAAAACAGTAACCAAAAAAACTTACAAAAAAACAAAATTCAAACTTTTGTTTACTAAGTTTTCCCCTTGCCTTGAAACTCTATATTGAAAGTAATTAATAAATGTTTTATTACTGCTAATTATTCTAAATTAATTTAGAGATTTTTCTGTGAAGCACTTTATTCAGCCATCACAAATCAATTTTACAATAATTACAGTGCCTTAAAAGATTTTTCCTATAATTATAGCCTTCACAAATCTTCATTCTATTATCTCTGTAACTTTCCTGCATAAAGTTCATTAGTAGACTAAGTTGCTGAATCAAATCTGTGCAAAGTTAGTAAAACAGAGTTCTTCTACTATAAACATAAGCCAATATAAATGCACATATTTTACAACATTAAAAGAATAGCACTGGCTCCATGCTACCTATATCTATGTTGCATTGTCCTGTAGAAGATAAGCTCTGAAGTTAACTTTTGTTCCCAAGTCAGTGGAATAAAGGTCACTGAAGTAAATGCAATATGTACATTTCTCCTCAGTTCCCACTGCCATCAGATAGGTGGCATATTAGCTGTTAAAATAGAACCTGCTATAAATTATGGCCAAATGATACTTTTTTTAGTTTGAAATGGGGTAAGGGGGAAGCAAAACTCTGTAACTGTTCCTCACCAGACAAGAGCCTTAGATCTTGTACTTCGGCCTTTGGTTTTATTTCCTTCAGGTGAATTAGAAGCATTTGCCTTATGAGTTTTCTTATGATGTTCAAGGTAAGTCTTTTTTGCAAATGCCTTTCCACACTTATTGCATCTGTGAAGAGAAAAGTTTTTTGTGACTTTTACTTCAATGCCAACATCAGCTACTTCATACTTTTTGTTGGGAGAATTAGAAGTTCCATCATGTTTTGAATCGTTTTGCTTCGCTTCATCCCTTGGAGGGCCTCTTTTTGCCACTTTATTTAGAACAAAATCAATGGGCTTTTTTATAGCTCTGATCTCTAAACTGGCTGTTATTTTCCCAAGATAACGTGATGATTTTTTGTGAACCACAGTTATGTGCCTTATTACATCACGTTTCCGACGCGTTTCATAAGTGCAAAGTGGACACTTATAAAATTTAACATAAATGTTATTTCCATCTGTGTGCAATTCAATGTGTTTAGTCAAGTTCTGTTTGGAAGTAAATTGGCGTTTACAAAGTTTACAGTAAAGCTGCTTGAAGTCAAAGCCAGCTGAAAGTTTTGGTTTCCTGGTTTTTTGCTGGCCACCTGCAGCAGAAGGACTCGTTGATTTAGGGCTGTCCGAGTCTTGCTTAACTTTATTTTTCTGTGCTGCCGGTGTGTTCTTTTTCTCATTTGAATGATTTGTTCCCTTTAATTCATTCTGTGGAGAATGGGTAATAGAAGGGGGTGAAGATTCTACAGAATCTGATGGTTCAACTTTTACTTTTATTTCTGTGCTGTTGGCAGTATTATTAGGGCCTTTCTCTCTTTTAGAGTTTGTTCCAGAAAGAGTTATCTTGTGGACAATTTGCATATGTCTTTTAAGCATTATTTGTGAACTATACTTCCTCTTGCAAAGAAGGCATTTGCATGCAGTTAAATTGTATTCAGCCTTTGAAGAAGACTTTTGTTTCCGAGTCTTAAAAGATTTTTTAGGAGAAACAGTATCCAGGAACAAAGGCTGCCCAGGCTTTGTAGCTATATCAGGAGTAATTGAATCCCTCCTCAGTCCTCTATGAACTTCATCAAAATGCCTCCTTACATTCGCTTTTGTAGCAAATGATTTATAACATACCGGACAACTCCTACTCAGTGTTACTAGAACATTCTTATTGCGTCCTTTAGCAGAGGACTGGTTCGGATTCTTTCGTGTTTCAATATACTTCTTTAGTTCTTCCATCTTTTTTTTGTGTACTTTTCTAATGTGCCGACGAACACCACGTCTGGAGTTGAATTCTTTTCTACACAGACAACAAATCAACTGGTGGCCAAAATCAGAATTATCAGAAGTTTCCAAGTCAGTGTGTGATTCCTGAGGCTGTTCATCAGAAGCTGGTATTGCTTCATTCGCAACTGGTTCTGCAGGAGGAGGCTCTACAATTTCTACTTCTGTATCTGGAACTGGAGTTGTTTTAGACTGTTCAATGTTAGGTTCTTGCATCTGAACTTGAGTTTGATCAGGAGAATTACTTGACTCAGTGACCTCAGTTGGATTATTAGTCCTTGAAATATACTGAAACACCGCATTCTGATTAGTTTCTATAGGTTCTAGCCTAATAATATATTCTCGCTTGTCCACGCTTGGATAAATGGCTTCTAGGAGATCATTTATGGCTTGGCTTTGTTTATCATTTACATCAGGAAGGTCTGTTAAAACAAAAACACCATTTTAGGTTTGTTCTAGTTCATATTTTAAAAAACAATATGAACATGTACAAAAATGTTTATTAAATCACCTGGTCCTTTTTATTTTTTATAAGACTCCTCATTATTTTCCAAAAGTACAACCAGTAAATTGAATTCACTTTTGCTTTAATTTAAATTGCCAATTTAACACAAATATGCAACTTTCTAGTAATAGATGCAGCTTTATATAATATTTCTTTCTACTTCTGAGGGTATAATTATACTACTACAAGTTTATATTGATCTGTGGAAGGAGAGGAACATGAAGTTAAGTAACTTGGGCAGAAAGACAAAGCTAGTAAGTGATAAAGGCAAAATTTGAACCCAGGTCTTCCTGGCCCAGCACTATATGCACTATGACATGCTGCTTCCAGCAATTTAAAATTATATAAGCAAAAAAGATCTCTCTGAACAACATAATATAAGTCAAACTATACTTTGTTAGCAATCAGTCAACAAGCATTTAATTACTTACTAAGTGCCAGGCACTATATTAATCTGGAATATTTAAACAGTATTTTTAGAATAGCAAAGATAAATTAACATAATATGACTTGAATGAACTACTATAGAGAATTTTAAAAGAAGTGTTTTAAACGTATAAACTGAAATGGAAAGAGCATCCATTAAGATAATTTAAGATAAAGAAATTCATTTTAATTAAGTGAGATCAAACAACTATGCAGCATACTATGCAAAATGAAAGAAATTTTAAAATTGAGAGAAAATATTAGAGTACACAAACATGTTATGTTATGAATCATGACCATTTATTAGAATCAGTCCTAATCAGTCTAATAAACATAATACATTTCTACTGAACATATGATTAACACACAGCTACTGATGATTATTCCGGAAATGTAGCTAGCTTTGCTTACTTGATGCATGAATTCCACGCTAAACAGTGATAGAATATACTTGTACAAGAATTATCTGTGGGCTATTAGTAATAAGACATTGGTATAGCTTGCTTATAAACACCAGCCACTCTCAAGCCTAGTTATGATTATCAAATCAAAAATAAAAGCTAATCCATAGCACTTACTACAGACTAGGTACTGTGCTAAATGCTTTATAATTATTATCTCATTTGATCCCCAGAATAATCCTGGGAGGTCAATACTATTATTATCCCCATTTTAGAGATGAGGAAACTAAGGCAAACAGAGTTAAGTGACTTGTCCAAGGTCACACAGCTAAATTGTACAATGCTGGTTTTGAACTCAAGTCTTTGGGACTCCAGGTCCAGTGCTCCCTTAACTGCCCCAAAATAAAGCTTGAAAATTCAAATTTTTATTCTTATAGCTATTATTTCCTTCTCTAATATATGCACCTGTATAACAGGTAAGGTGGATAACTGCAAATAAGGTAATATTCCTTCTTTTGGAATGAGTACTGCAAAATAAAAGCACACACTTAATTGGACAGATCCCTAATAATTAATTCTATTCTCTAATCTGACCTAAAGATATATTACCTCACCATTAATAAAAATAACAACTAAAAGAAATCCAAGTACTAAGTGCCTTTTAATTTAAAAGGAAACTAATTTACTTTGGTCATCTTTAAAATCATATCTTAGGAATTAAAAACAATAAAGTAGACATAGCCCAAACAATAAGAGAAGTTTCCAGTCTGAGAAATTCCCCTTTGCATATTCTCCTCTCTAGCTGATCTCAGGTACTCAATATATCCCAAACTGGTCTCACTGTATTGCTTCCTTCCTTTGTTCCCACCATGTCCCTTGTCTGAAAGGAATTCCATCTTCTCCAACATTCAGCTATTGAAATCCCCCCCAATCTGAGACGGTCCAGCATGACTGCCACTTCTTTCATGACACCTTTCCTGACCTAAAGTAGTATTTTCCTCTTCAGTTATATCATTAAATTTATATTCTATTTACTACATTTCTAACTTGCCTTATGATCACTTGTCTTACACCCCTAACCAGAATGCAAATTAGTTGATATCAGGGATGAAAAGCTGTCTTCATCACTGCATGAACTTAATATTCCTTGAAGTTGTTTTTCTCTATGGCCTACAGGACACTTTAAATCTGGGTAAAATGAATCAGTTAACATTTATTAAGCACTTAATACATGTAAGCCACTATGCTAAGCACTGAGAAAGGGAAAAATGGTCCTTTCCATCAAGTAGTTGGCACTTTAATGGAGAAAATGTAAAGAATTATGCAAACACATGACACAGTGGAACCCCATGACAATGGAACCAATCTACTGGAGAAGACAAGAGGAGATGGGATCAAGGATGTACACAGAAAGACTAGTCTTGGCAAGAAGAATGACCTCTTTATCAGAGGCTAAAGCAGACATAGTGAAGAATGATGAAATGAGAAGAAGGGGAGAAGAGAGCTCTTGACAAATTACCTCACTTTTTTTCAACAAAATATAAGGTAAGGTCCTCAGCTAAGACAGTAGAGAGAGGAATACCATGGAATGGCTTAAGGAGAGACAAGAAGACTAGGAACAAGTACTGTGGTGAGTGGGGCAGAGGACCAATTAATAGGAGTAATGTCTTGCTGCAGTGAATGTCCAGTTGAAATTAGGTAACATAACCTGCAATTAATATTTCCTCCAGCTCTGTTAAGAAGTACATGAATAGGAAAGAAGGAAGCAGTTGGTAGAAATAATCCAGGGTTGAATTTTGGCAAGGTATGATTAGTGATGGGACAAGTGATTCAAGAGAAGATGTTAGTATGAGTTGACTCGGCTTATTAAAGGGTCACTATTGGAAAAGGAGGAGGATATACAGCCAGTGCAGGAGTGATGGACTTAGAAACTTATTTAGAGCTAAAGAGACTAGAGGTTCCAATGAGGAAAAAGAAAGATATATGGAAAGACTAATAAAAGAGTATGATCAGATAAAGTAATTTTGGTGTTCATGACCATGGAAGTAGGATATTTTAAGTGATGGCAAGATCCACAGTATGACTTCTTCTGTGTATAGCTAATGCAGAATAGTGTGGTATGTCATGGAAAATGAGTAGAATTAAAACCTGAGAAGTTAGAGTACTTGAAGGAATAGCAATATGCATGTGCTTTTTTCATTTGGTTCACTCACAACACACAAGATTAAAAAATAATTCAGTAAACTGTTAATGTGGTAACCTTTATATCAAACAACTTTTTCTAAGTTCAATACATTGAAGATCCACAAAGTAATAAATTTCAGAATATTAAATAATGAAAATTACCTTCCAAGTTAATTATTAATAAAACATTTAAAAGAACTTATATTAATTCTTTAAAGCACAAACTAATACTGCTACAGATCTTTACTCAATTCTGAGAAATTCATAGATTTAGTCAATTAAAAAGCCAATCACTGAAAAATTGATTTTTCTCTAAGTTTACATACTTGTAAATTAATCCATAGTAATCTGATTTTTGTAATTATGCTACCCATCATCTGGCAAGTACAACTACAAGCAAAAATCGTGAATTTTATACACAGACTAAAATCTTTAAACAAAGATTTATAAAAAATTAGTTGCTTCAAATCAAGGTACGCATTTCTTACCGTTCCCATTAAATAAAACAAAAAATCATACAAACACAAGAGAAAGCAAAACCAAAATCTAAGGAAAGAATACATTTTAGGTGACAAGTTTTCTCCTAGATCCAGGAACCCCTTTTTCCCTTTCCTTGGCTCAATTCCCATTCATTCATCACTTAGTTGCTATTATTTTTACGTCCCTCTTGTAAAGGGATTCTAGGTGAATCATCTTATATAAAAGATGAGTGAAAAGAGAAGAGCAATTTTAAAAAGTCTTTAAAGTAGCATTAAAAAAGAAAAATAAATCCTGAAACCAAACTCCATTTAGGCAACACACACACACACACACACACACACACACACACACACACACACACACACACTCTGTCATATATAAAATCTTAATGCAAATATATTTGAAGGGCAGCATAAAGAAGAAGCAGAGAGCCAGAATTAGAATCTAGAAGATCTATGATGGAATCCTGCCTCCAATATATACTAGCTATGCCAAGACAAACACATCATTTAACCCTGTGAGTGCCTCAGGCAACTTTGAAAAGACTAAATTACAGATGAGCTGCTGATTTGCACCAATGGAAAAAATTTCCACACAGCGCTTTTTAGAAAAAAATCAAGGGAAGACTACTAATTGAAAAGGACTGACCTGATAATTGGGGAAAAATAAACTGAGAGAGCAATTTTATTTTATTCTTCATAGTTGCAGAAATTATTTTTAACTTTGAGCTAATAATGTTTTAATGTACAAAACTACAGGTATGAACAATTCTAAAATGCATAAATGAAGATTTTAGTGAAAGAAACTTACTGTCATCCATCTGGAGACTTGGAGGGCAGTAGAATTTTTTATGAGTAATTAAATTTGGTAATCCTCTGAAGAGACTGCGACATAATTTACACTCAAAAATTGTGTCCACATCTCTTAATAAAATGTGTTTTAGTTGTTTAGTTCCTGAGGGAAGAAAGAAAAATGAAATTTAAATGCATACCTCAAAACTAGGTAAGAAATAATGATAAATAAAAAATAAAGTGCTACATGAAATCAAAAACAAATACAGACACAATATCATGAGGGCCCCATTGTCTAAGCCCTAAGCAAGCCTATGTTCTTCATTCAGTTATATGAATGGCTTCTAAAAATAAAGGCTCCTTTCCTGGTTACCTATGTGCCAGGAGGTACCAAGAGGCTCTAAGATATCAGAGAATACATCATACAAATGCTGTATCAAAAAGGAAGAACCATACAACTCAGGTGCTTGTTGTTATTTTTTTTAATCAGAGTAAATTAGGGTAACAAAGGTGAGCCTTCCCTCAGCCCCTGACAATTTGGTTCTACAGTTCTTGGAACAGACAAGTTGATAGATAACTTTGATGTGAAATCCTGAACAAATTTGTGAACTCAGCTCCCTCAATATAAAAATGCAGACAATACTGACCTACTTTGCACAGACGCTATAGGAGAAAACTACAATTGCCCTGATGTACTACATCTAGGGTCTAAGTGTTAAAATATTTCCAATTCTAGACAAGGAAGCATTTCTATGGCTACATTTTCAAAGATATCAATGGAATATATTTTTGCTATATTTCACATAGAACTTATATTTCTCATAGAACAAATCACAAAGGCTACGAATACTTATAACTGCATTAAAAATACTCCAACACTGACATTATTATCAAAATGCTTTAAAATCACTAGTCATTAATTAAAATGTCATTACAAATGGATGATCAGTAACATCTCTATTATTAGTAGCACTGTCTAATGTTAAAAGACCTAGTACAGTAAAATAAGTGTGTTTGAACTGGAAAGATGTCATTAATAATCATCTTATCCAAGAGTTCTTAACCTTTATGTTGTCATGGACTATTTTTGCGGTCTGGTGAAGGCTATGGACCCCTTCTCAGAACAATGTTCTTACATAAAATACATAAGATTACAAAGGAAATCAATCCTATTGGAATTACTTATCAAAACATTTTTTTTCAAGTTAAGATCTCCTGCTTTAATCCTAATTCCTTTTTATATAGATGAAGCAAGTGAGGCCCAGGAAAGTTAGGGTCAAACAATTAGATAGTAACATAGTAAGTAGTATAATTCAGACCTCTGATTCCCAGTCTGATTTGTTTTTTAAAAATCAAGAGATTCAGGTTTATGTCTTAATTCCAGCATAAACTAGTAGAATGACCTAAGAAGCCATGTGATCACTATGCATTAATTTACTTATCTATAAATAAGGAAAACAAAACACACACCTCTTATATAACTCAAAGGGACTCTATGGGTATAAATAAAAATACAAGAGAAATGCTTTGAGTTCTTCAGACAAAGATATTACATAATAATAGAAAACTAAGGCCCAAGAAAGATAAACCAGAAAAGATCTCCCTAACTACAAATTCTTTGCTTGCTCTTTTGTTAGACTATCACTCTATGAACTCTGAAGTATAAATTTAGAAAGAATATTTCAAACTCCTAATTTATGGCTAAACTTGACCACATATATTCTTTACCCTGATATATAACTGCCCAGCAACGCATGTGGTGAAGAGACAGCATTGGAGACCATAAAAACTACTCTGGTGCTGTTTCCTTGGCTGAACGTCTTTGGCTTCCCTCTCTGACTCATCCTAACAACAATCAAAAATGTTTTCTCAGGTTATGCAGCTGAGGACCAAGAGGATTCCTCCAGTAAGAAGGGAATTATATCACATTCCCAACTCAAAACTGAAAACAAGATTAGACTTGTAGAACAAATCAAAAAGTTTGATCTGATTTTTTTTTTTACTAAGGAGATTTTAAAAGTATATAAAACTTTTAAAATTATATAATTATAAGCCAGAATCAGGATCGACAAGAATAAAAAATGGCAAATAATGTAAACTGAAAAACAAAAGAATGATTTAACATATCTACAAAAAATATGAAAAGAAACTAGGGGAATATTAATTTATGCAAAGAAATTACTATATCCCTAGGGGGAAAATTTCTCTCACTTCACCTTAGGATAATCTTAAGTTTAGCAAAGAATTAAAATTCAAGCTTTTATTTGACTCAACTTTAGAACTTATACATCTAAAACAATGTATTTCATAACAAGAAACAAACATCTGTACTTTCTAATGTTTTTATTATACTCATTATTAAATAGAAAATTAGTCAAACAGGATGTTTTCTGATTTTATTACTTGTTACTTTACTGGGCAAACTGGAATTCTGAAGACAACTTTTAAAAATTATCTACGCTGAACTGTACATTTTGGTATGACCTGATTTGAAGTATTTTGTTAACTTTAAAGCACTATAGAAAATATGCTATTTTTCAAGTAAAGAAACAGTTGCTATTATTCAGTTCACCATGAAAATTGAAAATATATGCACACACACATAGTGACTATAAATATATATAAATATATATTAATTATATATGCTATGTATTATATATTCATACACATACATATTTATGAATTTCTAGTCCCTTAGTTGGTGGCAGTCATCTCAGTTAACTGTCTTTCAGGATATAACATATTGCATAACCTGAGCTAATGTTTTCTGACTGCAACGAAGAATATTATTTTCACATAAGCCAATTCACCCACAGATAAGACCCTGATACATAAGATTCCAGAACCTTGGTTATTCTGTATCATTACATAATGGTAACTACATATATGTGTGTATACATACATGTATGAATATACGTATGTGTGTGTGTATGTGTGTGTGTGTAATGGGTGACAACAATCAAAAGAGCTTTCTGAGGAAAAATCCAGGGATCAGTGTTACATTATCAGGCTCATAACCTGATACAACATTAATACCTAGCTGTTTTCTGCTAGACAAGCTAGCTTTATTTCTTTATACTTGATCTGACATTATGTTGCTAAGGCAGACAGTAGAACTCATTTGATAGCTTTCAGTTATTGTGGCTTCACCAATAACAATTTTTTAACTGGTGTGCTAGTTTGCCTGTTGTACACTTACACATGAACTCCATATTCTTTAGCAGGCCTGTAAGCCACAGAATGATATAATGACATTGCTAAGGAACACGTAATTCTTTTGTCATGCCCTTGTGAGCTTCTGCTTTCAAGGCACAGCATAAAAGTTATTTTTAAAGTGATCATCCTTAGAACTTAAGTACTTACTCCAAGAGGTATAGAGTAGAATAAAAGCATAGCAAATTATTAAAAATGTGTCCTACAACCAGCATATAGATGTAGTTTTCAAAACCATTAACTGGACAAACTATCTTTTACCCAATAAGCTTGAGTAAAAAAAAATGACTGCCCTCTTAGAAAAATCGTCCTCAGATGAAGTACATTCTGAGAATCACTTTTTAAACACAAAAAGGTTTCTCCTGCATAAATGTATTGCCAAACTAAAATGTATACACCTAATATTTTCAACTTACAGTGTATCAAAGCAGTACACAATGTTTCAGGAAAGAAGGTAGGCTATGCAAAATGGAAGATCAACAGAAACAAGACATACATATTGTGTTCAGCAGGCAATAAAAGCTTACTATACATTGCAAGTGTTTGAATCCACTAGGAAATATTTAAAAGTTTAAAAAAACAAAACAAGATAAGGTATAGTTGAAAGACCAATGGACTAGGAAAACAACAAGTCCCAGGTCTGTGCTTACCTTGAGCAACTTACTTTACCTCTCAAGAGCCTTAGTTTCATCTTCTATAAAATAGGAATAATACCTGGCCTGCCTACTCCAGTGTTGTTGGGAGAATCAAAAAAGACAACACATAGTAGGTACTTAATAAATGTTTGAATAAAATTAAATAAATGTATATTAAAGTGGTGCTAAGATACTGTACAAAGTATTGTGATAAAAAATCAGTCTTAAAAATACCTTGCAAACTTGCATTTTGAACAATTTTTACAAATATGTCATTGCATATGGAAATAAGGATTCACTGGACCCATTACAGCAGTGACATCCTCCTCTCTCCACAGATAACACAGAATGCGTCAGATAAGATGCCATAAAACAATTCTATTCCATTGGCCTGTAAGTTTCTTGAGGCTGAGGACTTTTTGCCTTTCTCTTCCTAGCACACAGTGCCTGGCACACATAGCATGTGCTTAATAAATGCTTGTTGACTACTGGCAGAATAAAATATTTTGAAATGAGGTGTCAATTTAAATTTTTGCTCAAAACACTTATAAAGTTTATTTTAAATGGTTTGTTCCTGTGAGGATACTAGCTCTTTTATAAATCAGTCTTAAGGGACTCCAGCTAAAGTAGTCTGTACCCAAATTTAACAAAATTTTATTACTTGTTATGTGCAAAAGCATTGTGCCAGGCACTGGGAGAGATACAAAATTTAAAGAAACTTCATTGGTCGCTGCCTCATGCTTGTTACAACTGAATATAGACACAGAGAGACAGATAAAAATAAACTATAAAATAATACACAAGAAACATATAAATATAACTATAACATACAAGAGAAATACAGTGAAAGGGTGAAAATACTATCATAGAAGGGGGCATCTGTGCAAAGAGGAGCTTATGAAAGATGTCATGAATATAGTGGAAGTAAATATTAATGACATGTCACTGTATCTAAATTTCAAGTAATACCTACCTACCTCTACAGTTAAATTTCCTCAGATTTCAAAACAGCAAGGAAAAAAACTTTCCATCTCTACAGAGAAGAAAACCACTTCCTTCTTACTAAAGAAAAGATAGGTGTATCTTTATTCAGAGTTTTTTTCTGTGCTTGTTTAGAAGAACGGGTGATATAATAAAAGGAGAATACTGAAAATGGCAAAACAAATTAAAGCCTTTTTCTGATTAAATGAACAGCAGGACACGGACCCCTTCTGATTTTAAAGGCATAAAATAAAATACATAAGAATACAAAGGAAACCAACTATACTAGAATAAAGATACAATTTTATTTTATCCCTCTAAATTCACAGAGCCCCTTTAAATCTATCTGGAGTCCCTGAGCCCTGGGTTCAGAATGTCTGTATTAGAAGATAGCAGATGAAGCATGGCATATAAAAAACAGCAAACTGACTTGAATCTCATCAAATGAATTACCAATATCATTCTAACCAAGCCTCTGAATAAGATTTAATAACTCAAAAACTTGAAATGATTAAGGATCAGTCAGAAAGATACAAAGTTATACTTAGGCATCTGTTTTCTTTAAAAGTTGACTTTAAAGTTATGATCCTTTAATTGGGGTTCTTAACCTGTGACTTTTTCATATACATATATACAAACATATATGAGGCATGCATATGCTTTGTGTATATGCACACACATACATGTGTACATATATGCATACATATACTGATAACTATTTCAATATAATTGGTTTCTGTATAATTCTATGTATTTTATTATATACATTTAACATTATTCTGGGAAAGAGTCACCAGATTGTCAAAGAGGTCCTCAACACAAAAAAAGCTAGTACTCTCTACTTTAAATGTACATTTAATGACTAAGTTTTTGCTATGAATTTTAAAAATTCTATTTTTGCCTTTAAGTAAAGAAAAAGCAGTTTTATTAATATCTCAAGCAAAACACACCTACAACATAAGTCTACTGATTCAGACCACATGGTCATGACTACCTTATGACAGCTTAATAGCAGGTTCTATTCTTTAAAGGGGTGAAAATTTCTTCAAAGTTGAATCTGCAAACCTAAACTTAAAGTAATGACAATGGCAAACATCGCAGTTATTCTCTCCATTCTTCCCTACCATACTGCTTTAGAAAAAAAAAAAGCTACCTCTTGCTTATTGAACTTAATCCTCTCATGGATTCATAAAACAAGGATTTTTTTTATCCAGGCCACCTTGAAAATAAGTTACAATGCCTCAAATTGTCCATTTTTACTTATTCCTAAGATAGCAATAAGATGACCTGTTTAAAGGTCATCTTTATTAGAGGGCTTTGCACCAGACCTAGAAGCCAACCCTAAAATACAAAAATATGTTTGTAGATTGATTCCTGGGTTGTTTTCGGAGTTAGATTTACTTTTCCCTTTGAAAGGTAAAAAATTCAACAAAAAGGAAGGAAAAAAGTCAGCACATACTACTATAAAGAAATGATTCTCAACCTCAAGTCAAAAGTTAAATTAGAGTTACAAGATCCTCTGAAAATCGTCAAAGTAAGAGCTAGGCACACATCTGACCACAACTGCCTTTAAGGTCCTTCAGCTCCCTTCTACCACCCCTCAAGTACATGCTGCATGCAGAGGCCAAAGCCAGGCTGCATAAACTGTGGTAGCAGCTTAAAAAAAAAAGTCTCAATAGATGTCCTAACTCAGTGTTATTATCTGACATTTCAGACTTCTTTTCAAGTTATAACAGAAAATCACAAACATAAATGAGTGAAATGACCTGCAAATTCTAGTAAGAAAATAGAAAAGCAGGACCTCAGGATTTTATATCTGGAAGCTTTCTTCCAGATCTACACCATAGAGTTTAGAGATCATCTAATAATCCAAGACCCTCATTTTACAGATTTTGAAACCCAGACTCAGAGAGGTTATAACTTGTCAAAGGATACATAAGTCAGCAGCAGTCAGGAATAAGCCTAGGTTCTTTAAATTCAAATTTAATGCTCTTCCCCCTATATCACACTGCCTCTAAGAGAGTCTAACATGAAACACTAATTACTACAGTCTCTTAGCATCCAGAATCCATTTAACCTTTTCAACTTACTAAGACTTGTCAGAACCCTTGAAAAGCAATGGTCACCTCCAAATCACAATGAGGTAGTGGAACAGCACTTTTTAGTGAGGGGAAGACTATACAATTTTCAAAAATTAAAAGAGATGATATCAATTTCATATGCTAATCAACTCCTGATTATTTCAGGGACTGGGGAGAAAACAATATGGTTTGGTAGAAAGAATAGTGAGAAGACCTGAAATATTGGCACCTTAAATTTCCAGAAAAAAAAATCTATCTGGTTTATAGACTACAAAGCAGTTAATAAGGATGCTACAATGTGTCAAGAGTTGAAGGACTTAATGCATAAAAAATTTCTTTCCTAGATCTGGGGATACCCTCCTAGTAAAATCAAAAGGGATCAGGAAACTAAACAAAGTTCCTGATACATCTTGATTTCTGGATTTGGATATTATTATATGCTTATTTTCAAGGAAAGTCTCTTAGATACTTTAACTTTCAGATATTTATAGCTCTTTGATGGAATCAAGGTTGTTTAAAATACTATCATTATGCATATGTCATGCCTGCACCAAGAATTGAACACAACTATAGGAGAAGTCAAAGGGTCCCTTAATTAAATATATAAATAATGAGTTAATGGTAACACTTCAACCCTAAAGATTTTACATGCTGAAACAATTTTTTATTCAAAAACTCAATTGAATTCAACCAACATGTAACAAGCACCTACTATGCACAGGGGGCA
Source organism: Notamacropus eugenii (assembly GCF_028372415.1). NCBI lineage: Eukaryota > Metazoa > Chordata > Mammalia > Diprotodontia > Macropodidae > Notamacropus > Notamacropus eugenii. The sequence continues at coordinate 122,735,028 of NC_092874.1, read as the reverse complement.
CTGTAATAACTATAGTAACAGTCCTTTCTTGCAAGGACCTCACAACATAATAAAGGAAAGACGTATAAATAAATATCATAGAAGGACAAATATCTTAAATATAAAGTACAAGTCTACATATGTCACATAGTTCCATAGATGTTTCAAACTCAACATATCCAGAACTCAATATCTTTTCCCCAAACCCACCATTCTTCTGGATTTCCCAACTTTCATAAGGAGCACTAGCATCCTTTCATTCTCCCAAGTTCACAACTTCATTATCCTTGCCTTCTCACTCTCCCCCGTCCCACGTTATCTATGCAGCTATCAAATCTTATGATTTCTAACTCCTCAATACGTTTCACATCCAACCTGCTCACATAATCTATGTCTCATCACCTGTCATTTGGACTATTACAATAGTCTCTTAACTACTTTCCCTACAAGTCTCTCCCCCTATGAAGTCCATCTTCCAGTTACAAAAATGGTTTTCCTAAAGAGGAAATCTAACTACACCACTCTCCTACTAAATAACTAAACTCTCCTCCAATTTTTCCCTATTACCTGTAGAATCAAATATAAATTCCTCTACCACTTAAAATCTTTCACAACCTCCACATTCTTCTCCTCCCTGAACTCTATGGTGCAGTCAAACTAGCCTTGCTGAGCTCTTCATACACAGTACTCTGTCTCCCAGGCTTTTTCTTTTGCCTGGAATGACTCCGTCTTCACCTCAGTGGCTCTTGGTATCCCTGTTCCTTCAAGCCTCAGATCAAACACTACCTTGGACATGAAGCCTCTGCTGATTTGCTTTCCCCCCAGAAACCAGTACTCTTCCTCCATAAATTATCGTTTGAAAAATATATTTTGTATCTATTCCAAATATACTGATGTATACATTATCTCTCCCAATAAAATGTAAGCTCTTTATGGGAATTAGACACTATTTCATTTTTTCATGATATCCTCAGCATCCAACACAGTGCCTGATACATGAGATAACTTAATAAATGTTGATTTTTTTTTTTTTTTACTGATTGATATACAAAGTGTTAGTACAAATTTGAGAAGAGAAAGATCATTTTCACTTAGGGGAAGGAAGAGAGGAGCCAATGAAGGTATTATGGAGGAGGCAGCACCTAAATTGGGGCTGTGAATGAAGAGATTTCAAAAGATGAGGGAGTTGGTCCATTATAAGCATAGTGAACAGCATAAGCAAAAAAAGAAGGGAACTGTACAAGGTAGAACAAGGATGAAGGAAGGAAGAATGGTTGAGGATGAAAAACAGTTCAGTTTTGCTAGAACTATGTCTGCATAACGAGGAATAGTATGAGATGAAGATGAAAAAATTAGTTCAAATCAGATTGTAGATGGTCTTGAATTGACAAAAGCAGACATTTAACCTACTTTTCAAATAAAGTACAACGTAGTACATAAAAAAGAACTGATATCAGAATGCATGGATTTCAAGCAATCAATACATTAAGGGCCTACTACATGTGATGCAATGTGTTAAGCACTGGGGAGATAAAAAAAAAAAAGAGACAAAAGACAGCCCCTCTTTCAAGGACCTTACAGTCTAATGCGGGAGACAAACCAAACAAAAAATATATAGGATAAATAAGAATTAACAAGGGAAGGCACTGGATTTAAGAGGGGTTACAGAAGGCTTCCTGAGGAAAGTGACATTTTAGTTGGAACTAATTTAGTGTAGCCAGGGAGGTCAATGGATGGAGCAGAGGAGTTAGAATACTTCACATATAAGGGACAGGCAGAGAAAATGCCTAAAGCCAAGGGATGAAGTGTCTTGATTTTAAAACAGCCAGGAGGTCAGTGTGACTATACTGAAGAAGTTGTGGAAGAGAGTAAGGTATAAGAAGACTGAAAAGTAGGAGGGGAACAGGATATGGAGGGCTTTGAATATGAAATGTACCTGTCTCCTGGAGGCAATAGGAAGACACTGGAATTTTCTGAGCAGGGTGTGTAGGGGGCAGGGGGTTTAACATGATAAGACCTGTGCCTTAGAAAAAATAACTTTAGTGGCTAAATGGAGAATGGATTGGAGTGGGGAAAGACTTGAGGCAGACAAACCTACCAACAGGTCATTACAATAATCCAGGCTTGAGGTGATAAAGGCCTACACCAGAGTGGTGAGAGTGCCAGAAAAAGGTATATATTTGAGAGATACTGCAAAGGTGAAATCAACAGGTCTTGGTAACAGACTGGACATGGTAAGAAACAGTGAAGAATCCAGAATAACTCCTAGGTTGCAAGCCTGAGGGACTAGGAGGATGATGTGACCCTCTACAGTAACAAGGAAGGTAGAAGAGGGAGACAATTTAGGGGGTGAGATAATGAGTTCTGTCTTGGACATAATGAGTTTAAAATGTCTACTGGACATTTAGTTTGAGATGTATGAAAGTTATCTAGAAATGCAAGATTAGAGGTCAACAGAGAGACAGAAGAAAGATAGGTAGGTTTTAAAATCATCATCACAAAGAGTAAATCCATGGAAGCTGATGAGACCACTGAAGTAGTATAGAGGGAGAGAAGAAGAGGTCCTAGGACAAAAGCCTGAGGGACAACTACACTTAGAGGATGTGATCTGGAAGGGGATTCAGTAAAGGAGACAGAGTGGTCAGTTAAGTAGGAGGAGAATCAGGAGAGAATGGTGTCCTGAAAACCAAGAAAGAAGAGAATATCAAGGAAGAGTGATCAGCAGTGCTAAATAGAAATCTGACAGAATGAGGATTGAGGAAAGGTCATTGTATATGACAACTAAAAGATCATTAGTAATTTTGGAGTGGGCAGTTTCAGTGGAATGAAAAGATCAGATTGTAAGGGGTTCAGAGAGTGAGAACAAAGAAAGAGGGGGCAACTGTTGCTGACAGCCTTTTCAAGGAGTTTAGCTATAAAGGGCAAAAAGGATATAAAACAATAATTAGTGGGGGGCAGAAGGGTCAAGTGAGAGTTTTTGCAGTATAGGTATTAGGAAGTGAGGAAGTAGAGAGGAACAGATTGAAAATAAGTGAAAGAGAGGGGATGGGATGACAGAGGGGACAATGTGTTAGGGAAGAAGGGATGGAATAGGATCACTTGGACAAGCAGAGAGGGGGTTAGTCTTGAAAAAATAGGACCACTTCATCATGTGAGACAGGGGTGAAAGAGGAGTGCCAGAAGGCAGATGAGTAGGATAGAAGAAGAGGGAGTTCACAGCAAACAGTCTTAATTTTTTCTGTAAAATAAGAGGCAAGGTTCTCAGCTGAGAGACTTGGGGAGGGGGAATAATGCAAGGCTTTAGGAGGGATGAAAATTTTTGGAAGAATCTCTGCGCAAAGTGAGACAGTGAGTCGTTAAGGAAGGTCATACATAGGTTTACTTAGTGGCAGGGAGGGCCCAGCTGACATTCATGTAACACAAATTTGTAGTGGACCCAGTCAGAATGGTGATTTTCTTTACCTCTATTCAAGAGCACAAAAGGTAGGAGTGGTCTAAGTCTAAGATATGATAAGGGAGCAAAGGATTCAAGAGAAGACAGCATAGAAAAAGAACTGGTTTACCAAGGAGTCAAGATGGGGAAAGAGGAGAGAGTGATTAGTGCAGAGGAGATGACCTGGGAGAGAAATGATCAAAGGATTGATCATTTTTTCTCACATGATCTTAGACAAATCACTTAACCATTATGCCTTAGCTTCTTCATCTGTATAATAAAGATAAAATAATGCTATTTCTACTACCTACTTCACAAGGTTGTTTAGAGGAATAGTAAACTACCAAGTTTGTACAAAGTTCCCCCTTTTTCCTATTATTTCTAATTTATAGGCCATTTACTGATCCTGAGCAAATCTGCCAGATGTTAAGAAGGGACTGAAAGGGCAGTCAGTTCAAACAATTCTGATTAAAACTTAAATAACTTCAGTACAAGATTTGGGGGGGAGAGGAAGAAGGAATTATGCTTAAAATATTTAGAAAGTATGTTTTAAATAAAGTTTAAAGTGAAAAAAATATTGCTTGAAAGGAGATTTTACCTCAATATCCAGTAACAGGGGAATGATTAAACTTGTGGTAAATTAAGGCCATGCCATATCAAAAAATATAAAAACTACATATAAATTGAGAAAGACATTAACGAAATAATAATACAAAGCAAAAAAAAGCAGAACCAGATGAATATTTTAAGAACTAGCTATAACCAAAATATTTTTAATTTTAATAGACATACAAATACAAGGAGAAATTAAAGGGAATCACTGAAAAATGGCTATGATACCACATTTGTTAAATTATCTAAAATGTAAATAGTTACTAAGCAATACAAACTGGTTTTGTTAATGTACAATGTTAAGTTTATAATTTTAAAAAAATTTTAAGGCAGTTATGGGAATAGGTATGGGGGTTGTGCTAGGGCTACGGAATTTCACAAAAGCAGACCTGGAAAACCAGATCAGAAAAGCCAAAATATGGCTAGAGACGAAGTATAGTAACAAGAGAAAGGAATGTCCCCAACTCAAAAATTACATATGAGACAGAGAGTCATCTGAAACAGTGAACCAGTTGTCATGTATCATGAAGTAGGCAGGAGCCAATACTCAAGACAGAACAGTGACTCAGGAGCCATTCAGGTTATAAGAAGTCTGAAAGTACCTAAATAATGGAGGTCAAAAAAGAGTTAAACGTTAAAAGCAAGCGAAAGTAGTCAAAACAGAAACCAAAGGCTGAGGTAAAACTATAAGTCAGTCAAAACCAGACAAGAAGTTAAAATAGCAAAAACAAAACTCGAGAGACTGGGAAACCTTGAAACTGAGTCAACTCCATCTCAAATAAGAAGAGGTACCAATGCCAGAATATTCTTAGACTAGCCAGTATGTATGGATGGGTGTAAAGAAATGAGATTCAAGATAAAAGATATTAATCTGACTGGAATAGAAAGTGCGGTGTCCAAGGTAAAGTCCTGGTAGTCAGCTACTGCCCAAGGAAACTGAAAAGGGGTGTGGAAAGTTGGGAAGACAGGGGCTCCAGGACCCTGAGTACAAGAATTCTTAATCTGGGAAATTCTTTTTAAATTCTTTAGATGTGTTTCCATGTAACTGATTTGTTTTGTAATCCTGATTGCAGTAATCAGTAAAACTGATTTATTTTGTTCATTTAAAAACATTATTCTGGAGGGGTCAATAAGCTTCACCAGACTGTCAAAAATGCATACATGACACAAAAAAATGTTAAGAACCCCTGGGCTAAAACAAATAGCCATCTTACACTTCATTCAAGGAAGATGACACCACTAGGTCATTCCTTTAGAGTAAGTTGGGGTGGTCCAAATGTAGAGGGCAGAGCCCAGTAAGAGACAGGCACCTGAGGCAGGGACCTGGATTTGGGAAAGGACTTAAGAAAGGAGGTAAAAAGAGTACTTCAGTAATAAACATTAGGCCACTAAGACAAGGGGTAGGGTGAAGGAGAACCAGGGCAAATTAATAAAGAGGAAACAAAGTCCTCCAAGGCAAAAAAGAAAAAAATGAGTAGTGGCATCTGGGAAAAGTTATTAAAGACAGAGGAAAGGGAGTTGCCAGTTATGGAGATTAAAAGAAATGTTCAGTAATTTCCACTCTGAATTGCCAAATTTCTAGCTATGCCCTTGGGAATACTCATAAACTTAAACTGTATTTGTTCTCCCATGCCCCCATACAAATACAGATATATAACTATATAAAACCATGTGAAAAATATCAGGAAGCATAAAGTGTTTCAAAATCAAGATATATAAAAACCTATTTTTAAATTTCTCTACTTCACAGACGTATTGACAAAAAATGTTTACATTAAAATATATATGCAAATTAAACTGCAATTAAAGGACAAACCTCCTAAGAGTATTTTCCACTACTTAAGAAAACCAAAAAAAAAAAAAAAAAAAAAGGTGTAAAAACACATTGTGCCTACTTATATCTCTAGAAAATTTCAGTCTTCAGTTCACAATCAACTTTGTGAGAAATATGATGTACTATAAAAAAAAAAGTGTTAACTTGGGAGTTGAGAGTCTTGGATTTGAAATCATCTCAGACATTTACAATCAGTGTGACCATAGGCAAGTCACTTAATTTCTCAGTGTCAGTATTTCATCTGTAAAATGGGGATAATAACAATTCTTGTACTACCATGTCTCACAGCATTCTGGCAAAAAAAAAAAAAAGCACTTTGAAAAATTCAAGCACTACATAAGTGTGAGCAACTATTCTTTTTTGTAAATAAATCAAAAATCAACTGATAGATTCTTCCAAACCAAATTCAATTTTCTGCACCACACAGACTAATTCTGAATCACCTAATGTCAACTGATATGTATTAAGGGAATACAAATTATGGTATTCAGCATCTTCAATACTGACCAAACAAAACAAAAATTAGCAATAATGATAATAACAACTCGGAACCCTAAATTTATAGGGTGGGAATAACAAGGGAGTCAAATCCTGAATTCCAAAGGTAAGTAAAAGGACTCATATAGATTATCTACTCTGCAGTTTGTCATCTTTAGATAGACCCTAGTGGGCCCTAAACGTAAAAGATGGGTATGTGTGTATATAAGTATAAATATATACACATACACAAAGTATACCAAGAAGACAGCAGTTTTCTCATGTTGAAATTGTTGTTTCAAGAAGAAAAAATGGTACTTTTACTAAATATTCTTAGTAAAAGTATCTATAACAGAACTTCAAGTATAAATTTACTTTAAAATCTATTCTATACCATTTGAACAAATGACACAAAGAACAAAATCAGTATAAAATGACCTTACTTGCTCATTTACTTGAGAAAAATAGTTAATAAAATTGTAGATGAAGACAATGGTTAAGACAATTATAGATGAAGAGGTCTCATTATCCCTTGCCTTATTTCCATGGCACAACTAACAAGTTAAAGAAGAGATTACGTTTCTTATTTCAGGAAGCTGAAAGAAAATTCTATTATGAAATCTGGACACCTTCTGTTACACTAGAAATTTCTTGTGTATTATTCTAAATAAATAGACCAGTATTCAAAGACTTAATAGTTAGAGACTTTCATTTTAACATTATGTGTCTAACCAGATTTGACCCATAAATGATTAACACAGAACATAATCCCTGTAAGACAGAGAATGTAATATAAGTTATACCTGTAAGGTGACAGGAATCTAGTATATACTAAATACTTGACTACAGACTCCTACATGCTAGGATTTAAGAACTGCCCACCTTCCTGTGAAAGCTTAAGGTTTTTCCTGATCGTCCAGCTGCTCATGCCTGCTCCCACAAAATTACCTGTTATTTCTTTTGTAAAGATGTAGATGTGTACAAGTTATCTCCCCCAATTTTCATCTTTATATCCTCAATGCCTGGCACACAGTAGGCACTTAATAAATACTTGATGAATCATCACTCAAGATAAAGATTCTAAGGAATAAAATTTATAAATGAGCATGCACCAAAGAGCATCACCAAAGCAAAATGAACAACTTCAGGTAAACTGCCTTTTTCTTTTTAACTTTTATAAAATTTATAAAAATGGAGGTTCCTTAAGATTGAAAATTGTTTCCAAAGATGGGAAGATTTTTCAATTATGCAGTCCCAATGAATACTAAGTGCAAATCCAGTTTTTCAGGCATATACATTCATATTTTTCAGTAACATAATATCTACACTGAAAAGCTAGAATGTACCATCTAAGATACCAAACAATCATCTTCAACTGGAAGATTTTCTATTATACCATCCTAAATATAAGCATAACTGAAGAAAAGCTAATTTCTAGAACAAATCACCTTAAATTTTATCAACCTTCAAAAAGCATCTATGAAAATGAAAAGAAACCCTTTAAAGAAAAACATATAAATTTTGACTTGTAAGAAAGTTATCGGTTTCTAAGTTTTTCTAGATTTGTGCCTCCTCTGACCTAAATGCTAAGAAACGTGTCTTGAAACAAAGCAAATACTCATACCTGATCGAAAGCATTCAATAATCTGTTGAATGCCAGATTTGGAAGTCTGCAGTGGTTGCTGTAACAAAGGAGGATCTCCAGGTTCCAGAATATACACTGTATAAAAAATATCAATACCCACCCCATCCCCATAAAGAAATTAATATCATTTACATATTATAGCTGAAACATAACAATGTTTTATGTTTTAAAGAAATGTATATACATAATTATAATACAAATTATTATAATGCATCTTACTGCATGCTCTTTATAAGACAAATACCCAGATAGCATGACAAAGTACTCTTCTCAATGGAAATGACAGAATTAGAATTAAATTCAAAAACAAGTCTACTTTTGACTTTTAGGTCTGATGAAGCTTATCAAAAATTCCCTACATTTCTCTTGAAAAAGAATGAATTGTAGTAACTGTTTAATTTAAATCACACCATACCTCATGAGCCTAGAATCACTGACTCTCAATGTAAACCACAATTTTAAAGCTCCAGACAGACATAGAGATGTTGCTTATACTTCTAAAAGCACACAGTGGAAAATGAACTGTACTTGAAAAAAACTCATGAGCATCAGTCCCATTTTTTAATTTCCCTTTATGCCCCAACCTGCAACTGCCACCACAAGATACTATAACCAATCAGTTTGCAGTGCTAACAAGGATAGGGCTGTTTCAGTGAGGAGGTGCACATGCTGTCAGGGAACCTGAACTTACAAAGTTTTAAACTTTTCAATTAAGAGAACTGATTCCATTTCTGACTACCTGGTGAACTACAAGTTCTGAAACTGATGTGAACAAATAGGATACTCAGTAATCAAAGGAAAGATAAATCAGACAAGGGAATCTAGAATCAATTCAATTCTCCTAAGGAAGTAAAAATGTCCCAGTTTCAACAATCATTTCTAAAATAAAATAAAAATAGAGAAATAATACAAGTTCTCCAAACTTTTGACATCTTTGCAACCATATGTGACAAGTACCAAAGGTCAGAAATCTTTCTCATATATTAGGAATGGACACTAAGAGTCAAATGTAAAAAACAAAGCTAAAAATAAAAAGAATCAATTTTTTCTAAGTTTTTTTTCCAATTTTTCAAAGGTTCAAAAACTTCAAAAACTTTTTTGCCATATTATTAAGAGGCAGTTGACGGCTGGACTCATTGAAAGAAGTATAAAAAAAAGAAAAATTCCACATAATTGTAAAAAACTGGGCATGTTCCAAGGGAGTATCTGTAGGTGAAGACAGTTCTAGAAAAGAATCTAAAGATATAAAAACAATTCTAATAAAGAACAGAAGATAAGGGAAGGAAAAAGGAGATTTCCATACATTGGTACCCCTTTTCCAGGACTCATAACTCCATCTAGGAGGCATATTCCAGAATCTTTAGTAATTCCTTCGGAATAACAAATTTTACCCACACAGCACAGAAAGAGATCCAAACTCAGAAACATGCTCTTCCTGAAGTGCTTCTCATCTCAGGAATTTTCCATACTTCTAAGGCAATTTCAAAGGTCTACACATACACACACTCACACTAAGATATAATTTGGCCAAAGATTCTTGAGTTAGCTCTACCATACATGGACACTATCCATGCAGGACAGTCTAGAGTCATCACTAGGGAAGGAAAAAGTTTCTCCCTCACTTAAAAGTATACTCAGGTTCATGAATATATTTACTGCCACTCCCAAACCAAGTTCATTTACTCGGTACTACTTATCTAGCTCCTCTCTCATACACCTCTGTATCCCTTCCATGACAAGCAATAGCCATACTCAAAGTATCTGTTCATTCTAGGTCAAAGCCAGTCACTTTCTCCTACCAAGGAACCCACTCTCATAATGAAGTATCTTCACTCAGCCCTGAGGTGCATCCTTCCAGGTACAGAAGCACACTAGAACAAGTTTCAACTGCAAGGCTATTTTCTTCCCTATCCCTATCTAGGATCCCTAATATCCTTATCCTTCAAAAATACAATCTTACTTTACTTAATTCAAAAAAAGCCATGAATTAATCTGCATAGATACTCTAGCCAATACTGAAGATTGCAATCCCTTTGCACACAAAAGATAGTTTCATGAGTTTCTGTGGCCAACAAAATTAATCACATAGTGACCAACCTACTAATATAACCTCTCAACTCAGAATTATATTCAAATGCTTTGCCTATATTGAAAGCCTTTTGAGATGAGTAAGACCTGTCAGACAAAGCTCTATGGTGGAAGTCTTCAGGAATCCAGGGACAATCTTATGTCACAAGAAAGTTTTGTCTATCTCAAGCAGTCTAAAACAATTCCCTTTACTCTTAAGACATTGATTCCCACCTCCAGTCTAGCCCAAACAGGTGCTTGGAATACAGAGTCCTCGTCCAGGACTTCACTGATTGCCTATAAATTTAACTAGGGCCCTCTCTAAGCCATAGAATCCAATCAGAATCATCAATTCTTCCAAGACCTCTTCTGAAAACTACCACAAAAATACATTCTTCTCAACTTTGGGAAACTTTTGGAATCATTCTTACACCTTCCCCTAAAATAATAAACCAAAGGGATTACAATTAATCAATACGTACCCATTCTTCTGCTTAACTAACATAAATTAACTTCCTCATGTTACAAAAAAAATCTCAGAATTTTAGCAAAAATAAAGCAATAGGAACAATATCTAGCCTAAAGAGCACTATAAAGATATCATAGAAGGCTTCTGTTAGTATTTTTTAATTTACTGCAATTCTTCTAATGATTTCTTGAGTTTTCAAAGATAATCAAAGGTTTGGGTTCATGTTAAAATATTAAAAGGAAATTTTATTATATTGTCATAAAAATCCTCAAGTTCATGAAAAACTTAAATTATTAGAACATTTGCAATTAAAGTCACCTTGCAAAATACATTTCTTGTTTTAAAAACTGCTTCAATTTAGAGAATGACTTGAATTGTCTTCAAACATGCACTGAAATACAGACTCAACATGACTCAAATGTGTTGGCACTACTTCAAAAATTGACAAATTTTATTCTGATATTTTTTATATAGCAAATTTTTCTTTTCCAGGGTACTAAAACAACTGGCAGGTATGTTTACTGAGATACTGAAAGATCATGGAGGACAAGAAAAGAGCTCCTAGGATGAGATAAGGGGAAATGCTATCATAACTTTCAAAAAAGGAAAAAGAATGGAGTCTGCAAACTAAAGGCCAATGACCTTAACTTGGGAGTCCTAACAAAATTCTAACCTAGCAAGATGATACATGCACATCAACAAAAGTGATCACAAAAAGGTTGCCCAAGAAAGGGTCATGCCAGACTAATGATAATTCCTTTCCATAAGAGCTAACAGCAGATCAGAAGAATGCTGTAGACTGAGTTTATCTGAATTACAGCAAAGGATCTGACAAAGCCTCTTGTGCTACTCTTACAGTTAAGACGGAGAGATGTGGACAAGTACAATTACATGAGTTCTAAGGTAGTTGACTGAATTCAGGTTGATGTCAAGTTGGCATGAGGTCTGTAAAGGAGGAGCCCAGGGATCTGTACTAGACTTTGTATTATTTAACATTTTTATCAATGACTTGGCTAAAGGCATAGCTTTTCAAAATTTTTAATGAAATAAAGCTGAAGATAGTTAACACAATGTAAGACCATCAGATTCAAAAATATCTTGACAAGCTAGAACAATGGGTCAAATATAATAAAATTTAAAAGCAATTAAAGTATTACAATAGGATCCAGAAAAATCTACAAGATGGGAAAAGTTAAATAGCAGTTCATCTGAAAAAAGTCTGGAGACTTTTTTAATGGACTATAACCTCAACATGAGTCAACAGTGTATTATGGAAGTCAACAACCTTATTGGGTGCATTATAAGAGGTACAATATCCAGTGCTATATTAGTCCTACTATACTCACATACTGGGCTAGTATGCTCAGGTCCCAGGCACCACATTTCAAAAAGAATATCGAGAAACTGAAGACCTCAAAGACAACACTGTAGGAAGACTGGTTGAAAGAACTGGGTATGTTTAGCCTTGAGAAACAAAGACTTAGATGGGCCATGATAGCTATTTTCAACTATTTAAAGAGCTGTCATTTTCAATAGGTATTAGACTTGTACTGCTTGGTCCCACAGCACTACAATAGAAACAATGTATGGGAGCTGCAGAAGGAATAAATTTAAGAGAAAAATTCTGATGTAAGGAAAAAAATTCCTCAAGTTCAGAGCTATGAAAAAGTAAGATGGACTGCCTTGGGAGAAAGTGGCTTCTCTCTCACTAAAGGTATTCCAGAAAAGGCTAGATGTCCATGCATCAGTATGTTGGAGAGGAAACTCTTGTTCTGGTACAGGGTGAACTAGATTGACTGAAGTCCCAACTCTAAGATTTCTAATCCATACAATATGAATGCAACTTGAGAATGTTTTAGGGTGCTAGGATATGGATTACAATGTTTTAGCCTTATTAGACAATAAAGCTATTAAATCAAGAACACAGAAAAGTGGTTTCCCATTCTTAAATCAGCTATTTTATGGCAAGTGGTGGTAATAGTAAAGTGATAGAAACAAAAAGGAAACCCAGTTCTCATTCTCAGGAGCAGAAGCTGACCACAGAGCTCCCCCAAAACAGGAAAATCTTTCTCATCACCATCTATTCCATTAAGTAAAAAAATCATTCTACTCAAGTGAACAGCAATGTAATGAAACCTGGTGCATTCAGGTAGTTAAAATAATACTACCACCTCCCAAATGCTCCAAATCTAAAGGTCTAGAGTGGTCCAGCAAACTCTTCATTGAAAAAAAGCATAAAGTACTGTGAATACTTAATTACTGAACAACTAAAGGAATTTGGTGACATTTTTTTCTTAATAATTAAGGGGAAAATATTTATAGCCAAAGAGTATGTACATTTCTGTGCATTCATGCACACCCATAATGAGGGAAGAAAAAGCTTTATTTTGGAAAAGTAAAAAATGTATATTCAGTGATTCTATTTTAAGTTGCACATATAAATGTCTATAAATAAATTAAACTTCACATCATTGTTCTAATGTAAATGGAAACATCTTTCAAACAAATTTAGGTATCACTTTTTTATAGTGAAAATGTAGCTAAAGGGTTGTTAAAAGTACAGAATTTCCCAGTTTGAGTTAAATCAAAAAGCCAACTTCTGTCAGATGAACATACACTAAGACTACTTGGGCATCCTAAGTGAATCCAAAAAAACAATGGATTTTTTAAAATTCATATAACAGAATAAGATTTCTTAAAATAACTGTATTTAACAGAACCTGGGATTAGCCTGATCAGTCCAGAGCTACATTTTTTAAAAAGCATAATTTATAGGAAACTAGGACTATATCTATCCTATCCTCCTTTCACAGAAACTTATCACATTCTTTTGATTTTTAAGAAGCCTAAAATCAGCAGTCTGTAAAAAGATGAACGCAATTTCTTCCTTTCTTTCAGTTTAACATTCACAAGGGTATGGGGAATTACTAAAGCTGTCTTTGAAAGAAAAGGAAAAAGGACTAAGTGACTGATCTTGTGGAAATGATTTAATGTGGCACTTGCAGGATATTTTTTTTAAGGAACCAAGTAGGGAAAACCTCCGACTTCTGCATAAGTCTTAGAGCTCCCATAGCTATTTTGCGCAACGCAAATTACAACTATTTCGAGCCCAACTTCTTGGACGGAAAGAAAAGAGAGAAGAGAGAGGAGACAAGGGACGGACAGAGAAGGAACCCTAACAGGGTCAAGGCAGCCTTCTGGGAAGAAAGGATGGCCTATACCTGGCTCGCAGCATCCATGATGATGGTGGTCAGTCTGACAGCACTTGTCCCTTAGAGGCATTTTCAGTGGGTGCGACCTACTTTCCTTCTACAGTTCGAAGCTCCTCATTGCGGCTCTTCTGCTGAAAAAAGCACAAGCCCAGTCACTCACCCTTAGCCTCCCCGGGAGCTGCAGCTGCGTTGGCCAGACGGGTCCACTTCCCGGTGCCTCCACCTCGCACTCCCCCCTCCGTCCCCATCCATCCTGACAAAGATGAGGAGCCCCCTCCCCTCCCGGCGCCGCGGGGCAGCGCACAAGGGGCCTCCCTTCTCCGCGAGGGAGGAAGGGAGGGACGGAAGCCCGGGGTGGGGAGCCTGGGCCAGGACGAGAAGGTGTCTCCTCTCCGCCCGCAACCCCCGCTTCAGGCGCGTGGCTCTGAGGGTCCAGGGGAGGAGGGCACGGAGTCGGCGACAGGCGACAAGCCACGATAAAAATAAGATTAGCAATCCGAAAACCCAACCCAACTAGCTCCAACTTACTCCACTCACGGGGTGGCGGGCGGAGAGCGGGCAGGCCGGGCGGGCGGGCGGGCGGCCGGGGCCAGCCTAGCGTGGGAGGCGACGCCCGGCACCTGGCGCAGCCCCCCGCCGACCCCCGGGGCGGGAGGCGGGAGGGAGCTGGGGCCTCGCTCGCCCGCCCGGGCCGCGTCGCAGCGCGCTGCGCTCCCACAGATCCCCCGCCGCCGACACGGAAGCGGCCGGCGCAGCTTACCCCGTCTCTCGGCGGGCCGGGCCGGGGCCGGGGCCGCGGCCGCGGCGGCAGCGGCAGCGGAGGCGGTGGCGGCTCACGACGTCCCTCCGCGCTGTGGGGCCGGCCGGCGGGCGGGGGCGCGGGCGCCGGCAGTTGACAGGGGAACCGCCCCGACCGCCGCCCCTCCGGAGGCCCGGTCTGGAGTCGGAGGGAGCCGGGGAGCCCTCCGGCCACAGCAGCGGCGGGAGCCCGGCGCCCCTTCACCTGCAGGGCTCGCCTCTCTCCTCCGGCAAAGGGGAGGGGCAGGGCTGGGACGGGGGTTTGCCCCTCTCCCTTTGGGCCTTCTCTCTTTCCCTTTTTTTTGAGGGGGCTGTTTGAAGGAACTTTATTGAGTCAGCCTGTCGTGTCCCTCCAAGCGCTCTCTCCCTTCTCCAAGACAGGAGAGCAGCCGCCGCCGCGGGGCCGATCGCCCGGGGGGATGTGGGGAGGGGGGAAGCCGAGGCTCCGAAGCCGACGACAGGGAGCTGGGAGGCAGACGGCTGACCCCGGACGGAGATGGGAAGAGGGCAGGAAGTGACAAACGTACGGAGGAGGGAGTAGGAGGGTGGCCGGCACTCCCGGGGCAGCGCGGCGTAGAGCGCATGCGTGCAGCCCACGTTAAGTTGGGCTGCGGGCGAGCGGGCGGGTGGCTGGGAGCTGGGCTGGCCAGGAGGGAGGGCGCTGCAGCGCGGCTGCTTTGGCGTTACTTTGCCCTCCAGGGCTAGACTTGACAGTGAAAGGGGAGGGAGTGATGCAGCTTCTTAGCGCCCCATTGATGCTGTCTAGACTGCCCACCTGTTTCTCCCTCCCCCACCCCATACACTGTAAAACTGAGCTGATGAGAAGGGACCAGGAATACGCGTTTGTTAAATGAATGAGTCTGGGCGGCCCCACTTTCCTAGGACTGTATTGCAAACCAAAGAAGAAAGTACAGAAAGGAGCTGAAGTAGAAGACAAAACGACCTCATTAAAAAGCATGTGAGCTGGAATTTCCTAATTTCAGAGTGGCGGTTGGTAAATTTTTCTGATGAAGATCTGGCCAACTTCTAAACTTCAGTAGTTATGTAGTAGTTCTAAAACCGACTCTTAGGAGTCAGAAATCTTTAGGCTTTGAGGGGAAAGAATAGCTTTTCCCTTGACTACTATGACACTGTCAGTCAAACGTTCTATTAAGCATCTACTGTATGCCAGACCCTGCACAGAAGTTCTGGAGACAAAAAGAATAAACGCAAGTGACAGTCCGACCCGCTAATTCATCTCTTACCTTCCTTACTTTCCTGTCTTCTAAAGGAGTTTATTTATACCCTCAAGATTCTGACTCTCCTTCCACTCCTACCACTTATCACCTCTATACAGATGACTCAAATTTATCTCCAACACCAACGTCTCCCTAGAGTTCCAGTTCTATATTAATTTCCAACTGACTGATATCTCCATCTGAATGTTCGGCCAGCACTTCAAAATCAAAATGTTTATTAACTGACTATAGGTTCTCTCCAAACTTTCCCTTCCCTGTAACTTCTCTCTTTTTTTTTGATGGTGCCACCATTCTCCCAGTCATCTTTGAGTTTCAGTCATCCCTTACCCTCAGCTCACACATCCAGTCAGTTGCTTTGTTCGCTATTGCCTGGCGAGAGGCAAGATAAAGTGCTAAATTTACAATAAGACCTGGGTTCAATACCACCTCAGATATTCAGTAGCTATATGATCCTGGAACTCTCATCCAGTCTGTCTGAGCCTCAGTTTCCCCATCTGTAGAATGAATAATAGCACCTACCTTACAGGATTGCTGTGAAGATCAAACATGATAATTATGTAAAATGCTATATGTTTGTTAATATGCCGTGCTTCTTAAATGGCCCTCAACTCTACTCCCGCTACAAAAAAAAAAAAATTAATTTAGGCCCCCATGATTTGTCACCTAGGCTACTGATAATAGCCTCTCATATCTCCTCTTCAATTCGTCTTAGACAATGTGGCCCAAGTTTGATCTAACCATACCAATATGATGGTATCATTCATTTACTCAATAGCTTTCCATGATTCCCCATTGCCTATTTTTTTGTAATTTTTATTTTACATTTTTTTATTTTATACTATTTTACAAAGTGAGAAAAGGAGAAAAAAAAACATTTGCCATATACACAGCAGACCAAGATTTATATTGAAAGGTTTCAATATAAAATAATAAATTCCCATTTCAAGAAAATATATAATAACTGCTACTGCTACACCATACTACTTTCTAGCTTTCCCAATAATTTTTACCAAATAACGAATTCTTGTACCAAAGATTTAAATCTTTGCATTTGTTAAACACTGAGTAGCTATAGTCATTTGCTGCTCTAGATTGTATGCCTACTCTGTTCCACTGATCTACCTTTCTATTTCTTAGCCAGTACCAGATAGTTTTAATAATTATTATCTTATAATACAGTTTAAGATCTGGTACTGCTAAACCTCCTTCCTTTACATTTTTTTCCCATTAGTTCCTTTGATATTCTTGACCTTTTGTTCTTCCAAATGAATTTTGGGTTTTTTTCTAGCTTGATAAAATAATTTTTCGGTATTTTGCTGGGATGGCATTGAATATATAGATTAATTTTGGTAAAATTGTCATTTTTATTATATTGACCTGGCCTGCCCATGAACAGTTAATATTTCTCCATTTATTTAAATCTTGATTTTATTTTTTTTATTTTCATGGTTTTGTTCATATAGATCCTAGATTTGTTTTGGTAGCTGTATTCCTAGGTATTTTATACTGTATAGAATTATTTTAAATGATTTATCTCTAATTATTTCTTACTGAAGGATCTTATTTGTAATATACAGGAATGGTGATTATGTGAGTTTACTTTATATCCTGCTCCTTTGCTGAAATTATTCATTATTTCTATTGACTTTTTAGTTGAGTCTTTAGGATTTTCCAAGTACATCATCATATCATCTGCAAAAGAAGATAGTTAGTATTACCTCATTCCCTATTCTGATTCCTTCTATTTCTTTTTCTTCTCTTCTTGCTATTGCTAGGATTTTCAATAGTATACTGAATAATATTGGTGATGGTGAACACACTTGTTTCATATCTGATCTTACTGGGAAGGCTTCCAGCTTATCCCTATTACAAATAATACTTGCTAATGGTTTTAGGTAAATGCTGCTTATCAATTTAAGGAACAGTCCATTTATGCCTATACTTTCAAGTGTTTTTAATAGAAATTAGTGTTGTATTTTGCCAGATGCTTTTCTGAATCTATTGATATTATCATGATTTTGTTACTTTTATTATGGATATGGTCAATTATGTTAACAGTTTTCCTTCTGTTAAACCATCCCTGCATTCCTAGTGTGAATCTGCTTGGTCATAATGGATAATCTTTGTAATATATTGTTGGAATCTTTTAGCTAGTATTTTATTTGGGATTTTTACATTCATATTCATTAATGAAATTGGTCTATAATTTTCTTTCTCTGTTTTTACTTTTCCTAGTTTAAGAATCAGAATCATATTTGTTTCATAAAAGCAATTTGGTAGAGCCCCTTCTTTGTCTATTCTTCCAAATAATTCATTGGAATTAGTTGGTCTTTAAATATTTGATAAAATTCATTTGCAAATCCATCTGGTCCTCCCATTGCCTATTGAATGAATTTTAAGCTTCTGATCTTGAATTTAAGGCTCTCCACAGTCTGGTTCCACCCTAACTGACCATTCTTATCTCATAATACTTCCTTTCATGTATTCTGTTTCAACTAAACACTTTCTGTTCCCCATTCTTGTCCTGCCTTTTCCTATCTGCATGCTGTTATTCATGCATGCTGCCCTCCCTTGTCTGGTCTTCTTCCTCTACTCTATCCTACCAACATCTCCATCTATTGATAACTTACAAGCCTTCCCTGACCTTCACCTAGGTGAAAGTAATCTCCATCCTTACTTTTGTCATAGCACTTTGTCTGAATTTTTTGTTATTTCCTTCTTCCTTGTGTCATGGTCTTTGTATGTTCTTATTCTGCTACTCTCACTAGGATGTGAACTCTTTAATAACATGATCTTTGTCTTACCTATTTTCATATCAAAAGTAAAAAAAAAAAAAGGTTTGTTGAATTGAATTTGATGAAAACTTCAAAAGTTTACTTGAGTTGCCCAGCCTTTGAAAACTTGTCCTACTTCTTGGTAAACCCCTCTCCTGCTTAGAAAGTCCTCCATGCTTAGAATACTCTTGAGAGCTCTACAAATGACACTTCAGGATAAGTAAATCCCTTTCTTTAGGCAGATTTAAGAAACAGACAAAAAACTATTTCCTCTGCTCGTCCCTACCATTCACTAAATAGTTTGACCATCTTTGGATTTATGAAGCCAAGCTGTAGAATCTAAAGAAGGAAATGGAAAGAATGGATAAGATCTACATGTTTGGGAGAAGAAAAAGAAATTGAGTTCATTTTAAAAATCAAATGTGGGTTTGAGATAGGCCTGTGTAAACTGATGAAGGCAAGAAGTATTTGACTATGTCTCAGGGCTTATGGTTCCTAAATTACGGAGCTATTAAAAGAAGTAGTAAAAGCGAGAAAGGGAGAAAAGTTGTTTTAAATGAATCTCTCTTTTTCCCTGTGAACCTAGAAAGTATGACAGTCACATGTTCCAAGTGATGTATATACATATATGATCATTTTTTATCTACTCCATGATCTCTCATCTCTCTCAAGTACCAGGAAAGAATATTGAAATATCTCAGCATTAAACACAATGCAACAAAGTCTCAGAGTCTTCAAAAATTTTAAACTTTGTAACAAGTAGTAGAAAGGATGTAAACTGTTCTTGTCTGGGAGCAGACCTCCATTTCACTTTCTGTCTATTTCCAAATCATGTCGCTTACATTCTGGGCACCCTTCTCATGTCTCTCCCACCAGAACTTAAGGTCAGAAACTGTCTGACTTGTTTTAATTTGTGTTGTATCCTTAATGCTTAGAGAAGTACCTGGCAAGTATTAAACATATAATAAATGCTTTATCATTCATTCATTCAAATGGTGTTGATAAAGGCCTATAAGTAATTAAAATTATACAGTGATTTAGAGGGTATATCTCTTAGTGCCTAGAGAATTTCCTAAAAAAGTAATTGACCCATGGATTGGTTTTGGAAAGTTTTTCAAAAATGGGAATTAGAAAACAGATTAAGGTATACTTGTGAGAGAGAGGGTAAATATGTAATGTAGGCTTGGATATGAGTTGCTTGTGTTATCTTTCAAGCTGTATACTGAATATATTCAGGTTTATGAAGTGAGGATGAATGGAATCTCCCTAATCTCACACCATTTCTAAGGAGGAAAGAATAAAGTGCTGACAAAAATAGAATAAAAAGTAATGGGGCTAGGGTTGAACAGGCATAAAAAGATGTCCTACACATCACAAGTCCAAAAATCCTAGGAACCCTGGAAGGTCAAGTCCAATCAGGCTATCTAGAAGAACAAATTTTCAAAGTATTACATGAAAATAGCTATTATCTGAGAATATCTCATAATAATAATAAATATATACATTAAAATAATAAATAAAGATGATGAAATGCCTGTCTCCTTCAGAGAAAACTTCACAACCTTCCTTGATATACATATGTTATTTAACAACATTTAAAAATTTTTAAATGCTTCTTGTCATTTCATCCATGTTGGTACATCTTCCACTAATGCAGACAGCAACTACTATATCACTTAATAGGTGATTTCCAGGAGTTGCTGTGGCCAAAAAATTCATCACTTTGAGACCAACCTGGTCATGAGCCTTTCTGAATTTACCTTGGGTTATCTTCGGATAACATATTACCTTAACATATAATATTACTAAGCCTCAATCCAAATTGATGAGGGCTCCAAAGATTGTATCCTACTAGTATGAACTTTAAGAACAAAGCTGTTCAATGTAGGACAGCTAACAGGCAGCCACCAGCTAGCACAGGCTGCCATGCTTCCCCTTAGCCCAGGCAAACAGGCAGCCTCCAGAGGCCTGACCACAAGTGCTTCAGTGCAGACCCTGGAAAACACAGAAACACTTCAGCGGGCCTCAGGACATGCCAGACACCACCACTGGGAGCCCAGCTCAGCACCAGGTAAACTGCCAGATCCTTACAACCTCTAGCAGCACCCGCCAACCTCCACTCCAACCCCTCAGCACAGCACCAGAGGTGAGTATCCCCTGTAGGCCTCAGTGCAGCATCAGTTCAGCGCCAGGTAAACAACCAGGACCTGCAGGCTCTAGCACAAAAAACCAGAGTACCCCTTCCACTCTGGGAACAGAGCTCAAATTTAAAAGAAAGGAAAAAGGCCAAAAAGGCGAGGGTAGGATGAGCAGAAAACAATAAAAAGAGAATCTGACCAGAGAAAGTTATTATGGAAACAGGGAAGACTAAGACACAAAGAGGACAACAATGTCAAAGAATCTATAGGCAAAACCCCAAAGAAAAACAGGAAGTGATCTCAAGCCCAGAAAGATCTCCTGGAAGAGCTCAAAAAAGAGCTCCACTAAAAACACTTCCACATCACCATGAGGTATCAAAATAGGACTTTAGTGAAGGTATTTAAATACCAGTTAAAATTTAGAGTCATTTTCTGGTATTCTGCCCTCAATGGAAACAACGTAATTGTCTATCACCATTCAAATATTATACCTTTGTATGCAGTACTGGAAGACTTTAAATGTGTTTACACAACAATAAAGAACTAATTTGTGCCTTCAATTCAGTGAAATAACTAGCCAAAACACAAAAGCATCAGTGAAATGAATTGATCAAATTGACAGAACTGTCCCTGTAGTTGCCCTGTATGGACACAACTTGAGTGGCCCTTTGACTTTTTTCTCCTCCTAAATCTTCACCACCACCACCCACCAAATCACGTTGTTGCCTTACAGTGGAAACTGTCCAGAATTTCAGTCCTGGTTTTAGATACAAGACTTTAAAAACTCATGACAGCACTGTGCCACAGGTAGAAAAGCCCAACTCATTCTGAATATACGTAAAAGCACAGCCTTACAATTCCTACTACTGTATGTCCTGGGTGATGCTAATTCCTAAAATATCACATTTACCACTCCTGAGCATTTGACAAAAGACTCATTATCTAATCTTAGCCTTTTGAACTCCTCCTCCTTCATGAAGCTTTCCCTCATGCTTGTTGCTAAAACTTGTGGCTTCTTCCTCAGAATTTCTTATAGCATTCTCCTCCCCATGTTAGACTTACTTACACTAGTAAATTTTTTGAAGGCAGGGGCCTGTGTTTTTCATCTTTGTATCCCCAGTGCTTAACATAGTGCCTTGCTTTCAAAGTAAGTGCTAAATAAATATATGTTTAATTTATTTGAACTATAACCAGGTCAAGTACTATTATTTGAGGCTATACACTAGGACACAAATATGGTTTCATTGTAAAGCAGTCTTCGTTGTAATGATCTCTTTCTTTTCTCTCTAAACTTTCTCTCTGCATGATTTCACCAGCTCCTGGGGCTCAATTATCATCTATGCGGAAGACTCCCAGGTCTCTATATCCAATCCTAGTCTCTCTCCTGAGCTCCTATCACATATCAACAAAGGTCAAACGTTTCAAACTGGATGTCCCATAGGCATCTTGAACTCAAGATCTAGAGTTCAGTATTCCCCATTCCCCACTCTACCCCTCTTTTAAACTTCCCTACTACTCTCCAAAGCACCACCATGTTTCTAGTCACTCAAGTTTGCATCCTTGGTGTTATTATCCTCTACTCCTTACTCTCATTTACCCCACACATCCAATTAGTTGCCAAATCTTGTTTCTTTCTCCATAACATTCCACATAGAAATCCCTTTCTCCCAATTCACATAAGGCATGTTCTCATCACTTCTTCACTGGAAGGCTACAGTAACTCCTTTGATCTCCTTGCCTCAAGCTTCTCCCTATTGCCCCTGCAGTGATTTTCCTAAAGCACAATTCTGATCACAGCACTCTCTTCCCCAATCAACAATCTCCAGAGTTCCCTAAAGCTTCAAGAATCAAATGTAAATTGCTCTGTGTGATATGCAAGGTTCTCAACAGCCTGATCCCTTCCTATTTGTCCAACTTTCTTACACTGCCCCCTTTACACTCGCCTTCCAGCTACGTTGTCTATGGACTGTCCCACCTACAAGACACTCCCTGTGCTTGTTCTGGGTCATTGTATTCACTGCCCAGAATGCTTCAACTGCATTCCCTCCTTACCTCCATTTCTTGGAATGTCTTTCTTTCAATACTCAGCTCATGTACTACTTTCTTCATGAATGATCTCTTGGTCCCCTCTCATCCCACCTCTAAGTTGTTATGAGTGTATCCCTTTAAAAAAAACAGCCTTATTGGAAATTGAGGGGATGCCCATCAATTGTGGAATGGTTGAACACATTGTGGTATATGAAAGTAATGGGATACTATTGTGCTGTAAGAAATGATGAGCAGGCAGATTTCAGAAAAACCCGGAAAGACTCCTGAACTGACGCTGAAGTGAACAGAACCAGGAAAACATTGTACAAAGAAACATCAACATTGTGTGATGATCATCTATGATAAACTTAGCTCTTTCTTCCAAGCAATACAATGATCCAAGCCAATTCCAAAAGACTTTATTCTATCCCCATTTAGAGAAAGAAATATGGAGATTGAATGCAGATCAAAACATACTATTTTCACTTTTTTCTATCTTTTTCTTTCTCATGGTTTTTCCTTTTTGTTCTAATACTTCTTTCCCAACATGACTAATGTGGAAATATGCTTAATACGAGTGTACATGTATAACCTATATCAGATTGCTAACTGTCTTGAGGAGAGAAGGAGGAAGGGAAGGAGGAAAAAGAATTTGGAACTCAAAATCTTATAAAAATGAATTTTGAAAACTATCTTTACATGTAATTGGGAAAAAATAAAATGCTATTAAGAAAACAATAAAAAGATAAATAAAAGGACCTTATATTCACTTGTATGTATTCTACACATTTTCTTTCCCATTCAAATGTACACTCCTTGAGCACAAAAACTTTTATTTTTGTCTTTGTATACTTAGTCTTTAATATGGGAAACATAAATAATATAAACAAATAATATAAATATTATAATAATGAATTATTAATAAATAATATAATGAAAAATAAATAAATAATCATAGTAAACAATTAATAAATACTTGTTGATTGAATGATTCATCTTGCCAAGTCTACCTGAGAATGAAACCAAGGATTGAAAAAGACCTTTAAAATTCATTTAAGGCAATCTTTATCTAAAACATTAAGCAACAAATGTTAGTGCTGAAAATTACGTTCAAAGACATCTTCTACAGTCTCCTATATAATATTCTCCACAATCCAGCCTCTGTGTCAGTGTTTCCAGTCATAAAGAACTCTTTCATTGGGATGGCAGCATAGTCAGTTTTCAGATAGCTCCAACTGCTAGGGAGCCCATCCTTATATTAAGCAGAAATCTGCCTCCCATCTATTGACCATACTTCTCTCCTCTGTCCTTCTGTCCTTGGTCCACTCAGACAATCCTTAATTCCTTATCCACTTGGACCTTCATACAATTGAAAACATATCCCACCCGAGTTTTCTCAATATCATAGTAAAAATAAAAATGCAGTAAGATGAACTAGGTTCTTGGACTCTGGACCACGTCTGTCATGGAATTAGGAAATTTAACAATTTGCCATTTTTAGGCAATTAAAATTAAATCCCCTTTCCTTTCCAGCTTTCTTTTGGGTTTCATCTCCCCCTTACCCCCTTAGATTATAAACTGCTTGAGGGAAGGGATTATTTTTTGCTCTCTTTTTAATTCCAGTACTTAGCACGGTGCCTAACACTTGAATGTCACTCTTGAAGCCAGAAAATATTTATAACATAAATGCACAGCAGATTTTAAAAACAACCATTATTAGACAAAAAAAAATTTATATGCTACAAACTTTAAGGAAAGGATCAGGTTTTTTTTTAGCTTCCTCTGAACTTTAGAGGAATGGAAAATTCCAGGTAACTTCAGATTTATATTCTAATTTAAGAGGTAACCATTACTTGAGGGAACAGGAAAAATGTATCTAATGAGTTTACTGTGGATTATTTATTATCTTTAATCAGACTACTTTACTGTAAATCATATATTGTGATGCTCTAAGCAATTTCTTTTGCAAGGGTGAACATGAGGGAAATAATGAGTTGTCTTTTCTGTGTGAATGCTATACCATCAAAAATGCATGTTTTAATTTATTTTTTCTAGTAGAGATTCTGGGTTTCTACTTATTTATCCACTCTCTTACCTCGTTCTACCTTTTTAATGTTAGGATATACTATGTAGCTGCAGAAAAGACTGAAACTGACTATCCTAGAAAAGACTAAGCCTGAAACTTTAGGGTTACCAAGTGAATCATTTGTAGGGTCATCTATAAGCTATTTAGCTATGAACATTCCCTGACAATACTGACAATTTTGCTCATGGTAAAAAAAAATAAGGACAAATTTCATTAGCAAAGTAGCAGAGTAGATATTTATTCTGGACTTACCAAAAACTAATGCAAACCCAAAAATTCTGCATTGTGCACATATACATATATAATATATGGAGATGAGATCTGATTTATATGTATATATATGCATACATTATATATACATATCAACACTGTTATATATATGTGTGTGTGTTTATTTAATTTCCAGGGGGATCACATAAAACTCACAAGAAGGAAAAAAATTTCATGTCATTATTGAAGTAATACATAGTCACTAAATGTCCCAAAGGCATCTTGAAGTATGCTGTGGTCAGTGGATGGGGTGCTCAGGAAGATAGCACCTCTGCTGTGAGGGCTTGCTGAGCCCTTTTGTCACCCAACTCTCACCTGTGGCTCCAAGAAGCTGTAGTATGCCCTGCAATCATGCTCTGGTAAAACTGTCTTGGCACAAAGGCTAACGTAGGTTGAGGGTAACTGACAGCTCTCAAATCTGTTGGTGAGTTAGAGGGATGACTACCCAAAATATATGAAGATTTCCCTCATTAAAATGGACAGACGAGAACAATTTGTTCCAATGGCCAGGAAGGTAACTGAAGTAAGCACTATGGAGCACTTAGAGTTTGGTCAGACATGGAAGATGCCAAGGTCATCAACTGCATACTGGGCCATTGAACTTTGATGACTCAAGAAGGAAGAATGAAACTAAGGACTTTGTACAACCCTGTCTCACTTAAATCCAATTGATGTGCAAGTCAAGACATCACCCCATAAGGTCATTGGTCCTCTTTAAGAGCAAAGGACAAACAATAAGTTAGTGAACAGAGAGTTTGTGCTGGAACCAAAAAAAGCTGTGTTAAGGTCCCACACATACTGGCTATGTGATCCTGGTCAATTCACTTCAGCTCTCATTGCTCTAGGCAATACTCTCAGATTGCTAGTGGCACAGAAGGAACTAAAACTTCTCTTGATGGAGTTGCCTTATCTAGGTACTCCCTCATCAGCAAAATTGTGTGTCCCTATCATTATCAATTTAGATACACATATTAGGCCTGTCTCTATTATAGAAAACTTGCCCCAATATTTGGGTATAAATATACAGTAATCATGGTACATTTAAATAACATTAAGCTAATCTGTTACACAGAAATATGAGAAGCTTATACTGATAATTAATATTCTGATTATAAAGATTCTCCCAAGAGCCTGCTGATTGTAAATCTTCTAACTTAAACAATTTTTTTCCCATTGAAACAAAAGGATCACAAACCTTTTGAAAAGAAAAAGGATAAAATGAGTACAGGTAAACATAGCATTCTTTTTAAAAAGCCAAATCAATAAGTATTTATTAGGCTACTACTATGTGTCAGGCAGCTAAGTCAGTACATTGGATAGAGTGCCAGGCCTGGAATCAGAAGACCTGAGCTCAAATATGGCCTCAGACACTAACTGTGTGTCTGTAGGCAAGTATTTAACCCTGCTTGCCTCAGTCTCCTCAGCTGTAAGATGATCTGGAGAAGTAAGTGGCAAACTACTCCAGTATCTTTGCCAAGAAAACCTCAGTGGGGTCACAAAGAGTCAGGACCAACTGAAGAAAACAACAAAATAGGTCAGGCACTGTGCTGAGCACAGGGGATATTAAAACCATAAGCAAAGAAACAACCAGAAAAAGCAGCTTCTGCTTTCCAGGAGGCCATAGTCTAATGGGGTAGACAACATGGAAACACCTGTGTACAAACTACATATAGGATAAATTTAAGACAATCAGTGAAGGGAAGGCCCTAGAATGAAGAGAGATTAGGAAAGGCTTCTAACAGAAGATGAGATTTCAGACAGAATTTGAAAGAATCTGAAAAAAAAACTTTCCAACAGTATGCTCTCTAAAAAGCATATGTGTTAAGGAGAAGACGGGGAGAGAGAGATAGCTACATAACTTCAGACCAGACTGGTTAAAAAGGTTTGGAAGGGAGGAAAAAAATATATCTTTGCAAAATTTCCAAATAGTAAAAATGGAAAATTTGCACAAGTGAGAACATGAACACCCACAAAAGTACAGAATGTTTTAGGTAAACTAGACATTAAGAGGACCAAAAAGTTTTTGAGAGGCATGTTTTCCAGGACCTCTAAAATATACAGAAAAATCCATCTAGCCCTAGAAAAAAGCCAGCTAGAGAATGATGAATGATGGGGGGGTGGGGGTGGCAGAGATTGGGGGTAGGAGGGACACAAGGAAGAATCAGGCATGAGGATATGTCTAAAAAAATCTTTATAAATTATTTGCCTGAATCTTTCCTGAGGAGATTATTATGGAGATTCCCATTTCCAAATGCCCTGAAATGAGTAGTTTGGAGAGACGTGGCTAAATATTAGTCAGAACTTCAGGGTGCTCTAAGACAAATAACTAAAAATAGAAAAAAATTCACCAGTAATAGATGGCACCCAATCACAAGTTTTGAAGGAATTTAAAGATAAAATTAAGAAGCTGTTGGCCAAAACCAGTAACCTGTCACAAATAGCAAGTGTGAAGTTGAACTGATAGCTTTGAAAATGGGACCCTTGTTGAAAAGAAAGGCTTCTAAGGGGACCTGGGGAATTTACAGACTGGTGACTCACATTTCTATAACAAATAAACTATTAAAGTTTATGGTGAAAGATGAGATCATAAAACAAAATAAAAAGAGTCTGTTAGGGTAAAGGTAATATAGTGTACACAGGAAAATCATTCCTGGTATTCTTAGGAATTACCTGAGAAGGTGAGAGAGGTAGCATTATGTAGTGGATAGAGTGGACTTATAATCAGGAAGACCTGTGTTTAAATCTCACCTCTGACATCAGCTGTATGACAATAGCTAAATCGCTTAAGATTTGCCATAGGATCATAGAAATTGTTTTGTTACAAGTCGGAAAGGATATGGCATGGAGAACAAGGGGTAGGGATAAATTGGCCACCCCTTCTCAAAGGGAAGGAATGTAAATAGTAAGGTTCTAGTCTTAAGACAGGCCTTATTTAGTATGGGAAAGGGAAAGGGAAGGGGAATAGGCATTACATAATACCTATTGTGTGTCAGGATCCGTGCTAAGTGCTTTACAAATGTTGTTCCCTTTGATCTTCACATTAACCCTGGGACACAGATGCCGTTATTATATCCATTTTGTAGTTGAGGAAACTGAGGTAAATAGAGGTTGACTTGCCATAGCTATCAAGTGCCTGAAGTCAAATTTTAACTCAGCTCTTTCTGACTCCAGGCCCAGCACTCACCCACTGGGTCACCAGCTGCCGCACAGAATTTTATACATGGAAATCATGTCATTTGACCTCTTCAGGAAAAGTTGGCAGATTTAGGATAGTTAAGTGATTTGCACAAGGTCACAGATCTAATTAATAATTGACCATAGACTCGAATTTAGGTTTCCTGATTCCCAATTTGTGATCTTCCTACCACAAAGAACTTCAGGAATGATATAAAAGATGGAGTGTTTAGTAAAATTTCCTAAGTTTGGATGTTCCGTGTGATGGGGAGAGCAAATTAATGAGGATGGACTAGAGGAAAATCATAAGAATTTATGTGTGGACCAAAAAAAATCAAATGATTTTAAATGTGAACATATACAAGGTGTATAAATGATTTCAACTAAATTTAAATGAATGAATCTCAGCTATTGGGTAAAATCCAGAAGAGACAAGGTAGTATTGTCAGTGTAGAGAGCTCCTGAGGATGTGGCTCCAATGTACTGCGTAGCCAAAAAGTTCAACAAAACGTTGGGTATCATCAAAGAAGGTATGATTCAACTACATCTGGAATACTTAGTGTAGTTTTGGTTAGCACAACTCAAGATACACATAAGGAAACTTGAGAAAGTTCAAAAAGTAACTAAAATGTTATAAGTAATGAGAGGACTATTGTATGAGACAAACTAAAAAGAGTGTACTTTTTGGTCTGTAAAGCAAGATCCCAGCAGGAAGTAATCAACATCCTTGAAATTATGTGAATGGCATGGATAGAGTAAACACAGTCACTTGAACCAGATCCTAATACAATAGGACTGGGAGTAGAACATGGGGTGGGAACTGGGACACTTAAAATTTGAATAAGACAAGTTTACAGAATCACTGAATCTAAAAATTGGGACGTACCTCAGAGAGGTAATCCAACTCATGCCTGAACAGGAATCCCCTCTACAGCATACTGATAAGCTTGTCCAGTCTTACCATGAATGTATCTAATAAGATAGAGGCTGCTACCTCATGAGGCAACTCATTCCACTTTGGGACTGTTCTTACTGACAGGGAGATCTTACTTATATTAACCTGAAATCTCTCCGTGACTGCTTTTTCTGCTCTCCAAAGCCATGTATGTAGAACAAGTCTAATTATTCTACCATATGAAAGCCCTTCAGATCTGCTGGAAAACAAGTCCCCTCTATGTTTTTTCCTTGCCAGACTAATCCATTTCTCTGACCAATCTCCATATGATCTTAAGACCTTTCAACATCCTGGTAACCCTCCTTTGGAAGTTCTCTTCCTAAAATGCGATAACCTTAGTTGAACATAGTTTATTCAGATGTGATCAGAGTACAGAGATAGTATCAGTTCCCTGATTGTGGATACTATGGACTTCAATGCAACTTAGGATCAGATTAACTGTTGGCTGTCATGTCACACTGTATTCAACTTATTTTGAGTTTGCAGTCCACTAAAATCCCTAAATCTTTTTCAGATTTCAGCCATCCCTCCACCATCTTTTATTTGTGAAACTGACCTTTTTAATCAAAGTGTAAGATTTTATATTCACTTATCTTCACATTGTTTAGGACAAATAAAAGGAAAAAAGGTTTCATATAGTGGGCAGCTAGGTGGTACAGTGGACAGAGTCCAGACCTAGAGGCAAGAAGACTCATCTTTTTGAGTTCAAATCTGGCCTCAGACACTTACCAACTGTGTGACCCCAGGCAAGTCATTTAACTCTGCCTCAGTTTCCTTATCTGTAAAATAAGTTAGAGAAGGAAATGGTAAACTGCCTCTACATCTTTGCCAAGAAAACCCCAAACGAAGTCATGAAGAGCCAGATACAACTGGAAAATGCCTGAACACACATACGTCATATAGTGAAAGAAATTCATATAGTGAAATTTATAGAATTCCTTTCTCCCAATAAGTGATACTGAATAACATATATAAACTTCTATAGTTAGGTGAATCTGTGATACTTCTTCCAACCTTATAGATCCCAACTAGGAGCATGCTGGTAAATGTTTAACAACCATCTCTCCAGGAGAAGTGGGGGGGCGGAAATATCCATGATACATTTTTAAGTTTAATCTGCCTTATTAAGATTTTCTTCATAATTTCCTTAAGTCTAAGTAGTTGGACAAAACAATAAATCAAGAATGATTTGTAGCATTTGCCAATTTCTGAGCTGTAAATGATCACTCTGAAAATTTAATGCTCATCTCTCCCAAGTTGGTGCAAACTGGTTCCAGCACACCCTTGACTCCTATCTATCTGTTTCTTCTATTGGGTGACTTTTGTCCATGTCCTCCCATAAATCTCTCACAAGAGATCCAACAAATGTGATGGAAGCTTTCTTTTGCATGTCATTTCCCACATTTAAATGTGAGCTCCTTTAAGACAACAGCCTTGGATAAGCTAGATGCATTCCCAATAAGATCAGGGGTGAAACAAGGTTGTCCATTATCACCACTATTATTTAATATGGTACTAGAAATGTTAGCTGTAGCAATTAGACAAGATAAAGATATCCAAGGAATTAAAATAGCCAAAGAAGAAACTAAGTTATCACTCTTTGCAGATGATATGATGATTTACCTAGAGAATCCCAGAGATTCAAGTAAAAAATTACTAGAATTAATAAACAACTTTGGCAAAGTTGCAGGGTACAAAATAAACCCACACAAATCTTCTGCATTCCTATATATTAGCAACAAAGTCCAACAGCAAGAGATAGAAAGAGAAATCCCATTTAAAGTTAGGGTAGACAGTATAAAATACTTAGGAGTCTACCTGCCAAAACAAACCCAGGGATTATATGAACACAATTACAAGACACTTTTTGCACAAATAAAGTCAGATTTAAGTAAGTGGAAAAACATTAGTTGCTCATGGATAGGCCGTGCTAATATAATAAAAATGACAATTCTACCCAAATTAATATATTTATTTAGTGCCATACCAATTAAACTATCAGACAATTACTTTCTAGAGCTGGACAAAATAATATCAAAATTCATTTGGAAAAACAAAAGGTCCAGAATATCAAAGGGACTAATGAAAAGAAATGCTTGGGAAGGTGGCCTAGCGCTACCAGACCTCAAACTGTACTATAAAGCAGCAATTATCAAAACCACTTGGTATTGGCTAAGAAACAGAGAGGTAGACAAGTGGAATAGACTTGGCACTCAAGATGCAGTAGGCAAGGAATATAGCAACCTTCTGTTTGATAAACCCAAGGACCCCAGCTTCTGGGATAAGAACTCATTGTTTGACAAAAATTGCTGGGAAAACTGGATAACAGTGTGGCGGAAATTAGGCATAGACCCATACCTGACACCGTACACAAGAATAAAGTCCAAATGGGTACATGATTTAGGTATAAAGATTGATACCATGAATAAACTGGAGAAGCAAGGAATAGTGTATTTATCAGATCTATGGAGAAGGGAAGAATTCTTTACTAAAGGAGAGATAGAATGCATTATGAAATGCAAAATGGATAACTTTGATTACATTAAACTGAGAAGTTTTTGCACAACCAAACCCAATGCAACCAAAATCCGGAGGGATGTAGTAAATTGGGAAAGAATTTTTACAGCTAAGCTCGGGGATAAAGGCCTCATTTCTAGAATATATAGAGAACTGATCCAAATGTATAATCATACAAGTCATTCCCCAATTGATAAATGGTCAAAGGATATGAACAGGCAATTTTCAGAGGAAGAGGTTAAGGCTATCTATAATCATATGAAAAAATGCTCTAAATCACTATTGGTTAGAGAGATGCAAATCAAAACAACTCTGAGGTACCACATCACACCTATAAGATTGGCAAACATGACAGAACAAGAAAATGATAAATGCTGGAGAGGATGTGGGAAAGTTGGAACACTAATTCATTGTTGGTGGAGCTGCGAGCGCATCCAACCATTCTGGAGAGCAATTTGGAACTATGCCCAAAGGGCTACAAAAATGTGCATACCCTTTGACCCAGCAATATTGCTACTAGGACTATATCCCCAAGAGATCATAAAAATGGGAAAGGGTCCCACATGTACAAAAATATTTATAGCAGCACTCTTTGTAGTTGCCAAAAACTGGAAGTCAAGGGGATGTCCATCAATTGGGGAATGGCTGAATAAATTATGGTATATGAATGTAATGGAGTACTATTGTGCCATAAGAAATGATGAACAAGAAGACTTCAGAGAGGCCTGGAAGGACTTACATGACCTGATGCTGAGTGAAAGGAGCAGAACCAGGAGAACTTTATGCACAGCAACAACCACAGTGTGTGAGAGTTTTTTCTGGTAGACAGATTTTTATAATAACACAAGAACTTCTTACCAAAAAAAAAAAAAAATCCCAATGAAGGATCTCAAGGCAAAATGCCTGCCACACTCAGAGAGAGAAATATGGAAGTCACTCACATATTGTAGCAGATCATGTTTGTGTATGTGTATGTGTTTGTGTATCATGTTCTGATTTGTTATACGATTTCTTTCATTTATCTTAGTCTGACTACATAGCATGACTATAGTGAAAATATACTCAATAGGAAAGTATATGTAGAATCTATACAGAATTGTATGCAGTCGTGGGGAGGGAGGGGGGTAGTGGGGGGTAGGTGGGGGGGATAAAATCACAATTGTATGGCAGTGATTGTTAAACATTACAAAATAAAAAAAAAAATTCAAAAAAAAAAAAAAAAAGACAACAGCCTTTTTGTATCCCCAGTGCCTTTGCACCAGGATTCATTCACACTAAGTGCTGAAATATTTGTTGACTGATTGGCTCTAGATCTCTTGGCATTGCATGGACACTAGTTGAACCTCCTCCCTCTCACTACATGACTAACCCACCTCTTTTTCCCAATCACACATTCCTCTTATGATACCCTCTGTGCCACTTCTCTTGCACAGTTGTCCATTGATAATATGTCTTGGCCTAATGATACCCACTATGTACCTCTCCATCAGCCTTTGGATGAACCACAACTTTAATTTTTTGGAGAAAGTGGTATTACAAGACTTGGAGATACACAGCATCACCCGACAAATATTTAAAAAGAGGCTTTGTTTATTTCAGGAAGAAGCTTGGTGTGATTAAAAGCACTATACAATTTCCCAAAGGCAATCCAGTTCACTTTCCTCCTATTGAGTTCAGGACCAAGTTCATGGTATCTCACAAGATATATACACTGATGAACCAGTAACAGGAGCTGTCTATCTAACTACATATCCTTTTCTAGGTAATAAGCATTCTTTTTTTTTTTTTAATGTAGTTAAGCTTTCCCTTTTGAACCATTATGGATCTTGTTTTTGGAGATTCTCTTGGGTTTCAGGGCTGAAAGCCATCAGCATAATGTTACCTGCAAACCTTGCTATCCATGGGAAATCCCCTAATGCTCCTATCTGAGCTCTGCCCTGAACAATCTCTCCCTGTTTTAGGCTCACTTGAAGTTACTCATCAGAAGGTTACAGAACAAAGTTATTTTGGTTATATGATTTTAAAATATGTAAAACATATGATCTTGAAGCTTTCCTTGCATGCTTCGTCCACCTTGAAGGACAGCTATCTTGAAGGAGAGCAGTTAAGGTGACATTATGCTCTGCCAAATTAAATACTTCTTATATAGTCAATGAATAGATTGCTGTTGTGTTAGTCCTTCATTTTCGAAGAAGACCACGACATCAGAGAAATGATGACATGTTTTATACCTGACTTTGTTTTGAGTGAAGGAGGGGGTCCAGTGACCAGATATTCATCAGGATGACTGGAGATGGCCCAGGGTGCAATGGAACACCTTGGCCTTCTTAGGCTGGCCTTTTCAGGTACTCACTTAGAGGGAGGGTGCACCCAATGAGTGAATAGGCCTCTTTAAAAAGTAGTCAGGGAATGGCTGTTTTAATGAACAAAAGAAAAAATAACTAAATCAACCTGGGAGGGAACAGAAGCTGTTACTCTTGATAATCACTCTAAGTTAGTCATTAAGTGGAGCTTGGGCAGGGACCCACTGTTGTACAGTCTATGGGCTTCAGAATGCACTGAGTTAAAGGTTTGGAGAATGACAAGAAAGGAAGGAAAGAAGAAAAGAAGGAAGGAAGGAAGGACATCCAACCAGCAAACCCCAAAGGAAGGAGAGGGGGAGAAAGAAGGGAGAGTGTGAGCTGGGTGACCCAGCTAGCTGGGTCCCCACTCAGACAGCTCATTCTACTCACAGGTTGTGTTCGTCCTTTGTTTTCAAAGAAGACCACGACATCAGAGAAATGATGACATGACTTGCACTTGACTTTGTTTTAAGTGAGGGAGGGCTATGCAAGGTCAACAGCATCACTTTCTCCTCCTGGGCCATTTGGGTCCAGTGACCAGATATTCATTAGGATGACTCCAACAAATAGATAAATACAGCAGGATCCCATATTTGTCACATCATTTAGTCAATTATATTACTGTAATGGTATGACCTGCTGCAAGTATCATTTGTGAAAAGCTAACTATTCCTTTCTCATACCTTTTTCAAGGATGCCCTTGATACATGAGTAGATAGTCTTTGTTTCAACACATGAAACAAAAACAAAAATTATTTCAAAAATAGGTTTGGACAAATATATGACTGATAAAGACATAAATAGCTACTCTGAAAAATCTGGAACCTACCTAGCCTTATGTAAGATTGACACTACAAAACACAATCATGTCCTTCCGTCTCACCTTTCTATCATTTGGGAAAAAATATTAGTCTAAATAGATCACTAGTCTAGTAAACACTGTTCCTATGTTCTACTTCTTAGGGGTTTTTTATAGAGCATTCAAAGTAGTACACAGTATGGTATTAGCAGATTAAATTACATCAGGATTTATCTGAAAACAACCTTAAAAACAACCTTACATATGAGTATAAAAATTTTTATTAAGATAACTGGAATCCGAATTTATGATACTATATTGAGACTTTTCACCCTCTCAAACTTCTCTCATATTGGTCAACTGGTTGGCCAAACCTGTAATTTCAATAGGTTATTTTCTATTACACTCTAAGTACCTAATTTTATCAGAGAAAAGAAGTTATATATCTTGTATCCAGGATATCTTAAAATTTTTAAAATAGGAAAATGTTATACAGAAGACCATGAGATTTGCTGGGTTTATTCTTTTTCAAGCCAATACAGATTGACAAGATCAAAGGCTCTAAACTAAAGGTATCAAACATGCTACCTGAAACACTCCCTAATGTGGTCCAAATTAGATTAAAATGTATAATAAATAAAAACACAATAAAACATAGAAAATATGTGGTTTTCTAAGTCAATATGTGACTTGTAGAGATACTTATATACAGTTTGGTGGCCCTTTTTCTATTTGAGTTTGACACCACTTCTGTAAGCCATTCAAATAACCTAGCAAAGCAATTTCTGTAGTCTTATATACATGAAACCCCATGGATTATAGAGTAAGGAAGGAGTTAATGTAATTAGAATTTTGAAAAGGAACATCAGGGAATTACTCTTTCCACTCAGGCAGAGTAGCTTCTTGTTAGGAGAAAGCCCCACAGGATCCATGGTTTCAGTGTTCTTAGTGAGCCCTGAGTTGCTAGGCAATATTAAATCATGCATTGACACCTGGATGCTGGAGTTAATAGCACTGCTTTCAGAGACAGAGAAGTCTAACATGGTATTCCTATCCTTGGTACCATGGGAAAAAATAAAAAGTTCATCTAGTGTCATTTCTAGTGCTAAAAAGAATGCAACTCAACTTTTTTTTTTTTAATGAGTCAGCGTGTGGTATGCATCTATTCATATTAGGGCTAGAAAAGATATTACAATGGTCACAGTATCACAAGTGTCATTTCCATTAATGGGCTTCTCCAAAAGTCTACTAGAACCAGCTTTGTCAAAAGGGAGCAGAATTTACATTCTTTAAAGAGTAAGAGAAAAAAGCATTGTTATGTAACACTCAAATTTTCCATCCATGTTTAGTTCTCATATTTTGGTCTTCTTATCTAACATTTAGAAGGTTCTTGTGAGAGTTTCTGGTAGGAATCTTACCACTTCATTTAAATGAGAATCCATAATAGGACAAAAAGGGAAAGAGGTGGAATCTTAATTTTTTATTCCTTTTTTAAAAAGTAATTAAACACAATGAATCGCTGTATTATTACACATAGAAGCAACTACATTATACAAACTTTTTAAAAAACATAAATCTAGATTTATAATTTAACTAAACTGTCCCTCAGGACTTCACTTAAAAAAGATCATAACAGGAAGATCATAACATCTGAGAATTAATTGAAAATACACAAAAGAAATGTTCACACTGTTTTTTACTATGCAGTATATTTGACACAAAGGGAAAGTTAGGAAAGAATTTGAGGAGCAGGGAGGGGGACAGAAAGGAAAGCAAAAATCTTAAACTGCTGAAAAAATTCATTGATTTGCTCAATTTTCCCCTCCATATATTTCCTGATTGGGATCCTCCTCCACATATATTCCCACATCTTCTACTGGAATTTATTAAATTATCCAGGAGAACCCATAACTGCCCTCAAGTTAGCCTCTTACTTGCAGCTGCCAGCTTTGACACTTAGATGGTGCTCAGAAGGTGACCCAATATCAAACTGTAGCAGATGAACAGGGAATGTTGCTATACTCCCAGAGAGTACCTTTATATACTCATGGTTATTTTCATATCCAACAACCTATTGGATCACAACAAATTAAAAGATAGGCCTTTTTCCTCCTTGCTTACCCTCAGTTAATTTCAAGGATGAAAGGAACATGAGTTTTCAGGGTCAGGAAGGACCTTACAGAACATTTAGTCTAGAAGTTCTTTATTTTTTTTGTGCCATAGACCCCTTTGGCAATATGGTAAAGACCACAAACTCCTCAGAATCATGTTTTTAAATGCATAAGAATTACAAAGGAAATCAATTATACTTAAATACAGTTAGCAAAATATTTTTTAAAACCCTAGGTTAGGAATCCTTGATCTGGTGCTCTCATTTTACAGCTGAAGAAACAGAGGCCCAGAGAGGATGGATGATTTACTCAGGATCCAGGTTTCTGACTGCAAATCTAGTGCTCCTTCTTGCTACACTAAAAACCAGACCTTTCTGATTCTAAACTATCTTTGTCATGGTGTTAAAAGTACAGTTATCCTGTATGTATTAGAATCAGTTTTTTTCATTGTTTGCACCAACTGACATGATATTAGAATTTGGCCTACAATCAACCATTTCCTAGTTAATCTCACTAATTGAAAACAAACCTTCAACATTCAATAATCTGACCTATGACCACTGCCCTGGAACTAAGCACATCAGTTTGTCTTCCCTATCAACCAGGCACTTAGAGTCTACCCTTCATCTACTCATCAACTAGTAAATTGTGTACATTTTAGAACTGGGCCTTCTCTTGATTCTCATGCATTCTATCTCATCATTTCATCCTCCTGGGTTTTTTTTAAATAATTCTTTAAAAAATGAAAACCATTTTTCCTTCCATTAAATACTTAGCAGAGGAATCCTGCTTACAAGTGTTCAATTTGCATAATTTGATTCAAAATACATATTTCTACATAAATATTTCTGTTTTCACTTATAAAATTATTGTAAACATATATGATATAAGAATGATTTTGCTATGATTAAGTTAGTCAACAAAATTTATTTTCATAATATCATACACATTCAGAAAAGAAAAAT
Organism: Notamacropus eugenii; assembly: GCF_028372415.1. NCBI lineage: Eukaryota > Metazoa > Chordata > Mammalia > Diprotodontia > Macropodidae > Notamacropus > Notamacropus eugenii. Next base: position 122,697,105 of record NC_092874.1, on the reverse strand, counting down.
AAAAATTATTTGGATGACATAATTTCTTGGTTAAAATTAAATGTAACTAATCTGTATTACATAAATGTCTAATTATTCACAAGTCTCAGCTAGGTTGTACGATATACATTAACATTTGGATAATCTTTGAGATAGAGAGAACCCTCCCTGATATAGCTCAATAATTTGAGTTAATAAGATCCTGGATCTGCAGTTTAATTGGAAATTCACAGTAGAGTTAGGACCATGAAAGAAGCCCAAGAAGAACTGCCTGTCCCCATTCTAACAAGTCCCAGCTGGGTGCTAGGAATGGGTGCTAGTCTTGTAATTTCTTTGACATAGGGAACTCCCTCCACCAATTCTATTTAAAAGATTGACATTAATACAGCTTACAAATTTGCAGCTATGGATTAGCTAAGCACACGCTATATGTAGTTTGGTATGCAAACTACATACAAACTTACTTATTGATCAATGTCAAGAGAAATATTGCTCAGTTGTACCCAAGGTCTCTATGGCTAACTAAATCAAACTCAGTTGAGCATTAGGTTTCAATATGAACTGAAGAACATGAAGTTCCACATGCACAAGTGGACCTCTCTCTGGCTTCAATGGCATCTCCAAGCAGGGCTACATGACACAAATTCACAAAAATCTGCTCTTGAACTTGATTAGGAGAATTAGACCCTATTTAAACTTAGTTTCCACACTTAACTTATTGGAGTACAATTTAACAAATTCAATCTTCTACAATCACTGCCTAGGTTCACTGGGATGACAGAAAGATAATTACATTACAAATTGCCTATTAAAAGACATAATGTTATAGATCCAGTCCTCATAAGACAAAATTATTTTAGTCAATCAACAGAAACAATAGCATATTTAACACATTTAGAGAACTTGCAGAGCAGAATTAAGGTGGAAAAGAAGAGCTAGATAAATCATGAAATCTTCATTGGGGAATATTCATTCAACTGTTTGCTCAAGAAACATTTTTTGAAAGCATGCTTTGTACAGAGTATCAGATCAGGCACAAAGGAGGTATGAAATTTAGGTAATACATAGTCTCCTGCCCTCATGGAACTTCTAGTAAAGAAGAAAGACATAAATAGAGACAATTATAACAATGTTACATGACAAACTCATTAGAGAGGTGCAAAACAATATGCTATGTGAAGAAGTGGGGAGAGGGAGGGATAAGTTCTTACTGAATAAGACTACTAGAAAAGGTACTATGGAAGAGGTAGCATTTGAATTGGGTTTGAAAGGATGATTAGGAACTCACCAGGTAAAAGAGGAGAGAGGAAGATATTTCAGGAATTGGAAACAGTTGGAGGAAACGTAAGGCGATGGAAAGGAAGAATATGTGCTCAAGGGGCAGATTTTGCTCATTTTGACTATAGAGGAGTAACATGAGATAAGGCAAGAAAGATAGTGGTACCAAATTGTAAATGGCCTCTAATGCCAGACAAAAGGTAGAACTTTACTCGAGTGTAGAACTTTACTCAAGAGATGGTAAGGAGCCACTGAATATTGTTGTACAAACGGACCAATCTATGTGTAAGAAAGGTTATTCAAGAAAAAAATTAATAAACATGTACATGATAGTTTAAAAACAGGAAGACATACAGGATAACATCTTTTGGCCCCTTCTACTTTGAGAACTTTATGATTCAAGAATAATCTTGGGTAAAATAGAAGAGGGACTTTGTACCAGATTTCATTTGACTGCTTAATCCAAAATATTTGATTAACCTGGGGCACACTTGTGACGTATGCTGTCTTTTTTCCTTTTTCTCCAGTTTTTTTTTTTCATTTTCAGCGGTATCTGGCTCTTCAAGACCCCATTTGGGGTTTTCTTGACAAAGATACTGGAGAGGTTTGCCATTTCCTTCTCCAGTTCATTTTACAGATGAGGAAATGGAGGCAAACAGGGTTAAGTGACTTTTCCAAGATCACACAGCTAGTGTCAGAGGCCAGATTTGAACTCATGAAGAGAAGCTTTACAACTCCAGGCTGAGCACTCTGTCTTCTGTGCTGACCCTTTCCTCACTTGGATAAATCAGTTCTTAAGAAACTGAAGGAGATTCTTTATATGAAATATGATTTTATATATTATTATTGATTCATCAATCTCTTCAGCCTATCTTTTTTTTTTCAGCTTATCTTTTTACTTAAAATCATAAGTCTTTGCTTACAAAATTAAAGAGGAAGTATTACATCAAGTTTCACTAGTGGTCAGTTTCAAGATTCATGTTTCAATTTCTACTGATTTTGCTGATTTTTTTTTAAAGCTAGGAGTAAAATAGCTACCCTCTTTTTACTCATCTAGAATGCCATAAGACTTAGGTCAGTAGTAAGACCTATCCGTTAGGTCCTTTGAGGTGTTCCAATGAAAAGACCATATTGCCAATGTGGTCTGGTCTCCTTCTTAATGTGAGTCCTGAAAATTATACCCAGGTTCATGACATTCTTTGAGTAATATATTTAAAACCACAGCTCATATTAAGATGGAAAAAAGAGCCAGATAAATCATGAAATCTTCATTGGGGAATATTCGTTCATTTATTTGCTCAAAGTATCATCTGACACTTTTATTTTACCAGGCCAAATAAGAGGACAAAAGTATTAAATTAAACAAAATAGTAACGTAAACAAGGCTCCTGCTACCATACACACAGGATCACAGTCTCTCAGTTTGTAATACCACTAGTGAGGAACATGTATAGCCCAGACAATTCACATTTTTAGAGTTTCATTTTAGCTAGAATTCTTTGCCTTCCTGGTAGTCACCAGTGTCCTCATGAGCAAATTGCATAAGGCAGAATTTAGGGGGCACAACATGTCTTTTCCATGATAGTCCATTTTAAGACTTCCAATATACAACCACCAGGATTTTGTTCTGTCAGATGATGTGTGATTCCAAAGAAAGAGAAATGTGGTCATTCCATTTTATTGTTACAAACCACAATGATACTGAAATTATTAGATATTTATATTAGTTTGCTACAAAAAGGGATAATTGGTGCTATCATATCTTTGTCAGTACAAACAGCAAAATCAAAACCAATTTCACTCTAACAGGAGACTGACAGAACCCTACAAGGTAGCTCATTTTGCTCTGGGATAGTGGGCCAGAGATATATTTGCCCTACATCAGTAACATAGGTGGGGGCTTGAGCATGTTCAGCTGTGCAAAGAAATTGTGAAGGCAAAACATAAATTAGAAGGGAAAAATGTGGTAAGAGGGAAATATCAAATAGTGACTTAAGGTTCGGCTTCTATTTTAGCAATCTATATCATTCTTTCCCTCCATTTTGTATGAAAAGCCATGAAGGATCAATGAAAACTTGCTAAAATAAAAGTTAAGGAGGAAAGTTACTTCATCAATACCAGGATAAAAAACCAGCTACCAGCATTTTTCAACTATATTCTTCATTTAACACTTTAAAATATTAAGTTTGTCAGGTTTAACACGAAACACCAAGAACCATAAGTTCTTAAAAATGTGAATAATAGCGGACATCTAAGGATGTCTGTAACAATTACTGTAAAAAGATCACAGATGAAAGGAAAGGAAGAGAAAGAACATCCTGGTATGGGCCCAGATATACAGAGGATCTGAACATAGAATTCTTTTTGTTTTATTTTTTTCCATATCTTTGATCATCTACCATTAAAGTTTTCCCTTGGTGTCTCATCTCAGTGTGAAAGTGACACAATACCTGTGCAGAACAAGGTCCAACAGACCCTGTCTGGACGCAAAGGCTTCTTTTTTCTAGACCTCATGACAAACTGTTAGTTGCCTGAGAATCAGCCTAGCTAAGGTCAGAAAGGCTTATTGCCAGAAAGTTAATCACAAAGTGATGACTTTTTAAGGGGACCACAACAACTCATGAGGACGATATACTTAGCCATGAAGGAGAGGAGATCTTTCTGTGCAGGTGGAGGAAGTATCCAGAGCAACAAAATCACAGATCTTTTAAACTGCTTAAATATTGATATTCCTTCCCCATGTGAAGCTTGATCTACTCCTATCCTACCCTTAACCTCTTCCCTCCTCCTGTGCTAGCATAGTGCCACAGAAATAGATAGAATGTCAAAATCAAGAAGACGCGGGTTTTAGGTCTACCTCTGACCCAAACTATGTGCCCCAGGCAACTCTCTAAGATAATAAGTGGGAAGGATGATGCTGATCTGCACTGGAGGGAGTTTCTTCTCTGGAGTTCCTGAAACCGATGATATCACAGGTCTTCCCCCCACCTACTTCCCCCCCCAAAAAAAGTAAAATTATTCTAAAAACTTCTAAAAATGCACTTTTTCATTTAGCATACTGGAATTTAATCAGCTGAGGAGACTCAGGAAACTGACATAGACAATTCTAAGCACCTCCTTCATATCCAGTGCAACTTGACCTATAAGTTGGCTAAAAGTTCAGAGAAGAATTAAGCAAAAATTTAGTATTAAGTATTAAGTAACGGCATTAAGTAAAGTGGAGTTGTGGAAGAATGTTACTCTGTTTTCATGTAATGCACATCACTTAAGATTGGATAACATTAGGTAAAAACTATTCAAAGAAAGGTCTAAAAAATTATATTGTAAGAGAATTTGTTTCTATTCCAACAATTATATATGTGTGTGTATACATATATATGTATATATATATATATATTTGAGAGTTATCAGAGAACTTTTTAAAATAATCCAAACTTTCCATGTTCATAAACTCCCTTACTATGCTTGATATTCATTGCTGCACTGAAAAATAACTCTTATTTTAGTTACTCATCCATTATTTAATCAACTAAAATTATGTTTTTGCCTTTTTCTTAATTTGATCCTAAATTTGAGAAGAGTATTGTCTTTAATTCTGGGGTTTTCATTTTTAATTCTTTTAGGTAATTCTTGTGGCTTTGTGAACTTTTATTCTTTTTATTGTCATAAGAGTTTTCTGAAATCAATAGAGCATGGTAATTTTTAGGGTTGACTTAGGCCAAATAAGTTAGCTAGATAAATTATGTTGGTATTCTAGAGCACTCTAGTTAGGTACACAGGTAACAATAGAGTTTTTTAAATGTTAACATTTTATAGATTTCTTTTAAAATAATCTCATATGGCACTGACTATAGTTTTTCCCTAATGTCACAAGGCACTGGCCCCTGAGAGCCTACTATTGGGAGCAGGCATGGAGGGTGCACAGGGATGCTTGAGGAAGCTGCTTCCAGAAATCTGTGATGGCATGGAATGGAGGGACTTGGCTCCCCCTTCAGAACATTCAAAAGTATTCTGTAACTGTTCCCTTTTTGCTTACTGTATTGCAAAGAAAAACCTCTGGGTTGGCTTTTGGGTCATGTAAAAGACTTTAACTGACCGATTATTCTCTCCCCCTGGCTGAAATGAGGTGAGGACAAATTGCCATAAGTCTTCATGTGGAAAGAGTGAACTTGGACCTTGGTTTTTGTTGTTCCCCATATGCATTACTGTCTTCCTTATCTTCTCAGGCATAGAGCATAACCTAAGGATAGTAGCTATACTGGGTGAAAGACACAATCCAAAAAGATGCTGACAGGCTAGAACCTTAGGTCAAAAAATGTTAGGAGAAGCATTCATATATCACCTAAGTACTTTACAAATATTATCTGATTTGATCTTTCCAGAGTTGAGAAAATTGAGGCAAACAGAGGTTAAGTAACTTGTCCAGGGTCACACAGCAAATTTCTGAAGCCAGTTATGAATTCAGATCTTCCTGATTCCAGGCTCAGGGTTCTATCTTCTATACTACCAAGCTACCTCTATTAAGATGAAATTTGATGGCACTAAAAGTTAAATTATAGATTTGAGTTAAAAAAACTGAATTCATAAGTACAAGATGAGGGGGGTGTTGTCAGATTAGTAATTTGTCTGAAAAATATCTAAAGACATTCATTAGTGAACTGTAAGCTAAATTTGAGTTAACAGTTAACAATGACAGAAAAAAAATCTAATGTAGTCTTGGGCTCCAGTAAGAGAGGCATAATTTCCAGGAATAAGGAAGTGGTCATACTGCTGTACTCTGCCCTACTCAGATGACTTCTAGATCCTTGTGCTAAATTCAGGCACCACATCTTATGTGCCTGATCACTTTGATAACTGATCAACTAGAGAAATTACAGAAGATGACAGCCCCAATGATAAAGAGCCTTAGGTTCATTCCACAGGAGGACTGGATGAAGGAGCTCTACTTAGAAGGGACAACCTAAAAAAGAAAAGATTCAGAGGCAATGGGATACCTGTTTTCAAGTATTTTAAGGGCTCTCATGTGGAAGAAGGATTAGACATTTTATTTTGGCAGCAGAGAGCAAAATTAGGAGCAATGAGAAATTGCAGGTTTAGACTTGATTTAATGAAAAACATCCTAACAACTGAAGCCATTTAAATGGATAATGGAAGATAATAGATTGAACTTCAACCTATTAGATGTCTTCAAGAAAAGTCTCAATAACCACTTACTGGGTTTGTTTTAGATAGGTTGGTCTAAAAGGCCAATGAGGTCCCGATATTCCTGGAGGGTATAACATACTAAGTCACTTGCACTTTGGAGTGAATGAGTTTTTCCCAAATATTTTTTGTCTTGAAGTCTCCAAGCAGTGTGAGAATACTAAATGAGAGAAACATCATGGTAAAATGGAAAAGACATTGGATGTGGAGCCATACTAACTGGTTTCAAATACTTTATCAAACACTTACTAGCTGTATGACTGTGAAAGGTTAACTCTCTGAGCCTTAGTTTCCTTATCTGTAAAATGTGGAAAATAATATTTGCACTGCTTACTTTATATAATTTTTATGAGGAACATGCTTTGTAAATTGTAAAGTACCATAAAAATGTGAGAGATCATTAGCTGTTAAAAGGGGAAAGTCATGTTTCTGGCATCTCCTAGACCCCTCTGCTATAGTCATCCTAGTTTGGGCTCTCTTTTCATTTAAAGTAATAGTCTCCTCATTCATCTTTCAATATCTATGCTTATAACCTTTCTCATCTGTCCTCTACATTGGTACCCAAATAATTTTCCTAAAGATCATGTCACCTTTCTACTAAATAATATTCAATGGTCTCCCATTGCTTCCTGAAAAAAATTAAATTTAAACTCTCCATAGTCTGACTCCAACTTACCTGTACAACCTTATCTCCTACTATGCCTTATCACATATTCTGTATTCTGGCCATATTGACTTCCTTCCATCCCCATTCTTGTCTTGCTCCCTCCCACACTTGTTCCTGTGATGTTCCCCACAACTAGAATGGTTCACATACATAAACACTCCCTTATTTTTCATGTTTTATGTCAACCTGTTGAAGTCTTTCCCCTCCTTGAAGACACAACTCAGATGTTACTTTCTCTATGAAGCCTCTCTATCATCAGCTCCAATCAGATGAAAGTGACTTCTACCTTATATTTTGCACAACTTTTTTATTAACTCCCTTCTTTGCACTTATTTCACTCTCTTTTGTATGACAAGTATTTGCATACTTGCTCCTCTCCCATTAGATTATGAACTCTGAGAGTAGGACTGTTTTTTCCTAGTACTTAGTATAGTGTCTTACACAGAGTAGACATTTAAAAAATTTTGTTGAATGGAATTGTTTTGGAAAATTGGCAAGGGTCCATAAAATGAATAATGTACTATGGAAGACAGACTTCACAATTTGTTCAAGTCTTAGCCCTAAGGACAACTTCACAGTCTTCTTTCACTTTCCTGGCATTCATAAATAAACGCACACATAGTTTTCTTTCACACACACAATTTCAGTTCCCCTTTGGCATACTTATACACACAGTCATAAAGCAACTCTTACAAACATTTTCTAGAGGTGTTAGACTGAGATTTCTTTTCTTAGACTAGAAAAGGCATCAACATTGGTGCTAGGCTGAAAAGGATTTGGATATGATTTGGGCATGGAGATTTTTTGAAAGGAGAACAGAATAAAACTGTAATATTGACCTAGAATTGCAACTGTCTTTCCAATTATAGAAGAAATTTCTCCTGCTTCCTTGACCTTGACTAATCTTGGATTGGAAGGTCAGAATCTTTCCTTTTCTTTATGGAAAATACCAACGTTAGAAAGTAAAAATCTTTCTTTTTCTTCTTCCATGAAGTCTTCCCTGATTCTCCAACTAGAAGTAAGGTGGAAAGAATGCTAGTTTTAGAGCTAGACATCCTAGGTTCAAATCTGGGCTTTGTAACTTGCTTAGTTTTTTTACTCTGAACCTCTCAGGGACTCAGTTTTCTCATCTGTGAAATGAGTGAATTGAAGTGGATAACCTCAGTTCTAAAGCTAAGCCCCTTAGTAATTCTGCTCTCCTCATTATCTCATCCCTTTCTGTTTGACCTCTGCTGTACACTTAGCACATTCTGATTTGTATTATATTTCTTTATATACTGACCTAACCCTATAAGTTCCTTGAGGACACTGTGTTCAGGACTGTGACCTGGGAAAAGCAACCAAGGTTTTGTCCCAGGTGATCCTTAATTTTGAGGGATTCTGCTAAAATCAAACCTCCCTAACAGATGTGGAGGTAATGGTATGGAAGGATAGTGGTGAAAGTAGGGCCTTCAGGTATAAAAGGGTAATGGTAAAAGTGGGGTCCTCAAGTCTGCCTCCACACACATGCCCAGGCCCTCTTCTACATTCTGCATCAACACTCCCTGTTTAACCAACACTGGTTGGTTGTATGAACAAGTAAGCTTTTCTATCACCGAGGTGGTGCTGAGTTACCACTGATGTTCCACTGGAACATGAGAACACGAGAACAATCTCCCTGAACTGCTGCTGACTCTCCAAAGGTTGGAAAGGGAAATGCAGGGAGCTGCTTGTAGACATGGTAACAAGGAGTGGCCTGTAAGGGTTGCCCCTATCTCTACCACATACAGCCTGGCAATAATGAATTCCCTTCTGTCAGCCCTCTCCCCACACATGGCAGAGGTGAGACTACAGGAACATGTATACTTGTTCCCACCATCTTCACACTTCAGTGGAGGGTCTTGGCCCTTTTCCTACTCATAGACCCTTCTTTTGGGTCTACCTACATGTGAACAAAGATTGGGGATGAAAGGGAGAGATGAGTTAAATGAGAGAAAAGGTATTACATCTCTACTATGCTGCCATCCCCAGAGAACCCTGAACTTGCTGCTCATAGCCTTACTTTGTACCTAGTTATAAAGAACAATTCATTAAAGTAGAAAGTTACCAGCACTGAGTGAACAACTTCAGCTATCCAACACATGGTTTCCCCAGCAGCAACTTCACAGTTGTGTCCCAGTGTTTCAGTCCCTCTCTGCCAATGTAGCAGTATCTTGTCACCACCAAAGACTGTTATTCAGGCCTCTTTTCCCATCTAAAGGCCACTAGGTGGCGCAGTGGATAGAGAGCTGGGTGGGCCTAGAGTCACAAAGACCAGAGTTCAAATCCAGCCTTACTAGCTTACTTACTAGTCATATGACCATGGGCAAGTCATTTAACCTCTGCCTTGGTTTCCTCAACTAAAATGATGGTAATAGTAGCATCAATCTCCCTGGGCTATTGTGATGATCAAATGAGATTAAATTTGCAAAGTACTTTGCATATAGTAGGAGCTACATAAATGCTTATTCCTTTGCCTCATGATGGTTTTATAGCAAATGGAAATTTAGGAATCACTATACTTGGGGCCCCTAAAGACATTTTCAGATGTGTTAGAGGTGTGTGTGAATGTGTGTGTGTTAGGACATGAGGGAATTGAGTCCAAGTAGATTAGGAATAGTCTTTAAGGTACTTAAGAGAAGATGATAGGAGTTTCAGATCAATAATGTGAGCCTAAAACAATGCAAATGGAAAATAGTATACAGTTTGGTGATTAGACCAATTAAATTTTTTCTATTTTTGCAACTGATTGAAGCATTTATTCATTTTAAAGATATTTCATTCCCCTTGATTCATTGGTTTCATCAGTTCAACCCTTCCTGGGCCTAAAATTTTGTTTTGCACTATCTACAATTGTTGACTAAGTACTGAAAACAACACTTCCACCCAAAGTCTGTTTTTAAGTTTGGTTGCATTATCTTGGACTGCAGTCAGGCCTGGGATGTCATGGGATGAGAAGTAGACTAGAAATCAGACATTCTGGCTTGGTTAAGTCTTACCTCCGAGTTTTAGATTCCTCATATTAAATGGAGGTAAAAATATAGAACCAGATATATCCCATATGGCTGTTGTTTACGTGAAAATGACATGATGTATGTGAAAGCATTTTATAAATCATGTCATTCAGTTGTTTTCAGTCATGTCTGACTTGTGATCCCATTTGGAGTTTTCTTGGCAAAGATACTGAAGTGGTTTGCCATTTCCTTCTCCTGCTTATTTTACAGATGAGGAAACTGAGGCAAACGAGGGTAAGTGACTTGTTCAGGGTTGTACAACTAGTAAGCATCCGAGGCCAGATTTGAACTCACAAAAATTAGTCTTACTGACTCTAGGCCCAGCCCTCTGGCTACCTAGCTGCCCCTTAATAAGTCCTAAAGCACTATAAAAAAGCAGTGACAAGAAGTTATTATTCTCCTTATCATAAATTCGTCTAATAGAGAACTATAGATTATGACATGGCTCTTTCTGATAGCTGCTGAAAGCATCACTTAAATGAAAATACAACATTAATAGGACCTAAGAATTTATTTTACATTTTCAACATTATCTTCTTACCTATATGAAAAAATGAATGATTAGATTATTTCAGTCTAAATTGCAGTTATTGTAATTTCATTGTTTACATTCTTAATTTGTTCAGATATGTTTTAAATGTTCAGATGTTATTTACAGAAATAAAATCATTCATAGTTTTAAGGCATTTAGAATGCATTATTTTTAACTACTTTCAAATTTAGTCAATTTAACTCAGACATTTTTTGAATATCTACTATGCGTAAGGCTCTGAAATGAGTTCTCTGAATGGAGCAGTTATTTTTAATAAATGTGAACTTCCTTAGTCCAGGCTTAGTGAATAAACATTTACTAAGCATATACTCTGAGTCAGGCACTGTACTAACCTCTAGAGATACCAAGAAAGGCAAAAAAGAGCTCACATTCTTAGAGCTCACTGAGGGGGGAAATAGCATGCCAACAACAGTGCACAAACAAGATATGTGTAGGGTTACCTGGAAGTAATCAAAAGAAAGAAGGTCCTAGCACTAGGAGGGATTGGGAAAGGCTCCTTGTAGAATGTGGGACTTTAACTAGTACTTGAAGGAATTCAGAGAAGCGAGGAAGTGGAAATGAAAAGGGAGAGAATTCTAGGCATGAGAGGCAGTCAGTGAAAATGTCCAAAGTTCAGAGATGGAGTGTCTTGGGCAAGGAACAGCAAGGAGGCCAATGTCACCAGATCAGAGTATGAGGAACAAGAGTGCTAGAAAGGTACAGGAGCGGGCAAGGTTAATGAAGGCCTTTGAACTCCAAAAAGAGGTCTCATATTTGATCCTGGAAGTGATAGGGAGTCAGTGGAGTTTACTGAAGAGGGAGATGACCTGGTCAGACCTGCACTTTAGGAAGACTGATTTGCCAGCTAAATAGAGGATAGACTATAGTGGAGATAGTCTTGAGGTATGGAAACCAACCAGCAGGTTATTGTAGTAGTCTAGATGTGAAATGATGAGGTCCTATTCCAGGTTGGTGGCAATCAGAAAAAAGAAGGGGGTATATGTGAGAGATGTTATGAAAGTAACATTGACAGGACATGGCAACAGATTGGATATGGGGAGGGAAAGAGGAGGAGGAGGAGGAGTAAAAGAGGATGACACTTAGATTGCAAGCCTGGGTGACTAAGAGGATGGTAGTGCCGCCCATAGCAATAAAAAAAAAAATGTTAGGGAGAAGGGAGGTTTTCAGAGGAAAAAGTATTTTCAGTTTTGGTTATAATGAGTTTAAGATGTCTACAAGACATACTTAAATTTCAGGATAAGAAATTGTTAAGAAGCAGGTGCTTCATATATATAAATGCCCAAACTTAGTTTGACAGGAAGTGGTGAACAGAGTTTTATTATCTCCTATATAATACATCTCTTTTACATGAACTAGAATTTACCTCAAGTCTAATCATCTCCCTTAAAATTTAACTGTGTGTAGTAATAATCTGATATAACAAATTCTGTAAAGTAGGCATCCTACTTCCCAACAGTATGATTAAATAAGAGTTCTACTATAATAAGTTGTCAGCGAAATTTTATAATTTTAAATATATATGTGAATTTGATATCTTATATATACACATAAAATTGATGTTAAAATAATATGCTTTATTGTTTATCATTAGAATTATTTTTCTGTTTTTGTAACAGAATCATTAGATATATTAGCATTAATTTTAAGGGAGTCATAGTAGGCCTAAACCTTCAGGTCATTACTATATATAAGACTTGGAAAGAGATGATGATGATGATGATGATGATGATGATGATGATGATGATGATGATGATGATATCCACAACATCAAAGAACTGATATTCAAATCCAGCTAAAATTTTGATGATTAAAATATGTCCTAATTTAAAACCCTAATATTCTAGTACTTCCTTCACAGACACTTAATTTCTTCATCTATTGACAGGACATAAAAATATCTGCTTATTTTACAATAATGTATGAGGATTGATGGGATCGATATGGGAGACATGCCTATAGTACTTCAAAATTCCTGGGGGTTATGTAATTTTAATGTATTTTTCATAGTGCTTTTTGGTAAGTGGAGATATTTGTAGATATTTCTTCCCTTGTAAAGAAAATAAAAACATTTATTTCAGTTTACTAAAAGAAGAGTTATGTATAGAAATGAAAGCAAAAGGATGTAATGCATCCTAAGACTCTCAAATATTCTCTTAACCTCAGCTCCTCAGACTTGCTGAACCACTCCATTCAGATTTTGAGGACAAGAGAAAATGAGACATTCTTCCATTTATAAAAATAAATCATTGTTTTTATAATTACAAAGCATTCATTTTAGAGTTTGCAGTTTTATGGATACAATGGGGATATAGGTTTCTCTTTGGCAGAGAAAAATTATTCTGTCCACCTGTCAGTTTTTGTTTGAAAGACAATTCATGATTGTAACCTTAAATACTCAAAGTATATCAAAATCCAAATCCAGGAAATACTTTTTTCTTGAAAAGATAATGGAAGAAAATAATTGCTTACAAACAACAGATGTGAAGTACAATCCAAAACAATTATACGTTAGAATATGAGTTATCTCCCAAATCAATATGAATTAAATTACAAAAGGAAAAAGAATACCCTCTAAGAAAAGTTTTGCTCCTGGCCAGATCTCAGTTCTTTGAAAAAAAAAAAAACATCCATCAAGAGGGCCTTGGCAAAAAGAATCATTTTCACGTGCGTCATTGATTTATGTTGATATCAAAAGAAATATGAACCACTTCAAGTGGTATAGGCTTTATAACACTTAACAGCATTCCCCCAAAAGAAATTCTTTACAGGGATTATTGAGATAACAATATTTTTCTCCTAGAGAGACAAAATAAAGATCTTCAACCTTCAACCTTCTAGGCATACCAACAGACAGAAAAACTGTCACTTTCAAAAATGTGGGGTTTTCTCTTCCTACTTTACTCAGTCCCCCAAAAAACAGCAAAGACAGTAGCATCTGAGAATCTACAGAAGCCAAGATGGTTGAAGATTCTACCTAATTTTTGAGGGGAAATAGGAAGTCACACAGTTCATGAATCAGCAGTCTTGGATCTGCTTTCTAGTAATTCTGTTATAGGAGTAACTATAGAATTATTAAAATGACCAGTCATCAGGATCACTAAGATATTATTTAAGATCCTGGGGATAAATTTGAGGGCCATCTTGTCGCCCCTATTTACCTTTGTGCCAGGGTAGAAGGACATATTAAAAGAATCCCTATAGTCCTATTCATCTGCACACACACACACACATACACACACACACACACACACACCACACACACACACACACACACACACACACACACACACACACACACACACACACACACACACACACACACTGGTGGATTGTCTATAATGGAAGGAGCTCTGACCAGGGCAGTTATTGATCAAGGTTATGATTCCCATCTCTATGAAAGCCTAGGGTCTGAGCCATATGACTAACAACAAGCTTACAAAATCCAAGGTCCTACCTGGTTGGTAGAGAAAGAGATAGAGCCTATGACTTCATTGATGTAGGGAACTCCCGAATGAGAAAATTCTCTCTACCTATGCAGGTTTGTCCCGTCTCCGAAACAAATAGTCTGATAGAGTGACTTAGAGCAGTGAGAGGGTAAGACTCGTCTAGGGTCAACCAGCCAGTAGATATCAGAAGCAGGATTTGAACCCAGATCTTTTTGGCTCCCTGCACACTACGTCGCAATCCTACCTCCCATGACAATCATAAAGACACAAATAAGTTTATTAAATTAACAAAGTCATGAGGATCATTATCATTAACATCAATAAGCAGGTACTGAAGAATGCCTACATACAAAATCATGAAGTGCATAGAAATGAAAGTGAAAGAATCTCTTTAGAGAAAGCACTGTGCTAATGGAATCCAAGAACTATTGGATCCAGACCCTGATTTACAGTCTAGTTGTGATATATGTATATCTCTATATCTACATCTCTATCTCTATGTCTATATAAGCATATAGATCTATCTATATGTATAGAGATAGATGTGTGATTATGTATATATATATATACCTATATCTATAAATATGTTTATATAGATTGCAGATAGATCTATATATACAGATATAGACCTGTCTATATCTACATCTATACAGATGCATAGATAATACAGGTGTAGATATATAGCTATATGCATTATATGTACACATAATAACTATAGGTATATCTATATTATCTATAGGTATAGATCTATATATTTATATATGGATGTAGATAGCAATGATAATGGTAACATGAAGCACAATACAAGCACATGTAAAGTTGCTACTTTAGTTTTGACCCCATTCAATATCTTTACTAATGGTCTCAAAAAGAAAGTAAGTGATATATTGAGGAAAATTTCAGATACCACCTTGCCAACAATTACAGAAGGCAAAAAAAAAAAAAAACAGAGGGAAATATGTGTGTTCACACACAGACATATGCATGCACATCTGTAGTATATACAAATATTTTATACATATAAAATGATTATAAATTAGAATGTAAAACAATACAGCTTGAAAATGTGCCATCTAATACCTATTGGGAAATTTCTTTACATAAATAAATTTAGAAAGCAGTAATTCCAAGGTATGGGGATGGCTGGGATGGAGTCAGTAGGGGGAGCATGGTACAGAAGGGGCAGATATAAGAATGATGGGAGAAAACAAATTAGAGATGAGTTTCCAGTGTGATGTAGGTAAGAAACAGATCAAGGCTGATTTGGACT
Source organism: Notamacropus eugenii (assembly GCF_028372415.1). Lineage (NCBI taxonomy): Eukaryota > Metazoa > Chordata > Mammalia > Diprotodontia > Macropodidae > Notamacropus > Notamacropus eugenii. Next base: position 122,681,678 of record NC_092874.1, on the reverse strand, counting down.
GAATATCAAGGTAGACAGTCTTTCCTTGTTGTTATGCTGAGACCATGCCATATTATGCAATGGCAGCCTACAAATGCTAGAAAACCACAAGGATCGGGGGTGGAGACAAGATGGTGGAGTAGAAAGACACACATACACTAGCTCCAAACCCACAGCCCATAAAATATCTGTAAAAAAGAACTCCCAACAAATTCTGGAGCAGCAGAAAAAACAGAACAACAGAGCAGACGAAATTTCTCTTCCAGAGAGCCCTGAAAACTTCTCGCAAAAGGTCCATCACGCACCGGAACTGGAGCCGAGCCCAGCCCTGCCTTGGCCGCGTAGCACCGAGAGGAGCAGATCCCAGCAGGCTTCAGGGACAGAATCTCCAACAGCCGTACCGGTCCCTCCACCCACGGGCCCCAAAGGTTAGTGAGAGGATCTTCTCAGCTTGCCAAGAGGGGAGTGGGGTCCCCCCATAACTCAGGCCCCCTCGGGAGGCAACAGCGGAGGCAGCAGCAGACCTGGGCTCCCCAAGCAGGCAGGAGCCTGGATCCATTGTTGAAGGTCTCTGCATAAACCCCCTGAGGGAACTGAGCCCATGAGGCAGCCCTGCCCTGACCTGAGCACCTAAACTTAATCTCACACTGAATAGCAGCCCCACCCCTGCAGAAGCCCTGAGGCTGGGAAGCAGCATTGGAATCTCAGACCCCAAGCTGGGAGGATCTGGAGGCAAAGTGGGTGTGAAGAGAATATTCAGAAGTCAAGTCACTGGCTGGGAAAATGCCCAGAAAAGGGAAAAAAAATAAGACTATAGAAGGTTACTTTCTTGGTGAACAAGCATTTCTTCCCTTCCTTCCTGCTGAGGAAGAATAATGCTTACGTTCAGGGAAAGACACAGTAGTCAACGCTTCTGTATCCCAGCCCACTCAATGGGCTCAGGCCATGGAAGAGCTCAAAAAGGATTTTGAAAATCAAGTTAGAGAGGTGGAGGAAAAGCTGGGAAGAGAAATGAGAGACATGAAGTCAAAGCATGAAAAGCAGGTAAACACCCTGCTAAAGGAGACCCAAAAAAATGCTGAGGAAAATAACACCTTGAAAAATAGGCTAACTCAATTGGCAAAATAGGTTCAAAAAGCCAATGAGGAGAAGAATGCTTTCAAAAGCAGAATTAGCCAAATGGAAAAGGAGGTTCAAAAGTTCACTGAAGAAAATAGTTCTTTCAAAATTAGAATGGAACAGATGGAGGACAATGACTTTATGAGAAACCAAGAAATCACAAAACAAAACCAAAAGAATGAAAAAATGGAAGATAATGTGAAATATCTCATTGGAAAAACAACTGACCTGGAAAATAGATCCAGGAGAGACAATTTAAAAATTATGGGCCTACCTGAAAGCCATGATCAAAAAAAGAGCCTAGACATCATCTTTCATGAAATTATCAAGGAAAACTGCCCTGAGATTCTAGAACCAGAGGGCAAAATAAATACTGAAAGAATCCACAGATCACTTCCTGAAAGAGATCCAAAAAGAGAAACTCCTAGGAACATTGTGGCCAAATTCCAGAGTTCCCAGGTCAAGGAGAAAATATTGCAAGCAGCTAGAAAGAAACAATTCAAGTATTGTGGAAATACAATCAGGATAACACAAGATCTAGCAGCTTCTACATTAAGGGATCGAAGGGCATGGAATAGCATATTCCAGAAGTCAAAGGAACTAGGACTAAAACCAAGAATCACCTACCCAGAAAAACTGAGTATAATACTTCAGGGGAAAAATTGGTCTTTCAATGAAATAGAGGACTTTCAAGCATTCTTGATGAAAAGACCAGAGCTGAAAAGAAAATTTGACTTTCAAACACAAGAATGAAGAGAAGCATGAAAAGGTAAACAGCAAAGAGAAGTCATAAGGGACTTCCTAAAGTTGAACTGTTTACATTCCTACATGGAAAGACAATACTTGTAACTCTTGAAACTTTTCTGAGTACTGGGTGGGATTACACACACACACATGCACACACACACACACACACACACACACACAACCACACACACATAGAGACAGAGTGCACAGAGTGAATTGAAGAGGATGGGATCATATCTTAAAAAAATGAAATCAAGCAGTGAGAGAGAAATATATTGGGAGGAGAAAGGGAGAAATTGAATGGGGCAAATTATCTCATAAAAGAGGCAAGCAAAAGACTTATTAGTGGAGGGAAAAAGAGGGGAGGTGAGAGAAAAACATGAAGTCTACTCTCATCACATTCCACTAAAGGAAGGAATAAAATGCACACTCATTTTGGTATGAAAACCTATCTTACAATACAGGAAAGTGGGGGATAAGGGGATAAGCAGGGTGGGGGGGAGGATGGAAAGGAGGGCATAGGGAGGAGGGAGCAATTTGAGGTCAACACTCATGGGGAGGGACAGGATCAAAAGAGAGAATAGAAGTAATGGGGGACAGAATAGGATGGAGGGAAATATAGTTAGTATTATACAACACAACTATTGTGGAAGTCATTTGCAAAACTGCACAGATGTGGCCTGTGTTGAATTGCTTGCCTTCCAAAGGGAGGGGGTGGGGAGGGAAGGAGGAGGAGAGTTGGAACTCAGGGTTTTAGGAACAACTGTGGAGTACTGTTCTTGCTACTAGGAAATAAGAAATACAGGTAAAGGAGTATAGAAAGTTATTTGGCCCTACAGGACAAAAGAGAAGATGGAGACAAGGGCAGAGAGGGATGATAGAAGAGAGGGCAGATTAGTGATAGGGGCAATTAGAATGCTTGGTGTTTTGGGGTGGGGAGAAGGGACAAAAGGGGAGAAAATTTGGAACCCAAAATTTTGTGAAAATGAATGTTAAAAGTTAAATAAATAAAAATTAAAAAAAAAAGAAATATATCACTATTTTCTTAACAAATTAAAAGCCTCTTATCATGAAAAAAAAAAGAAAACCACAAGGATCAAATCTAGAAAAGGCATCAAAATGAAGGACTGTTTCATCAAAAAAAGAGGAAAAGAATGAAATATGCGGAGCCTACATATTTAAGAGCCTGCCAAAAGATGAGTAACTAAAGACATGATAAGTTACAAAAATATTTTTCATCTTAATTCCAAGAATGGAAATTAAAACATAGAGCAAAGGAGAAAAGGATTAAATTAAGTTGAAAAGCTGCAAAGAAAATATTTTCCTTGTGGTAAAAATAAAACGAAATAAAAAAAAAAAAGTAAAAGTACTGGTTGTCTTCTCCAACTCTCTAAGCCACTTCACTGTACTAGCGACCTAGAAATGTTACTGGTCCTCCCAAAGGGTGTGGCTGATTGTGGAAAATATGACTCATTAAATCATTAAAAGCCTGTAAAGAATGAGGACATTTAAACAGTGCTATAAAATATAATGGGAAAGACCTACCACCACAAAATCAATCAGACCATTAAAAAGGTGTTTTAAATCAACATTCAGTCCCCTAAGTGACAAAGACACTTGAAACCATATGGAATAAAGATTTAGGACACACAATGAGGCTGGAACTGGTAGAGATACAGGAGAAAAAATACAAGAGTTGGACCAAAGGGCAAATGGTGAAGGTCATCGGAAGTGATATAACTAAAAGGAATAATCCTATACTTGCTGAGGAATGGACTGTCTATTTATCCACCCATTTTCTTTGGATAGCAATCAAGATCCCATATTCTATTACCACTTGAAAATAATAGTAGCAGAACTTTGTTATATCCCTGCTCAGTTAGTTTTTCTTCATTTTACCAAGCCCATTATGAATTTTTATGAGTTTTCCTGAGGGTCATGTGAAACAATCCCTGTTTAAAGAAAGTGGAATAATAGGAAATTTTTTTGATGAAATGAATCTAGAAATATTATTTTTAAAAAATCAGATGGCGGTGTCATACATTTGTTTCATTTGTCTTTAATATAGACTATGACCTAAATTGGAATTTCAAAATCACAGCATAATTTATCTTATATGTTGCTATATACTCTTCTACTTAAATCCTACTTTGTTGCCTCAAAGTAATATGGAGTTGCCTGTTGGCTTCTTTAAGGTTCTGCCAATGGTATACAAGCATGTGAAAGATCTTCCAGGCTGGAAAAGCTTCAGTAGCTCATACAATACCTAAGACTCTTCATTCTTACTCTCACAGATGACTTGGGTACCCAGAGCTAACCTGGCTACTTGACTACTCTCCCTCAGAATACTAGGGAATACTTTGGGAGTTGTGAATGATTTTCTAATGCCATCAATTTAAGGTTCCACCACTATACTCCCTCCCACCCAAAATTATCTGTTAAGAATCAATTCAATCAGGGCAGAGCCAAGATAGTAGAGTAGGACAGACCTGTTCTAACTCTCCCCCCATAACTCATAAAATACCTGTAAAAATGATTCTAAACAAATTCTAGAGCAGCTGAAATCACAAAATGGCAGAGTTAAACAGATTTCCAACACAAGACAGCCTGGAAGGTTGACAGGAAAGGTCTATCGCACCAGGCTCAGAGCAGAGCACAGCCTAGCCTTGAACACATAGCATAGACAGGACTGGAGCAAGCTTCAGGGTGTAGAATCATGGGAAGCTTTGGTTCCCAGATTTCTCAACCCACAAATGCCAAAGACAGCTTCAAAGGTCAGTAAGAAAGCTCTTTCACCTGGGTGAGAGGTGAGCATGGTTTGGCCCCAGGGCATCGTCAGCCACTGCAATAGCAACATCCAGTTTTGGAGCCCTCAATCTAAAGACCCTGGGGGAATCAAGCAGCCAATCTGGGTCTCAGTCCTGAGTGGCAGTCCTGGGGTGAGGAATAGTGCTGGCATGCTAGAGCTAATGGTGGCTATGGAAAGGGAATCTTACTTGCAGTTCCAGGGCAAAAAAGAATGCTTGTGGTTGCTCACAGACCAGAACACAGGCCAGAAGAGGAGTAAACTCCTCTCCCTTGATTGTGCCTTGGAGGAACTGAGAACTTACAGGTCCATACAGATATCTCAGAGAACAGCTGCACAAAATCTCTGAAGCCTAGCGTAATATATCCTCCACTTGACAAAGTACTCAAAAGTCAAGTAACTGACTGGGAAAATGCCCAAAAAGGCAGGGGAAAATGACTATAGAAGGTTACTTTCTTGGTAAAAAAGGTATTTTCTTCCAGCCTTTCAGATGAGGAAGAACAAAGCATACCATCAGAGGAAGATATAAAAGTCAAGGCTTCTACATCCAAAATCTCCAAAATAAATATTCAATGGTCTCAGGCCATGGAAGAGCTCAAAAATAATTTTGAAAATCAAGTAAGAGAGGTGGAGGAAAAATTGGGAAGAGAAATGAGAATGATGCAAGAAAACCATGAAAAATGAGTCAACAGCTTGCTAAAGGATACCCAAAGAAATGCTGAAGAAAATAACACCTTTAAAAATAGACTAACCCAAATGGCAAAAGAGATCCAAAAAGCCAATGAGGAGAAGAATGCTTTAAAAAGCAGAATTGGCCAAATGGAAAAGGAGTTTCAAAAGCTCGCTGAAGAAAATTGTTCTTTAAAAATTAAAATGGAACAGATCAAAGTTAATGACTATGACAAACCAAGAAATAACAAAACCAAAAGAATGAAAAAAGAAGACAATGTGAAATATATCATTGGACAAACAACTGACCTGGAAAATAGATCCAGGAGAGATAATTTAAAAATTATTGGTCTAACTGAAAACCATGATCAAAAAAAGAGTCTAGACACCATCTTTCATGAAATTATCAAGGAAAACTGCCCTGATATTCTAGAACCAGAGGGTAAAATAGAAATGGAAAGAATTCATCAATCACCTCCTGAAAGAGATCCCAAAAAGAAAACTGCTAGGAATATTGTAGCTCAATTCCAGAGTCCCCAGGTCAAGAAGAAAATATTACAATCAGGACAACACAAGATTTAGCAGCTTCTACACTAAAGGGATCGAAGGGCTTGGAATATGATATTCCAGAGGTCAAAGGAAATAGGATTAAAATCAAGAATCACCTACCTAGCAAAACTGAGTATAATACTTCAGGGGGGAAAATGGAATTTCAATGAAATAGAGAACTTCCAAGCATTCTTGTTGAAAACACCAAAGGTGAATAGAAAATTTGATTTTCAAATACAAGAGTCAAAAGAAACATGAAAAAGTAAACAGGAAAAAGAAGCCTTAGGGAATTCATTTACATTGAACTGTTTACATTTCTACATGGGAAGATGTTATTTGTAACTCATGAGGTCTTTTTTCAGAATTGGGGTAATTAGAGGGAACATATATGTGTGTGTAGGTTTCTATACTTATATAAACTGAGGGCAAGATAGGACAGAGGGAAATGTGATTAATCTTTTACAACATAAATATTATGGAGTGCTTTACATTGTTACATATGTATTGCCTATATTGAATTGCTTGTTTTCTCAATGAGAATGGGGGGAGGGGGGGAGGGAGAGACTATGGAACTCAAAGCTTTAATAATGAATGTTAAAAATTGTTTTAGCATGCAACTGGAAATTAAGATATTCATGCAATGGAGTATAGAAATCTATTTTTCCCTACAGGAAAATATGGGGAAGGGGGATGGAAGAAGGGTGGGTAATAGAAGGGAGGACAGACTGGAGGAAGGGATGCATGGGATGTATGCTGTCCTAAGAGAGGGAGAGATGGGAGGAAAAATTTGAATTCTAATTCTTGTGGAAGTGAATATTGAACTGAAAAATAAATAAATTATATATTAAAAAGAAAGAAAGAAACAAATAATCAATTTAATCAGTCAGTCTCAAGTAACATTTAGAAAAGGGTATTTACTAAGTTGATCTTATAAGATCAGTTGGTACAAAATACCTGCTAATATCTGTTCCATGTGTACATATAGAGTGCAGGGGTGGGGGTGGGAGGGGAAGTGAATTCAAGCTTAGAGATCACATATGGAAAAGGGAACAAATAGCTTCTGATTTCTGGAAGTCCTTTTATCCTGTCCTGGGGTGTGAAAAGAAGTCTCCCTTAGGGCTGATGTACAGATAGTTCTTGCTTTACACCAATGGACCTTTAACAGACCTCTATGTAAAGTGTGCTTGGAAGTGGAGAAGGAAACCCATGAGAGAAGGGAATTGAGGAGAGAGAAGTGAAAGTTAGAGGAAGAACATTCAGGGGTAGGCCAGTCACATGGGGTCCTGGCCAGAACTGAGAGGAAGAACATGCAGGAGAAGGGGGACAGACACATGACACCCCCACACAGACAGACAGAAGACAGACACACAAGGGTCAGTCCTTTCTCAGTGCCAGAAACCTCAAGCTAAACCCCTAATACAATGGAGGTAGCAGTCTCTTCTCATATCCATTTTTCTGCTTTCACTTGGAGGATTTGTTTTTGGGCTTGTTTTTTTTCTCTTGGTAGGGCCATGGGTAATAGCCAAGGGGGAGGATCAGAAAGAGACAGCACAGTACTGTACAGTAAAGTTAACCAAGATTTTTTTTTGGAATGCAGATTTCTTTTAGAATTCCAATTTGCATCATGTGAATTTACATAAAGCAAGAACTATAGTTTCTTTGCTAGATTTCTTGTAGAACCATAAATCTAATCTGTCATTGATTCCTGGGGCAGACACTGTCACCAGCTGAAGGGTGATGGGCTTAGGAACCTAAAGGGAAGAAGGGAGGTCTAAATCCTCCAAAATTTTTGAAGCTTTGAAGGTTCTACTCTAGTCAAAGTCAGTGGGGAGGTTGGGGATGGGACCTGGCCAAGTCAAAAGCTAAAGAGACCTAGCCAAGGCACACAGCAAAGTCTCTTTTCCCCACTTCCCTTCCCAGCAGCTGCTCCTTAGGAATATGGGGGAAAGTCGCACTTGCTCCAATTTCTGAAACCGAATCCCTTCTCAGCTTGCTTAATAATTTATAACTGATCTCTGGGCCATGGCAAGGTTTCTTTGTGCAATATCATTCCAGTTCTCAATTAGGTCTTTTGGCACTTAGATTAACACATGTGAGCAGCAGAGTGAGACATGTTCTCACCTAATTTAGGTATCAAGTCCAACATGCACATCTATATATAAAAACCAAACTAGCTAGAGGCTCATCACTAGGTTGACCTCGAGGTGATGGAGCTCTTGAAGACCAGCTACTAACTTATATGAACAGAGCAGGTGATACTGCCCTCTGGGGTCACTGGAACAATCCAGGGGGGCAGTAGTAGCATCAGGTGCAACTGGTGGGTGTTGAATAAAAATAAGGGGGCAGTGGAAGCATAAGAAAAGAAGAGAAGAACATTTTGAAAAACCAGCCGTCCATGTTTCATCTGTTGTGAAACAGATTAAAGCAGTGGTGACTGCATTATTTTCCAAAATACAAGTTATAACTGCTCAGTAGTCAAGTCCACTGACAGGTCTTAAACAACAAATGATGGCAGGTGAGCATGGTGCGCATTGTTGAGAAGTCTAGTATGTATTAGCAGAAATCTGTGCATGTATAGGCTATATCATGTAATATTCCATCATCAAAATTCCAGTGTAGGAAAAAACTCACAAATTTACAATAAATTATTAAATTTAAGATGTCATTTTTAAAGAAAATTATATTTTTTTGAAATGAAGCAAATTTTGGAAAAAAGAACCATTAACGGGTTAAAGAAAGTAGATTTCCAGGAGGTCACTGAGTAATTTTTTTGAAAAAGAGGTGGTAGGCCAAATGAGTTTGGGAACCTCTGGTTATATTCCTCTGAGTTTTTCTTTCTCTCATTCCACCACCTGTACCTGTTTCACACACCCCCTAAGCCATCTGAATTACTTCAATTCAGGCATCAGTATATAACAAATCACCAGTGATATCAAGGAATTTTTCCACAGGTGTTATTAGATGACAATTTCCCAAGCTTTTAAGCCATATGGAGTGTGTCAGAAGACTGTGGCATATTGCCAACTAAGAAGTGTCTCTCAGATCAACATAATGGATATCATCAAAGAGATTTTGACCAAAAGATAAAATAGAATGGTTATATAGCAAGAATGAGATATCTTCAGTGGACAATCTGCATACTCCAGGGGCTTAAAACAATGCTGGAGTGTCTTGAAGAAAGTTCCCAGAACATTGGATTGAGGATTTATAGGAGGATAAGAGATACATAAAAAGAAGCTATGAATTGGTCAAAATTTGTATCACTGAAAGTATTTATTTGTCTAACTCCATTATTTTTGTGGAAGGTACCACCATCCTTCCAATTATCCCACAATTCCACTTATCCTTGACTCTGCATTCTCCCTGACCCCCTTTTCCATATCCAATCAGTTTTCAAGTCTCCTTGATTCCATGTTCATAGAGTTCTCACATCTGTCTCCTTTTTTTCATACACATATGGCTACCACCCTAGTGTATCACCCCTCACCTGAACTTTCTCAATAACTTCACAAGTTTTCTCCCTGCCCCAAGACTCTACATCCTCAACCTCCCTGTCCAAGTTTATTGTACACTACTCCCCTTTATAAACTCCACATTACAGATACACCAGCCCACTTGCTATTCTCCATGCTCAATACTACCTTTGTTTCTCCCCAGTACCAATGCTTGCCACATTGTACGTACTAAATAAATATTTGATGAATGAATCCAGTTGGGAGAAATGGTGAAATATTTAAATATATACAAGTATGCTTGCCTTTTGTTAATTTCCAAAACAAATATCTGGAACAAGCATCAAGACTTATCATGGTTAAGAAGAATGTACTCTCTAATTAAAAAAAAAAAATTAAATTTCCGAGCAGATGACTACTATATGAGCAGCAAACTATGAAGACTAAACATACTTGAAGAGGTTTTAAGTGGGGGTATTGGAGATCCCTTCAAGAATCTGAAGAACTGCTATCACATAGAAGAGGAAATTGACTTATTCTACTTCACCCCTGGGGGAAGGGGGGGAGGGGACTTGGGGGAGGGCAGAACTAGGTTCAATGAAAGGAAGCTGTAGAGATATAAATTTTTGCATAACACAGGGAGAAATTTCCTAAGAATTGGACCTATCCAAAGATAGAAAGCAGTGTCTTAGGAAAGAGTTCCCTTCCTCTCACGAACGGCTAGATGACCATGCACTGAAGATGTTTTAGAGGTGTAGGTACAGATTGAATTAGATGATTTCTGAGGTCCAACTCTGAGATTCTGTAATCTGTGAAAGTGGTATTTGCAAATTGCCTCTCAGTGCTTCTCAGTTCATACATGCAAACCCATGACTGCCCTCAAGAATCAGGACACAAGACTAGGCAGCTAGCCTCAGTCCTTGGACTGCCAGACCCTGTTTTGCCACTTGTACAGAATTTTTTATCTGTGCTGAACCACTGATCGCTAAACCTTGTCTAGAATCTACTTCTACACGTCCCCTCCCATTTTATAGGAGACCTTGGGCACTGACCCTGGCTTGTTTGCTTAGAATCCATTTCCTATTTATCCCTTCCTATTTTATCTGAATCTTTGGACTCTTATTCTGGTCTCTTTATTTTGAATCTGCTTCTAATAATTCCCTATTGCATGCTTGGTATACTTGAACTCTGATCTTATCTTTTGGTCTGAACTTACATTACTCACACACCCCTTCCTTGAATAGCTGACTTGCCACTCATGACCCTTTGCCAACTGAGTTCTTTCAGACATTCCAATTTAACACTACTTTTAGGCCTGGGCCTTCCTGGCCTTCCTTTGCTTGCAACCACATATGATTCATTGTTGACAATGGCACTAGAATCCACCTTGATCCACTTCTTTCTCTCTCCCTCTCTTCATTTGAATGTTAGGTCATCTAATTTTATTGTCTTTTGCAATTTATCACTGTCATTATTTATCACCCCACAGGAATGGTTTCTACCTTCCCAGGAGACTTTAGCACTTGAATTGTATTTCCCCTCCCTATTCAAACTTTTACTCTCAACCACAGATATTTTTAACACTTACATCAGTAATTCATCTGGCTCCTCAACTCTATGTCCTCTTGCAGAGTCTTCATCTCTTCTATGTTTTATCCTTATTTCATAATTGTTGCCTAACACTATGTCTGTATAAGACAACCCACCCCACTTTGGGGTTTTAGCCCCACTACATTTATCAGCTAAGAATATGTCAATCAAGGACTTATTCTAAAATATTTGAATGATTGATTGAGACTTTTCAAATTCTTAGGATTTAATGATATGGGGAAATGTTGATCCCACCCTTATATCTGTATTCTAAATCTCATCATCCTATTGACCCTGTTTTACCTTCAAATTTTAGAACCAAAACACTTTATCTCCTTTGTAACCACAATTTCCTTATCTGTTCTTTCCCTGTCTTCACACTCATTCCATCTCTTGCTCCTTAACAACAGCAGGGCTTATAATCGCTCCACTCCCACTTCTAATGGGGTGAATAATATAATGATAGAGTCCTACACCTGGAGTCAGGCAGATCTGAGTTTAAGTCAGGTCTTGGACATGTACTGGCTATATGATCCTGGGTAAGCCAGTTGACCTCTGTCAGTCTCAATTTCTTTTGTTATGTTTATTTATTTATTTTGAGTTTTCAAAATTCATTTCTACAAAATTTTGAGTTCCAAATTTTCTCCCTATCCTCTCCCCCCCACCCCAAAACACCGTGCATTCTGATTACCCTTTCCCTCAATCTGCCCTCCCTTCTATCAAACCTCTCCCTTCCCTTATCCCCATCTTCTCTCTTTTCCTGTAGGGAAAGATAGATTTCTATACCCCATTACCTTTATTTCTTTTTTCCCAGTTGCATGCAAAAATAATTCTAAACATTCATTCCTAAGACTTTGAGTTCCAACTTTGCTCCCTTCCTCCCTCCCCACCCATCCCCACTGAGAAGGCAAGCAATTAAATATATAGGCTATATATGTGTAGTTTTGCAAAAGATTTCCATAATAGTCATGTTGCATAAGACTAATTATATTTCCCTTCATCCTATCTTGCCCCCTATTTATTCTATTCTCTCTTTTGACCTTGTCCCTCCCCAAAAGTGTTTGTTTCTGATTACTTCCTCCTCTCATTTTCCATCCCTTCTGTCATCCTCCCACCCCACTTATCCCCTTCTCTCCTACTTTCCTGTAGTGTAAGATAGATTTTCATACCAAATTGAATGAGCATGTTATTCTCTCCTTAAGCCAAATGTGATGAGAGTAAGTTTCACTTCCCTCTCACCTCCCCCAATTTTCTCCGCCATTGAAAACATTTTTTCTTGCCTCTTTTATGAGAGATAATTTACCCTATTCCATTTCTTCCTTTCTCCTCTCAATATATTCCTCTCTCATCCCTTAATTTTATTTTTTTAGATATCATCCCTTCCTATTCAACTCACCCAGTGCTCTCTGTCTATGTGTGTGTGAATGTGCGTGTGTGTGTGTGTGTGTGTGTGTGTGTGTGTGTATAATCCTTCCAACCACTCAAATACTGAGAAAAGTTTGAAGAGTTACAAACATTGTCTTTCCACATAGGAATATAAACAATTCAACTTTAGTAAGTCCTTTATGATTTCTCTTTCCTGTTTACCTTTTCACGTTTCTCTTGATTCTTGTGTTTGAAAGTTGGATTTTCTATTCAGCTCTGGTCTTTTCACCAAGAATGTTTGAAAGTCCTCTATTTCATTGAATGATCATTTTTTCCCCTGAAGTATTATACTCAGTTTTGCTGGGGAGGTGATTCTTGGTTTTAATCCTAGTTCCTTTGACTTCTGGAATATCATATTCCAAGACTTTCAGCCCCTTAATGTAGAAGCTGCTAGATCTTGTGTTATTCTGATGGTATTTCCACAATACTTGAATCTTTCTAGCTGCTTGCAATATTTTCTCTTTGACCTGGAAACTCTGGAATTTGGCTACAATATTCCTAGAAGTTTCTCTTTTTGGATCTCTTTCAGGAGATGATCAGTGGATTCTTTCAATATTCATTTTGCCCTCTGGTTCTAGAATATCAAGGCAATTTGCCTTGATAATTTCATGAAAGATGATGTCTAGGCTTTTTTTTTTTTTTTTATCATGGCTTACAGGTATTCCCACAATTTTTAAATTGTCTCTCCTGGATCTATTTTCCAGGTCAGTTGTTTTTCCAGTGAGATATTTTACATTATCTCCTATTTTTTCATTATTTTGGTTTTGTTTTGTAATTTCTTGGTTTCTCATAAAGTCATTAGCTTCCATCTGTTCCATCATAATTTTTAAAGAACTATTTTCTTCAGTGAGCTTTTGAAAATCCTTTTCCATTTGGCTAATACTGCTTTTTAGGACATTCTTCTTCTCATTGGCTTTTGGAACCTCTTTTGCTAGTTGAGTTAGCCTATTTTTAAAGGTGTTATTTTCTTCAGCATTTCTTTGGGTATCCTTTAGCAAGCTGTTGACTCATTTTTCATTATTTTCTTGCATCATTCTCATTTCTCTTCCCAATTTTTCCTCCACCTCTCTTACTTGATTTTCAAAATTCTTTTTGAGCTCTTTCATGGCCTGAGACCTTTGAATATTTATTTTGGAGGTTTTGAATGAAGAAGCCTTGACCTTTAGATCTTCCACTGATGGTATACATTGTTCTTCCTCATCCAAAAGGATGGAAGAAAATACCTGTTTGCCAAGAAAGTAGCCTTCTATAATTTTATTTTTTTCCCTTTTTTGGCCATTTTCCCAGTCAATTATTTACCTTTGGAATCCTTTGTCAAGAGGAGGGTATACTCTGGGGACATGTAAGTTCTCAGTTCCTCCAAGGTGGCACAATCAAGGGAGAGGAGTTTACTTCTGTCCTGGCCTGTGCACTGATCTGGGAGCAACCAAAAACTTTTCTGCCCAGAATCTGTTAGCAGAATTCCCTCTCCACAACCATCTCCAGTTCCACCATGTCAGAGCACCTCCTCACCCCAGGGCCAGGCTCAGGGCTGAGATTCAGATCAGCTGCTCAATTTTCCCAGGGGCTTTAGGCAGGGGGCTCCAAAAATGGATGCTACCACTACAGTGGCTGCTGCCAGACGGTCCAGACTTCTCACCCAGTTGAAAGAACTTTCTCACTGACCTTTGAAGTTGTCTTTGGTGTTTGTGGGTTGAGCAATCTGGGAACTGCTGCTGCCAGTGGCGCCCTGAGGTCTGTTCCAAGTCCTGTCCCTGCCGCACCACGCAGCCCATGCTCCACTCCATGCCTGGTTTGACAGACCTTTCCTGTTGGCCTTCCAGGCTGTCTTGGGCTGGAAATCTCTTTCACTCTGTTGTTTTGTGACTTCTGGTGCTCTAGAATTTGTTTACAGTCATTTTTTACAGGTATTTTATGGGCTATGGGGGAGAGCTTTTACAGGTCTGTCTTTCTACTCCACCATCATGGCTCCACTGAGATCAGTTCTTTAGCTAGCATCTGGAGTTTGGTCAGCTTTAGGTCCAGAGATGACACATCACCATCATGGATAGGAGATGACATCCAGCTTAAGCAATCAGACATCTGCCGGTGGAGGATACTAAGCCCACAGGAAACAAATTTCCTCCCAGTTCCACTCCACCCTTCCTGCTCCACCTCTTCAGCAAGCCTCAGTTTCTTCATCTGTAAAATAGGGATGATAATAGCACCTACCTCCCAGAATTTTTGTGAGCATAAAATGAGAGAATATTGCTTTGCAAATCTTAAAGTGCTATATAAATGCTATTATTGTCATTGTTCCTTGATGTCAGGGATTATTTGATGTGTATATTTCTTTTCCTCCATGCTTTGGACAAGGCACTTAATAAGCATCATTTATTGAAATAACTCAGAATACAAGAAAACCTAAAGACCCTCTACTCCAACTCCCTTACATTACAGATGAAGAAAGTAACCTCAGGGAGATTAAATGATTTCTCCAAGATCATGCAGGTAGTCAGTGATGGAGTGGAATCCTGTGTCTTGACTTCTTCTTTCCATTGTACCAACCTGCCCTAACTGAGATGTCCATCAACAACTACTCAGAAAGTTAGATATGTATTTCACATAGCAAGACTTCTAACTTCAAAACCAAGTGAGCATTAGATACTTAGAGAAGACATCTTCCTCAGCCAAGTCTCATCCAAATTCTTTGAAATCATTCCTCTTAGTAAAATAAACTTTACCCCACCTTTTTCCCCAAGCAGGTGATAGCTGTTTATTCTGACTGAGCTGGCTTTACTTATTAAGAAATTATGCTAGAGAGACAGACCTCACTCCTCATCTCATTCTAGACTGAAATTCCCTCCCTTGATTACATGGTCAACTTCAGCATAGCTACCTTAACCACCACACTAAACTTGTTTATTCCTTTACCACTGCCTGCATCAGAAAGGGTGCTGTGCTCTTTGATTAAAACAGAATTTAGACAGCACAAAGTAAACACAGAATGTGCAGATTTGGAATATCCACCCCACATATTCACACAGACTATCTGTACCCAACCTGTGGTAGAGCATTCCAAGCTCATATTGGTCTGATCACCCACAGTCGGACACACTGAAATTTCACTTTATCATGGTGATGTCATTTTGATCCTCTTTGAGAATGAAGGACAACAACCAACCATAGCTACCATGCCATTCCCTAACTCTGCATCATGCCAATGCTTTATTTCCTTCATTCCTACACCCAAATGGCAGAAAATTGCTAATGAAAAACAAAAAATATGCATGCTTCTATTGCAAATTCATGTTATCCAACTTCATAGAGAGCCTCCTATTCGTTACCTTTTATCCATCATTGAGAGGAGAGGTTACACTGGAGGGAATAATTGTCTCCCTGATAAGACTTGAATTCTTTGAAATGACTGTGAACTCCCTTTATCCTGAGTCCTCTTTCTTTGTTGATAAGATGGATTTATTCTGGCATTGACTCAAGGTCCCATCTTGTTGCAGTAACAGAATATCAATGACATTGATGATGAAGTTCATAGTTGAGTTTTCTTTTCATAGGATTGGGCTTGGTCAGAACCAAGGGAGGTCATCCTGAGGAGTGAGACAGAGAAGTGTTAGATACAGTCATGGACAAATTTCCCTAGACAGAGGCTTAAGCATCCATGTGGTCCCTCAAGGGAAATAAGAAGCACATCCCACAAGAAAAGAAACCTATCCCAGATATAGACATAGACATTTGTGGAAGAAGAAACTACAAAGATTATGGAAAAGAAGGAGTGATGTAGCAGAGAATCAGAATATGGTGGTAACAACCAGATCTTTGCCTTCACTGATAAATGATCCTGTCAGCTATAGAGCTACCCCTTTGCCATCCTGAGTTCTTTCCCATCCTGAGGTCCCTCAGTCTGCGTAGTATTATAAGACTTAAACATGTGAAATGAAATCAAAAGTGCAACATGCAAAAGGAGTGGCTAAAGAGCCATTTGTTTGAAAAAGATTATTGGTCTGAAAGTGCAATATGAATCAACAGTGTTATTATGGCCTCTGCCAAAAAGGCTAATTCAATCTTAGGTTGCATTTAAGAAAAACCTGGCATCCAGAACTATCATAGAATCTGAATTGGAAGGACTTTGGGGGCCACCCAATCCAACTCATATCTGAATGAAAATTCCCTCCACAGCATTCTCAATACATGGTCATCCAACCTTTCCTTGAAGATGAGGAGCAATTTCCCAAGGCATTTCATTCCATTATGAAATACCTCTAATTGTCATGTTTTTTACTGCTTCTACCACTGAGAAGGGAACAGTCTTCTTGTACTTTGCCTACATCTAGATAATTATGTTAAGGTCTTAATGCCACATTATAGAAATAACATTGATAGTGAAGGGTCTCAAGTTCTGAAGTAGGTTGAAGAAACTGGGGCTATTTAGCCTAGAAAAGGGAAGGATCAGAAGAGATGTGACAACTCTTTTCAAATAATTGAAGGACTATCAGGTAGAAAACATTTAAATATAATATATATATAATGTCATTTGAACTTCATAACAACTCTGGGAAGTGACTGCTGTTATTATTCTATTATATAAATGAGAAAACTGAGACTAAGAGAAATTAAGTGGTTTTTGTCCAGTATGAGACAGCTAATAAGTATTCTAGATAGGCTCTGAGGGTTCTTACTCTTCTGAAATTCTCTAGGTTCATGAGGAGACAGAGGCCTAACACAGGGAAAGGTTACTTAATTCTTCATCCTGCGTTTAAAAAGATAATTTCAGAGACTGAAGAAGTGATTGACTAAGTAGGTAGCAAGGTGGCTTAGTAGAATGAGTGTTGAATTTAAGAGTCAAGAAGAACTTAGTTCTAATCCTACCTCAGACACTTACTAGCTGTGTGACCTTGGAACACAATGTCTCTGAGCCTCTATTTCCTTGTTTGTGAAATGGATGTAATAATCGCACCTAGTCCACAGGGTTGTTGTGAGGACCAAAGGAATAACATATACAAAGCACTTTGTAATGCTAGATATTATTATCTTTTCTGCTAATTCCCCAACATTTAGGAGCAGATCCTCTCTAATGGATAATTACATGACAATTGTTAACACTTTTCAACTAACAAATAATAGAAAGTGCTTCACACAAATTACATATTTGAGTGGAGTTTCTCAAAGAAAATACCTCTGCCAGGGGGGTCCAAAAGTGATGAAAAAGTGTATTGGAATGAGACGACTTCCAACGTTCTTCCCAGGCTGTGATAGATTCCCACATTTTATGAGTTCTCACCTCTATGGAGGGCAGCTACCAGTGAATCTTTAGTGGTAAAGTATCTTTGGCAGAGTGCAATTTAAGACTATAACATTTTTGCTTACATAAAGAAAAAAAAACCCACTTCTACATCACTCAGCAAATTCTTACTTTTCCTTTTGGAAGTACAACTGGCTATGGCAAATGTGAACAATCTTTTGTGAATTCAGGATTATCTTTGGAACAACTCTGCCTTAACTACTTTCAATACCCTCAGTGCTGCTTTAGACACAGATGCCTATTATCTGCATGGGGAGACTACATGGGACTATCTTTAATAATAAGCCTAAGAATAACAGATATTCAAGAACCTTGGGAGGTAATTGTCATCTCAGGGCAGAGAGCCTAATCCATAAAAGTGCTAATTATCTTGAAAATGAGAATGTCCTTAGAGGAAGCTACCATGATCTTAGAGTGTATGTGTTGAGGCAGGGGTGGGGAACCTGTGATCTCAAGGCCACATGTAACCCTCTAGGTCCTCAAGTGTGACCCTTTGACTGAATCCAAATTTCATAGAACACTTGAGGACCTAGAGGGCCTAGAGAACCTAGATGATCTAGAGGGCCACACATGACCTTGAAAAGAAGAGAAAAAAATGTTGAACTCTTAGTAGGCCAGATGCTAATGATCTACACCAAAAAAAAAGTGACCTTGGGCAAGGCCCAAGTCCTTTCGATTTACAATTAAATTGAATTAATTAAATTTACATTTAATACAAATGTTTCATCTACTGAGGAAAACCCCAAAATGGATATTTCAGTATAGAATAAATTATATATATCAATCCATATAGATTTTAGCAGTTTTTATTAAACTATCAACTATATTTTTTTAAAGACAACTAGGTAGCACAATGAACAGAGCACTGGAGCTGGAGTCAGGAACTGAGATAAATCTGGCTTCAAATTCAGATCCAAGCACTTAGTAGCTATATGACCCTAGGCAGGTCACCAAACCTCTGTCTGCCTCAATTTCCTTATCTGTAAGAAGGGGGTAAAAATAGTGCCTACCACCCCACGGTTGTTGAGAAGCCCAAATGAAGTAATATCTGTTAACGTGCTTTGCAAATCTTCAATCACTCCATAAATGCCAGCTATCGTTATTATAAATGCACATCATTACAAACCAAAGTTCTTTCAGCCACCAAACCATTTCCCTGTGGAAAAGGACATTACCTTATATTCCTTCCAAATTGATTAGCTTCTTTTCCTTTATGCAAAAGAACTTTTTCTTCCCCTTTCAGCCACAATTTCTTGAAGGGGCAGTCCTTTATATTTCCTTTATGAACGCTGTTCATTTCTTCTGGTGAGAAAACCTGCTTCTCACGAGTAGCTTTGTTTTAAACTAATTCTGCTAGTGGCAAGCCCTGGATCCCCCTGCTGTATCGGCAGGGGACGAAGAATTAGAGATACTATTCTACTACTTTTTCGCATACTTCATCTAATTATTTAAAAGCTCTTAGCACAGTGCCAGGCATAGAACAGGCACTTAATAAGTGTTTATTAAATTAATGAATTTTTGAATCAAATTATTTAATGTACTTCAAGAGGACCATAATTAGAGATTTTTTCATGACATGGAGAGTGGGGAGAAATGGTAAAGAATATTATTATTATTATTGTTATTATGGATGCAGTTGCACTGGATATTATGAGCCAACCCGAAAGGAGTCTGTCCATTGGCCTTACAGGGGTTGGGGAAAAGGAAGACAAGATGGGGAAATGGAGGAAGGCAGCAGACAGAGCACAGTGTGACTAGTGATTGTAGAGTCAGAGGCATTCCTTCAACATTATTCAGTAGGAGATCACTCTCCATGAGCTACAGCATACTCAATGAATGACCTGTCTAGGGATACAACCATCTTGCCCAGGCTATACAAAGTTCCCATGGGTGAAGGGCCATAAACTCTTGTATTTACGTGAGGAAATTTGTGTGGTTCTACTAGCCCCATGAATCAGTCTGTAGGAATAACTACTGCAGTGACCATTTGCTTACAAGATCTTTATTTTCTTCCTGCAAGGCCTTAATATTTCCAAGAAAGGTAGCCAGATCTTCTGAGGTTTGGCTCAAACACTGGGTTACAATGTTCTGTGTCTGCAACTGTATAGTCATCTTCAGGAAGCAAAAATTTTCGTCTTCTCAAACTCTCAGGACACACGGGACCTGGTTTATGCAATGGATTAATAAGTTAGAGTCAATAAGCCCTGGTGAATGGGGGACCAATACCAGAAACTTATGGTCAAAGACTGAAAAATATAGCAGATGATCTTATATGCAGTGAAGTGTAGCAATAGCAGAACACACAGTACAAAACTGGGAAAACAACATTGAGAGAAGAGTGTTGTAGTGCCTCGAGCAGTGACAATATGCTTCATGTAAACCCAAGGGAGTAGCATTTTTTAGGAAATGCTTCTGGATGAACATGTCTGGTAAGCACCACTTTCCTCCTGATATGTGTTGTCTCCCTATATTAGAACATAAGCATCTTGAGGGCAAGAACTGTCTTGATTTTGTATTTGTATCCTCAAGTTAGTATGGTACCTGGCACATAGTATGTCCTTAACAAATGTTTTCTTTCCTCAAATTTTCCTATATTTTCCCAATAAACAGACCTGTGCAGAATCCCTTACAAATAACGCACTGTACTAACCTATATATCCTCAATGAAAAGGAGTGGCAGGCATTAAAAACCTATCTATATGAAAGCCTAGAGAAAGGGGTCCATCCAATCCTTTCTCTCTGTTTTATGGACACTTACGTTTTGGGTCAAAGCAACAGAAATAAAGTTAAAGGTATGACACTTTATGATTAATATCCCATCATAGTGATCCATTTCATCTTGGATAGGGTCTAAGAAGCAAAGGTGAATATAAAACTAGATCACTGGGTTAGGTATATATTAATTCGGGCCTTCTTAGGGACAAATGGAAGACAAGGCTTCACAACTAGTAACATTCTATTTGCTTATCTGAGTACATGTTGAATACCCATAGTGGAAGGTAAGCTCTGTCAGCTACTGAATTACATAGAATTTTCAAAATGAAAAGGACGTCTAATCTAACCTCTACTCCAAAGGAGCTCTCACTCTAACATACTCAGTAAGTATGCTTGAATGGTTCCAGTGAGGGAGAAATGAGCCCATCCCACTTCTGGACTACTCTAAGTGTTAGGAAAATTTTCCTCCCATGGAGCCAAAATTTGTCTCTGCAGCTTCTACACATAGCTTCTACTCCTCTCTTCTGGGATCAAACAGAATCAGTCAAATCCCTTTCGCATCTGGAGCCCTGCAAATACTTGAAGACAGCTGTCCCCCCACCAGTCTTCTTTTTTCCAGGTGATACCTCTCAGTTTCCTTCAGTCTACCTACCATATGAACCCGAGGTGCTTCACAATCATGGTTGCTTTTCTTGAGGTATTTCTCTGTGTTCTTCCTAATCTGTGGCACCCAGAACTTAACCCAATACTCCAGGTGTGGCCTGACTTGGGCAGAACGTAGAATGGCTCTGATCTCTTTTTTCTTGAGAATCATGCTTTTCATTAAGAAAGGTACAAGATTATATTTAGTTGGGATTTTTATTTGGGGGGGGGGGGAGGGAAATGCTGTCACAACACATTGTGAATTTATGTTGAGCTCTAAGTCCACTAAACTCACAGATCTTTTTTTGAAATAACTGCTATTCATTCTCCTCTGCTGTTCCACTCTACCACTGAGGTCCCACCTGCTGTACCAAGCCTGAATCCCTGTCCTTACCACCCTGGCCAGACATCCTTCATCTTCATCTCCTTTCAGCAAGGCAAATGTGAAGCAGGTAGAGTGGGGTCTTTGGGATCCTCACTACTCACATCCTCACCCTCCAGATGCTAAAACCTAATGTGGTGATTGTGCATGCTAAGGATGTCATCACCACCGAGTATTTCACGAGCAGTGGTTCAGTCACAGAAAATGCTGATTCCTTAGCTGCTGGCAGAAGAAGTTGTGTCTCCAGACATGCTGGACCTGGCAGCTGCCAAATTCAACCTGGAAAAGGCCCACTCACAACTGTTAGGCAGTCCATACTAAGGTGCAGATCTGGATAGAAACCAATGAAGCCATGGTGAATGTGCTCGAATCATAAACTAGGGAGTTGAACCCTTCGAGTCATCCTCAAGATGGTGCTGAGTGACCTGCTCCATGGAGTCACCTTGAGTGATGGGACCAGGAAATATCCAGGAAGGAGGAGGATGCTTATCCCAAGACCCCCACCTTTCCCCAATTCCTTCCTCCTTCCTCAGTGAGAGATTAAAAACCAGAAAACTCTTGAGGAAAGAAAGGAAGGAAGAAAGGGAGGAAGGAAGGAAGGAAGGAAGGAAGGAAGGAAGGAAGGAAGGAAGGAAGGAAGGAAGGAAGAAGAAACTGCTTTTCCACCATGCCTCCCCTATGTCTTATGAAAATATTTTTTATGAAGCTAATTTTGAACCTAAATATAATGTTTTACATTTATCCCCAATGAATTTCTTTGTTTTGGATTCAGTCAAATGCCTAGGCTTACAAGATTCCTTCAGATCCTAACTATGTTAGCAGTCCCTAAAGATGAGCTTACCATCTATGTCTTTATCCAAGCCATTTAAAAAATGTTAAACAGCTCAGAGCCAAAACACAGAACCCTGGAGTTCTCCCCTGAAGACCTCCTACCATATTGACATTTGTATGTTAACAACTCCTCTTTGAATGCAGCCATTCAACCAGTTTCAAATCCACATAACTACATTATTCTCTAGCCCCCATTTTTCCATCTTCTTCACAGGAATAATGAGGCACCTTGTCATCTGCTTTGCTCAGATCTAAGTGAATTATACCTATGCCATTCACTTAATACCAGTTTAGCAAGCCTGTTCAAAAAGGGAATGGGCTAGTATGGTGTAACTTACTTCCTGTCGCCACGTGGCTATTTATAAACACTATTTCCTTTTTTAGATGTTAACTAAAACTGTCTTTCATGCTGTGTTCCAGAATTTCCCCAGGAATTGAAGTTAAACTCACCAACCTAGTTGGCAGATGGTATTCCCTGGCCTTTTCTGGAAATTCTCCAGGCTTTCAGGGCCTCTCTTGTTCTCCAGCATCTTCCCAATATCACTGACAGCGGCTCATCCCCCAGAGCCTCAGCCTGGTCTTTTGACACTTGGGGATATGGTTCACCTTGGCCATTTGAGTGACTTGAAATCATCAGGGGCAGCTAGGTGTTCTCTTATTCTCTCCTCCTTTATCTTGGGTGTTAATTCCCTCTTAGCCATCTTTGTTAGTCATTTCTAATTGGATGGTCATTCTCATTTTGTGTAGCAGAGAAAAGTTTTTAAAAAGCAAAATAAAACTTGAGAAACTCTGCCTTCCCTTCATTGTCAGATGTCGTACCATTAGAGTAGTCTTATCCCTTCTTTACTCCTCATCTTTTCCCCCAATACAATTAAAAAAGAAAAATCTTTCGGAAAAAAACTCTTTACCATCCGCAGCCTATCTTGGGCTTTAACTTTCTTAACTCCATTCTTTGAGGACCATCCAGTGATCTTACATTCATCTTCCATTACTGGTCCTTGTTCTATCTTCTATAAATATCTTTTTAAAAATATAAGGTGGTTGATGAATTCTCTGGGCATCCTATTTTTCCACCCAGTTAGTAAAATAGCTAGCATTTACATAGCACTGACTATCTACAAGGCTAAGCAATTTACAAATATTATCTCCTTTGATCTTTACAACAATCCTGGGAGGCAGGTGTTATTACAATCACCATTTTGCAGTTGAGGAAACTGAGACAGGTGACTTGCCCAAGATCACAGAGCTAGTTCATGAGGCCAGATTTGAATTCAGATCTTCTTGACTCCAGGTACAATACTCCAACCACTGCACCACCTGCCTGCCTAGGTGGAATTGTTTTCCTTTGAGTCTTCAGAATTTTATCCTCAAGTTTCCCATCCCTCCTAAACTGACTTCCATTGGTAATTTGAGTCCGTAAGATCCCTATTATCCTTTGTCTGAATGTTTTGTCAGAATCTAAGATACATGTCAGGTTGTAGCAAGCTTTCCTCTCCTCTAGCAAGCTTCTAGGAGGCAAGGTCACTTCTCTCAAAGGTCCTCGTTTCCACTTTGCATTCAAGTTCCCAGCACCCATCACAGGGCAGTACTTAAAGAGGGAGCTTAGTAAGGCGAGAAGAAGGTCCAAGTATGTGTGTAAAGCCATTAAATCTGACAAATGCTCCTGCCACAAGGAGGCACTTTAGCAATGAAGCAAATTTGCTGTATGAGCATTATCACCTACTTCAACTCATTTTACCCTTTTCTCGTTGGACAGAGGAATTTGGACATCAACTGACAAGTCTGCTTTAGCAGTTATTGTTGAATGGATTATATTGTAAGACAGAAAAGTGTAGATTCCACCTGTCTCAGCCTGAGAATTTTCATATTTCAATTTGGCCTAGAAGGCCCTCAGTTGGATCCATTGTACATATAGAGTGTCTAGGGTTGGCCCCACTTAGGGGACTTGAAACCTCCAAATATGTTTTTAGGATTGAAAAAATTCTATCACCAATTTATCCCTGGCTGGCTTCTTGCCATTACCTCTACTCAAATGATATTCCAATGTGTCATTTTATCATAAAGGTGATCTGAATAATCAGATGTTTTACCAGTAAAGCATAAGCATACAGAGGAGACATTATTTACTATGTTCCCCAATCCTCATCTAGGCAGTGATCAACTCAAAAACAGATCTAAAGCACAGAGACATTGAGATTCTATCTGCACAATCCTTATAAAACCAATTAACAATGAAAATTACAGCCATCGCAGTTATTAGGGATCTTATATACCAAAATAGCCTAGATAGAATGCTTGAATTCAAGTCTTTCTTTTAACCAAATTTCAACAAATATGATTATGAGAAGTGGTATGTCCTAATGGATGGAGAGATGTGGAAACCAGGAAAACCTAGTTTCAAATCCCCACTATGACATGCAATGACTATGTAATGCAAGAAAAGTCACTTAACCTTTAGGTTCTCTCTGGGCCAGTGGGTCAAACTCAAATAGAAATATGAGCCTTAGTTAATCAGTTCATAAGCATCCCAACAGGTGAATATTGACTTAATTTTTTAAATATAATGTTATCTATATTTTACTGTATTTTATCTATTCTATTAAATATTTCCCAATTACATTTTAACCTGATTTGGATCAGACTTAGGAATGCATGTAGAGTGAAATGCTTGCTTGACCCTTCCACTCTGGACAACTCTCTGAGACTGTAAGCTGCAAAAAATTTACAGATCTTTGAGAGTTTTCTCAATCAAGAGTTATCTAACCTTATGAGATCACAGGATCCTACCTGGAAGTCTTGACCTTTATCTACCAATTTTACAATTCCTTCTGCCCATCCCCAAAGCACCCAACACTCCAAGCTAATATTTTCCCTGGTTAAAGAGTTGGGACAGGATTGACCTTGAAAAATAGTCAGAAGAAAGACAAAAAGTCAATAGCATTTAGCACAGTGCCAGGCACATAGTACATGCTTAATACACATTTACTAATTGATAATTATATATGTGTATATATATACATATTATACATATATTCAGTTCATTCTAACTACTAAATGTCTGAAAATGATGTGATTTTGGTCTCTATATGTGCATTCATGGCTAATTGATTAATTAACATTTATTAATCCAGAAGATGACCTCCTAGTGCCTCTAGTCACTGACAAGATGCATTTAGGATGTAGAAACCATTGACATAGTAGTGCTACATTTCATTTCCCAAGTAATTTTATCAGTATTTTGGCTAATGTAAATATGGTAGGAATCATTATCTAATCATTTTTGTCATAAATATCTTTGCCACAGGATTTTGGACATCTGATCATTACATTAGAATTGATGATTCTATCATCCACATCTTCCAAATCCAATCAGTTGTTAGGCCCTGTCCATCCCACCTGCATGACACCTTTCATATCTATCAGTCAATATACATTTATTAAGCATCTACTGTGTGGCATACATTTTGCTAAACTCTGGGGATACAAGTAGGAAAAAAACCAATCCCTGCCCTCAAGGAGCTTATGATACATTGAGGGAAGACAACACATGAAAAGAAGTTGAAAGGGTGAAGGGAGATGTCACCAGCTTGTGATGGAGAAGTCCCAAAGAGTCCAGTCATGTGGGAAATAAGGACATGGCTGACCTGAGTGCCATATTTAACTGTAAGCTTTGGAAGGAACTCTTTACTCTGTCTCTTTCTCTCCCCTCACACCACAACCAGCTTATTTCAGACCCTCATTACCTCTTACCTGGACTATGACAACAGTTTCCTATTTAGAACCTCTGCCTCTGATCTATCTTGCACAGCTGACAAACTGATATTTCGTAGTCACAGGTCCGGCCATGTTACTGTCTGGTGCCTTTTAGTAGTTCTTTATTGAGACTAGGATAATATACAAGCTTTTCTCTTTGGCATTTTAGGATGACTATATGTTTTTCTTCCTTCACTGATGTCATGCTCCAGACAAATTGATCTACTTAGTGTTTTCTACATGCAGATGTTCATAATTTGCCTCTATATTTTTGCACAGGCTGTCCCTCTGCCTGGAATGCTCTCCTTCCTCAACTCCACTTCTTGGAAACCCTATGTCCCATCCAGACTAAACTCAAGTGCCACCGCCTTTAAGAGACCCTTCCTCATCCTTCTCATTGTTAGCATTTCTCCCCAGTTTCCATAACTGCTTTGTGTAAGGTGGAGATTGCAGGGGAGGGGAAGAGACAAGAAAAAAGTAGTTCAAGGGAATGAAGATCAATTTGAGAAATTCCCATTCAATCTAATGAGATTAAAGTGTGAGAGAAATGTCCAGAAGCAGTTGAAGGGATGCCAGTCATGCCACTGGAATCTTGCTGGTAGCACACAGGGAACTCCTAATGATTGACAGACTGGGAATTAGCCATCCCTCCTCAAGCCCTATCTGATCATAATGGGATGATGGGACCAGGAGGTTCCCAGCAATCCCAAACAGCACTAATCAGACTCTAGCCCTCTCCTCTTACAACTTCACACTTTCCCTTGTACTTTCTTCAAAAGTGTGAAAAGGGTGTGGGAGGGGATTTCTCTTTCACTACAATAGATGATTCTCCAGTGTCCAAAAGGAAAGCAGAATGAAATTTGTCAAAAATCAGATAGATAATTCTTGATATCTCTTAATGATTGATTTTAACATGATACTTGGGCAAACTGGAACTTACTTAAGCATATCTAGGAAAGGTATTTCTTAAAATGTGTACTATGTATGTATGCATATATGTGTATAAGTATGTATTATGTACATATGTATGATATCGTAAGAAGAGAAATGGACTCATAAGTAGACTTCTCAATTCTGCTACTAACTAGCTATGTGCCCTTGGTCAAACCTCTTGACCTCCCTGCACCTCAATTTCCTTATTGATTGGACTAGCTAGTCTGTAGTCCCTTGCTACACTAACATTTCTATGAACCTATTACTTAAAAATTTCTTCTATCATTAAATCACAAACTCTCCAAGCTAGAAAGGGCCTCTCAATAATGTCTTAAAAGTAGAAAATCAAAAAAACTAGAAAATAATCTTTGTTGATCATATTGACAATCATCTTCCAGATACAATAAAGAAATTATAACCAAGTGAAACAATTTTCCACTTGAAGATGTGTTTGTGTAATTGTCAAAGATGCCCTACTAAGAAATTTTAGACCATACTCCCATCCTCAGGAATGATTTTCTGCAATATTTAATTGCCTACTGGTATATTGCCCAGACCCTGACCCTAGATGGAGTGACAGGGTTGTTACTCTGAGTGATGACAACCAGCATGTCAGACCATACTGAAAGCCCATTTATACCTGTGCACTTTTTGCTCATTTTAGTTAAAAAATCTTTTGCAAAAAAGAGAACATATTGTTGCTTCCCTGAAGAAACTCTGTAGGAAAACAAGACCATTTCTACACTGTCAAATTGAAATATGACATTTCCAAAATTTCCTCTGAGTGTCATATTTTTTTTTTAAATCATCACCACTTGCCACTAGGATGGCCATTATTTTGGCAGCAAAAGAATTACCACATGGTCGCAAAGGCCAACCTTGGTCTCCATTGTGAGCAAAAGTGACAAGAGGACCATTCTATACATGAATGATACTGTAATGAATCACACAGAAAGTCATTATTCATTGGGCAATGCTTCCTTTTATTCAAAGAGCAACAAGGCAATTTGTGCATCTTACTCTTATTATTATAAGAGCTGGCATTTAGATAGTGTTTTAAGATTGTCAAGATGGTGACTGTGCACAACCCTCCCTCACTTCAATCCAATTCATTTGCATGTCATGGCATCACCTTCTGATGTCACTGTCTTCTTCAAGAATGGAGGACAGGTGTGGAGCCAAGATGGTGGAGTAGAAAGATGCATATACTCTAGCACTTCTCCCGCAGCCCACAAAATACCTGAAAAAAATGACTCTCAACAAATTCTAGAGCAGCAGAAGACACAGAACAACAGAATGAGAGGTTTCCAGCCAAAGGTAATCTGGAAGGCCAACAGGAAAGGTCTATCTCATGGGACACTGAGCAGAGTGGAGCCCAGCCCTGACTGTGCAGCCCTGGGAGGAATAGGACCTGAATAGACCTCTGGGGCAGAATTTCCAGCAGGGAGGGTCCCAGATCCCTCAACCCACAAGTGACAAAGAAAGCTCCAAAGATCAGTGTGGGAGGGTTTTCTCGGCTGGGCGAGAGGGGAGCAGGGTCCCCCTAGCACTAGCCCCAGGTGTTGGCAGAGGCTGCAGCAGCAGCAGCAGCAGTGGGTGGTGAGCAGCTACAGTGGCTGAGGAAGCAGCCTGGGTCCATTGTCCAGGCAGCTCAGCTTAAAGCCTCTGGGGGAATTGAGCAGCTGATCTGAATCTCAGCCTTGAGCATGGTACGGGGGGGGGGGGGGGGGGGGGGAGGAGCACTAAGACCCTTTTCTTGACAAAGGATTCAGAAATCAAGTGACTGACTGGGAAAATGCCCAAAAAGGGGAAAAAAATAAGACCACAGGTTACTTTGTTGGTGAACAGGTATCTCCCTTCATCCTTTCAGATGAGGAAGAAAAATGCATACTGTCAGAGGAAGTCAAGGCTTCTGCCTCCAGCACCTCTAAAATGAATATGAAATGGG
The DNA here is from genome assembly GCF_028372415.1 of Notamacropus eugenii. Classification (NCBI taxonomy): domain Eukaryota; kingdom Metazoa; phylum Chordata; class Mammalia; order Diprotodontia; family Macropodidae; genus Notamacropus; species Notamacropus eugenii. Next base: position 122,652,842 of record NC_092874.1, on the reverse strand, counting down.
TTCAGGCCATAGAAGAGCTTAAAAAGCAAGTCAGTAGCTTGCTAAAGGAGAACCAAAAAATGCTAAGGAAAATAACACCTTTAAAAAGAGGCTAACTCAGTTGGAAAAAGAGGTCCAAAAAGCCAATGAGGAGAAGGAAGCTTTAAAAAGCAGAATTAGCCAAATGGAAAAGAAGGTTCAAAAGCTCACTGAACAAAATAGTTCTTTAAAAGAGAGAGTGAAGTTCAGGGAAATTAATGCCTATGAGATAAACCAAGAAGTTACAAAACAAAACCAAAAGATTGAAAAAATAGAAGATAATGTGAAACATCTCATTGGAAAAACAACTGACCTGGAAAACAGTTCCAGGAAAGACAATTTAAAAGTTATGGGACTACCTGAAAGCCATGATCAAAAAAAGAGCCTAGACATTATCTTTCATAAAATTATCAAGGAAAATTGCCCTGATATTCTAGAACCAGAGGGCAAAATAATATTGAAAGAATACACTGATCACCTCCTGAAAGAGATCTAAAAAGAGAAACTCCTAGGAACACTGTGGCCAAATATCAGAGTTCCCAGGTGAAAGAGAAAATATTGCAAGCAGCTAGAAAGAAATAATTGTGGAAATACAATCAGAATAACATAGGATCTGGCAGTTTCTACATTAAGGGATTGAAGGGCTTGAATAGGATATTCCAGAAGTCAAAGGAACTGGGATTAAAACCAAGAATCACATACCCAGCAAAACTGAGTATAACACTTCAAGGGAATAAATGGTCATTCAATGATATAGAGGACTTTCAAGCATTCATGATGAAAAGATCAGAACTGAAAAGAAAATTTGACTTTTAAACACAAGAATCAAGAGAAGCATGAAAAGGTAAACAGGAGAGAGAAGTCATAAAGGACTTTCTAAAGCTGAACTGTTTACATTCCTACATGAAAAGATAATATTTGTAACTCTTGAGACTTTTCTCAGTATTTCAGTAGGTGGAAGGATTATACACACACACACACACACACACACACAGAGAGAGAGAGAGAGAGAGAGAGAGAGAGAGAGAGAGAGAGAGAGACAGAGAGAGACAGAGAGAGAGACAGAGAGAGAGACAGAGAGTACAGTCTGAGTTGAATCAGAAGAGATGGTATCCATAAAAAAATAAAATTAAATTAAGGAGTGAGAGAGGAAAATATTAGGAGGAGAAAGGGAGAAATAGAATGGGGCAGGTTATCAGTCATAAAAGATATAAGAATAATCTTGTTCAATGAAGGAGAAAAGGGAAGAGGTGAGAGGAGAAAAGTGAAACTTACTGTCTTCACATATGGCTTATGGAGGGAATAACATGCTCACTAAATTTAGTGAGGAAAGTAGGGGAGAAGGGGACAAGTAGGGTGAGGGGGGTGATAGAAGGGAGGGCAAATGGGTGAAGGGAGTAACTAGAAGTAAACACTTTTGGGAAGGGACAAGATCAAATGAGAGAATAAAAAAAAAAGGGAGGGACAGGGTAAGATGGAGGGTAATATAGTTAGTCTTACACAACATGACTATTATGAAAGTCTTTTGCAAAACAACACACATATAGCTTGTACTGAATTGCTTGCCTTCTCAGTGGGGATGGGTAGGGAGAGAGGGAGGGAGAGAAGTTGGAATTCAAAGTATTACAAACGAATGTTGAGAATTATTATTGCATGTAACTGGGAAATAAGAAATACAGGTAATGGGGTATAGAAATTTATCTTGCCCTACAAGAAAAGAGAGATGGGGATAAGGGAAGGGGGAGTGTGATAGAAGGGAGGGTACATTGAGGGAAGGGATAATCAGAATGCAAGGTATTATGGGATGGGGAGAAAAATTGGAACTCAAAATTTTGTGGAAATGAATGTTGAAATCTAAAACTAAATAAATAGATAAATAAATAAAGAGTATTGGGGGGGGGGGGAGAATGAAGGACAAACAGCCACCCCTCTCTCTCCAGTGTAGGCTTAGACTCTCAACTTTGTAATCCACTTAATTCTTTGATTACTTTCCTGAAGCAGTTTGAAGGTTTTGGGGGGCTACTCTATTGTCATTTCAAGAAATCTTGAAGAATTTCTTGTGATGCCTTCATCTTTTTTGGAGATGTTGATTCAGTTTCTCTTTGTTGCAAGGTACTTGTTGCTATTTCTTTTTAGCTACATCATGGCAGTGAATGTAGAATCAATAATCAAGAATTAGAGAAAAGTTCGTTGCCATTCACCAGCTGTCACTGGGGAAAATAACAAAATGGCCTGTTTAGCCCTCCTTACTTTTCAATGCCTCAAGAGATTCTATACCTATGTACTATTTTTGAAGTGCAAGATGATGAAAGTTGACTTCTCTGAAAGTATCAAGGTGTCTCACTTCAAAAATGGGAACAAATACCCTGACAGGACAAAAAGGAGAGTAAATGAGTTATTTTCTGCTTGTTGGCTCAAATACAGAACAGAAAAAATTGTGTATTCTTTTTAAACAATGGGTTAATGTTAAAATAGTAAAAAAACAAAGCACCTCAACTGGAATCATGTCTCCCCAGATATCTATTTCATTGCAAGTTATTTTAATAAATGATTCATTCATTCCAAGCAAAGAAAATTAAGGTACATTCTCTGGAAGGTTTTGTTTATGCCGAATTAAAATGAAACAGCACTTTATTAGTCCTATGAGGTAACTTTCAAAAGGATGTTGTAATAAATTTTTTTCTCCTATATTACCTCCCAAAACTTCTATAAAATTTTACAGTTATTTTTTCCTCTAAAAATTAAGTAATATACTCCAAGCATGTGATTCATAAAATAGATATCCTTCAGTGTAGTCAATAAAATAAAAATGAGATTCTGTGATGAGACTTGGCATTTGCTTTTAGAAATACAATAGAACTCCATTATGGCACATCCTGTCATTATACCCTTTGAAAATATCTGGTTGCTGAGAAGTGATGATTGCTGGCTCCAGCAGCTCCACCCAATCCATTTCAATCTTGCTCAAAGGTGATTTGAAGAGACCTGTAATATGATCAGGTTTGACAGTGGTGGCTCTGCCAGGGACCAAAGAGCAACATCTGAGGCAGAGAAGGCTTCAAATAGGACCACACCTTTGAAAGTGTGAATCACTGGGGTTATGCATATGCTCCCTAACCATATATCTCCTAGCCATAAGCACTCCCTGTATGTGTCCTCCCATGAATTTTCCTCAGTTCCATGTGTTCCCAGCATAGTTCTCTTCTCCCACAGGTAGATGTCATAATTTGGGGGAAGATTCTGCCTTGTTATTTATTTTGCTGTGCTGTTTAATTAAATGTCTTTGCTTTGGAGTAATATATCCTTTGGTGGACTGGTAAAATATATGTACTAGTAGGGGCTCGTGAGCTATGATTTTGAATGGATTCTGACCTACAATGTGACATGCCTCACACTCTGGGGAAGATTCCAGGGTGTCTCTATGGAGGAAGAGGGAAGGTTTCTATATGCTTCAAGTAAAATCATGCTTCTGTGACAGTAACAGTGTAATGGAAAGAACACTGAATTTAGAGTCATAAAACCCAGGTTCAAATCCTACTTCCATTAATAACTGTGTGACTATGGTCAACCTCAGTTTCCACATCTGTAAAATGAAAGTCTCCCTCAGCATATTCTCCATTCACTCTAAATTCCCTGAAAGCTTCAGTAATCTACAAAACATAACCACTCACAATAAAAGCCTAATGGCTTTAAGTCAGACAATACTATTCATAACCTCCAGCGCAAGCATCATAACGGGATTTACAAGCTACAAGGTAGGGATGTGCTTTTCTACCACCTTAAAACTCCTCCTTCTCCCTACCTCCTGCTCCTTCTCTCTCTCTCTCACTCCTAGTTCCTGCCTCTGATTCTAGGAAAGTCACTAAGCTGACCTCACTGGGCACCCCTTGATGTCTCCTGGCTCCATTCCTCCTTTTCCTTTTGTGCATCATCTTCCTCCCCGCTCCCCACCCCCATTAGACTGTAAGTAACTTGAGGGCAGGAACTCTCTCTACTCTTTTTCTTTTTTTTTTATCCCTTGTACTTAGCACAGGGCCTGGCCCATTAAAAAAATGTTTAGTGAATGGAATTGAAGTCCCACCTCTGACACATTGGCTGTGTGACCCTGGGCAAGTCATGTAACCTCTTCATGTCCCTGGCAACTGTCTATAGGCATTCATTACATTTGCGTTAGCTAGAAGAGTCCCCTCCTTGGAAGTTCCTAATATCAATGAAAGCACAGGTCGAAAACCTTCTTCTCCCTCTGAAAAAATGGAGAGGATTCCCAAATAGATTGGAGTACTGACTTCTTCCTACACTAGGAACAATCCAGGAGGGTTTGTAGGGCAGCATTTAGGCAAAGCAAAGTGGCATTTATGGTAGCACTTTGTAGGTTACAAATATCCCCAGTCTTACACATTTCAAATAAGGAAACCAAGGTCCAGATAGATGATGGAAAGCAGCTTGCCTGTAGCCAGGACCCAAACTCTGAGTCTAAGTGCAGGGCTCTTTGTGCTTTACTTTGTTTCATCTTTGCTTTCCCTTTGGTAGAATGAGCATGTCATTGTCTAGACTTACATCGCAATATGAATATGTGCCCAGAGTCAACCAAGAACAGGAGCAGGGTCCAGAGACCTAGAAGTTAAATCACAATAGACTCTACTCAAGTCAAAATCATAGTGAAAATGAAATCCATGATTCCCCTCTTCCCTGCTTTCCACTGGAACAACACAATGATCAAATGCCATTATTATGACCTTATTTTTATGATATATATATGTGTGTGTGTGACATATGCATATATGACATTATTATTACTACATCAGGCTCCTAACTGGTCTCCCTGACTTCAATCTGTAACCATCTAATCAGTCTTACAGACTTTTTAAAAAGATATATTTACATATATATGTATATATTATTGATATTTTTTGTTTTTACATCACCTAAATTTCCCCCATAGCCTTCCCCTCTCCTCTCCAAGATAGCCATCCCTTATAACAAAAAAATTAATCCAACACATTTCTGGTAGATTCAGCTTATTAATGCAAAGTTCCAAATTCAGGGCAACAAAATCTTTTAATGGCTCCCCACTGCTGACTAAATAAAACCCAGACTTCATGATCTTGAATTCAAGGTCTTCAACAATTGCTCCCAACCCACCTTTCTTGTCTTGAGCTACTCTCCTTACAGGTCCCAACAATCTAGCCAAGCTGAGCACATTTTGCATTCTCCCTATTCCAGACAATTATACTATGCCAGGAATATTCTCTCTGTTCCTATCTTTCCCCATTGAAATCTTAATTGCCTTTCAAGGCCTAGATCACAAATTTATTTCTGATCCTCCCTCATTACACTCTTCCTTTGAGTCCCCAGCCTTCCAGTCTAAGCTGATCCCTCCCTTCCCTGAACTCTCACATCATAGTTGTTGCTGGTACTTTCTTTTCAAAGAGGACCGATGACATCTCGATGTTGGGGTAAAACAGTGGATGATGGGGGTTATCTTGACTTGCACATGAATTGCATTTGAGTGAGGCAGAGTTGCACAGAGTCACCAGCCTTACTCTCTCTTCCAGAGTCATTGAAGTCACTGGCAAGACAAAAGTGAGGACTTGGCAATGGCCCTGGATGCACTAGATGACCTTGGCATCTTCAGTATCTAAGCTCTAAGTGTTCCACAGAGCCTGCTTCAGGCACTTCATGGTCATTGAACAAATTGTTCTCTTCTGCTCATTCGACTAGGGGAAGTCTTCATATGTTTGGGGCAGACAACTCACCAACAGGTTTGAGGCCTGTCAGTTACCCTCAACCTGGTTTAATCCATCTGTCCAGATGGTTTTACCAGGATGGGGCTGCTGCACATGCTGTAGCTTCTTGGAGGCACAGGTGAGAGGTGAGTGACAGGTGAACAACAAAGGTAGATGAGCAGCCCTAAAAAGGGATGGGCAAGCCCTCACACTGAAGGTGCTAGCGCTTGCTGAATGCCCCATGCACTTCTCAGAGCTCTTGAGCTCTTATAACACTTTCTTTGTACTTCTCATTGACATTTCACATGCTACTTAGTATAATAAATACTCATGTGACTATCTTCTCTGCCCTACTCTTTGAAAATCAGGGCTAGTGTTTTATTTATTTTTATCTCTTTCTTAGCAGCAAGGATAGTGGCTTACACATGATATTCACTCATTAAATATTTGTTTAATTGAATTTATTGACTCAGAAAATCTCAGAGTTGAAAGGGGCCTCAGAGGTTACCTAGTTCAGTCTGCCTATACTGAATTGAAGTAAAATGATTTTGTGATTGTTCACATTGGTGAGGTTGTTAAATCATCTTTATAATATCATCCCCCCAAAAAGTTATAGAACCAAATTAATAGGACAATGAAGCTTTTATGGTGAATGTCTGAGCAACATAAAGCTACAGGGTCCAGGACTCAAAAATGTAATGTTAATCACAAACCACTCATCTATTCCCCAATGGAGGTCCCCTAAGGATTAATACTAGGTGACACTGAGGGGTTTTCCTGTCATAGAATCATAAAATTAGTTTTTATGATTTTAAGATCTGGGCTACTTCCTTCTGACAGCAAGGAGTAGTTAAATATAAATTCCTCAAGGACAGGAATGGTCAGTTTTGCTTTGTATGTCCACATCTTGGTATGGTACCTTACAAATAATAATAAATTGCTTTAAAAACATTCAGTTGCTTCTTTGCAACATGACTAATGTGGAAATGTGTTTAATACATGCATAGCCTGTACCAGATTGCATGCCATCTTGGGGAGGGGGGAGGAGAGAGAGAGGGAAAAATTTGAAACTCAAAATCTTATAAGAGTGAATGATGAAAACTACCAATAAATAAATCTTTTAAAATAAAAATATTGATTTGGCCTGAATTGAAAGGAAGTATGCTTAGGTTTCTGAAATCTGTTTAGGGAAAGCAAACTCTGGCAGGTCCTACCAACCTGGAAGGGCTTCAAATATAAATCTGCATGTCTGTTGCCTGAGCAATAAGTTTGGAGATGCTCATCACCAGACTGACCATAGAATGAGGAGTCCTTTAACCAGAACAACTCTTGAAAACCTCCTCGTAAAAATTATGGAGGAATTGTGATCTATGTCAATGAACAAAGTCAATAAGCATTTATTAAGCACCTACTACGTGCTGGACACCATGCTAAGTTCTAGAAATACAAAGAAAGGAAAAAGACACTCTTCCCTCTCCGATCTAATAGAGGAGAGAACATACAAACAGCTATGTACAAATAAGTTGTATGCAGGATAAAATGGAGATAATCAATGAGAGGAAGGTATCAATAACTAAGGACTGAGAAAAGCTCCTTGTAGAAGGTAGGATTTTAGCTGAGACCTGAAGGCAGCCAGGAACTGGATATTAGGAGGATGAGAATTTCAGGCATGCAAGACAGCCTGTTAAAATGTACAGGGTCACAAGTATCATCCTTGAAGAAATGACATTTGTAAAGTCTTCCCTAACTAAACTACTTACTGTATACTTATCAATGCAGAAATAAAGTGGTGTGGGACATTGAATTTACACAATGTCTTCAAAACTGCCTTGTAATCAAATCCCTAAACATATAATCTATCCACAATATTCAAATGCCCTCTTCACAGCAACCAATGTTGTTAAGGGTAAAATATAGTGAAACCAAACAATTCATATTAATTGGGGATAGTTCCATCGAAATTACAGGTTATTTGGAAAGAAACGCAGCTGTTCAGCATTGGTAAGTATACAGACTGAATCTTCTCTTGTGACAAAGAAACTAAGCAAAAACATCAGAAACAGTGCCTGAATCTGACAAAAACACACCACTCTATCCCAGTAGTCTCCCACTTCTCTTCTGTGAGCGGGAGAAATGCTCTGTTTTCTATTCTCTGGGATCTTCGCTGGTTTTTCAGTTCCTCAGACTTTTGGTTTTTCTCCACTTGCATTCTTGTAGTTTGTTATGTTTGTTGTATCGTGTTCCTGTTTCTGCTTATTTTGTTCTTTATCAAATCATACACATCTTTCCACATTTCTTCATCTTCATAATTTTTATTGCAGATTAGTATAATAACCATTTAATATTCACTTGAATAACATTCAAATTCCTTATTTTTTCAGCTAATCTTCAATCTAATTTTTGTGTTACCATGAAGAATGATGTTCTCAATATGTTTTTAATAGATTGGACCTTTGTTTCAACAACTTCTAACTTAAGAAATTTGTCTAGTGCACTGAGAAATTAAGTTATATTAAGTTATGCAGACAGTGTGTGAGAGGTGCAATTTGAGCAAAGTCTTCCTGACTGAACTCTCTATCCATTCATTTTTATTAGATCTCACCATAAATATGTACATTAAAAAATATTTTAAAGAAAACACGTATGAGACACTGACATTTAAAAGTATGAAAAAGGGATTTTGATGATTTTGAGGCATATTTACAGGGGTATGATTGAACAGAAATATTTAGATCCAAAAATGAAAAACAGCTATTACCTCCAAAGCACACAGAATCTCAGAATTAGAAGGTGCATTGGAAACCAGCTAGTCTAGCTCCTAATTGAAGCACCATCTCCCTCCTATAAAAATACCCAATAAATCATCATCCATTTTCTGCTTAAAGGTCTACACGTACAGGAAGATTACTATCTCCTAGTGTATTCTTAGAGAACTAAAATTGTTAGAGATTATTCCTTTTATTAAACCAAAATCTGCCTCCCTTCTACCTTCAGTGTCTTCCTAAACTGTGGTATCTAGACAAATACATTTCCCTGAACCTGAGTGGAAATTAAATTACTTAAGAACATAAAATAGAAACAATAGAAATTAAATTAAGAACATAAATTCTGCAAAGAAGATCCTGAGAAATTACATGACTGAAGGGTATGATAATGGTATGTTGAGAAAGTCAGAATGCTCCCTGATGAATTGATTTCCACCAACACTATTCCCCCTACCTCAAGCGTAATTGATAAAGCTAGGTAGTAGAATGGATAGAACACTGGTCCTGGAGTCAGGAAGACCTCAGTTTAAATTCAGCCTATGACACTTATTAGCAGTATAATCCTGAGCAAATCACTCAACCTCTATCTGCCTCAATTTCCTCAATTGTGAAATGAGGATAATAAAAACATCCACCTCACTGAGTTGTTATGAGGGTCAAATGAGATACTATTTATAAAGCACTTGACACAATGCTTTATAGGTGCTATATAAACTCTTGTTCCCCATTCCCCTTAATGAAGTCACTGAAGGAGTTGGTATGAGAGACAATAGGTATTAGTATGCTAAATGTGGACACTCCCTGACCTCTTTATGAAGTGTGAAGGAGTAATATCTGATGGAATTAAAGAAGCATCTTGCTACTGACTGGCAGTAGATCAGACGTAACCATAACCCTGGTGACCTATTGAAAGCAAGCTTGCGAGATCTGAAGGCACATTTGAGGCAGAAAAGCTAAAAGAGTGTCATCCCTGGCAGTCTATAAAAGAGCTATCTATCGAGCATGAATGTCTTGAGAGAGGTCATCACCTTTAGTTGAGGAAGTACCCACATCTTGAATCTTTTAAGTATTTACAAAGATAAAGCACTTTGAAAGCAGAATTTTTGCATAAATTAAGTGAATTAAGTCCCAAAATTATTATTAATTCAATTACCAATAATTATTAATTCCATATCTTGAAGCCACTGGAAAACTTACTTATTCCATGGGAGGCAAAACACCTGGAGTGAACAAAATGAGTCAGTTATGTGAACTCATGAGCAACTTTTTCCTGAATAGTTGAATACAATTCAATAAGCATTTTTTTATTGAATAGATCAATTCTTTTCCAATTCTAGACTCTCACTCTTCAGAGAAGGGAGCCAGCCTCAAATAGACATGTAAATTAGCATGTATTCAAACATACACCAGGACATTATACTCAATAAGGTCTGGCAGAGAGACTGGAAGATATCAGACTTGGAATCTGGTTTTGTCATGAACAAGTCATATGACCTCCCACAAATACCTCTGTTTCTTCATTGTAAAAGGACACCTGACCTTGTCTCACAAGTGCTCTGTCTAAAAAACCTACAAAAATGGAAGGTCATATAAACTCAGTTGCATTCATTCTCTTTAAACAGAGTGGTATAAATGTTTTCAGGGAATTTACTATGGGAGAAGTGAGTGTCTGTTGGGAAGTGTGCAATTAGTCAAACACAATGCACCAAGAAGGGTAGAAGACTACAAGGATCAATTGTTGCATATAATGTCAGACATAATTGCTGTATCCATTGTTTTACCTTGCTTTCCTTTGTAAGGAGCGAATAAGGCATAGGGTGCAGTTAAATTTGGGAGCATGGGAGAGGAAAGTCTTTCCTTCCAGAGATAACTGTGATGTGAAAATAAAAGACATCCATAAACATTTTAATACATCAATAAAAATTTTAAGAGTATTTTACAAATACAAGTTATGATATATAACCGCAGCACTGCAAGAAAGCAACATGGATTATAGAAGAAGGAGAAGGAGAAAGGGGGAGAAGAAAGGAGGAGAAGAAGGAGCGAGAGAAGGAGAAGGAGGAGGAGGAGAAGGAGAAATGTTGTTTGTCCCCTCAAAACTGGTTTGCGGTCTTTACAAGTAAAGAGATAATTTTTAAAAATCATAATGCTAAGTTAGAACTACCCTTAGATAATTTAGAATTATGTTTTGTCCTTAATACCTGCTTAATTTTGCCCCAGAAAAAAGTATTCTACTTCTCATTTATGACCATAATACAACTGCATTTTACTTAGTAGCTCATGCACAAATTTTCAAGAATTTAGGAAAAATAAGAACATCATTTTACTAATTCAACCAATTCAGAATGATGAGTCCCCTGTACCATACAAGATTTCTAAATCATGCTTACAAGAAGTATAAGATTTTTACATGTATTACACTCATAATTTCAAATTTTAGTACATAGCACTAAACATGACCAACATGGGAGTCATGTGTTCTTTCCTATGGATGAAAAATTCAAATAGAAACAAAGGTGGAAAATATAGCAATGAACAGGCCATAAACTAGAGCAGGGCAATCATGGCAGAAAATTCAAAGGGTGCTAATGAGCATCATGGGTTACGGTTCTCTCTCCCCTGCCAAGTTCTAGCCCTGTGGCAGAAGTATCCTCCTCCTTAAGGAGCCAAACAACCCAGAAAAGACCAAGCAGGGCCAAACAAGTTACCTAAAAGCTCAACAAGGGGTGGAGCTGTGTAGTGTGTCCCCTGACACAGAGTTCCAATTTGAGAACAGAAGGTGGAAAGATGAGAAAATCAAAGAAAACACTCACCAGCATTAAAAATTATTGCAAATCCAAAGACCCTTAAAAAGAAGTAAGCAACATCACAACAATTGCAGGCAAAGACTGAAAGAAAAAATGAATTTCCCAAAGAAATGAAAAGATTTTTGAAATTAAATGCAGTATTTTAAGAAACCATAAATGAAAATCACCCAGATCTATTAGAACTACAGGCAAAGTAAAGATAAACTGTCTTTTTTGCATTTCTATATATTCTCAGCATTTGGAACAGCGCCTAGGATATAATAAGTATGTAATAAATGCTCATTGACTGAGAATCACCAGTCACTTCCTGAAAAGAAACCCAAAAGGAAAAATCCCATGGTATATCCATAATTCAGAGAGGAAAAACTGCAAAGATACAGAAAGAAGCAGTTCAAGTACCAAGAAACCAAAGTCAGGATCCCACAAGACCTGGTAGCTTCCAACATAAATGAAAGGGGATCTTGTAATACAAAATTCCAAAAGGAAAAAGAGATAGGCTTACAAACAAGAATAACAACCTAAAAAGTTTAATATAATCCTAGAAATATAATAATAAATCCATAACAGAAGAGAATTTTCAAGCATTTCTAATACAAAGACCAGAGCCAAGCAGGAATTTTGAAATACAAATACAAGAATCCAAAGAAACCTAGAAAGACAAGTTTATATAACTAGAAAGAGCTATATGATGATGTTAATATTTTAATGATGGAGACAAATATCTCTTCAGAACTTTAATATCTTCAAAAGTTTTGGGGGTATTAAATAAGAAAAACAGAGGTACTGGGAGTTGATTGGTTCTGTTCCAAAAGGTTGAAAATGAGAAAGAGAAGGGAAAATAAAAGGAATACCTTAATGTAAAAAGGAAGAAGAATGGGACGCAACTTGCTATTTCTAATAGCTGGGGCATGTGAGATGAGGAAGGGGTTGGAGGGAAAGAGAATCAAATGAACCTCAGTCTTACTTGAAAAGGAAAATGGAGGGTGAATAAATAAAGAAAATGATTCAATGAAATAGTTCAGTATAAACTTACATTAAATTCAATGAAGAATAAAAGCCAGGATAGAGAGAAAGTAGTTAAGGTGGAAGATAACACCAAGGAGAGAAAAGTAACAAGCAAAATAAACTTCCTAAACCTGAAGAGGAGAATAAAAGGGAAACTGAGAAAGAAAAACAAATAACTAGAATCTAAGGGCTTGATGTTGATTGCCTCTTAGACAATTCATGAATGGCTGAGCAAATTGCATATGAGTGTAAATGAATATCATTGCTCCCTAAGAGCAGTAAAACAATTTCAGAATATCCTGGGTTAGTATAAATTGACTCAGAGTGAAATGAACAGAACCAGGAGAGCAATCTATACAAGGACAGCAATCTTTAAAAGAAAAAAACTTTTGAAGACTTAAAAAACTCTGATGAATGCAATGACTAGCCATATCTTCAGAGTACCAATGATGAAGCATGTTACTCACCTCCTGATAGAGAGGTGAAGCACACAGAGACACATTTTTGGACATGGCCATTGTGTAAATTTGTTTTGCTTGATTATACTTATTTGTTACAAGAGTTTTTTTTTTATTTCATTTGTAATTTGTAATTGGCATAGGGAAGGTACTAATAAGAATAGTAATAAGAGAGAGAAAGGGGGAGAGAGAGAGAAAGAGAGAGAGAGAGAGAGAGCATTGTAACATTTTTTAATGCACAGAAGAGGAAGTTCAGAAGGGAGGAGAGACAAGTAGGACAGTTTCAAAAATAACATGAAGAATTTATAATATACTTTTTAAAAGCAGTATGAAATACTGCTCAGAAAGCAGTATGGAATACAGATGTGCAATTTCATATAAAATCCTCTTTTTTCTGTTCTGTGTTTATGGAGTCTCTCTCTCTCTCTCTCTCTCTCTCTCTCTCTCTCTCTCTCTCTCTCTCTCTCTCTCTCTCTCCCCTCCCCCCACCTCCCTCTCTCCCTCTAGATGTGTCTCACTCTCTCATGTTTAAGTTCAGATTTAAAAAAAAAAAAAGAAAGAAAAGAGAGAAGGTTCAGCTTAAAAATTCCTACTACCTCTTACAAAGTTCCTTGTATCTTCTTGCATAATCCAAATGACTTATTATGCTCCTAACTACAGTGTTCCTGTTTCACTTTTTCTCAGAAAATGCTCAATTTTGATAGGCTTACTTAATTACTTCACAGATACAGTACTCCCTCCATTTCTCTCTAACTACATTCTGAGTTCTTTTCAAAGAACTACTCTAGAAGTAACATATTTATGTGTGTATGTATGTCTGTCTCATGTTGCTTGTATTCTCAGTGGGTAGGGAGGGGTTTAATGAAGGGAGAGTACATAGAACTCAAAATAAAAAGTAAAATATTAGAAACAAATAACATTATAAGACGACAACAGCATTATAAAGAAAAATGACTTTGAAAGACTTTAGAACTTTGCATAATTCTATGACAAACCACATGTGTTGAGACCTGAGGATGAATCAGGCCACACACCTCCTGCCAGAGAGGTAGTGTACTAAAAATCAGGAATAAGATACGCATATTTGGGTATGGTCAATGTTTTGAGTCCTTTGAAAAGTCATATCTGTGGTCTAATTAGAAGTTGTGTGTGTATGTGTGTGTGTGTGTGTGTGTGTGTGTGTGTGTGTATGTGTGTGCCAGTCTAGATGAGTGGGGAAAGAGCTCTGGTCTTGGGAGTCAAAAGCCCTGGGTTGGAATTACAGCTCCAACAGTGACTAGCTATGAGAATCTGAATAATTCACTTGACCTTTCTGATCTTCCATTTCATTATTCAGAAATGGAGGTAATAATGTGTAGCACATGGAGATTCCCTCACATAAAAGCTACTCTAGCTTTGAAGGGCTCTGTGGGGGAGTACCCACCTGAAACCAAACAATCTCGTGTTTACTTTTCCAAGACAACCACAAGATAGAGTAGTTCAAAACAAAAGGCATTTAATCAAAAAGAATATCAAATAAAGTGGCAAGAAAAGACCCCACCCACCCCCTTGGACACTTGGAATACATACTCTCACAGTTTAGTATCCCTTTCGTAGAGCATAAATGGAGAGAACACATGTGGGCAGTGGACACATAAGAGCAGTACTCACCAGAAACCTGTATGTCCAGGGAAGCTTATACTTCTGAAACTGCAGAACTGCCATTGTCTTCTAGCAATATCATTGTTTTGATGCTGTAACTACTACTACTACTACTACTACTATTACTACTTCTACTTCTACTTTTAATATTATTATCATTTCTTCCTGTAGTGTCCTCCCTACAATAGAACAATAAAAAAAGAAGAAAAAGAAAACCCTCACAATAAATATCTATCATCTAACAAAATAAATTCCAGCACTGGACATATCCAAAATGCATGTTTCATTCCCAATTTTAAATCTATCACCTCTCTGGAAGTATGTGTGGTTTGTCACTGAATTATGCAAAGTTCTAAAGTCATTAAATATTATTCTTCTTTAAAATGCTCTTGCTATTTGAAAATTATGTTTATTTTTAACAAAGTTGTTCTGTTTCTTCTTTCACAACAAGACTAATAAGGAAATGTGTTTTACATGATTGTACATATATAACTTATGTTAAATTGCTTACCGTCTTAGGGAGAGGGGAGGTGAGGGAAGGAGGGAGAAAATTTGGAACTCAAAATTTTTAAACGAATGCTAAAATTTGTCTTTACATGTAATTAGAAAAAAGAAAATACTCTTTTAAAAAGAAGGAACATAGAAGGAACTCCAAATACAAAATCTAGCCCAAATTTCTGACTTTATAGATGAGGTACTTGGAGATGATAGAGGAAAAATAACTTACTCTGCCCATACTGCTAGCTAATAGCAAAACCAGGACGTTCTAAGTCAAGTCTCTTGAATCCCAATTTATTGTGTCTTCCACATGTGGGTGGAAGACCTATGGTTCTATACATCAGGAGCAAGTCAATTTTAATGGTGTTATCCCTTTTTCCCTTTCATGCTCCAGGCTTAGCTGTCCCTATTTGAGATCTCTAACTTCAAGAAGTGATGGACTTGTAGAGAGAACACTGATAGCTTATAGTCACTAGTATGGGAGTGTATTTTCAGCTTTCTTACCCTTGTGCATTGCTTTCCATAAACACACCAGTGAAGAAACGTCTCTGTAACAAATGACTGGCCATGAAAACCAATTCTTATGAGCATTTGCAGAGTGATGCTAATGCCATCCCCCAAGTAGAAGGGGCTGGGTGACCTGTTTCAAAGACGATATTGATGATGTATAGTAGAACTTCTTTGGAAATATTTGGAGTATATGCAGATGTTTTGTGCCTAGTTCTGATCTACTGACCACGTGGTGAACAGCAGCATCTTTGATTGGCTTTACAAATGGAACTGAATACCTATACTGGATACCTGGCGCCTTGGTCTCTCCTCTTCATGTGATTTTTTTTCCTGATTCATAATTATCCAATGAGAAAAGAGAGGCCTTGTTTTTACTTCACAGAGGTTGTGGACCCTCCAGTCAGATATTGACATGAAGCCTGTAAACAAGGACCTGGGTCCTTTTATTCAGGGTTTCTTCTCTGGTTTAAGGTGAAGGACATTAGATGTCACAACCTCATGAGTTTTGAAAGGTCAAGAGAGTGAGCCAACAGGAGGTCCATGAGTAAAGCCTGTGTCATGGTTTGCAGCCAGAAAGCCTAGTTTTAACATCTCAAAGAGTAACAGGAGCCAGCAAAGTGGTAACAGAGAAGAGGATTCATCCAGAAATCGGGGGTTTTGTTTGGACATGAACTTGGTGAGATCACTACTGTGTAGAAATTGAATTACATTTGAGTCCACACTCGCCAGAGACTAAGATGGTTTGGAGAGAGTGTTCCCCAAGGAGGAGGTAAGGAATATTTGTACTACTATTCTTGCTATACCTTTCAAGTAAATATCCCTTTGTAAGAGCTGATTCATGCTGATTGGTTGGATGGACCTGAGGCACTAGTGGCTAATAACGGAAGGGAAGCACACTAAAATCAGGGTTTAATCCAATAGCATTAGGGAAGAGACATTCTAACCCCACAAACGTACTTTGAGAACCCTAATAGATTCACCTATACTTGCTCTGGGAAAATGAGGTGAGGGTGCTCACTACATCTAAGAGCTTTCAGCAAATGGAGGCTGTCCCTTAAATTTTATATCTGCTTCCAGGAGAAATTTGCATCATGTTGTTTTTTTTTTCCATTGGGTATCAGGTTCATTTGGTCACAACTCAACATCTTGGATTCTTTTCTTCTTCTAACTTCCTCAAAGGGAAAGTCAGCTCAGGTTACTCTCAGATAAAGGCTCACTGTAGGCTCAATGATCCTGTCCGTAATTAGAAGAAAAAAAATAAAGTTTATGCTCTATGCCCCTGCCCTCACATATCAAATCAAAGCCACTGCAGTGAAGCCAATAAGGATCTCTAGGGTGGAGCTACATGGTTCTTGGGCACATTTTCTGAAATTTATCACATTCCTAATTGGTGAGTCCCTAGACCTGCCTAATTTAATCATTCTGAAGGATAATAATATTATTAATACTATTAGAAATTATTCATCCTTTTTCTACACTAACAATGGAGTTTTTCTTTTGCTCAGTTAATTTGCTTTTTCTCTAATTTTGTAAATTATAAGGCTTCTCCTAATCTATCTTTTTTCCTGATGGTTAAAAATAAGGAGGCAGCATAATTTCTTTTTTCTCCCATTTATCATCTGTTGCCATGGGTGCAGCTAGGGAGTCACCAGCAGAGGATTATGCGGTCCAGGAATAGTCAAGGCAGAAAAATTATCTGTAAAAACAAGCAGTACATTAGCATACATGTGTGGGTTTCAACCCACCGCATCCAAACTTTAAGCACATCTAGTATTGGAAATCAACCCATAAGTACTTACCAATAAGGGCACTAAGCACGACATCGAGTAAGAAGAAGAAAGAAGCTTAGCACAATGCCTGGCACATAGTACGCACTTAGTAAATGTTCACTAACTGATGGTATGGATCCTAGTCACAAACAACTTGTCCAACTCAAGTTGGGTATGAGTTTAGTAACTAAGGGAAAATAGTAGGGCTGCAGAGAAACAGGCAAGAAAGGGAATTGTAATGGAAGGAATTGGACCCTGATTTTTCCACATGTGGTCACTGTAGGGCATTTAAGGAAAAAAGGTGATAATTATTAGATACTGTGAATGTAAAACTGACTACAACCTTCTTGTTTTTAAGACAACAACAAATATTAGATACAAAATATTACAACAATATTCAGATTGAAAAAAGTGAAAATATAAAATTTTTGCCATTCAAAGTAACTGATCTGAAAAATGAAGGAGAAATGATCTAAGAATCATTAGACTACCTTAAAATCATGATTAAAAAAAGAAAAGCCTGGATATCGTATTTCAAGAAGTCCCAAATGAAAACTGCCAAGATCTATGAGAACAGAGGGCAACCATCAGTTGATCACCCCCTAAAAGAAACCCCCAAATAAAGACAAGAAACCCAAATGGCCATTGTATTGAGCATGTGCTGAGCGACCTGTGTGCCTGCCCTCTGACTGATCACACATCTGCACTGATCTAAGAAAGGATGTACTAGAATTTTGCCCTTCAAATGAACAAGATACCTGAAGATCATTGTATCTCACTACACAAATGTGGCAGTCACAGCAGCCCAAGGACATGGCTTCTGTCTTGACAACAGTCAGTTCCCTCTTTGTAATTTGCACTAGGCAAATTCAAATTAATGTAAAGAATTCTGAAAGAAATCCCCATTCCAAAAAGATACTATGTCAACTTTACTATATAGTACTGTGTGAGCTCTCTCTCTCTCTCTCTCTCTCTCTCTCTCTCTCTCTCTCTCTCTCTCTCTCTCTCTCTCTTTTCTCCTCTCCTCTCCTTTCCTGTCTTTCCATTTGACTCAGTGTTCCTCAGTCTCCCACTCCCAGACCCTTCCAAATAAAATAAAATAAATCCCTCCAAGTGAAAGCATTAGAATGGAGGTCCAGAGAGACTACCACCATCACCAGATTGGTGGCTTGGCTAGAAACCTGCATCAGTGAGAGAGGAGACCTCTGCCCCACTCTGCCTCCCCACCTGAATATCTTGCCTGATGGTTTGTCTTCCCTCTGTTAGCCCTTGGGTATTCTGTCCCTGCCTATATGTTGCCTATCCTCTTCTATGTCAGACTCCAATATGTCTGCTCCCTTACCCTGCATGTTCTTTCTGCTCTTCTCACTTCTCTGTTAATCCCCACAGGTCCTTGAACCATGTGCCAGCACCCTCTCTCAGCTCTCTTCCTGCCACTTTCCTTCCCGCTCTTCCCCACTTTGGTGTGCAAATTTACATTACATAAAAATCACTTTAGGCAGAGGTCTACAGAATAATTCACTTACATAAAGAGAGAAATGTCTATTTTGTATAGATCATCATTTCTTTTTTCCGCTGACTCTAATTTATAACCCCATCTCTGGGAAGCACTGCTCCTTGGAAACCAAAGGCTCAAGAGGCCAGTCACAGCTCTCTTTCAGCCTTCAGGAATCATCTCTCCACCATTTCTTGCCATCTCTCCTAGTCTCTTGATCTAGCTAGAGTTTTTTCATCTGCTGCCTTGCTTTCCTTTTTGTAATTTAGTTAATTTTTTTATATTTTAAATTCTGAATCATCTCCCTCCCTCCTTTCCCACCTCACACCAGAGATACAGATAGATAGATAGATAGATAGATAGATAGATAGATAGATAGATAGATAGATAGGTTCTACTCATTTCACTTTTCATTATTTCATGCAAGTCTTGTCATGTTTTTCTAAAATCAACCGGCTCATCATTTCTTATAATATGGTAGTATTCCATCACAATCATATGCCACAGCTTGTTTAGCCATTCACCCAGCTGATGGGCATCCCCTCAATTTCCAGCTCTTTTTCACCAGAAGGAGAGCTACTATAAATATTTTGGAACATATAGGTTCTTTTACTTTTTTCCCTGATGACCTTGAGAAATAAACCTTATAATAGTATTGCTAGGTCAAAGGGTATACACAGTTTTAAAATTCTTTGGACATAATTCCAGGTTGCTCTTTAACTGGTTGGATCAACTCTCAAGAGTGAGAGTAACCTTTAGCTTAAAACCCCCAGTTTAGCTCCTTTCCACCAACCACAGTTTCATGCAAAAAAAAAAAACTATTAAAAAAAATTTTTAAATATTAAACTATTAAAAACCTTATGAAAGAATGCCTCCAATCCCTAATTATAACAGAAATTCAAAATAATTGTAAGCTTTCATCTCACACCCAACAAACTGGCAAAGATGACAAGATTAAAAATAGTCAAGATTGGAAGAGCTGTGGAAGGAACAGCATACTAATGCACTGTTAGTGGAGCTGTGAATTGGTCCAGCCATTCTAGAAAGCATAAATAAATGTTCCCATATATCTTTGACCAGATGATGGGGACAAGGAGAAGCACTGTCAATCTTCTTTGATGTTTTCCTTGCTTTCACTGGGATATCAGTGGAACATATTGACTGTCTATGAGTTCTCTGTTAACTCCTGTCAGTTTCTTTTCCAGTCATATAACTACCTGCTGGCATCGTTCATGTGCTTCTCTCAAACAATTCTTGGTTGATAATCGTGTTGCAACCTACTCATGTCCATTATGAGCCACTTCATTGCCTTTTGGATCACAATCAATCTGAATTCTTTGGAAGCTGTGCCATTCTATGACTTACAGTTATAAAGAATCATATCCCAGAATGCCAGAACTTGAAGTGATCTGAAATATCATGTGATTCAGAAGCGTCAAACTCTAGCCACCAAGAGCAGCCTGTGTGACTCAACCAGATTAAAATATAATTGGTAAATATTTAACAAGATAAATACAATTACAATTCAGCATTTAAAAAATTGTTGGATCAGTTCACAGTTCCACCAATAGTGTATTGGTGTCCCCATTTTTCCACATTCCCTCCAACATTTCTCATTTCCCCCTTCCATTGTTTTAGCCAATTTGATTAGTGTGAGATGGTATCTCAAAGTTGTTTTAATGTGCATTTCTCTAATCAATAATGATTTAGAGCATTGTTTCATGACTATAAATAGTTTTGATTTCTTCATCAAAAAACTCTCTGTTCATATCCTTTGATATTTATCAGTTGGGGAATGATTCATATCCTTATAAATCTGACAAAGTTCTCTATAAATATTTTAAATACAAAACCTTTATCCTGTCCAAGAAACTATAAAATGTTTTCCCCAATTTTCTGCCTTCCTTCAAATTTTGGTTACATTGGTTTTATTTGTACAAAATCTTTTTAATTTAATTTAATCAAAACTATCAATTTTACATGTCAAATGCTCTCTATCTCTTATTTATTTATAAATCCTTCTCCTATCCATAAGTCCAGTAGGTAATATGTTCCATGTTCTAATTTTCTTGTGATATATCTAGGTCATGCATGTATTTTGAACTTATCTTGGTAAATGATTTAAGGTATTGGTCTATACCCAATTTCTTTCAGATACCTTTCTAGTTTTCCCAACAATTTTTTTACCAGGTAGTATATTCTATCCCCAAAGTTTAAATCTTTACATTCATAAAACATAAAGTTTACTATATAATAATTTGCTACCATGTATTGTATGTCTACTCTGTTCTACTGATTCAACTTTGTATTTCTTAGCCAGTATTAGACAGTTTTGGTAATTACTGCCCTAAAATTAGTTTAAAATGTAGTAAAACTAAACCTCCTTCCTTTACATTTTTTCCATTAATTCTTTTTGATATTCTTGATCTTTTGTTCTTCCAAATGAATTTTATTATTATTTTTTCTGGCTCAATAAAATAATTTTTTGGTAATTTAATTAGGCTGGCTTTCAATAAATAGTTTATTTTAGGTAGAACATCATTTTGTTGTATTTGACTTTGCCCACCTAGGAACAATTAATATTTCTCCAATTATTTAAATCTGACTTTATTTGTATCAAAAGTATTTTATAATTATGGTTGTGTAGTTCTTGGGTTTGTCTTGGCAGACATACTCCCACATATTTTACATTGCCTACAATTATTTTAAATGGGATGTCTCTTACTATCTCTTCTTGAAGGGTTTTGTTGGTGATATATAAAAATGCTGATGATTTATGTGGGTTTATTTTATATCCTGTTACTTTGCTAAAATTATTGTTTCAACTAACTTTTTAGTTCAATCTCTAGGATTTTCCAAGTATATATCATCATATTCTCTGCAAAAAGAGATAGTTTTATTACCCTGTTGCCCATTCTGATTCCTTCCACTTCTTTTTCTTCTCTTGTTGCTACCACTAGCATTTCTAATACAGTATTGAATAACATTGGTGATAATGGGTATCCTTGTTTCACTTCTGATCTCGTTGGGAAGGCTGCAACTTATGTCCATTAAAAATAGTGCTTCCTGATGGTTTTAGGTAGATGCTTCTTATTTTTTTAAAGAAAAAGCTACTTATACCTGTGTTTTCAAGGTGTTTTTTTTTTAATAATAATGAGTGTGATATTTTGTCAAAAGCTTTTTCTGCATCCATTGATATAATTATATCCTTTTTGTTAATTTTGTTACTGATATTATCAGTTACATTATGTATTCCTGGTATAAATCTCACTTGGTTACAATGTATAATCTTTCTGATACATTGTGTAGTCATCTAGCCAGTGTATCATTTAGGATTTTTGCATCCATATTCATTAATGAAATTGGTCTATAATTTTCTTTCTGTTTTGTCTCTTCCTGGTTTAGGTATCAGCACCATATTTATTTCATAAAAGGAATTTAGGAGAATTCTTTTGTTATCTATTATTCAAAATGATTTATTTAATATTGAAATTAGTTAATCTTTAAATGTTTTGTAGAATTCACTTGTAAATTCATCTGATCCTGATGAAATGAATGTTGAAAACTTATAAATTTAAAAAAATTACCAAGGAAAACTGCCGTGATATTCTAGAACCAGAGGGAAAGATAAATATTGAAAGAATCCACTGATCACCTCCCGAAAGAGATCTGAAAAGAGAAACTATTAGGAATATTGTAGCCAAATTCCAGAGTTCCCTGGTCAAGGAGAAAATATTACAAGCAGCTAGAAAGAAACAATTTGAGCATTATGGAAATACAATCAGGATAACACAAGATCTAACAACTTCTACATTAAGAGATTGAAGGGCTTGGAATATGATATTCCAGAAGTCAAAGGAACTAGGATTAAAACCAAGAATCACCTACCCAGCAAAACTGAGTATAATACTTCAGGGGGAAAAAATAATTATTCAATGAAATAAAGGACTTTCAAGCATTCTTGAAGAAAAAACCAGAACTGAATGGAAAATTTGACTTTCACATGCAAGAATCAAGAGAAGCATAAAAAGGCAAACAAGAAAGAGAAATCGTAAGGGACTTTCCAAAGTTGATCTGTTTACATTCCTACATGGAAAGATAATATTTGTAACTCTTGAGACTTTTCTCAATATTTGGGTAGTTGAATCTCAGAGATAAAGGCCTCATTTCTGGAATATATAGAGAACTCAGTCAAATGTACAACAATACAAGTCATTCCCCAATTGATAAATGGTCAAAGGCTATGAATAGGCAATTTTCAGAGGAAGAAATTAAAGATATCTATAATTATATGAAAAAGTGCTCTAAATCACTTTTGATTAGAGAGATGCAAATCAAAACAACTCTGAGGTACCACATCATACCTATCAGATCAGCAAACATGACAGAACAGGAAAATAAGTGTTGGAGAGGATGTGGGAGAGTTGGAACACTAATTCATTGTTGGTGGAGCTATGAGCTCATCCAAGCATTCTGGAGAGCTGTTTGGAACTATGCCCAAAGGGCTACAAAAATGTGCATACCCTTTAACCCAGCAATATCACTACTAGGACTGAATTCCCAAGAGATCATAAAAATGGGAAAGGGTCCCACATGTACAAAAATATTTATAGCATCACTCTTTGTAGTTGCCAAAAACTGGAAATCAAGGGGATGCCCATCAATTGGGGAATGGCTGAGTAAATTATGGTATATGAATGTAATGGAGTACTATTGTGCCATAAGAAATGATGAACAAGAAGACTTCAGAGAGGCCTGGAAGGACTTATATGATCTGATGCTGAGTGAAAGGAACAGAACCAGAAGAACTTTGTGCACAGCAACAACCACAGTGTGTGAGAGTTTTTTCTGGTAGACTTGGAACTTTGTAATAACACAAGAACTAAAAAAAATAATAATAATTTGCAATGGTTTTCTAAGGCAAAATGCATTCCACACTCAGAGAAAGAACTATGGAATTCATTTGCAGAATGTAGCAGAATCATGTTTGTGTGTGTGTGTGTGTGTGTGTGTGTGTGTTATGTTTTGATTTGCTATATGATTTCTTCCATTTATTTTAGTTCTTCTACACAGCATGACTATAGTGAAAATGTATTCAATAGGAAAACATGTAGATACTATATAGAATTGTATGGTGTCTTGGGGAGGGAGGGAGGTGGGGGGGGGATAAGTGGGAGAGATAAAAATCTAAGTTTTTTGGTAGTGATTGTAGAACGTTAAAAAGATAAATAAATAAGTAAATTTAAAAAATATTTGGGTAGTTGGAGGGATTATACACACACACACACACATATAGACAGAGAGCAAAGGGTGAGTTGAGTAAGAAGGGATGATATCTTAAAAAAAATAAAATTAAGAGGTGAGAGAGGAAAATATTGGGAGGAGAAAGGGAGGAATGGAATGGGGCAAATTATCTCTCATAAAACAGGCAAGAAAAAGCTTTTTCAATGGAAGAGAAAAGGGAGGAGGTGAGAGGGAAAAAGTGAAGCTTATTCTCTTCACATTTGGCTTAATGAGGGAATAACATGCTCACTCAATTTGGTATGAAAATCTATCTTACACTACAGGAAAGTAGGGGAGAAGGAGACAAGGTGGAGGGGGGTGATAGAAGGGAGGGCAAATGGGAAGAAGGAGTAATTAGAAGTAAACACTTTTGGGGAGGGATAAGGTCAAAAGAGAGAATAGAATAAATGGAGGGGAGGATAGGATGGAGAGAAATATAGTTAGTCTTACACAAAATGACTATTATGGAAATCTTTTGCAAAACTACACATATATAGCCTATATTGAATTGCTTGCCTTCTCATTTGGGATGGGTGGGGAGGGAGGAAGGGAGATAAGTTGGAACTCAACGTTTTAGGAACAAATGTTGAGAATTGTTTTTGCATACAACTCGGAAATAAGAAATACAGGTAATGGGGTATAGAAATCAATGTTGCCCTACAAGAAAAGAGAGAAGATGGGGATAAGGGAAGGGAGTGCTGTGATAGAAGGAAGGGCATATTGAGGGAAGTGGTAATCAGAATGCAAGCTGCTACAGGGTGGAGGAGGGGAGAGATGGCGAGAAAATTCGGAACTCAAAATTTTGAGGAAATGAATGTTGAAAACTAAAAATAAATAAACATTTTTTAAAAACAAAAAAAAATTTAAAAAATAAAATAGATTTATTTAGGTAGTCTATTTCCTATTCTGTTAATATAGATAGTTTATATTTTTGTAAGTATTTTCCATTTCACTTAAATTGTTAGATTTAGTGGCATATAATTGGGCAAAATAACTCCTAATAATTGCTTTGATTTCACTCTCATATTATAATATCTGATATTTTAAATGTTACCTTTGTCCTTATGATTTTAGATATTAGTGGTTTGGTTTTCTTCTCTTTTTTAAAATCACATTAATCAATGACTTATCCATTTTAATGTTCTTTTCACAAAATTAGCTCCTAATTTTATTTATTAATTCAATGGTTTTCTTATATTCAATTTTATTAATCTCACCTTTAATTTTTAGGATTTCCAATTTGGCATTTAATTGGGGATTTTTTATTTGGTTGTTTTTCTAGTATTTTATTGCATACCCAATTCATTGGTTTGCTCTTTCTCTGTTGTATTGATATAAGTATTTGGAAATACAAATTTTCCTCTGACTCCTGTTTTTGCTACATCCCTTAAGTTTTGGCATGTTGTCCCATTATTGTCACTCTCTTTAATAAAAGCATTTATTGTTTCTATGACTTGTTCTTTAATCTACTCATTCTTTAATATTAGGTTGTTTATTTTCTAATCAATTTTAATCTGTTTCCATTGTCCTTTATTAAATATAATTTTGTTGTGTAGTGATATGAAAAGAATGCATTTAATATTTCTCCTTTTCTGCATTTAACTATAAAGTCTTTATGCTCTAATATATGGTCAGTTTTTGTAAAGGTTTCATGTACTACTGAGAAAAAGACATATTCCTCTCTATTTCCATTCACTTCTCTCCAGATATCTATCATATCTAACTTTTCTAAGATTCTATTCACCTCCTTGACTTCTTCCTTATTTATTTTTTGGTTAGATTGATCTAATTCTGAGAGGAAAAATTTGAAGTTCTCCACTATCATAGCATTGCTATCTATTTCCACCTTTAATTCACTTGGCTTTTCTTTAAAAATTTAGATGCTATAGCATTTGGTGCAGATAAATCTAATATTGATATTACTTTATCATCTATGGTACCTTTTATCATAATATACTTTTCCTGTTTACCTCTTTTAACTAAATGTATTTTAGCTTTAACTTTGTCTGAGACAATGATTGCTACCCCTGCTTTTTTTTGCATCAGCTGAAGCATAATAAATTCTACTCTAGCCCTTTATTTTTACTTTATGTTCATTTCTCATTTTAAAATACATTTCTTTTTAAATAACATGTTGCTGGATGCTGATTTTTAATCCATTCTGCTATCCATTTCTGTTTTAGGGGTGAGTTCATTCCATTCCCATTCAAAGTTATAATCACACGTTGTACCCTTCTCTCCATCCTATTTTTCCTCACTGTTTATCCTTCTCTTCCTCTCTTTTTACCCCATCCCTCCTCAAACTTCTTGAATCATTGCCTTACCTCTTATTTCTTAATCTGCACACCCTTATGAATTTTTATCCTATCCCCTCACCTTCTTATTTCTTTGTAAGTTAAGAAGACTTTTATACCCTTCTATATGTATGTTATTCTTTGTTTAACTCAGTTCTGAAGACAATAAGATACTAGCCCTCTTCTACCCTCCACTGTAAGGGTTCTTAAGAGGTTGAAAAAGCCAATGAGGAAAAGAATACCTTAAAAAGAAGAATTGGCCAGATGGAAAAAGAGGTCCAAAAGCTCACTGAAGAAAATAATTACTTAAAAAATTAGAATGGAGCAAATGGGAGGTAATGACTCTATGAGAAATAAAGAAATTATAAAACAGAACCAAAAGAATGAAAAAATAGAAAACAACATGAAATATCTCATTAGAATAACCACTGACATGGAAAATAGATCAAGGAGAGATCATTTAAAACTTATTGGACTAACTGAAAGCCATGATCAAAAAAAGAGCCTAGATATCATCTTTCAAGTCTTTTCTGCTTGACCTGGGAGCTTTGAAACTTGGCTATAAGTTTCCTGTAAGTTATCATCTTGGGATCTCTTTCAGGTGGTAACCACTGGATTTTTTTCAATTTCTATTTTATCTTCTAGTTCTAAAACTGTAGGGCAATTTTTCTTGATAATTTCTTGAGGCATAGTGTCTAGACTTTTTTTTTTAATCATAACTAGTTCAACAATTCTTATACTGTTTCTCCTCAATCTGTTCTCCAAGTCAGTTGTTCTTCTGAGATGTTAAAGATTCTGGGGTGTTTTTACTTTTTTGGTTTCATTTTATCATTTCTTAGCATCTTATGATATCATTAGCTTCTCTTTCCCAAATTCTAGATTTTAAAGATCTATTTTCTTCTATAAGTTTTTGGATCTCTTTTTCTAAGTGATTGACTTTCTTTTCATAGTTTTCTTGATTTTCTTGCATTACTCCTTTTTTTCTAATTTTTTTCTAAATGTCTCTTATTTGATTTTTAAAGTGCTTTTTAAGCTCTTCCAAGAACTATTTTTGGGCTTGTGACCATTTGACATTTTTCTTTGGAACACAAGTAGCTGTTCTAACATCACTATCAAATTCATCTGAGTTTGAACCCAGATCTTCTCTATCACTGTAATATC
The DNA here is from genome assembly GCF_028372415.1 of Notamacropus eugenii. NCBI lineage: Eukaryota > Metazoa > Chordata > Mammalia > Diprotodontia > Macropodidae > Notamacropus > Notamacropus eugenii. The sequence continues at coordinate 122,625,412 of NC_092874.1, read as the reverse complement.
TGTCTATGGTTGGGTTCTTTCTCTTTTGCTTACTCTTTTTTTTTTAATGTGACTTATTTTTTGCCTGTTAACTTTGGGTTAAAGTCAGGCTCTAGTTCCAAGGTGTAGAAGAAAATGTCTCAAGCTTCAGGTGTCTTGTGCAATTTTTTTCTGATCTCAGATACTTCTCTATGCTCCTAAGCCTCAACCAGGGTCCTCAGCAATGCTGCCACCACAAAGGCTCTACTCATTTCAGCTCATCCCTCTGCCCTGGAACCAAAACCAGAGATCTTACTCTCTTGCAAGTGCCCACAGCCAGCAGGGTCCCACCCTATGTGACCCACACTCACTAATTTCAGTATGTACTAGCTTCTCCTCTCCCTCAGCCACAACCCAGGAGCACAACTGGGCCTGGTGTACTGTAACAACAGAGGGGCCTTCAATCTTCCCCTATTCAGCTGTCTGACTCCCACACTGTCTGTGGCACAAAAGGTCCTGAAGTTGCCACCTGACCCAGCTACCCCAGGGTTTGTTGTTTGTTGCTTCTGTGATATCTGTCCAGAGGTATATGTGCTTCAGTCAGGCCAAACCACTACCCCAGAAGGTCAAGTTTTTCCTAGCATCCTCCAAACTTGTCTTTGCCTGGACAACTGCTTTATGCCAATTTTGATTATTTCTGACACTCAAAGTGTACTTTAGGGCATTATTTTAAATTGCGGGGGGGAGATTTGAGAGAGCCAGATAATTTCCTTCCTTATTTCACCATCTTCCCAGAATCCTCCTCTTGCTTTCTTTTTAAAACCTCTTCTTGTTGTAGAACTTAAAATTCAGTCACCTGCATCTATTCCAGAAAAGCCCTTGTATCTATGAAATTTGGGTGAGGAGACAGGCAAATTTTAATTACTAAAATAGATTTGGAGAATTCTTTGTAGATTTTGCATTTCAATTGAATTCAACAACAACAAAATGTGAAATTCTTCTGTGAGCAAGGAACCATGGAGGGCCAGACATAGTCCATAGTCCATGCCCTCATGGTGGTTGTCACCTAGTAAGGGAGATAAGACACATCATTATGAAACAAAGTAGAGTATGACTAATATATCCAAGAACCCAAAGCAAAATTATGATAACAACAATTCATAGATAAGAAAGACTATTTCCATGTCTCCCATCAGCCAAGCTAAACAAAGATTGCTGGAGAGAGTGTAGTTTAAACTTCATTCAGCAATTTCCTTCTTTTTAACAATGTTTATCCTAATTCCATGTCTTGGAACCAGTTTGTGCCTTCCTTAAACCAATGCTGAGGCAAGGAAGAAGGTTGGATTCTGGTCCTTAGCTAGCAATGAGTTACATGATCAGACCTACAGTTCTACCCTTGTCCCCACAAACACCCTAAAAAAATTACATGAGAAACCCATTGCTCAGGATAAAAGAGCTAGAAAAGCTGATGCTATAGGAAGGAGCAGAGCTTTTGAAGACTATGAAAGAAAAGAATATTTACTGAGACTGAGTAACATGAGGGGGATGGGGTAAGGGGAGAATGTACATCAAGAAATATAAAGGAGGCCGCAAACTTTCTTCTATTTATTAGTCAGACTCTAAAGAGAACCCCGCTGGCAAGAACATTGTCAGAGCTGGCATAAATAAAGGTAGTTACTGGGAAAGGATTAACAAGTAATGTCGGACATTGATTTTTACACTATACATCCCACTACCATGTTTCATGAATATGTCTTGAGACCAGTTTTACTTCATCTGGATTCACATGAGGCAATTCATTTCTTCTAGATACACAGTGGGTAATTCTTTCCCTCACGCTTGTAAATGAATAGTTTAATTAGCATCTTAATTTGATCTTTAAACAAGGACAGGGGGGAAAACCCAACATGAAATGGTACATTATTTTCAGAAAAAAAAATATTCTAAACAATCACTTTATACCCAATGTTTAAACAGGCAGATGATGTTGAAAGGAAAGTCATCTATTAAATACTATTTCTGACAATTAGGAAGGTTTCTAATGTTTATGTTAGAGAGGAAAGTAATACAAAAGTAACTGAAAACATGCCAGAATAATTAACAGCTCTTGGCTCATTTAAATTATGTGCACATTCCATTTTAAGTGTTGAAAAAAACTGAAATGTATTCAGGCCTCTCTTTTTTTTTCTATCCTTGGAAGAAAATTGATGCCCTTCTGCTAGGTGTTGATAAGAAAACTTAGAAGAATCAGTTTTCTCATCATCTTCAAAAGACTTTTCTTGGAAAACATATATTCTTGGCTCTTTCTTAGACTTACCTCTACAATAATCAAAACCAAGAAATAATGGCAACCACACAGTTCTTTGAATATAAGCCATCTTCCTTCCATGGAATTTGCAGACTTTTTTATATTAAAAAAAGAAATCTGTCCAACTCTGTTAGTTTCCCTGTACCACCAGTCCCCAAAAGACTGATACTCAGTGATCAGCCCTCCCAAACAGGACTTAAAAGCAGCAGGGTTTCCAGCAAAATAACTAAAAATGAAGCATTTCAGGACAAATCTAGAGTTTGTATTTTTATGCATTTCTAAATGCCTACTATGTGTCAGATTCTGATGTAGGTGCTAAAGATAAGCATGAAACAAGTCCTCAATCTGAAGGATCTTATCCCTTAGCAAGGAGGGACAACATAATGCATAGCACACAAGTAAATACAAAGTAATTGGTAGGGTAGGGGTAGCTCTGGAAAGGTGTCCTGTAGGAGGTAGCCCTTGGCCTGAGTCATGAAGTCAGCATTCCCAGAGACAGAGGCAGATGTAAAGAGTGAGAGCATTCCATTCATGGAGTCAACTTGTGCATGAAAAACCTGGAGGCAGATGAATATCCTGAACAAGAAATAGCCTATTTGGAACAATGCTCATGCAAGGGGAAGTATTGAATAAGCAGCCTGGAAAATAGCACGGAGGCTTTCAATAGGAAATGGAGTCTGCATTTTATCCTACAGCCTCCAAAGGAGCACTAGCATGGTTAGATCTTCAGTTTAGGAATATCACTTTGGCAATGTATGGAGGAAGTATCAGAAAGAAATGGATGCAGGGAGACATTAAGAGGTGATTGTGATATTCCAGGTAACAGGTGATAGGGCCTGAATTAGGGTAGTTGTGGTACAAAGGAAAGAAAGTGACAGATAAAAGCTGTAGAAATAGAATTAGCAAGACTTGGTAACTGATTGGATGGAGGGAGGGGGAAAGAGCAAATGAGAATGAAGAGTTTAGGATGACTCCTAGTTTGTGAACTACCTTCAAAGAAATAAGGATGTTAAGAGGAAGAGGTAGGTTTAGGGAGAAAGATAATGAGTTCTGTTTGGGGAATTCTGAGTTTGAGATGCCTAAGGGACATCCATGTAGTGATAGCCAAAGGCAACTGAGGATATAGGACTTTTCTCAAGAAAGCAATGAGAGCTATAGAGGTACATTTGCAAGTTGTGGGAATAGAGGGAGCAATGAAATCTATGGTTGCTGGTGAGATCACCAGTAGAGAGAAAAGAAAAAAGGACCTAGGACAGAGTCCTACAGTATGTATACGCTTCAAAAACTGAGGAGCAGTCAGACAGAGAGCAAGAGAAAAAAGTCAGAGCACTGTTATGAAAGTCATGCCAAACTGAAAGGAAAACATGCTGGAGCCAGGCCTTGCTCCAGGGCATCAGAGTTAGGGAGCCATGGTATCCCTTGCAATCTTTTCAATAAAAAAGAATAGAATTCATTTTCTGGCTAGAAAAAATAATTAGTTAAAATAAGAAACTAGCAGATGGTGAATTAGGGTGAGCTCCTCCTCTGCCTTATCCTGATTCTCCCCTTCCTTTCCCTTCCCCTCACCTTCAGTTTTCCTTGTCATTAGTCAGTGAAGGCTACATTTCACCCTATTTGACCCCAGGTATGCATGGTCTGTTATATTTGCCTTGAGTGCAAAAAGGCCTTTCCTAGGACTCAGTAAGAAGTAGAAGTAGAACATAATTCGATTTTGAACCTTGAGGAATGAAATAGGGTGCATTGGTCATTGTGGAGTTTAAAAATAGACATAATCTATTTGGTAGGAAATTTGCTTTCAGTATATCGGGAGAAACACTTAAGAGCTACCCTGACCCAAAGATGATGTCATCAAAGCTTTGCCATATAAATTAGCCTAGCTTTATGTCACTTTCTATCTGTGTGACCATTTCCTCATGCAGAGACTGAGGGGCTTGGAATGGGGGATCTCTAAAACCTTTTCCAGCTCTAACATTCTTTAGGTCTGTGAGCCCATGAGCTACCTTCCTGTCTGACCATCATGACAGATCATAGTGTGCTAATGTCAGAGACCACAAAAAACAAAAACAGTGTCATGAGATGGCAGTTCATTAAGTGTTCCACTGTCTCTATGTTATTATTGATGGCGAGAGGGTGGGGGCGTAAAAACCTGGAATGTAAGTTAAGCCAAAATAAATGAATACAATTATCCAGATGACTCAAGAAGACAAGGAAGGAAGGAAGGAAGGAAGGAAGGAAGGAAGGAAGGAAGGAAGGAAGGAAGGAAGGAAGGAAGGAAGGAAGGAAGGAAGGAAGGAACTGTGCAAGCACTTTACAAATATCATCTTATTTGATCCTCACAAAAACCCTGAAAGTTGGATCCTATTATTAGTCTCGTTTTATTATTCAGGAAGCTAAGGTAAACAGGGTGACCTTCCCAGGGTCATACAAGTAGTAAATATCTGAGGTTAATTTGAACTCATGTCTTCCTGATTCTCAGTCCAGTGTTCTATCTACGATGCCACCTCCATCAGGGTGGTGGAAGAGAGAGGGGGGAATTTTATGGTGATATGGAAAGAGTGTTGGTCTTGGAATTAGGAAGACCTCAGTTCAAATTCTGCTTTTGTAGTCGTGTGATCACAGGCAAATCACTTCAACTCTAGGAGTCTTGGTTACCTCATCTGTAAAATGGGGTTAATAATATCTGTAAGGTAGAATAATGTCGTGGACAGAAAGCTAATCTTAGAGTCAAGAAGACTTGGGTTCAAGTTCTACCTTTGACAAACTGTGTAGCCAATTTGTACTAACGGAGGATCTTCCCCACTAATAGGTCCCTGTACTAATGAATTAACAATACACAAAAAAAAAGAATAGAGACAGAGAAAGACAGAGAACAGAGAGACAGAAAGAGAGATGAGGAGGGAGCAGAAAGAAAGAGACAGAGTCCCTGACTCTTAGTTACAGAGAGATACGTTCAAGCTTTGTTGTAAAGCTCAAATGATATAGTGACTGAAAAGCATATTACAAACTTTAAAACAATACATAAGTCTCAGCTTCTTCCTATGATTGCCTCAGTCAGTCATTTCATCCTGTAAGAGGAAGTATCCTCATAATCCTCTTTGCATAACGTGATATAACTCTGGAGACTGACAACCTCATTGGAGTCTATTTTAAAATTCTACATATCACTTTTAAGAAATGCACATGATGATCATATGCTGTCACTCTCATGCTCAGGGAGCAAAATCACATATTTTTTTACAACAAAAACAATAGGTACATAATGTGCCCCCTAAAATGAAGGCACTTTGTAAGAGTAGAAAGGTTGCTTACCCACAGGACTCCTCCAGTACATGTAGCTACTAATTTGTGGGTGATCACATCTGTCAGGTTAATCAACATCTGGATCACACCTTTGATCCAAGGATTGGATTCCATTGATTTGATAAAACACGTGCACAAAAAAACAAAGAAAAAAACAAATCTGAATTACTATCTTAAATTTGTTGTGCTTGTTGCAAGAGCCTTTTCACATTCCTTACTCTGATGTTTGAACCTCAAAGTGCATCCATTATATTCAATTTGATTTTCCTCTTCCATGCACTTAGCATGAAATTATTCATCTTAAGATTTGCAGTATAAGGATGGAACAGTGACTCATCTTGGCTGGCATCCTGTCTCTGGCAATGAAGGATGCTGGGCATTTCAGGAGAAGATATAAATCTCATATTTTGTTTCTTCTACATAAAACTTAGGATATGGAGAGTGAGATTTTCACTCATCCCACTGAAGCTAGTGATCAGCTACTGCCTCGAAGCTGAAGCAGGAATAACACGACATTTGTCCTCACCATCAAAGTGCTACTATGTGCCAGGAACTGTGCTAAGAGCTTTATAAATATTATCTCATTTGATCCTCACAGAAACCCAGGGAGGCAGGGGCTGTTATCGTGCTCCTTTTATATTTAAGGAAACTAAGGCAAAAAAGGGATGAAGTAGAAAAGTTTATTCAGGTAGCTTTCCAGTCCTTTCTCCAAATGCTCTATTTGCCGCATTAGCATACTTTAGCAAAAAACAATACAGTAATAAAGTTTGGAGCCTAACTGTAGAGAGTAATGAGTAATTCAAAAACTGGGGAGAAAAGCAAGCAAAACAATCCCAAACAGGGGGATAAAAACAATTCTCAGAACTCTTTTCTAATAAGCAGACTATTGACATTCTCCATCTTGGAAGAAAACTTTTTATTGGACAGGTCTTTGGAGGATCTCTTTCTTCTTTTTCTTTTCTCTTTTTTTAGTTCTCCTGCCCCTCTTTAATGGCCACTGGAAATGGAGTTCAGAAACATACCCAATAAAATATGTAATCTTTGGGGTAATTCAATTAAAACTTGCTACCAGATACAGTTTATTTACAGAACTGCCTCATATTTGATCAGTGATCCATTATTCTTCACTAAATGAAACCATGAGTAATGCCTTTGAGGAAGGATTCCCTATTTCTTGGTCCTGGCTCCTGAAGATGAAGGGGATTCTCTCTACATATGGAGTCAGCTGGTAAGCCATCACTTTGTGTTTGTACAACCTCATTTTCTCTACTAGAAGCATGTATTCTTAGTCATGTGCTTCATTAACACCATTCTTCTCAATTTTCTTTTGACATCTTGATCACAGAATATAATTTGCTTGGTAGAACTGCCCATGTTATTTAGAGTAATAGAGGGAGAACTCAGACTGAGAGTCAGGGGGCTGCGACTCTTGCCCCAGCTCTGCCACTGATTTTAAGTTGTGTGACCAAGGCCAAGGCATCATCTTTCTGGGCATCAGTTTCCTAAAAGGGTAGATGAGGAAGTTAGACTAGATAATCTCTAAACTAGCATGAGGCAACTAGGGGACTGAATGTTGGATTTGGAGTCAGGAAAACCTGAGTTCAGATCCCACATGGGACATTTCCCAGTGACCTTGACCTTATTTAAGTGACCTTAAATCACTTTACTTCTCTGTGCCCTCATCTATAAAACAAGTATAACAAAAGCACCTATCTCTTGGGGTTGTTGTGAGAACCAAATGAGATAATATATATAACGCACTTTGCAAACCTTAAAATGTTACATAAATGGGAGGGGGCAGGAAGGGAAGGGAAGGGAATAAGTGCGTATCAGGAGCCTACTATGTGCCAAGCATTGAGCTAAGGGTACCTTACAAGCATCATTTCATTTAGTCCTCACAACAACACTATGAAGTAAGTGCTTTTATTATCCCAATTTTAGAGTTGAAGAAACTGAGGTAGGCAGAAGTGAAATGTCTTTCCCAGGGTCACACCTTGTGTTAGAAGAAAAATCTTGGATTGGCGCAAGTCCTGATCAATTAAAGGCAAACTCAGGAAATAAAACAAAAAGGAATTTATTGGCACCCTAAGGCATCCAACAATTGGGGTGCAGCCAAATCCAAGCTCCAGACTGCTTTCACAGGTAGTAGCAGAACCATTTACAAATAAGGGTAAAGCAATCCTGATTGGCAGATGCCAATAAGGTAGATAGGATGAGTGTCATCTCAGCTCCTCCCCATTACAGCATCACTGAAAGATGAGATTAGTTCTCTAGTGGTGGGACTAGTCCTCAGTTGATGGGAATAGGCAGCCTTTGATAGTTGGAAGCAGTCTGCTGGCTGAGCACAGCACCAGAAGGCTGAGCTAGGTTCAAACATGTGGTCACTCAGACTGATTCTCTCCCAGTGGCTGACTTTGCATGAGTAAGTGTCTAAGGCCAAATGTTTGTATTTATGTCAAACAATACTTCTTTAGCATTCTATCTAACAATGAAGGAAGTCGCTGTGTAAAACATTCCTAAAACATAGAGCAAGATTTCCTTTCTTCTGTATATTTGTATTTTGTTTATTTTGTTCCCTTTGGGAGGCAGGGGGCAAGCACATCTTCCTGTATGGTGGCAAACCTTTAGATCACATCCTTAAATTCCTTTGGGGCAGAAACTATTTTTGTCTTCTCTTTGTAATCACAGCACCAAGAACAATGCATTGTAGCCTCTTTAATAAATTCGTATTAAATGAGCTACCAGCTAGGTGGCCCAAAGAATAGAGTGCCAGGTCTGAAGTCAGGGAAACTCATATTAGTAAGTTCAAATCCAGCTGTACCTCAGACACTTACTAGCTATGTGACCCTGAGAAAGTCACTTAAGCCTGTTTGCTTCAGTTTCCTCACCTGACAAATGAGCTGGTCAAGAAAATGGAAAATCACTGCGGTATCTTTGCCAAGAAGACCCCAAGTGCAGTCACGAAGAGTCAGATACAACTGATAACTAAACAACAACAAAATTAATAAATGAATCTCCCCTACCACCAACAGCACATATTCTGTGAGAGCTCTTGGCAAATTATGGGACAAAATCATGATCCACAGATCATTTTATGACAACTAAATGTGAGGAGGGTGCCTAGCTGCCAGCCGGATGACCAACACCTGGGAATCCTCCTACATAGAGCTAGAACACTCCACTCAGAAGGCACTCTTCACACTTATTCCCTCTTGTATATTCCCTATGAACCTGAAACACACTTCTCGAATTCATCTTCTTCCAGATACTTATTTTCTTCTGATGCTCAGTCAGGGAATGCCTAATAAATATATAAAGCCAGTTTTGATCTTCTCACCTGTTTGTGATTTTTTTCGCTTTTCAAATATTCTTAGAGCACTGGATTTTTCTTTGCTCCCTTTGCTCCATATGTTGCCTTTTTAGATTGCTTCTGCGTATATGTCACATCCTCCAGGGTAGGATGTAAGCTCCTAAGTGGCAGGACCGACTTCATTTTTTAGTTTTGTTTTCGTCCTCAATCCTTAGTACAGCACCTTGGCACACAGCAGGCACTTTAATAATTGCTTGTGGATGGACCGAATGAATGAATGCCCCTTCTTGAGGTTGCTCAAGAGCTTATCATGAGGTCAAATATTAAGGATATTGCTCCTTAGATACTGTTCAATGGCTCCTCAGTCTCCTTTGTAAGGATAATCATCTCAGTCCGACCAATTATGCAGGAGTGTGCCTGTACCCTGGGGATCTGTCCTATCCTTTCTCTCCCACCCTCTTTCTTCCCTCTGTCTCTCTGTCTCTCTCTCTCTGTCTCTGTCTCAGTCTCTATCTCTGTCTGTCTTTCTGTCTCTCTGTCTCTCTCTCTTTTTCTCTCTGCCTCTGTCTGTCTGTGTCTCGTTCTTCAGTTTTCATGAACTCAACTACGATCTTTATTCAAATTACTTACAAACTTACATATCTAGGCCCCACCTCTCTCCTCAACGACAGTCCTACATTTCCAGCTGCCTGCTAGAAACCTCCATCTGTATACTCCAGAGATCTCAAACTCATCATGTCTAAAAACAAAATCATTATCTTTCCTTCTAAATCCATTCCTTCCTCTAATTTTTCTAATTTTAAAATAATCAAGAGTTCCACCATCTAGTCACCCTGCACTCTCAAGTCTCTCATCTGTCCCCACTGTCCCACACACATCCAATCACTTGCCAGATCCTGTCAATTCTACCTACACAATATGTATTGCATTCAACATGTTCTCTCACTCATCACCTCTCATAAAAGCCACGTGAATGCTAGAGAATGTAAGCATACATATACATGTCTACACATCACTATATTGGTGAATCGATGCCCCATTTTTCCAAACTTTAGGAACTTTCTAAAGTTCCTCCCCTCCTCACTACTCACCCCTAATTAGGCTGCTGTTCATACATAGAATCTCAAGGGAAAGTTATAAGGCTTTGAGTAGCATGCCCTGAGGCTATTTCCCTTAGTAATGAACCGGCTATTTAGAAGACAAAAAAAAACTGCCTAGGATACGGATGGCTTATTCTCCCGCTTCCCTATGCTATTTCAGTTGTTTTCCTTACAATCCTGAGCCTCTGGGAAGGTATTCCATGTTTCCCAAATTACCATTATGTTCATCTTGGCACAAATGAAGCAGATTTTTGTATCAACTTAGTTCTCATAGAAAACCAATTTCTACATCCTAGACCAATATAAGAAAATTTGAGCTTTCCGGTCCTATCTAGCCAACAACAGATCTAGAATCCCTAGGTATTAGAAAACAAAAATTATTGACATGTATCAGAGATGGGATATTTTCTTCATAAAAAAAGGAACCGTGGTGAGCTCTCTTTGGTTCTGACACCCATATGGGATTTGCCGCTCCCCCGCACCCACAGCTGCTTTGAGGTTGCAGGCCTTTGTGCTGCCCAGAAACTCCTTTGGTACTGCTGCCCAGTCTGTGCGGGGTGGCAATGTTTCACTTCCCCCCTCTTGCCACTTGGGGGGCTGTCACCATGACTCCCACATGATCTGAGACTGCAGGACTCTGCTTTGCACAGATAGGTACTGGAGAAGCCACTAGAGACACAGACCTGGTGAACACTTGGGCTCATCTCCAGCCTTACCAAGACTGCTACCAGCTACAAGGGATATGCTTCCAAAGATAAGTAAGCACTGGATAGCCTGTGTTCATTTTCTTCCTGGGTTTGGAGATTAATTTATCACTAAATCACTTATTTATGGGATGTGGGGCATAACATGGACAGGAAAATCTGATCAATTGTCTTTAACAATTATTTCCTATAGACCCCCAACATAAGCCTAATTCATTTGTTAAAAGGAAAGAGGCACTAAAATAAAAGTTCAGCTCACTTCAGAGGGTTTTTTTTGTCTTCTACTGAATCTTACTACCTTTGAAGGACCAGGTCATTGCCCTGTTCAAGAAGTTTCCATGATCCCTACTAAACTTCAGTCAGATATGGGATACAGGCCTGTCGTCCCTGCTACTGAGAGGCTGAGGTTAGCGGATTATTTGAGCTCTAGAGTTCTGAGCTGAAGTGGGGCTAAAGCTGATTGAGTGTCCATGCTAAGCAGAGCACCAATATGGTTAGCCTAAAGAGAAGCACACCAGCCCACAATGGAAATGGAGCAAGTCAATACTTCTTGCCAATCACCAGGGGGAATTTGATCCATGAATGGCACTTGCACTTTCAGCCAGGGTGAGCTGGAGAGACCTAGTTTCTGAATAATATGTATCCATATACAAATAGGTAGATAGATAGATATGACTTTATTGGTTCACCTTCTACACCAATGCTGACTGCCACTCTTAATAATAATAAATAATAAAGTGTTGAAGGTGAACCAATGAAATTACACCTCACAAGTTGCTGTGGCTAAGAGAAAATCCAGTCATCACTTGGTGGCCAGGCTTCTTGTGATGACCAGCTCCAAACTTTATTAGGCTTTTGCTTGGATCATAGAAACTATATTCAGAGTCTTAACATAACATTTTAAAATCTCCACGTAAGTCTCATGCTGATGTCTCATCATGGCGTAGAGTGATTCTGACCTCCAAAGTGTAGCTATTCCTTCTAGCTTTGAGCCACCTGTGAATTTGAGGAGAAGGTCATATCTGCTTTTATTCAAGTCACTGATACAACACAGGGCCAAAAACAGTTTTCTGGGACACTCCACTAGAGAACTCCTCCCAGGCTGATATGGAACCAATTCCCCCTTAGATTCTTCCTTCTGCCCCAACCTCACCCATCTCCAGAATCCATCTGGGATAAGTGGGAAGGCCCACTATCAGGGGGTCCTTTATCCCTTGTCTTCCTCTATTTTTCTCTCCCCCAGTCAAGCCAGGCCTAGAATCTATGGCCAGATTGCTGCCCACAACTGGTCACATGGTTTGGATGGTTTGGGGCTCACTCTATTTCTTCCAGTGAGTTGGAGGTGTCACTTTCTGATACAACTTAAGCACTCCTGGGCCTTGCCGTCTGCCCCACTGCTAAATATATGGACTTCTGGGCTTTTTTATCCACCCTGCAGCTCTCCTCCAATTAGCTGTGAAATCTCAAGGACTGTCTAGATTTTTTATTCCTACCCTCAGTGCTTAGCCCAGTGCTAACACGTGGTAATAACACTTAAGAAGTGTTTCTTCATTCATTCATTTTCAATAGTTTTGGCCCTTCAACTTTTTCTGAATTCTCCTAATTGTATGATCTAGCCTCCATTTCTCCACTTTTACTGAAAGAATAATCTGAGTTTCTTTATCAAATGCTTTACTACAATACAGACCAACTACAGATAAAGTGTTTCCCTGATCTATCACTGTAGCAACCCTGTCAGAAAGAGGAAATAGGTCAGTCTAGAAGGATCTTTTCTGGAAGAAACCATGTGGGCCCTTGGTGATTACTGCTTTCTTGTCTAGCTGCTCCCTAACTATCCCCTTAAAGATATATTCTGTAATTTTCCAAGAATCAAAGTCAAGCTCACTCCTCTATAGTTTTCAGATTCCATTCTCTTTGCTTCCCCCAACCTCCCCCTCTTTTTTTAAATCAGGTCACCATTTGCCCTTTTCCAATGCTTTACTATTTCTCCCATTTCAAATGTCACTGACAAGGATTTAGGAATCTCACTGGCCAGTTCTTTCAGGACCCTAGGATGTGGTTTCACCTGGACCTAGTGACTTGAACTCATCAAGAGCATTGAGGTCTTATTTCACTTTCTCTTTATTTATCTTGGCTAGCAACTACAGTATCCCTTTTTATTTGGGAGAAAATCGTTAGGCAATACATTGAATAGAGTACTTAAAATAATTAACATCAGGAAGATCTAAGTTCAAATCATCTCAGATGCTTATTAGCTGGGTAACTCAGAGCAAACCCTCTTTAGGCTTCACTTTCCTCATTAGTCAATGAGATGGTTGAATTTGGTTGCCTGGAAGGTCAGCACGAGCTCTAAATTTATGCTCCTACAAAACAAACAAAATAAGAGTAGAATTATCTTTTAATCATCCGTTATCATCTTTTCTTTCCTGCTTCCTGTCCTCATAAAGTGTCAAGTTTCTTGACTCTCCAGCCTCTTCTCCATCACGCCCCTTGATTTCATAAGGCAGACACAAACTTTGATGGGATGATATTGACTATCCAGGTTGATCACCTCTCTGGGATCAAGTCACTGGTCAGTGCTCAAAAGGAGCAGGGAATAAGGGGAAATTTTTAACAACAATCCTCTCTGCTGTTCTCCCTTTGTCATTAACTGCTTGTCTTTGATCCCTGGTTTGGTTCCTCGCTCTGTTAATTGTGTGTCTCCTGACTCTGGCTGCCTGTCACATCACCCAGACTGATGCTTACTCTCCTGTTTCCAGGGAGTTAATTCTAAGCTTCCTACTTCTGATCCTACATATTACCCAGAGCTCAGGATATACCATCATTACATCATCACGTGGCCACTGTCTTTGACTCATGGCAGACTACTGGTTTGTGTCCTATGCACCATCTTCCACCCACACAACCCATAACAGTGAGGCTGAGTCAGTGCCACTCATCTGCACAATTAGGAAAGCAACTCAGCATGCAAGTCTGCCCGGTGTGGGTCATTAGCATTGTTCCCTGTATAGTAAGGACAGCATACTTTCTTGCATTCCAAACATATAATCCTCCTACAACATAAAGCAATTTACTCTGATATCATACTCAATAGCTCAGTGGCACACTTCCCATGTTTCATCCACCTAAAAGCTAGGAGGAGAGAACTACACTTGTATGTATCTTTGGGAGATTAAAGCAACTTTTTTCAATATTAGTAAGTCAGGGACAGAGTTAGGAATTAGGTCTTCCTTCCAGTCCAAGATACAACTGAATAGATTCATAACTAGGAAAGTAATGTAAGAAGTTTAAAAAAAAAAAAAAAACACTGCCTTATCTTTTTTAAAATGTGATTTGTAAATTAGACCCAGAGTGTTTGGCTAGTTGACAAATTCTCAGCATCTGCCTTAAGTTCTGGGTTTGATGTCAGAGGATTAGACTTCTAATTGTGACTTTATGACTACTTATGTGACCTTAGGCAAGTCATTCATCCTCTTTGAGCTTTGAAAATCCTAATCTGTTTAATTTGCTCTGCCATACAAGGACACTGGTCTTCTTGAAGCTCCATACTAGACCTTCCAGCTCCTGGCTTTGAAGCATTTTCAAGGGCTGGTCCCCATTCCTGGAATTCTTTCCCTCCCACCTCTGCCTCCTACCTTCCTCAGTCTCCTAGTGTCAGCTAATGTCCCACCTTCTGTAATCCTCCTTAATCTTCATGCCTTCCTTCTGTGACCATGCCCAAGTTGTCCTATATCTATATACACACACACACATATATATGTATTACATATATACATAAATCTAATGAACTTATACATACATATGTGTGTATATGGATTTGTTTCTACAGTTGTTTGTATGTTGTTTCTCTCATGAGACTGTGAGCTCCTTAAGATCAGAGACTGCTTTGTACCTTTCTTTGTATTTTCAGCACTTAGCACAATACCTGGCACATCACTGTTGTTGTCATTCAATCATTTTAATTTTGTCCGACTCTTTGTGACCCATTTGGGTTTTTCATTGCAAAGATAATGGAATTGTTCGCCATTTCCTTCTCCAGCTCATTTTACAGATGAGGAAACTGAGGCAAATAGAGTGAAGTGATTTGCTCAGGGTCTCACAACTAGTAAGTATCTAAGGCCAGCACTTAGTAGGTACTTAATAAATACTAGCTGACTTACTTTAAGTGAACTAGTTGGACTAGATGACTTCTAAAGTCACTGACAGTCCTCAATCTTTGATCTAGCAACTCATGCCAGGGCCACCCACATCCTTTCTTGGTTATGACTTTCACCAAGCAGCTATGAAATAGCTGGACTCACAGGTCAAAGGCTTGAAAGAAACCGGACTGAGGCTAAAAGAAATCAAGCAAGTTATTCGAATGTAATCAAAAAATACCATCTACTACGTGAGTATCAGTTACCAAGTGATGCTTGCTGTTTTACCAAGCTTTGCCCTCAGTGACCTGAGAAAGTCATCAGTCCAATTCAAGAAGCATGGACTAAGCACTTCCCACATAGGAAGCCCTGTACTGGACACTGGGGACAGAAAAATAAAAATGCAACACAAGTGTCGTCAAGAAGCATACACAGATAATTAAACACTAGGTAAACAAAAAGTAGATATAAATAAATGTCCTGGGGGAGAGGGGAGAGCATTAACAACTGGGAATGCAGAAAAGGCCCCAAATGACAAATCAAGGTAGCATTTGAGCTAAGCCTAGAAGACATTCCAAAATGCAGAGATTCTCTCCTGCCCCTGTCCCTGCCGCGCCCCCCCCCCCCCATACTCCAACAAGGATCATGGGTCTGGAGCTATAATTAGCCTCACGGGTTATTTAAATGCTCTAACACTCTAATTTTGCACATTAAGAAACAGAAGCTGGGAGAGGTAAGCGGATTGTACAAGGTTATATGAGCCGTGTTAGAGACAGGAGTTGAATTCAGGTATTTTATCCATAGAGGTGAGGATAGAAAGCATTCAATCATTCAATCAATAAATATGTATTAAATGCCTAGATATTTGTGTATCTAGAGATACAAAAAGAGACAAAAGACGTCCTCTACCCTCAAAGAGCTCACGATCTAATGGTGGAAGGGGGAAAAACATGCAAAATATATACACGTACACATATAAGTATGTGCATATGTGTATGTGTATATGTACGTATATATGTATGCGTGTATGTATATATACATGTATATAAACAATTAACAGAAGGAACTAGAACTCATAGAGGTTGGAAAGGCTTCCTATAAAAGACTGAATTTTATCTGGCACTTGAAGACAGAAGATAGAATATCAGAGACAGAGAAAAGCAAGTCAGCCACTTGGGTGGGTGAAAATATTACAGACTGATGAGCTGACAAAATTTCAGAGTTGGAAGGGACCTTAAAGTCCATCTAATCTAATCTGCATGTGACCAAGAATCCCTTCTAAATGAAGCTTTGGATAAGCGGGTCCCTCAGCCTTTGTTTTCAAACCTTCAAGAAGAGTAACCCTACTGCTTCTGGGGGCAGGGCATTCCCCTCTTGCACACCCTTGTTGTTAACAAGTTTTGTTTCATTTTCTTACGAGGCCTAACCTTACCTTTTCTCATTTTTCACTCATTGATCATCATTCTGCCCCGGGGACCAAAATGAACAAGTATCCTCCACATAACAGCAGCCCTTCGAATGTTTAAGAGCAGCTATCATATGCCCCCTCCCCCTAAGTATTCACTTCTCTAGGCTAAATACCCCTCATTCCTTGGACCAGACCATTCTGGTTACTCTTCTCCAGTTTTTCAGGGTCATTTTTCCCCAAGGAGCAGTGCCTAGAACTGAACACAGAAGGGTGAGGGGAAGTAAAAAACGAGGACAGTAAGATCATTTCTTTCCTTATTCTTGGATGCTGTGTTTCTCTAAATACAGCTGAAGATCCCATTATACAGTTCAGAAGAGCTGAAGCAGTTGGGCCATGGAGTGTGTAGAGCACTGGGCCAAGAGTAAGGAAGACTTGGATTCAAGTCCAGCCTTTGATACTAAGTAGCTGTATGTCCCTGGGCACAGAAGTATTTATCCTGTGTTTGCCTCAGTTTCTTCATCTGTAAAATGAGGATAATAAAAGCACCCACCACTTTGTTGTGAGGATCAAATGAGATTATATTTTTAAAGTGCTTAACACACGCAAAGCACTTCCTACATATGAAGTCCTGTACTGGACACTAGGGACAAAAAAATAAAAATGAAACAGAAGTGTCTTCAAGAAGCATACACAGATAATTAGATACTAGATTAACAAAAAGTAGAGGTAAATAAATCTCCTAGAGGAGTAGACAGAGCATTAACAACTGAAGAATGCAGAAAAGGCACATAGCATGCACTCACTATATAAATGTTTCTTCCCTTCCTTTCTACTCCCTGTCTATACCTGCTCCTCCCAGAGCCACCAGAGTTCCATAAGATAAGGCCTAAGACCTTATAGCAACAAAAGTGATTGTGTATCATATGGAACAAGGAAGACATAATGAACAGCGCAACATGACGATGCTTCTGGAAAGAGTTCTTAGACCCACACCCTTTTTTCAAAAGACGTCTCAAGGGTCGTTGGCATGATCCAAGGTTCTGTGCTCCCACTTTGGCAGTTTATTAGACATTCTCTCATATCTTCCCCTTTCATTCCAAATGGTTCATCATCAGATGCCATTTTCTCCAGTTCTATTGTTTTGCAACAGGTAGCAAAAATACATATCTGAATGGTATAACTCTATTTCATCCCAGAGATCAACAGAAACTCCCAAAGTGTGACAAGCAGTCTTCAAGGAAATAGAAGTTTTTAATTTCTTTGTGTGGGATTAGTGGTGGTGGTGGTAGTGGGATTTTTGTATGTTTGTTTGTTTCAAGGGAAGGCACAATTAGCAATGCTCATGAACCTAAAACTAAAAAATTCAAGCCAGAGGAGAAAAGGAACCTAAAACAAAACAAAACAAAACAAAAAAAAAAAAATCTGAAGTGTACATACAGTATGACAACACTGACATCTGTTGGCTAGCAATGTCCTGAGTTCTAATAGTCTCCCCAGCTCCAGCCTTTTCACAGTAATTGAAGGGAAGCCAGCACAGCCAATGCAGTCTCCTCCTTCATCACCATCTCTAGATCTGACATTGTTAGATGTGAACTTTTGAAACTATGCAATGTCTCTCATTCTCCTTAGATCCCAAACTTGCACTGGAGGCTTATTGTTTCAGCATATTCTGCTGCACAAAATAAGGCTTTCAGATCATGTTGAAACCTTTCTCTTGGATCAGAAACCAAACAGCATTTTGTGCCATTAACCCACTGTATCCTGTGCAAGGCACAAAACCAGGAAGTTTTGACATATTTGTGACTGTGGCTTCCATGATGAGCCAGTCTTCCTTTTCTTCTTGAATCTCACTCGGAGTCTCTTCTCTTTCTTTTCCCCCTGCCCATTAACTGACTGAAGTTCTATCCAGGATCCTTAGTGCTCTCCCTTTAAGCTCTCTTATTTTTAGAGTTAATTCAACCACAAGGTTTAATTATCTGTGAAATAAGGAAGAGAACCAGAATAGCAGAGTAGCCAGAGGGCCAGCCTGGGAATAGGAAGGCCTAGGTTCAAATGCATATTGGTACTCTGATGCATGACCCTGAGCAAGTCACTTAAGGCAATAAGTTACTAAACTCAGTGGAACTCCTGCTGAAATCATAGCTTGAAATCATCATCATCATCTCCTCAAAGTCCAACCCATCATCTATTTGGAGGGTTGAAAGAAAAGGAAAAGGACAGGAGGGAAATACAGAAAAGTAGGACAAGTCCAGCCAGTGATCGATAAAGGGAACTTTGGGGCCCTGAGCTCTAAAGATCTGGCAGGAACCTTGAAATGGTGGTGAATTGAGTCTTCTCAGATTTAGGGAAATAAAGAGGATCACCCCACATTCCATGCCTGGAGGACTCTGTCCCCATCTTCTACATTCTGGCTTCCCCAGCTTCTTTCATGATAACTCAAATCCCAAATTCTGCCAGAGATCTTCCCTCTGAAATTATATCCCATTTACACATTCTATGTCTCCTGTGACATTGTGGTTTCCATGTTTGTCTTCCCCATCAGAATTTGGGCTCCTTGAGGGCATGAACCTCTTTTCTTTAATCTTGCTTTGTATCTCCAGTGCTTAGCATAGTGCCTGACACTATTAAGTGATTAATACATGCTTGTTGAGTGACAAATAAAAAGCTTGTACACTGTTAATATAATGAATACCAAATGACAGAATGGATGCTCTACGTCAGAAACTCTAGATTCTCTGCAAAATTGGAAAGCAGCAGGGCTAGATAAGAGGCATAATTATTGTTCAAATGCTTCACAGTGACACATCAATTACTAGCAGGGCATTTTATCAGCTGCTTCCCAGAGAGATGCCTGATCCTATCTTTCTTAATAAAGGGCATCACAAATCTACTATCAAAAGGTAAGACCTCTCCAAATATGTGGTCAAGTACTATAAACAAAGCATTCACAGCTTGTATCACCTTAAATAATCAAAAAAAAGACTTTGAAGAAAACAATATATTGGCTGAAAAGCAAAAAATGTGTGTCAAAAAGTCCCGGGGATTTAAAGAGCAACTTACCATAAATTCAGTAGTTACTGAAGAAGCTGTCTAAAAGTATTATGATATATAGTGTCTGGGGTTATTATCCTTCAAACCTTTGACTCAGTTAGGTTCTTATGAGGCAACCAGATAGGAAGTGAATGGGCCTGAAATCAGAAAGACCTGAATTCAAATCTGACCTCACACATTTAGATGTATTGCCCTGGGCAAATCATTTAACTTACCTGTCTCAGTATCCTCATCCATCATCATTGAGGAGAAGGATATCTACCTACCCCCTCAGAGTAATTGTGAGAATAATACTTGTAAAATACTTTTCAAACCATGAAGTGTTATATAAATGCTAGCTATTATCATTAAAGTTTATTTTATACTGCAAACATATATGCATATATATATATACGTATATATGTAAAATAGACCCAGTTATAGTGAAAACACTATTTGATGTCCACATGGAAGTCCAGCCTGTATTTAAAATGTACCATAGCACAATAATATCAAGAAAAATTATAAAATGTGGTAGGATTTTTTTCAGGGAGACATTTTAAGCTTCCAGTGGTTCAGCCCAACCCTAAATTCATTGTTATTTCTCCTAAACAGTGCTAAAGATGATTTCCAAATATAAGGACTCAAACCAAAATATCTTATTAATCACCTGACATCCATGCAAGACATTAAGCTACATGACTCTCCTAAAAACACACTAAATGGTTTCTCTTTCTTGTGGAATCTTTCTCCAACAATACCAAAATGTTTTTTAGACTCCAGTGTAAAATTCTTAACATATATCAACGAAAAATAGAGATTGTGAAGGATTGAAACTGAAAGTCAAATTGAAATAGAAGAAGGCAATATTACAAATGACTTCATCTCCTCTGGATGAGACATGTCAAGCATAAAGCTATGCCTGAGCATGTCAAATCATTTACTGGCATCCTAAAATCAAAACCCAATGGGAAGAATACATTTAAAGTAATTAATACCTATGCAATACTGTCCTTTACATGTACACCAGAACATTAGAATCTGTGACAGATGTGGAAAGTATCTTAACAAAAACTCCTACAGTATTAATTAAACACAGGGCCAGAATTCTATGACTGAACTTTGATAACTTTTATAAACTGATAGGTGACAAATTCCTATATTACAAATACAGACACCAAAATATCCTTGAAAATTCAACAAACTGACTATCCTGGGCTGAATCATTATCAGGGACAAAAAATCACCCAGACATAAAATCGGCCCATAAAAACTTAAGAACAATATTTTAATAGATGTAATCATACCAAATATTCAATACCCCCAAGCTTCTCAAGCTTACACAATATGGAAATTGAACAGAAGAAATCAAATTCATGTAAGGACAAAATGAAATACATAGTCTCCTTGTCATCCTCTCTGTTACAGCAGTTGTCCCAAAAATGTTTTCACTGAACCTTTGGATAAGTTTACATACCAATACTTCTATTCAATTGTAAAAAGCAATCATTTTATCCACTTGTGCAGTAGTCCATGGAACATTAAACATGCAAGAATAATAAAAGTATAAGAACTTTTCCCAAGACCAATCTATCTGAATTCCATCAAACGATAAAAAAGAGAGATCATCCTAATGGTAAGAGTGACAACTTCTGAGTCTGCATTACAGGCACTAACTTCTATTTCTTGTTTCCATTTTCATCTGTCCTTCCATCTCTTGTTATATTCAGAAATGACACAATGTATCAACACCAAAAACTTGAGCATGTGGAAAATTAAGTTATTATCTTTAGTCTTGAAGCATCATATTTTCCTAATTCATCTGTTCTCATCAGCTGGGAGGACTATTTTCCTCCCAGTCCCTATTTGGCAGTCATATCTGACCTTTATCATTTATTCATCTCCACTTCCAACACAATCCTGCCAATACTATTAATTCCTACAGTTTCATCCTTGATCCAGGTACTAATCACCTCAAATCACCCAATCACCTTTGACAGCCTCCTACCTCCACTCCCTAATTTTATTCTATCCTTTACCCAAATATCCCTACTACTAGCTGCTAAAATTCTTCTCTTTCAGTGTTTTTAATTTGGACCAGAGGTGTCAAATGTGTGACCTTAGGGTCCCATTGCAGCCACCAACATTCTCCAGTGCAGCTTCAACGAGATTAAAATATAATTAGGAAATATTTAACAAGCTAAGCAAAAATACAATAAAACATAGATAATGTTAATACGAGGTTTCCTAAGTCATTATGGAGCCCTTACGTACACTTTGATGACTCCATTTCTATTTAAGTTTGACACCACTGATTCAAACTACATTATTCCCCTGGTCAGAACTTTATTAAGGACTACTAATTGTCTTTCTTGTCTAATCCTAACTCCAACTGATGTGTTTCATGATTTTCCATCAATTCACCATTGCCTCTTCCTGTCCTCACAACTTGAGAAGTGAAATTCTCCTTTCCAGGTAAGACAATATGTTTACCACCACCACTCCCTACCTGGTTCACTTCTTCCATTTACATCTTCCCTGTTCTCCAGTCCTCCTTTTGCCATCATATCATGTCCCTTTTCCCTTTTGAGAGTTCAAATTTTCTTCCTCCTATTTCCTAAGTATACCCAAAATGAAGCTCTTGAAACACACCAACTACCCTAAGGTCTTACACGTAAGGGGAATATGGTCTTTTTTGGGAATTACAACTTTCACAAAGCCTGTGCAAAGCCCAGGATGGGATAATGCAATCCCTACAGAGAATCTGGTTTATATGAGGGCATTTTCAAAGAATTTGGTAAGAGGCTAGTCATGAAATCTCATGAAAGTGGTAAGAGGCAGGGAGATACATTTACAGAGAGTAAAAAATAAACATTGGAATGGAATAGAAAGAGGCTGTCTTTGGCTGCATCTAATTTCTGCTGCTTCTACCAGTTATGCCCATAGTGTCTTTTGTACTGATTACTGTTGAGGGCATCTTCCCAATCACCTAGGTTCAAAACCTAGATGTAATCTTCAACTTTTCTCTGTCTCTATCTCTCTCTTCACCTCTCTCTCTCTGTCTCTGTCTGTGTGTCTGTCTGTATCTGTCTGTCTGTGTGTCTGTCTCTCACTCACACACACACATACACACACACACACACATACACGCACACACCTCATAACCAAACATTTGCCAAGTGCTTTCAACCCTTCCTTTTCCACATCTCACATATGCTGCCTTTTCTGACCATCCGGTGCAGACCCCCATCACTTCATCCCTGGACTACTCAAGTAGACTACTGATTTGGTCTCCCTGATTCAATCTCTCTCCATTCCAGTCCATCCTCTACTCAATAATCAACTTGTGGGAATTATGGAAATTGAAAGTACAGGTTGCATTATGTCACCTACCTATTTAATAAACTCCAGTGGCTACCTATTACCTCAAGGATCAAATTCTCTGTTTCTCATATTCTCTGCTTGGATTTTAAAGCCATCCATGACTTGGCTCCTTCCTACCTGTTCAACATTCTTACACTTTACTCCAAATATTCTATAGTCCATTGACACTGGGCTCCTCGGGTTCTTCAACACAGGATACTCTTATCTCCAGTCTCTGCATTTCCATTATCTATTTCCCATGCCTAGGGTTCTCTCCCATCTCATCTCCATCTCTTGAATTCCTAAGTTTCCATTAAGTCCCAGCTAAAATCTCACCTTCTACAAGAAACTTTTCCTGATGCTCCCTAATCCCAGTACCTTTCTTTTCCAATTTATTCTTGTTTGTATATGTATTTGCATCTTGTCTCTCCCATTAAACTGTGAGCTCCTCTTGAGTAGCTACTGTTTTTTGCCTTTCTTTGTACCCTTAGCACTTAGCACAGTGCCTGGTACACAGTAGGCACTTAATAAATGGTTTTTGTTTATTGGAAGCAATGGCTACAAGTTTCTCTTCCATTTCTTGGTTTCTAGCCATGCTTGAATTCATCATTGTTTCACAACTCTGGTGCTGTTATACGACATTTTCCATAGTGAGACCCTAGTAACTGTAAGACTGAAATTCCTATATTTATCTGACAAACAAATCATTATACCCTATCTATACCCTAGCATAAAGTGCTCTGCTAATAAGACAGCACAGAAATCTGGGAATAATGGATTCCTACCTTCCCAGGTCTAAAGGAAAAGCACAGGTAATTTTGAAAATGACAAGTAAGAGTTTTCGCTACTTGATTTTAATTCCTTGTTGTTGCTGTTTTTAACCTTGTATCATATTTTAATTAAATGTCCTTTCTTATTATTATACTGTCCCAGAATTAATCTTAGCAGGAGAGAGGATGGAGATTCATAGGAAAATGGGAGTTCACAAGGTTTGAATACATGAGGAACCTGAACAGGTACTAGGACCTTGAATGTGGTCATGTGACATTTCTTTGGTATAGAACTGCCACCGTAGGTATTTGTTTATTCGTTTGGCTTTCTCTTTTGTCTCTTTCTTCTATCTCTCTAATAATATCTCTTAATAGAAAGAGATAGCAATCTCTTTCCAGGAGGAAAATGGGGCTACTAAGCTCCTTTATATACAATGGGCTGTCGATAAATACATCACAATGAATGACTTGACTGAGTCTCATTGCAGATTTCTTAATGTAATAGCATGGTTGGCAGAGCTCAGCTTTTGAATGAGCACATTTCAGCAGTGCTGAAGACTTTAATGGAAGTTGTTTGTATAATAAGCTTCAGAAGATTTGGGATATCTGGAAAGAAAGGCCTTATTCCATTGTGATTTTGCTCCTTTAGCTGGGTCTACACATACCATCAGATTGGATTAAAGGGCAAACATTTTCTCTGTCCATTTTTAACAGGGTTGTCTTAACTAGATGCAAATCATACAGCCAATACTCTGAATTGCAGTATATTCAAAGATGAGAATGGGGGCATGGAATTGCGTAAGACCAAGTGATTCAGCCATAGACAACTCAGCCCCCTGTCACTGAGACACTTCTGAGCTCAAAATAATTTTATGATGCTTTTAGGCATGACTCACTTTGCTTTTGAAAAATCATTTTTCATTTAGGTGCTGTGCCTTATTACTTTCTGTGAAGCCATTATATATATTGCACTGCACAAAAATAATTGATTACTTGTGAGTGACAGAATAATTGGCACTACCCTGGTTATTCAGCTATTTTTATGCATTATAATTATCAGCTTCAGAACACTAGAAAGAATTTAATGTTCTTGAAAATTAATATTATTGAAAGACTCAATACAAAAGAATATAATGTGCCTAAATTAAAACTTGTCACAGACTGGTAGACTCCCACATTGTTGAATATTTTTCAATATTTTATTTTTAATTATTGGAAAATCTTTATTGAGTGACAAAGCCTCATGGCCCAAGTCAGTGCTGAACAACCAAATTTTAATAAACTTGTAAGCTGGATTAGTGTTTCCAATTGTAAAATTAAGTGTTTAATGTTCTGGTGAGGGATGTGAATTCATCTTTTGATTTGGACTGTGATATGTGAGTATCTTGAAGGCAAAGAGCAAGTCTTTTATACATAGTCTATGTGAAATATGTAAAGCACATTTTATAAAAATGCTGTTTAAATAAACAATATCCCTGATGCATGAATACTCACAATGAATACTCACTATATCGACGGAAGTTGAAAATTAATTGGCTATAAGGCAAAGGTGGAAACCACCCCTGCTTGCAATATAGGGTGATGGAACTGGTTCCAGTTATTCATATAATTATATCTTGCTTTTGAGACAAGTAGCATTAATAGATGACTCCACTGATGTCTATAGTTGTGAAAAAGCAACATGGCTTTAAAAGCCATTAGCCTCAATAAACTGGATGTTACTTAATGAAAATGTGCCTTCTTATCTGCATGTATGTACATTTCTTATTCTCCTTTTCCTTCTATATTGTTTTCTTTGTATATACCTCATATTTGTATACATGCAAATCAGCATGGTAGAGGGAAAGGGTGATGAATTTGATATGAGAAGGCTTCCCACTCTCCCTCTGACAGTCTATTACTCTATTTACATCTCTATTTAATGTATCCTTGTCTATTTTTTTTTTTTTTTGGTATTTCACTGTCTCATTCAACTGAAACTGCTCTCTGCAGAGTTACCAATGATCTCTTAATTGCCAGATCTGATGGTGTCTTTTTAGTCCCTATTCTTCTTGATCTGTCTGCTGCCTTTGACATTATTGAACACCTTCTCCCTCTGGATAATCTCTCCCCTCTGCGTTTTTGTGACACTGATGTCTCCGAGTTCTACTTTTACCTCTCTGGATCTTCCTTCTTTGTGTCCTTTACAGGCTTGTCATCCATATCACACCCCCTAAGTGTGGATGTTAATGAAGATTGTGTCTTAGGCTTCCTTCCTCATTCTCAGTAACACTTAATCTCAGTGACAGCCTCAGATCCATGGATTGAGCAATGACATGCATATTAGAGAGCTGAAAATCAAAGGTCTATAGAAAAAGAAAGAGAAAAGAGAAAATATTGGTAAAAGTTTCATAAAAGATGTCACATTTGAGTTGGACTAGGAATCCAATGGCAAAGAAGGACAGAGGATATTACAGGCTATGGAGCTGTAAGTAAGTAAAGGCCCTGGGCAGCTACGTGGCACAGTAGATAAAGTGCCAGGCCTCGAGTCTGGAAGATTCATCTTTGTGAGTTCAAATCTGGCATCTGACACATACTAGCTGTGTGACCCTGGGCAAGTCACTTAACCCTATTTACCTCAGTTTCCTCATCTCCAAAATGAGGTGGAGAAGGAAATGGCAAACTGCCCCAGTATCTTTGCCAAGAAAATGCTAAATGGGGTCATGAAGAGTCAGACATGACTGAAAAATAACTAAACAACAAGAAGTAAAGGCTCAAAGACAGTAGAGTTTATGACATGTCCAGGGTCCAATTTTGTTGGAGCTTCGAGTAAATATATAAAGGGGCACCAAATTGTGGAAGGCCTTGAATGCCAGGGAAGAATAATTAAGCCTAATAGGAAGGCTATAGGGAAAAGGCCAGATGAAGTTCTATTAAGAACATTTGAGGAGGGAAAGATCATTTTCAGTTGGGGGATCCAGGAAGGCTTCATGAAAGAAGTGATACCCAATCTACACCTTGAAGTGAGAGACAGATTTCAATATGCACAGACTAGCAAAGAGTGTATTTTAAGCATGGGGGACAAGCTGCTTGGATACACAGATAAGATAAATATGAATGATAGTTTAAGAATTAGTATTATTGATTTTAGAGGAAATCATCTCGAGCCAGACAAAAACAGATACCTATCCAGCCTTTATCATAGCCATTATGACTCTGCTTCCTAGAGAGATAAAATAATAAAAATATTCATTTCATAATTTTAAGTAACTAGTTGTAATTGCTCTAATATCCATTAGTGTGAAGAATGTGTGACAACCAACCATTTGATTCACTCTTGCTATCATGAAAAGAAAAAAACAAGATGAATGTTTATAAATATTTATAAATAAATTATGCAGCATGGTGTATCAGGGGAAAACACTGGATTGGGCAGGAGGGCACATGAGTTCAAGTGTTGACTGTGCTAATTGCCAGTTGTATCCCCTTGGACAACTTACTTGATACCTCTTAACCTCCATTTCCTCAACAGTAAAATGAAAGACTCGGAATAAATGATCTCTAAGTTCACTTCCAGCCATGAACCCTATGATTCAATAAATATAATAGGTCAAACTGTTGTTGATCAGTCATTTCAGTTGTGTTCAGCTGTGTTCAACTCTTGGTGACCCCATTTGGGGTTTTCTTGGCAAAGATACTGGAGTGGTTTGCCATTTCCTTTGCCACTTCATTTTACAGATGAGGAAACTGAAGCAAGCAGGATTAAGTGAGATCAGTACCAGATACCCAAAAGGAAGAGTGGTAGATGTCTCCACACCTAACAACCCTGAATCTCAAGTAACGCACTGAAGCTCCAAGTGACTTTAGGTTCTGCATCCTGACAAATTTCGTCTTTGAAAAAATCCAGAAAAGTCACCATCATAAGTTAACCTCAAGGTCCCCTGCTATAAAGCCACCACATCCATTTATGTGGTATTATTGGGATCTATTCAAATCCATAACTCTAAGTTCCCACTAATATGTTACTTTATACTAGACTAAGACAAATGACAGAAGAATTAAAAGCAAACAGAATTTAGTTAAGAATAGTATGAATACTTACTTAAGAATAGTAAGACAAATAAAATGAAGAAATCCCCCATGTGTGAGGGAGTATAATATCTCATTGGTTCCCATACTGCTTGTAGGAGATGGAACTCCTCCATATAAAAAAATGCTCCCACAAAACAGCTGAATAACCTGTTGACTCAGCCTCTCCTACCTCACTGTGGCTTGTAAAGCCAAGCAAAGTAGAATTCTTTTCTGTTTTTGTTTTACTAAAAGAGCCTCTGGTTGAATAATATGATTAAAGAAAATCTTCCCCACACAGTGATAGGCCTGCCCATCGAGGGAAATTTGATTAGGAGAAATGTTTTGTAGGAGGGTCCCAAGTACCTTTTGTTTTTTCTGTTGAAGCACTGGGTCAGAGGCTCATGCCCTCTGACTCTGAAAACCCAGGTATCAGTGCTTCCCTCTCTGGTAACTATGGTCAGACAGCTGGAACTTTCTGGTAAATTGTGATGCATGTATTGATTATGGTCAGACAAAGGAAGCCAGGTCTGTTGATCTTTGATTTCTCTGTATTTTCTCTGAAGTTCAGGGTGCTGACTTTTCCCCTTGAGCTAACTGAATGATTCATGTGTTTGATTAAAGTGATTGTTAACCCCTCAAAATCTGCCTTTTCTTTTAGAGAAGCAGATCAAAGAACCTGTGACAGCAGGTATGTATGTTGGGGTGCTTACTGTTATAGGCTCCACTCTGTCCCCAAATCTGCCACCTGCTTGTTCCTTTTGGGCAGAGTGACTGTTGTCATCAGCTTCTAGACAACTTCTCTCCTCAATTCCTTCTTCACTGAACTGCTACTATCCTCTTCTAAATGACTTTCATATTAGCTGCTGAGATTTTGAATACTTCAAAGGGTATGTTATTTTCTCCTTTGATAGATAGTCCACAACTACGACTCTTATAGCCCTTTGGCTAATCGTGTCCATACTGAACTCAGTCAGAACATGGGGAGAAGGAAAAAAAAATCTTTGCTCAAAGTATCTTTTTTTGACAAGTTCACAATAGGAAAAAAAAATTCAGACTTCCTTGATACATAGGTTAGAGTGAGTAGTACACACACACACATACACACACATATGTATGTATGTATGTATGTATTTCTATGATGTTTCTAGCAGCTAATAATGCAGTCATGCAAACTGTTACAGTTTCACTTGAATACCAACAACCAAAAAATTTCCAACTAAATAACAAGTAGAAATCATGAGAAGTAAAGGAGAGACTAATGAAATTGAAAACCAAAAGATAATCAAATTGAAAAATAAAACTAAGAACTATTTTTAAAAACTAATAATAAAGATAAACAGCCCACCTGTTTATAAAAAGAGAGGAAAACTAAATTGCTTATATCAAAAAAAAAACTTAGAACAACTGAAGATGAAATAAAGGAAATAATTAGAAGTTATTTTGCCCTATTCTACACATAGAAAACTAAAATGTTAGTAGAAATAGATATTTATGAACATATAAAATACACACATAAAAAAAGAGAAATAGACTAATTAAATAACATGATATCAGAAAAAGAAATTGAACAAACCATAAAGGTATTCCCAAAGAAAAAAACTCCAGGACTAGATTGATTTGCAAGTGAATTCTATCAAACATTCAAAGAACAATTAATTCTAATACATAAACTATTTGCAAAAATAAAGAGGTACGTATCCCCAAGAGATCATAAAAATGGGAAAGGGTCCCGCATGTACAAAAATATTTATAGTAGCACTCTTTGTAGTTGCCAAAAACTGGAAATCAAGGGGATACCCATCAATTGGGAAATGGCTGAATAAATTATGGTATATGAACGTAATGGAATATTATTGCGCCATAAGAAATGATGAACAAGAAGACTTCAAAGAGGCCTGGAAAGATTTACATGATCTGATGCTGAGCGAAAGGAGCAGAACCAGGAGAACTTTGGGCACAGTAATGACCACAGTGTGAGAGTTTTTTCTGGAAGACTTAGATCTTCATAGCAATACAAGGACATTTAAAAAAAAAAATTCCCAATGGTCTTCTAAGGCAAAATACCTTCCACATTCAGAAAAAGAACTATGGAATTCAATCACAGAATGTAGCAGATCATTTGTGTGTATGTGTGTGTGTATGTATGTATGTGTATTATGTTTTGTTTTGTTATATGATTTCTCCCATTTATTTTAGTTCTTCTACACAGCATGACTATAATGAAAATATATTCAATAGGAACCTATGTGTAGATCCTATATAGAACTGTATGCCATCTTGGGGAGGGAGGGGGGTGGTGGGGAGTAGGTAGGAGGAAGAAAAATCTAAGTTTTATGGTAGTGATGGTAGAGCATTAAAAATAAATTAAATTAAATTAAAATTAAAAAAAATTAAAATAAAAAAATAAAAAGGTACCTTTCCAATCTCTTTCTAGGATACAAATATGTTCTTGATACTTATATCAGGGAAAGAAAACAAAGAAAGCTTCAGACCAAAAGCCCTAATTAACATGGATATAAAAAATTTAATAAGTACAACAACATATTAGAAAGATTATATATTATGACCACATTGGCTTTGTACTAAGAATGCAAGGTTGATTCAACTTAAGAGTATAAATATAATAAGCCATACTAATAGTATAAGTCAATAAGAAATCAAAGAAAGAAGAAAAGGATCTGTATGTACAAAAACATTCATAACACCTTTTCATGGTAGCTAAAAATTGGAAACTAAGGGGAGTCCTCCTACGGCAAATAGCTATACCAATTATGGCATAGAAATGTAATGGAATTTTATTGTGCTATAAGAAATAATGAAATAGTATAACAGAGGAAAGTGAGGGGTTTTTGAACTGAAGCAGAGTGAAATGAGCAGAATGAGGAGACTAATTACATAATGATAACAGTATCAAGAAAAACAACTTAGAAAGACATTAGAATTCCAAATGAACCATACTACTCAACTCCTGACAGACAGATGATGAACTTAAAATGCAAGAAAATGATATGCATTTGCAGATATGGCTAATGTGGGAATTTGTTTTGCCAAACTATGTAGATATATATTGAGGGATTTTTTTTTTTTGGTTGGGTTTATTTTTTATTTATTTGTTTGGAGAGAGAGTAAAGGTTGGAGGAGCAGATTAATAAGGAAAATAATTTTACTTTAAAAATAATAAACTATTTTTTAACATACACTGAAGGGTTGAGATGGAACTAGGGACTTTCCTCCTATATTCCTGCAGCTAACGCCCTGGTCAGTCAGTCAATAGGCATTTATAAAGAGCTTAATTATGTGCCAGGTACTGTGCTAAGCACTGGAGATCTACACCCTTGAGAAGCTCACAATCTAGTGGGGAGACAACATGCAAACAATTATGTACAAACAAGGTACAAACAGGAGAAATTGTTGTTGTTCAGTCATTTGAGACATGCCTGACTCTTCCTGACCCCATTTGGGGTCTTCTTGACAGGAGTGGTTTGCCATTTCCTTCTCCAGCTCATTTTACAGATGAGGAACTGAGACAGATAGGATTAATTGACTTGTCCACAGTCACACAGCTAGTAAGTGTCTGAGTCCATATTTGAACTCAGATCTTCCTGACTCTAGACCCCCTATCCACTGCACCACCTAGTTGCTCATCAACAGGATAAATTAAAAATAATCAATAGAGGAAAGAAAGCCTTATTATAGAAGTTGAGATTTTAGCTTGTACTTCCTTGAAGGAAGCCAGGGGAACCAGGAAGTAGAGATGAGGAGGGAGAGCATTCCAGGAATGGACGACAGTCAGAAAATGCCGAGAGTCAAGATCACATTCTGTATCTCTCACCTAAATTTTAGTAGTTAATTCAGAAAATAAGAATTAGCCTGGTTTAATAGAGTATAAATGATACATAGAACAGTAGAATTTCAGTTTCCTGGAATTCTCTTCTGAGAGGGTCCCAAGAGATCATCTACACCAATTCCCTTCCCCTAAATTTACAGATGGGACCCAGAGGTGACTTGTTGAAAGTTGAACAACTAATATATGGAAGAACTCAAACTAGAACTCACGTGTCCTGACAACCAGGCTAGTGCTATTTCCATTTGACCAATACTCATACAAAGGAAGATACTTCCATAATAATGGTATAAACGCCAAAATTCTTTATCAGCAGCACTTACTTCTTAATTCTAAAATGAGAGGGTTATGTGGATATATTTTAAATAACAATAACATATCATTTTAATAACACTTTAAATTTTATAAACTACTCTCTTCATAACAAGGCTATAATAAAGGTAGTATTATTATCTATAATCTACAAATGAGGAAACTCATTCATAAGGTTAAGTAACTGACCCATGATCATATATAGCTATTAAGTGTCAAAGCAAGAATTTGAAGCCAGATCTTTTATCTCCAAGGCCAATGTTACTATTTCATGAAGCCACATACACACTCTTTTTCCATATCCTGTCTTTACTTTCTTACTAAACTTAAAGTTGATATTTTCCAAAGTTGATATACATGCAAATTTAAATTCTTATTAATAAAAAAAAATAACAAGTTATTTTTCTCCTTGCTACATATGGTCAAAGTCAGAGAGCAAGCACTCTGATGACTGCTGCCTATTTTTTTCTGCTGAGTTTCACTTCCTTCTGTTTGGGATGTCATATCTTAGATCACTAAGGAAAATGTTTGGCAAAACTAATGAAATAACAAAATGGTGGGTCTGTCTTCCCTGACCATCTCTGATGGAGTTCAAATCTTCAGGGACTTTCCTTTCTTCTTCTTTCTTCCTTTCTTTCTCTCTGACTCTTTGATGAAATAAAAAACTCAACTACAAAGGTTGTTGGACATTGCCTTTTCCTTTCCATGTACTCTTTTCTATCCCTGGAGTCACTCCAGTTCCTGATACAAAGAGTGGGGAAAATAGAAGTTAGGTTTGATTAGATTTGCTAGCTGAGTTACTTCAGTGATTCACACTCAGGGAAAGGAAAGAAACAAAAAAAGAAGAAGTTGTATGATGGAAATAGGAGTGAGTCAATCATTCATTCATTTATTAAGAAATGTGCTATTTCTAAAATGGCCTTGCTATATATTGGTAGGCGGAGGGGGATGATGAATAAGGTATGGGCCCTGACCTCAGAAAGCTAACAAGCTAGTAATGTCCAGGCAAGAAACCCTCTCAGACCTGTACATTAGAATGATCTCATAGTTCTGAGTAATCGTCTCTTTTAAGTCTTAAAATGAAGAACATAATGTATGTGTTTGGGGTGGGGGGAAGTTGTAAAACAACTGATAATAAAGTGGATGCTTATCATTTAGGGAATGGCTGAACGATTTACAGCATATGAATGTAACCGCTTATTATTGCACTGTAAAAATGAATGTGAGGAATTATATGAACTGATGAAGAGTGAAAATAGTAGAGTCAAAAGAACAATGTACACAATTACTACAATAAGATAAAAACCATCAATAGGCAACTGGACTGAGTAACCGTAATGAGCAACCTTGGTCCGGGAGAACAGCTGATGAAACACATTTCCCTCTCGTTGGTAGAGAAGTGGGAAACTGTAGATATGGAACATTGTATATGTTGTCAGATACAGTCACTTTGTCGGTTGGTATTACTTAACTGTTTAACTTTGTTTCAAGGGAGGGTTCAATGGATGGAGATTGGGGAGGTATAATGGTAGAAAAAGCAAAACCCTCTTTATAAATAAAACAAAGATGAATAATGCTAAACCAAAACTAAAAAAAAAAAAAGGCTATATACATCTAGAAATGTTCAATTAGCCTAAAATGCCATGACAGTAATCTCAAATCATCATTGGCTACCCCCATTGCTGTGGATTTTCTAACATACTAAAAACACTCAGGTGAATAGTCCCTTTAAATTGACGGCAATTTATCCATGAAGCTTGTCCATCCTCTTTAGAAGTGCCCAAGGGTCAAATAATGACAAGTGAAGGCAAACAACTGGCACAGCTGATTAGTCCTGAACAAACTATACCATGCAACAAATTATATTGTAGCAATCAAGCAAGGAGCATATTGCAAGAGCAATCAGAACAGCTGAAATGCAGCCGTACTCGGAGCAACATCTCAGCCATGTCATCTTGTTGAGCCATCTGTGCCACCCTTACGTGACATACTCCAGCCCTCCCAATGATTGCCATTTTGAAATAGAGGGAATGTTTAATACAAGTTCATGGCTCTGGAATGCAGAGAAACTATAGAGAGCAAGTAAACTAATTCCCATAAAAGAACAAAATGAAATAGCAGGGAAGTTTTGGGAAAGAGCTTTAATGATTCATTAAAACAGAAATCCCTACAATTCCAAGAGGTACCTCCTGAGCAGCCTACATCTTTGTGGATTTCCAAAGTACCTGTTTTGATAATACAATGTCCTCTAAGTGCTCTGCACCCACTCTACCTTACTTTAGAGATGGGAAATGGGAAACAAGTTAAGCTTATACAATTCAGAGAATCAGAATTAAAGTGGTTTGACCACAGTTCTTACCATTACTTTTTTCCCCCAGTTTTGGTGTGTGTAGGTACTGGTGTTAGAAATTTGGACCAACTCATGAACTACCCTATATGTAATGAGTACATACGATCAGGAGCTTCCAGACCAAACATCATGAGTATTGCTCTCCTGTGCCTCTCAGCAGGTTCTCTCCTACACACACTCCACTGACATTTGCCAATAGCTCCCCTTTATTCTTTTCTTCTCATCTCACATTATTCAGACATCCCTCCTCCCTTTTCTTTACTCTGGTCTCAGATGGAAAGTTCAAAGACAACGTGTACCTTTCATCCCATTCTCTCCTGACCTCTCCAGCAGATTGTCCCCACTATTATCTCCATTTTCTACTTTATTTTCAGTCTCTTCTAATCTACTGGTTCCTTCCCTACTGCCTACAAATATGCCTTTGTCTTCACTATTCTAAAAACAAACAAACAAAACAACTTTGCACCTACCATCTCAGCTACTTATATAGCCATGTATCTTTCTTCCTCTTTGCAGCTAAACTCATTGAGAAAGCACTTACACTAAGTGCTTCTACTTCCTCTCCTCTCACACTTCTAAATCCTCTATAATCTGGCTTCTAATCCTATCATTCAAATGATATTGCCCATTTCAAAGTTATCAATGATCTCTTAAAGGCCTTTTCTCCATCTTGGTCCTCCTTGAACTCTCTGCAGGATTTAATACCATGAATCTTCTTCTTCTCAATACTCTCTCCTTATAAGATTTTCATGACATTGTTTTCACAGTCCTCCTATCTGCCTAACTACTTCTCAGGACTTCTGATAGATCTTCATCTATGTCATGCCCACTAACCATAAATATCCCCCAAGACTCTGTTCTGTATCCTCTCCTAATCTCACTCATTCCCAAGGACTTAAAATTATCTCTATGCAGATGATTCCCAGCTCTATAGATTCAGTCCTTGTCTCTCTCCTAAACTTTAGTCCCATATCACCAACTGCCTTTTAAGATTCTTCTAACTCATTATCTTTATTCCCAGACCTTTCCTTTCCCCCAATTTCTCTACTATTATTGAGTGCTACCATCCCCCCACTCATCCAGATTTGAGCAACTTCAGTGTCATTCTCAACGCCTTCCTCACACTCTACATATCTAATCTATTGCCAAATCTTGTCATTTTTACCTTCACAAAATATCTCCTATATGTCATCTTCTGCACACTCACACAACCATACCCTAGTTCAGTACCTTATCACTTCTTACCTGGACTAGTATAATAGCCTTCTCACTGGTCTACCTGCCTCAAGTCTCCTCACACTCTAATTCATTCTCTGTCTCCTCCCACTGCCAAAATGATCTTAAAATAAAGATTTGACCATGTCTCCTATACCCCCTGCTCCATGAGCTCCATTAGCATTCTAATTCCTCCAACATCAAGTATTAATCCTTTGTCATTTGAAACTTTTCATAAACTGGCCCCTTTTTACCTTTCCAGTTTTCTTATATTCAACTGTCCTCCATACACTCTGAATTCCAACTTCTCTGGCCCACGTGCTATTCCTCAGTCACTACATGCCATCTCTGTCTCGATGCCTTTGCACCTACTATCCCCTATGCCTGGAATACACTACCCCTTCACCTCTGTCTCTTTCCTTAAGTTCATTACTCAGTTGAAATACCACATATCCCAGGACACCTTCCCAAATCTAGTCACCACTCCCCTAGTGCCTTCCAGTCTCAAGAGCCTTCTATAAACTCTTTGTATATTATGCATATACCTACATATGTCATCTTCATCATTAGAATAGAAGTTTCTTTAGGGCAGGGATTGTGTTTTTACCTTTCTTTGTATCCCTAGCACTTACCATAATGCCTGTCACATAAGTAAGTGCTTAATAACTTCTTGTTGACTGTTGATTATTATTGACAACATTCACCGTCACCAAAGGCTATTCTCTAGCCAACCAGCAACTTTTCATCCCTTGAAACCCCTCAACAGTCCAGCAGGAGAAGCTACATGATCAGCTTTCATTTCCTTCTGATGTTCCAAAAGTGAGATCAGTGACAGGAACTCTGTGTAGTCTGCAGTGGCACCTGCATTCATTCTCCACCTCCCAGCCCCAGAACTCCTTCAATCTTCTGACAAGATAGATAGAGCTTTCAACAATGGCATGATTTTAGTATGTACTGACTCTAGGTCCAGTGCTCTATCTACCCTACCACCTAGCTGCCAGCAATAAACCACAGCAAATATCCAAGTATCCTAGAGTTCTGACTTCCAGCCAAGGTGGTAGATGCCCCCATCACCCTTATACCTACTCCAGCAAAAATCTAAAATTCAAATTATACAAGTCAATGATCAAGAAATCCATAAATGTTGCTTCTTCCACCCCAGACTCCTAAAAAGTCAGCTAGAAGTAAACAAAAAAGGGGGGCACTATAAAAGCCAGAGTCAGCATAGGCAAACAAACTAGCTAATTCAATGACCAGGGTTCTGTGTCTAGAGGTAGCAAAAGCCAGAGGCCCCACAGAGAAACCCTCTACCTAGTCAGGAAGTCCTAGGATGAGGGCCTTAGAAGTGCTGGGAGGAGCTGATAGTAATGATCATAATAGCTCAAGAGTCCAAAGGCACTAAAGTCCCTAGCACTTTGTCCTGAGATACCATAGACAGCCCCAAAGATCCTGACCTCTGAACCTCACAAATCCAGAGTAACTTAACCCCAGAGCAGGAACTCAGTGCAGGAATCCAGGCACATCAAGGCAGGCCAAGCAGAGCTCCCCATTCCACCCAAAAGCACAGTAGAGAGTGGACTTGGATTCTCTCACAAAGCCCCAATTTGGGAAGTAAAGCTGAACAGGCAAACAAACTAAAGAAAATACAAAGATATGTGTGTACGTGTGTATATGTATATGTATATATTTATCTATACACACATTTTATGTGTCTATGTATGCATATATACATACATATACATCTTTCTATATACTATGTAGATATCTTTTTTATACTACATAATCTATATACTATGTAGATATATAGTAGATCTAAAGATCCCTTCAAAGCAGAAGAAAGTAATTCTAGAACAACTTCAAGCAGAGACTAAAAGAAAAAAATGGATTTTCTATGAGGACCACATGAATACTTAAGGAGAAATTATGCAAGAGATTAAAAATGCAATAAAAGCTCTGGAGGAAGACATCAGAAGGAAAATAAATAGCTTAAAAGAAAAATAGTCCAAGACTCTGAAACGGCAGTTCTCAAAGAAAGAAATCTAAGCTATCAATAGCCATACAAAAAAGTGCTCCACATCACTAATAATTAGAGAAGTGAAAATTAAAGCAACCTTTAGGTTCTACCTCATACCTATCAGATCGTCAAATCTAGAAGAAAAGAAAGGTGATAAATGTTGGAGGGGCTGCAGGAAAACAGGCACTTTAAAGCAGTATAGGGGGAGTTGTTAATTGGTACAGCTATTCTGGAAAACAACTAGGAACTATATCCCCAAAGTCACAAAACTTGTGTATGTTTTAATCCAATGATACCACTACTAAATCTATTCTCCAAAGAGATCAAAGAAAGAGGAAAAGGATTAATATTTACAAAAAATATTTATAACAAATATTTTTGTGTTGGAAAGAACTTGAAACTAAGCAAGAGCCCAATATTGGGTGGATAATAATATTAACAATTATAATAATAATAATAGTTAACATTTATAGAGCATTGACTATGTGCTAGAAACTATGCTAAATGCTTTATAATTATTATGTCATTTGCTTCTCATAACAAATCTGAGAGGCAGGTGCTATTATTATCCCCATTTTACAAATGAGAAAAATGAGGCAAATAGAGATTAAGTGGTTTGTTCATACTCACACAGGTAGTAAATGTCTGCGGCCAAATTTGAACTCAGATCTTCCTGATTCCAGACCTAGTGCTCTATCCACTGAACCAACTAGATATCCCTGCATGTGAATATAATACAATACTATTTTGCTGTAAGAAATGATGAAAGGTAGAATACTATTGTGCTACAAGAAATGAGAACAGGAAGACTTCAGAAAAACCTGGAAAGATCTATATGAACTGATGCTGAGTGAAATGAGCAGAACCAGGAGAACATTATACACAGTAAGAGTCACAGTGTGCAAGGACTATATCTGATAGAAAGGAATAAGCAGTACATGGCACTTACACAAAAATTAACCATGTACTAGGGCATAAAAACCTCACAATCCAGTGTAGAAAGGAAGAGATAGTCAATGCATCCTTCTCAGATCATAATGAAATAAAAATTATATGTAATACAAGGTTATGGAAAGACAGACCAAAATTTCGTTGGAAACTAAATAATCTAACCCTAAAGAATGAGTGGGTTAAACAACAAATCATAAAAACAATCAACAACTTCATTCAAGAGAATGATGATAATGAGACAACCTACCAAATCTTATGGGATACTGCAAAAGCAGT
The DNA here is from genome assembly GCF_028372415.1 of Notamacropus eugenii. Taxonomy (NCBI): domain Eukaryota; kingdom Metazoa; phylum Chordata; class Mammalia; order Diprotodontia; family Macropodidae; genus Notamacropus; species Notamacropus eugenii. The sequence goes on along the minus strand of NC_092874.1, from coordinate 122,587,013 downwards.
TGTTAAAGGAAGCTTTATATCTTTGAATGCCTACATGAATAAAATAGAGAAAGAGGAGATCAACGAATTGGGCAGGCAGCTGATAAAAGAACAAACTGAAAATCCCCAAGTAAATACCAAATTAGAAATACTGAAAACCAAAGGCGATTTTGATAAAATTGAAATTAAGAAAATTATTGAACTAACAAATAAAACTAAGAATTGGTTTTATGAAAAAACCAATAAAATTGATAAACTTTTGGCCAATTTGATTTTAAAAAAAGAAAGAAGAAAACCAAATTACCAATATCAAAAATGAAAAGGGTGAACTCACTTCCAATGAGAAGGAAATTAAAACAATAATTAGAAACTACTTTGCCCAAATTAGACAATCTAAATGAGATGGATGATTATTTTAAAAGATATAAATTGCCCAGATTAACAGAAGAGGAAGTTGAATACTTAAATAACTCCATCTCAGAAAAAGAAATTGAACAAGCCATCAATGAACTCCCTAGGAAAAACTCTCCAGGGCTGGATGGATTTCCAAGTGAATTCTATCAAACATTTAAAGAACAGTTAATTCCAATACTTTTTAGACTATTTGGGAAAATTGGGGAAGAAGGAGTCCTCCCAAATTCTTTTTATGATACAAAGCATTATGAAGTGCAAAATGGATAATTTTGACTACATTAAACTGAAAAGTTTTTGCACAACCAAAGCCAATGCAATCAAGATTAGGAGGGAAGCAGAAAACTGGGAAAGAATTTTTGCAACTAGTGTCTGTGATAAAGGCCTCATTTCTAAAATACATAGAGAATTGAGTCAAATGTACAAGAATACAAGCCATTCCCCAAATGATAAATGGTCAAAGGATATGAACAGGCAGTTTTCAGAGGAAGAAATTAAAGCTATCGTCATATAAAAAAAATGCTCTAAATCACTATTGATTACAGAAATGCAAATCAAAACAACTCTGAGATACCACATCACACCTATCAGATTGGCTAACATGTCAAAACAGGAAGATGATAAATATTGGAGAAGATATGGCAGAGTTGGATCACTAATTCATTGTTGGTGGAGCTGCGAGTGCATCCAACCATTCTGGAGAGCAATTTGGAACTATGCCCAAAGGGCTACAAAAATGTGCATACCCTTTGACCCAGCAATATCGTTACTAGGACTGTATCCCCAAGAGATCATAAAAATGGGAAAGGGTCCCACATGTACAAAAATATTTATAGCAGCACTCTTTGTGGTGACCAAAAACTGGAAATCAAGGGGATGCCCATCAATTAAGGAATGGCTGAATAAATTGTGGTATATGAATGTAATGGAATACTATTGTACTATAAGAAATGATGAACAGAAAGACCTCAGAGCAGCCTGCAAAGACTTATATGATCTGATGCTGAGTGAAAGGAGCAGAATCAGGAGAACTTTGTATGCAGCAACAACCACAGTGTGCGAGGAATTTTTCTGGTAGACTTAGTACTTCATTAAAATGCAAGGACTTAAATAATTCCCATTGGTCTCTTAAGGCAAAATGCCTTCCACATCCAGGGAAAGAACTATGGAATTTGATTGCAGAATGAGATCATTTTCTTTTGTATTATGTTTTGGTTTGTTTTATGATTTCTCCCATTCATTTTAATTCTTCTATGCAACGTGACTAAGGTGAAAATGTATTTAATAGGAATGTATGTGTAGAACCTATATAAAACTGTATGCTGTATCAGGGAGGGAGTAGGGAGGTAGGGGGGAGGAGGAGAGGGAGGGGGAAAAAATCTAAGATATATGGAAGTGATTGTAGAACACTGAAAACAAATAAAACAACAATTATAATAATAAAAGACAAGCAATATTGAAAGACTTAAAAAATATGATTAATGAAATGATCAGCCATGACTGGTTGGTCTAGAGTACCAATTACGAACAATGCTACTCACCTCTTGACAGATGGATTCAATATGAAGAACGAGACATATTTTTGAACATAACAAATATGGGAATTTGTTTTGTTTGACTCTGCAAATTTGTTACCAGAGTTCCCCAACAGGGTAGGGAAAGGAGAAAATATGCTTTTGTTAATTGGAAAAAATAAAATTTAAAAAAGAGAGAAAGTGGTAAACATTATCCATATAATGAACTATCTGAAAACTAGGATATGCTAAACTGAAATCAATGACTCCATACTAAGAAATATTAGAATAAAACCAAAAGATTGAAAACATAAAGGAAAATATTAAGATATCAGATATCAAGAACAACTAATCTGGAAAAGAGACTAAAAATAGATAATTTAAGAATCATTGGACTCCCTTCCCTGAAAATCATAACTTTCAGGGACCTGGATTCTGTATATCAAGAAATCATAAATAAAAACTGCCTAGAATTAGAAGGCAAAATGGAAATGAAAGGAATCACATCCTGAAAGAAATCCCCCTCCAAAAAAAACCAAAAAACACCAAGTTCCAAGAATGGCACAACCAAAATCCAGAGCTCCTACCCCAAAGGAAAAATATAGCAAAGATCCAGAAAAAGCAATTCAGGTACTCAAGGACTACATTTAGGATCACAAAAGACCTGGCAGCTTCTAGAACAAATGAAAGGAGATCTTGAAATACAATATTCCAAAAGGGAGAAGATCCAGGCTTACAAACAAGAATAACTTACCTTGAAAAACTGAGTACAATCCTACAGGAGAAAAATGGTCCTAAATGGAACAAAGGACTTCCATATATTTCTGATAAAAAGACCAGAAATGAGAAGAAACTTTAAATCGCAAATACTAGATCTAAGGAAAATCTCTAGGTAAATTTATTTAAGTAGTTAGATAGGACTATATGATGAGGTAATACTAATATTCTAATAGGATGAGAACAAATGTGTCCCTTTAAAATCTTAGTGTCTTTAGAGAGTGTGAGAGAGTGAAATATGAAAAACAAAAGTCCTGGGGATGGACTAGTTCTATTCTGAAAGGTTGAACAGGGGAAAGAAAAGGGAAGGTAAAAGGAATGCACTGGTATAGAAAGGAGGAAGAAGGGTCTATAACTTACTCTTTCTCATAATTGGGGTATGTAAGGAGAAACATACGCAAACACGGAGGAAGAGGTAGGGGAATGGGCATCAGAGAAACTTCATTCTTATAAGACAAAGAGAGTTGAACAAACACATAGATACAGTTTGGGGTAGAAATACATTGAATTCAAACAGGAAACAAGCCAGGTTGGGAGTGAGGAGAAAGGATAAAGAATGGTTTATGAGGGAAGGATAATAACTGAGAGGGAACAGTTGCAAATGAAACAAACTTCCGGATCCCAAAAGGGGTGTGGAGCATGTGTGATAATTTTCATCTTAACAGATTTCCATCGTTGGGGAATTATTGAACAAATTGTGGTATATTATTGTACCATAAGAAATGATGAAAGATGATTTGATAGAATGCTCGGTATTATAAACAGACACTAAGTGAAGTAAGCATAACCATGGAGAAGAATTTACTCAAAAACAACATTGTAAAGAAAAACAACTTTGAAAAACTTAGCAACTTTGGCAGATGTAGTTATTCGCCTTGTTTCCACAGAACTTATAAAGTTACCCACCTCCTGACACAGAGGTGATGGACTCATGACACAGAAAGCAACTTATATTTTTGGACATGAACATTCATTTTGCTTGGCTATATTTATTTGTTACAAGGATTTTTTTTACTCCTTTCAATTTTTTTAAGTTGAGGAGAAGGGGGGAATTAGCAATAGTGATGGCAAAAAAAAAAAAAAAAAGGGCTGGGGCAGCTAGGTGGCATAGTGAAGAGAGCACTGACCCTGGGGTCAGGAAGCTCTGAATTCAAATCAAACCTCAGACACTTGACACTAGCTGTCTGACCTTGGACAAATCACTTAAACCCAATTGCCTTTCCTTTCCCCTTCCAAAAAACAAAAAAGCCATTGAAACATTTTTTTACTGCAAAGAAAAGAACAGGAAAAAGTACAGAAAGAAACACAGTTAAGGACAGCTTTGAAAATAATGTGTGGAAATTTTTATGTACCTTTTCTAAAAAAGCAAGCAGTAAAAATACAGATTTGTGGTTTTATATACAATCCCCTTTTTGTGTTCTATGATGTATATGGAAATGCTCTTATCTTTGGTATTTAAAATCAGAATGAAAAATAAAATATCTCAGAAAGCAACCTCAGAATTTTAATTTTGAGCCTTGAACCTGAGACATGAGCTTGGAGTTGGGTATATCAGAGGAAAACAAAAATATGGCCCATGCCTCAAAGATCCCTGGTTTTGTATTTATTTTATTGAACAAATTGCTTTGACAAGTTGTGGGGCAGAGAGAAGGCATGAACAGGTGTTATAAGACATCATGAAAAGGAGAAAGGAAAGACTGGATGTCTTGTTCCTGACTAATTGCAGGCAGCAGAGGCATTCTCTGGGCTATCCTTCTGGAGAGAAGCAGAGTGGGTGGGCCTCCTACCTGCCTCCCCCACGTGGCCTAAACCACATTGTAATTTCCATATAACCACTCCTGTGCTACACAATTCTATTACATTGACAGTGATTAGCACTACAACCCCTCTGGAATCTCCTCTCTGCCTTTCCATGGATGTGGTGTCTTCTACTTCAGAGAATCATCATCTTCATCATCACTGACATCTTCAATACCCCAATACACAGTGGCTTCTCCTGCTTTGGATGAGTTCTCCTCCGGGTGTGGTTGAGTTTTGTCATGAGTAGCAATTTGCTTTTTGCTTTGATTTCTTTCTGCCGGGGACTTGTTTAGGAGAAAAATAAACCCCTTTATCTTTTCATAAATTCAAGAGAAGGGAGCCTTACTCTAGACAATTCCTTCTCAATTCCGATATCAAAGTCATGCTCTTTGCTTGCAGCAACTAAATTTGACATTTTGCTACAGTTTATAGAGCTCTATTCCCTGTGATAGAGGCACTCCAAAGTCAAGGTAAACCCAGCAGAAGGCAGTCAAGATGTGCTTCCCTTCATCTCTTCGCACATCACTTTGAATCTATGGCAACATGATTTTGGATGAATTAGTGCAGAACCACCTTGAATCAGCAATTAACTAAAACGGTTTTTTGCAACAACTCTATTTTCCCTTCACTGGTGCTGCATAAAGTATTTTCTCCCTTGGAGCGTCAGAAGCACACACACATATGAACATATATGTATATATTCATGCCTTAAACATACTCAGGGGAGTTTTTGCATTTCCCATCAGGAGGAAATTGATGAATGTGAATGTTTTAGCTGTACTTGTTGTTTGTGTATAAACTTTTGTTAAAACAAGTGCGGCCAGATAAATGACCTCTATGCAGACACCTATTAAGGCACTAAAAGGCTTGGCTACATTCATCAGAGACGCGTCTACATAACCATTGGAACAATAAAGGGATCAGCAGCTGCAAGGAGGTTGAATTGAATTCTGCAACAATAGAAAAGTTTTTCAAACCCAAATACCGGCAATCAAAGAGAATTTTTTGCAGATAATCCAAGAGAAAGAAAATAATAAAAAACAAAATGCTAGTCCACTTTGCACCAGTTAGCATAAGGTTGCCATCTGAAACATGTCAGCTTAAGAGTAGACCATAGTACCATTCTTCAGCCCAAGCGCATGATTCAGGACTGTTTTCCCCCAAATAATCCCAGATGGCATGCCACAAAATGTCAATTCATTTTAAAAGCTTTCTTGCCTGTTATTATGTGATTGAAAGTGCAAAAGCAAGTTACCATTCTCATGGCACTATTTGCATTGGCTATTATCCCCTAAAATCCCCTTTAAACAGCTACATTGTCAGCCCATAGGCCTCATTTAGAACGACAAAAAAGCCCAGATTAATTCGATCAAAGAAAGAGCCCAGTACAAAATGCACTTTTCAAACTGTATCAGAGTGGGTGCGCTTTACAGATCACTGCGTGGCAAGGGCCCTTGCGAGAAGAAAAACCCCTGGAATAAAGCTTGGTTACCAAACTGAAATAACTAGAACTGGCTCCTAGCTGATCTCTTTGGGGCATCTCCAGGCTAAAGCACCAATTAAAAATGATTATAGGGGAACAAGATTTAAAGACAAACTGTGAAACTGACTACACCCCAATCACAAGCATCCTTAGAAGGCAAGTGGTTACCTTCCATGAGGCACCTGGTGAGCAAGAGACAGTTCTGAAGTCTCTGGCATGTTTTTTCAAACAGACATTTGCAAAAAGGTAAAATTAACTTTTATCCACCGTACTCCATCCCTTAATCATCAACCCTGCCTATCTTTTTTAGCTGTAGTAAGAAAATATATGCTAAAAATAGCAGATGCAATGAAATGTGTGTATGTACACACACACACACACACAATTTGCAAAGTAAAGCATTCTCAAAGTGAACTTCAGACATCTGAAGCATCCTACAGGCCCACACTCTGTGAGCTGGCTGACTCAGGAGTAACTTTCTTTTCCCATTTTTCTTTTTAAACTCACCTGGTGTTGTGAAGCAGGGGAAAGACAAGCTAGGGTTTTGGTCTCAAGGGGAAGCTGCTAAGGCTGATAACCTCTCCCTCTCCAGGAGAGACGATCCTGTTGTTTGCAGTCAGTAGTTTTCTCCTCACTCCCAGTCAGAAGTTGCTCCCGTTTAGCAGCTGCTTTTGGGCCTGAGAAGAGGATTTCACTCAAAGAAGGAATGGCTGCATAGAAGCAGAAATTCAGATAGACAACTTCTTCAGGTACTGACCACCCTGGGTTAGAGACTGCTGCTGAAAAGGCAAGCAGCTGCAGGCGATGGAGAAAGTCATCAGCAATCACATGAAACCAGGGAAATAGTTATTCCACCTCATTCTTCTGTTTGGGGACTCAATCAATTTTAGGGACTGGAGGATGAGTAGGGGAGGAAGACTGCTGATTCTTCCCTAAAGAATATACTTGGCAAGGATAACTTCACATGTCCATGGTCCGCAGGTACTGAAAACAATGGAAAAATGGGTTCTAAATGATTGGTTCATGGGCTATCTGAAAACTTTTCTGGTATGGATCAATGTGGGTTATTCCCTGTGTGGACACCCTCTCCAGTGATGCTGATCAACAAACATCATCACCTGACCCAGATCAGCCAGACCTTTCCCACAGTGAGGTAGGACCTCACTGAGTCTATGCTCAGTTTGTGACTCAGTGACCTCAAGGTCACACTAAGGCCTTGGAGGAAAATTTCATGGAGGAAGGCAGGTATTTCTATATCCATTTAACTATGTGAGGAAACTGAGTCTTAGAGAAGTTGAAGGTCTGGATTCAAGTTCTTCCCCTAGGCACACCACTTAATCTCTCAGTGCCCCAGGTGAATCTATTTTTTCCCTTTGAACCTGAATCTCCCAAACTCTCCCAGGAGTTGAGTGCTATATCCATTCACAGATCCCATCCTACTACTGATCAGCACTGAAGCATCAACCTGCTCTATGCATGACCTGAGCTGATTGACCCTTCCTTAGGCAACTCAATGGCCCCTTGCTCTTGGAAGCTTTCCATTTGGTTCCAAATAGAGCAGGTCACCTGATCAGCCTTGGTCCTAATGAAGCTTAGAACTCCTGAGGTCAAGTGAGACATTGGCCTTGGCCTAGTCTCCATGCAGGGATTCCAGACATATGCCACCAGGCTAGCCTCTCCTCATTTCCAGGTGACTCTTTAGAAAACAGATTCTTAAATTGTGTGTGTGTGTGTGTGTGTGTGTGTGTGTGTGTGTCATGGACCCTATTAGCAGTGTGACAAAGCCTGTGGGGCTACTTCTCATAATAATGTATTTTTTTTTCAAATCATAATTGAAGGAAATGCTAAATTCAGTTAGAGATTAGTGAAAATAAAGATGTTTTCCCCCATCCAAGTTCAAAGACCCCCCCCTGAATTCTATCCACAAACTCCTTTTAGGGATCTGTGGAACCCAGGTTAAAAACTTCTGCTCCAAGACTTGTTTTTGTCATTGTTGTTCAGTTGTTTCAGTTGTGCCCAACTCTTCATGACCCCATTTGGGGTTTTCTTGGCAAAGATACTGGAGTGGTTTGCCATTTTCTTCTCCTACTCATTTTACAGATGAAGAAACTGAGTTAACTTGCCCAGGGTCACATAGCTAGTAAGTGTCTGAGGTCACATTTGAACTTATGTCTTCCTGACTTCAGAGCCAGTACTCTATATACTGTACCACCTAGATGTTCTCTGCTCTAAGACCATAGACTGCAATGAAGATATCAATCTGCACTGGGAAAGAAGTTCCTCACTATGAGTTCCTTATACCAATTAAATCACTGGAATTGGAAACAAATTCATAATTTTTTTGGAATTGGAAAAAGATACATAAATATAGAGGTGATACATTCTGACTGTTATTACTTTATGAATTGAATAATTAGCAATAATTGGGTGGATGTACCTATATAAATCCTTCATGCATCTAAAAGAAGTCATAATTGTTAACCAATGTTTAAGAATCAAGCTAAAAAAGTTTTAAGTGTGAGCCCAGTGATGGACCAATATGGTTCTATCAGACCAACCTAGCTAAATTGAGGGAGGACCATCCATCACTGAGTGGGCCAAGCAACAAAGAATTTTTTTTTTCAGCCAAAAACTCTTTAAGACCATTTGCTAAAATCTAAAAGTGAATATAATTACATTAGCAAAGGGTACTTGCACTGACAAAATCAGGGATTCTCAAAGCCTCAAAATTCAAGAATTACAATATTAGTTACTTTCTCTTACTACCCACTGCAGTCATCTTCTTTTCCTAAATCTTTATTTCAACCTGAGTCATAATTTGAGAATTTTGTACCAGATCCAAGGTCCAAGAGAACAATATCAGTTGTGACCATTAAGGGAAGAGAAAGTTGGGTGAAGCTACCCTCCATAAGGTAACATGAGAAAAAGGGAGTACATCCTGAACTTCCAGATCTCTATAGCAAACTAGAGACCCAGCAGATGGTAAGCACAGCTTTCAGTCCAAAAGTCTGATTTATATCATGTAGGTGGCAGCCAGATTTCTCAGGAGGCACACAAAGTTGAGAATGTTGTGTGTGGGTATGTATGAAGGGGTATTCCTATTCTTACTGCTAGCCTTTGGAATAGGGCTCCCCAACTGTTTGATCAAAACTGATAGGATAAGCAGATCAAGACCATTTCCAATAGAGAACAGGGCATGGTGTGACTGCAGCTACTCTAAACTCAAAGATGTTTACGTTGGGTAAGAACTATGGCAACCAGTACCATATTTAACCATGTATATTCTAATCTCATTTCTCCCCTCTGTACATCAACTATAAAAGCCTTAATAACTGGTGACACTTTGTACAGGCTTAATTAAACAACATAAAATTCTAGAGCAGGAATACCTTTTAAGTAGTACTGACTTAAAAAGTAGCTAGGTCATTCATTGGGTAGTCCTACGCCTGAAGTCAAGAAGACCTGAATTAAAATCTTAACTCAGCTCCTTACTAGCTTTGTGACTTTGGACAAGTCACTTAACCTCTGCCTCAGTTTTCACATCTGTAAAATGTGAATAAAGTTAATACCTATTTCCAAAGACTGTTGTGAAGATGAAATGAGATTTTTTTTTTGTAAAATGCTCTGCAAACTTGAAAGTGCTATATAAATGCTACCTATTCTATTGTCACTATTATTATTTTATTTTAAAAAATTAGATGATAATAGTCTTTAAAGGCTAAAGAATGTGTATTGAACTATTCATATTCTCATAGTTATAAATTTGAAAGGGGCCTTAGAAGAGGTTATCTAGTCTTGCCCCCTCATTTTTCAAAAAAAGGAAACTGAGGCCCAGAGAGGTGAAATTATTTGCCCATGGTCACACAGGAAGTAAATTTTCCCACATTATAAGCTTCTAAAGAAAGGGGTTCACTAGATTGCTTGTATTGGTTTCCCCAGTATCTCATATAGTATCTAGCACATAGTAAAAATCAATTAATAAATAAATAAATGATTGAATATTCTATTACCTATCTTGCTACCTAACTCGTGGCAAAGTCAGGATTTGAAACAAAGACTTCAAATCCAGCACTCTTGTCACAGCACCATGAAGCCTCCTTATTTCATGGGGTCATAGATTTAGAACAGGAAAGCATCTCAGCAGTCATCTAGTACAACCTCCAGACTTTGTTTTTATTTTCTTTTTTATCTAGAGGCTAGGACTTCCTCCCTCTCCCAAGCTGGAAGCACAGCAGCCACTCCCAGGGGTGGTTACACTGATCATTAACATGGAAGTTTTGACTTGCTCTGTTTCTAGCATGGGTTGGTTTGCCTTTTGCAGTAGCCTCATGACCGAATGCTACCACAAGCCACTATATTAGTGCCACACTTAGTATAGACACTTGATGGCCTTTAGCCCAACTGTAGTTCCTGTGATCCACCATCCTCAGCTTCCTCAGGAGCAGGGGTTATAGACAACATACCTCATTTTGAAGATCAAGAAAGTCAGGTCAAGATAGGTGAGGTGATTTGTCCATGATCACACAGTCTGTGATATAGTCAATTAGTCAATCAACAAACATTTGTTAAGCTCCCACTATATTCTGCAGGCACGATGATGTTGTGGATGTAGTATTGTCAAGACTTGGTAGCTGATTAGATATGTGGGTTGAAGAAGAGGGAAGAGTCAAGGATAAGTCTACAGTTGAGAACCTGAGTGACTGAAAGATACGTCATTGCTGGAAATGGAAAAGCTTGGAGAACGGATAGGTTGGGGGTGGGGAGTATAAAATTAGCTCTGTTGTTTAACATGGTAATTTTAAGATATCTACGGGACACAGAGGTGAAGATGTCCAGCAGGTAGATGGTGACAGGAATGGACTCAGGAGAGAGGTCAGACATCATATGTATGAGTCATTCATTTGCGTCAACCTGATGATTCAACAAATGCCAGCTTATAAGATTACCTAGGAAGAAAGTGTAAAGTGAGAGATGTCTGTTGAATTAAATTCAATTTATACTAGGACTACCAGTGCTTGAAGGTAAAGACAGGGTCTTCAATACACACACACTCACACACACACACACACACACACACACACACACACACACACACACACACACACACACACACAGTCTAACAGCACAACTGCTTCCTAGTCATATACATATCCACAAAATTTAGATTATATACCCTTCATTCCTGGTCACTTGGCTCTGAAAAGAGAGATTCGAGAAATGATAGAATGGACAGCAGCCCTCTAGTGGAGGAAGCTGCCCAGTGGTTTTTCACTGCTACCCTGCAGAACAATTTAAGGTGTCAGATCTTAAACTCTATGTTTAATCTACCTTTTTACACTGCAATAATAATAAATGCTATTATGGGAATTAAATTTTTCAGGTGATTAGTTTATGTGGCAGACTAATCGGTTTTTCCTTTATGGAAAAACAAAGCACTCTCACAAAGCTTGTGTTATTAGAGATTGTCAACTAAATAATTTAAGCTATGCTATTTATGTAGTCCCTAATTACTTGGGGGATTTGTACAATAAAGTGGCATTAATGGTCTATTTTGTCATATTTTTCCCATAGTGTGATGGCTATAAGCTTTCTTCTTTTAATTACATACAAGAATAAAAATATTCTGTTTTTTAAAAACCTGGTCAATCCAAATAAGAATGGTTAAACTGTGGCTTGTAAGTACCTCAGGTGGCTCCAGAGATTTAGTTCATGCTTTTTAATATTACTACATGCCTTAGAAACAACATGCTGCAGTAAAGTCTCATCCCTTAAAATATAACCAGCATTGCCTCTTCTCAAGACTGTTCATGGATCCCCTGCTGCCAGATACTTTAAAAATTTTTGGCAAGAGGACTGAAATTAAAACATTCTTCACTACATTTTAAATTGAAACTAAACAATTCTTGTTAAATAATCTCCTTTTCCTGGTCCTCCAACTAAGGCGCTTTAAAAATTATCTGCTCTGCATCAAAAATGACATTGATCAAAGGGTATATATGTCCTCAGATCTACAGGAAAGCTGCTCACACTACCAGCCATACTCAAATAATGATTCAGACTTCTGTCCTTCCTAAACGGTGAGTTCAGAGAAGAATGAAGAAGAAAAGAAAAGGTAACTTGGGGTGCAAAATCTAGGGAAAGAAATAGAGGCTCAATTAAAGTAGAGCAGGGTAATCAGGTTTTGCCTCAGGGTGTTGAAATTTAGAGGGTGCTGACAGAATTTACTGTGGGGGTTTTTTTAGCAGCATAGAAGGAAGGGTTATTAGTTAAAATGAGAAGCTATTGAATGGAAGTCATCCTCCTTCTGTTAGCTATTTCCAAGTTAGCTCTTTCCAAGGCCATCTCTTCCTTACCTGCTCTCTACATCCCCCACAAAGACCTCCCCAGCAGCCTAATTATACCCCAGAGTTTCTGCCCCTAGAGTTATGTTCCAGGTTGCAGTCCTGAAACTAAATTTGTCTTTAAAAATTGATTTGAGGGTTCATTTTGTATTGCCTACCCCAGCGCATTTTATGAAGCTTTCCCAAATGTTTGTGGGTGTATAAAATATATATGTATATATATAGGAAAACAGAGGGAGAGAAAGAGGAAGGGAAGAAGGAAAGGAGGAAGAAGGGAAGGAAAGAAAGAAGGAAAGGAAAAGAGAGGAAGAAAGAAAGAGAATGAGAGAAAATAAAGATTCTGAGGTTTAAATGATTTAACAGGGTTTACAAAGGATCTGCTGTGAATAAGTAACCCCCCCTTGGGGAAATATAAAGGATACAATTTAGAGTTTGAAAAGAATACCGGATTTGGGGTAAAACCCTGACCCTGCTACTTAAGAGCTGTGTGCCTTTGGTCAAGTTATTTTACTTCTCTAGGTCACAAGTTTTTTAATAAGTATTTCTTCACCTGGGGTCTGTGAACTTTTTTTAAAAAATACTTTTACAATAGTATTTCAATTTTATTTTATGCATTTAAACACACTATTCTGAGAAGGGGGTCTGTGATTATCACCTGATTGCCAAAGGGGCAGAGAGACAGCTCAGTTGTTGTCCTGGAGTCAGGAAGATCTGAGTTCAAATGCGACCTCAGATACTCAGAAGCTGTGTGACCCTAAACAAGACACAACCTCCATTTGCATCAAGTTTCCTCATCTTTAAAATGGGAATAATAACAGCATCATCTTCCAGAATTGTGTACACTGTTAAGCATTATATAGATGTTAACTGTTATTAAAGGGATCCATGACACAAATGTTAAAAACACCTGGCCCAGATGACCTCTTGTAGTCCATTCCAATGCTCAGTCTAGGATTCAAAACAATACAGTGGAAAGAATAGTGCATCTGGAGTCTGAGGAACCTGGTTCTATTACTGTCTCTTCCATTTATTAGCTATGTGACCTTGAGCAAATTACTTAATCTCTTGCTGCCTCAGTAGACTCATTTGTGAAAAGGAAGAACAAATCACACTAGATGATCTTACCATCCATCTACCTCAACATCTATGATTCCATGATCCCTTTTGGAGTCATCAGCTTCCCCCAAAGACTCATAGTTTGTGAGAGGTACTATGAGAATGAATGTCATTGGAGATGTATGCCCCCAAAATGAGTCTCTGCCCTCAAGGAACTTAGATTTTATTGGTAGATTGACTCCAGGCAGAGATAAAGGTATAAACTATACATATTGGTTCTTACAGTTAGTTTAAGGACTGGGGGTTTTGTAGTGTAATGATAAAGCTCTGGTAATTTTGTCTATGCAGAATTCAATCCTTTGATGTCTGAACAGATTTTTTTAATTTTGGGGACTGAGAAATTAATAGTTCTGTGGCTAACTTGGAGATGCACTTCTCCAAACTTAGGTAGGCTGACCTTCTAATGACAGACATACAATTTGTCAATCGGCTTTTCTGGATTGGCAATAACTATCAGAGCTCACTCTCTGCGGGCATAGCCTTCAAAAATATAAGGTCACCTCCTTGTCACAATGAAATATTAGAACAGGATGTGGGCTTTTCAATACTTAAAATGTTAAAATCTTAGAGCTAGAAGCAACCTTTGTAACCACCTAGTTTAACACTCTCCTAGTATAAATGAAGAGACTGAATTGCAGAAGAGTTTAAATAATTTGTCTAAGGCCACCCTGTTAGCTGCTTACAGAGTCTGGACTTTATAAAGGAAAACAACATTAGGGCATGCCAGAGAAAAAGAGTATCTTACCATCGATCTGCAGAAAGAAAAAAAGATTGTATATAACTATAGTCAATATTTATATAGCACTTTACAATTTGCAAAGTGCTTTACAAATATTATCACCCTGGGAGGTAGGGGCTATTATTATTATTATTCCCATTTCACAGATGGGGGAATCAAAGGCTAAATAACTTGCTCAAAAATAGTTCTTTTTATTAATTAATTTATTTTGAGTTTTCAACATTCACTTCCACAAAGATTTTGAGTTCTAAATATTCTCCCCATCTCTCTCTTCCGTCCACCCCAAGAGAGTGTGCATTCTGATTACCTCTTCCCCCAATCTGCCCTCCCTTCTGTCATACCCCTCCCTTCTTTTATTCTCTTCTCTCTCTATTTTTCTTGCAGGGCAAGATAGATTTCTATGCCCCATTGCCTGTATGTCTTATTTCCCAGTTGTGTGTAAAAACAATTTTTAACATTCGTTTTTAAAACTTTGAGTTCTGACTTCTCTCCCTTCCTCCCTCCCCACCACCATTGAGAAGGCAAGCAATTCGATATAGGTTATACTTGTGTAATCATGCAAAACACTTCCATAGTAGCCATGTTATGAAAAACTAACTATATTTCCTTCCATCCTATCCTGCCCCCCTTTATACTATTCTCTCTTTTGACCCTGTCCCTTCTCAAAAGTATTTACTTATTATTCCTTCCTCCCATTTGCCCTCCCTTATATCATCCCCCACCCCCACCCCCCACTTATCCTCTTCCCCAAAACTTTCTTGTAGTGTAAGGTAGATTTTCATACCAAATTGGGTGTGCATGTTATTCCCTCCTTAAGCCAAATCTGATGAGAGTAAAGTTCACTCTTTCCCTCTCATCTCCCCCACCTCTCTCTTCCCCTCCATTGAAAAAGCTTTTTCTTGTCTCCTTTATTTGAGAGATAATTTACCCCATTCTATTTCTACCTTTAGCCTTCTCCCAAAATATTCCTCTCTCACCCCTTAATTTTATTTTTTAGATATCATCCCTTCATATTCAATTCACCATGTGCCCTCTATCTATAAATATACACACATACATACATATATATTATATATATATATATATATATATATATATATATATATATATATATATATATAATCCGTCCAACTACCCTAATACTGAGAAAAGTCCCAAGAGTTACAAATATTATCTTTCCATATAGGAATGTAAATAGTTCAACTTTAGTAAGTCTCTTAAGATATCTTTTTCCTGTTTACCTTTTCATGCTTCTCTTGATTCTTGTGTTTGAAAGTCAAATTTTCTACTCAGCTCTGGTCTTTACATTAAGAACACTTGAAAGTCCTTTATTTCATTGAATGACCAATTTTCCCCCTGAAGTATCATACTCAGTTTTGCTGGGTAGGTGATTCTTGGTTTTAATCCCAGTTCCTTTGATTTCTGGAATATCATATTCCATGCCCTTCTATCCCTTAATGTAGAAGCTGCTAGATCTTGTGTTATCCTGATTGTATTTCCACAATACTTGAATTGTTTCTTTCTAGCTGCTTGCAATATTTTCTCCTTGACCTGGAAACTCTGGAATTTAGCTACAATATTCCTAGGAGTGTTCCTTTTGGGATCTCTTTCAGGAGGCGGTTGGTGGATTCTTTCAATATCTATTTTATCCTTTGGTTCTACAATGTAAGGGCAGTTTTCCTTGATAATTTCTTGAAGATGATGGCTAGGCTCTCTTTTTGATCATGGCTTTCAGGTAGTCCAATAATTTTTTAATTATCTTTCCTGGATCTATTTTTCAGGTTAGTTGTTTTTCCAATAGATATTTCACATTGTCTATCATTTTTTCATTCCTTTGGTTTTGTTTTATAATTTCTTGATTTTTCATAAAATCATTAGTTTCCATCTTCTCTATTCTAATCTTTAAGGAATTATTTTCTTCAGTGAACTTTTGAACCTCCTTTTCCATCTGGCCAGTTCTGCTTTTTAAAGCATTCTTCTCCTCATTGACTTTTTGGATCTCTTTTGTCATTTGGGTTAGTTTATTTTTTGAGGCATTATTTTCTTCAGTATTTCTGGGGTACCCTTTAGCAAGCAGTTGACACATTTTTCATAATTTTCTTGCATCACTCTCATTTCTCTTCCCTATTTTTCTTCTACTTCTCTTACTTGATTTTCAAAATCTTTTTTGAGCTCTTCCATGGTCTGAGACCAATTCATATTTTTCCTGGAGACTTTGGATGGAGGAACTTTGACTTTGTTGTCTTCTTCTGTTTGGTCTTCCTTATCACCAAAGATTCTATAGTCTGATTCTTTTCCCAGTTTTTGCTCATTTCCCCAGCCATTTACTTGACTTTTGTGGTCTTTGTCAAAGTCATTCTCTGTTCCAGTAGGGAGGGTAGTGTACTGTCAGCTACTGGATCCCCCCACAATCTGTGACCCTAGAGCTCCAGATACAGCCACTGCTGCCCCTGCTATTGCTGCTGCAGCTGTCAAGAACTCACCCCCTCTACTGCCCTGGGGCTGGGGCCAGACCACTCTACCCTCTCACATAAGTCCAACAGGTTTTTTCCACTGACCTTCCAATTTATCCTTGGCGTTTTGGGGTTGCATAGTCTGGAAACCACCACAGGTGCCAGAGATTCAGTTTCCCCTTCCCAAGCCTGCTCAGGTCCTGTCTGTGCTGGCACAGCCCACACTAGACTGCATTCTGCTCCCACTCGGGTACAATAGCTGATTTCTGTCGACCTTCCAGGCTGTCTTGGGCTGGAGATGTGCTTCACTCCATCATTCTGTGGCTTTTGTTTAGAGTCATTTTTTACAGGCATTTGACTGGGTTTAGGGGGACAGCTATAGCAAGTCCATGCTTTTACTTTGCCATCTTGACTCCACCCCCTGACTTGCTCAAAGATACAAAGCTGGTGTTTTGAGGTGGGATTTGAACTTGGGTCTTTCTCATCCCAAGTCTATTGTTCTATCCATTGCATCACCTAACTTTCTCTATTAATGTTGAATTATTGGTGTAAATGTTAAATCCACAGTTAGTCATATTTTTTTCTGTTACATATTCATTATAAATAATAGGTCATGGAATTGTTATTGCTAGAAGAGACCTCAGACATTATCTGATTGAATCCCTGAATATTATAGATGGGAAAATTAAGACTTGGAGAAGGTAAATGCATTGCTCAAGGAGACACAAAGATGTTCCATTTTCTAACTGGAATCTCAACTCACTGTAACTTAATCCCTTAGGAGCTCATTTGTATAAGCTAGAGCTATTGAGCATGTACATTTAAGCAATATTTCAAATAGAAGAGCTCTTTGAACCTTTCTTCTTAGGTTGCTGATTTTTCAGAAGAGAAAAGGAATAAAAGGTCACAGATTCCCAGGTCTATGGATTCCCTATAGTCATCCTTTTTTCCCCGATGGCAAGCACTCTTTCTCATATGCAACTTTGAAGACTATAAAGCAAAAATTCACCACCATCCATTATTTCTATCCCATAGACCAAGCAGCCAGATGGTTGATTGAACTTTCCACTTTTCACCCAGATGTTTGGTCCAATGTAGACAGAGCAAACACACACACATGCAATCCACCAAAAATCAATATTTCAGCATTGTGTGGCAGAAGGGGCACCTGAGTAGGAGTTAAGAGAATCAGGATTAATTCTGGCTAAAAGATACATATGTGACCTTGGACAAGTTATTTCACATTTCTTACCCTCATTTTCCTCATCTGTAAAATAAGATGGCTTGACTATATTGTCTCTAAGATCTCTCCAAGCTTTAGAAGAATTTTAGAGGTGGAGGAAAGGATATTGATGTCAGAAATGGGTGAAATGGTTTCAGGGACAGTAAAAAGAGCTTCTGGGACAAAAAAATCATAAGATCTGTTTTCTAGAACCATGTCCCACCAACCCCCAACAAGAATCTCAGACTTATACACTCATCTGTTGTTAAATATCTATTTTGTTCCCTCTGACCCACCTACACTCCCTTAGACCAGTGAATTTGCTTTGCTTCATAATCCTGAGATTTCTCTCCTCCATCACATACCACACACGCGCGCACACACACACACGCGCGCACACACACACACACACACACACACACACACACACACACACACACACACCTATGCCCTTTCACCTCAGCTGACCACAATTATAGCCAAAACAAGTTACTGGTAAGTCACTTGTGAGTAAAATCCAATTACAAGAGCATATCCCTTCATAGCATATATATGTACAATGCTAGAGAACACAGACCTCAATAGCACATTGTATACAGAATTTAGCTTTAATTTTTTTAAAACCACACTAACACAGCACTCATGTAGAGAACAGAGCAATGGAGATAACCTTTCTGGGGGTCATTCCTAGAGAAAACATTCCTAGAGAAAAATTATTTGGGCTACTTGAAATTTTTGGGACCTCTAAGGAGCCCAGAGAAAAAGAAAAGGGGAATGAAAAAGATCGCAGATGTACTAGAGTGTGAAAGGAACCCAAAGGAAAAGGGGAAACATTTGCCAACAAGAGTCTTAACTGATTCAGTTTTTATCTCCTCATATTCTAGCTTCTGGCCTGACACCAGTTCAGTTCTCTAGCCAGGAGAGGGACAAAAACCTACATCTCACTTGATCCCTCTGTCTTCCTCCTCCTTCCAGGGAACCATCCCTTATAGAAAAGTATAGCAATGCTCTGGATTCATTATCCCAGAGCAAGGCTAGGACATGTTGCTCAAGGCTTTAGGGATGTCTCTGAGGGACTAGGGTGATTCTTCTCTAATGTCACCAGTTTGAGCTCCCATTCTGGTGTATTCCTCCTGCTGCCCAACTGCCAGTGGATTCAAGCTCCATTTTCATTTAACTAACATCAATCAACTTTTGCAGAGGAATATTTATGGAGAAGATAGATCAAGAACCACAATGATAAGTATTTCCACCCTGGGGGGCTCATTCTTAAAGCATTTTCTATGCAGCATTGTTCTCACCTAATTTCGAAGGTGACAGAACCACAGGACCCCTCCTCATCCAGCAGCCAATAGTCTGAGTATCTCAGGTCATTCTTCAGGGGCCTCCCTGCTGGGCTGGCTGACCACAAAACCTATCATGAATTATGGCTCCCAGTCTTCTGGTGGCTCATCATTCTGACCTTTCAAAGCTCCCAAGGTTGTCTCCAATACTCCTTCACCTAAAACAGGAAAGGATAGATCTAATAGAGACAGAAGCAAAAGCAGGATATGGTATTCACTGGCCACCCCAGTGGGAGACAGTGGTCACCCCAGTAGGAAGGTAAAATCTTAAGGTCTGTCTTTCCCTATCAAAAGTTTTCAGACGTTCTTGCCTCTTTTTTGGAACACAACCAGGCAGAAACGAGGACCAGATCCCTCATGGTACATTTCACATCTTTTAAATATAGTCAAGTTTCATCTCCACAACCAATCAAAAAAGCTCCTCTTCACCATGTAGTCAACAGACAAGAACCAGCTACAAAATGTCAGTGCCTATCCTAAAGCCCAAGTGGGGAATGGGTCAGTCTTGCTCATGTTCATAAAGATTAGTATTTCAACACATAATCTTCACAGATTTTATGTCAAACTTTTGCAAAAAGTGGAGTGCAATCATTAATGTGAAGCTTTTAAAAATGTGCCAGTATTAACCTTTTAGTTTCTACCAGTCTTGCATCAACTTTTCAGTCACTGAAAAAACTCTTTCCACAGCTGTTTCATCACTTTCAGTTTGAAGTCTACAGAATAGTTTTTATATTTACCCACAATAAAAAAAAAATGCTTTGTTAAAAATGAATGTTAAAATTGTTTATACATGCAACTGGAAAATAAGATATACAGGCAATGAGGTACAGAAATCTATCTTGCTCTACAAGAAAACAGAGGGGATGGGGATAAGAGAAGGGAAGGGTGTGATAGAAGGCAGGGCAGACTGGGGGAAGTGGTAATCACAATGCTCACTGTCTTGAGGTGGGGAAAGGGGGGAGATGTGGAGAAAACTTGGAACTCAAAATCTTGTGGGAGTGTCTGTTCAAAACTAAAAAGAAATAAATTAATAAAATATCTGTCCCTAAAAAAAAAAAAGAAAGAAAGAAATGCTTTGCACATTAATGTATGGCTGGCAGACAAACTACAATTTACCTAGCGCGGGAAGATACAAGTTATACCCTATGACATGACTTACTCATGGCAGCTTTGCCTGCCCATCCCCTCCCATTGTGTCTACAGCTCTTCACTGGGCTGAGTGACAATAGCAATAGTATTACAGAGCTCTAAACACACCAGGCAAGTCGGTTTTTGGAAATATACTGACAATGTGCTTCAGTTTACTCATTTGTACAATGAGGCAGTTAGAGTAAATGGGAGCATAAGAACATGGAGTTGAAACAAAACTTAGTTAACATCTAGTTCGAACTTGCAATTTTATTTTTTAAATTTTCTTTTATTATTAACTTCATAAATATCAATAAACATGAACACTTCCTTATACAAAGAACAGAAAAGGATGATTGTATATGATACTGTGAATATATTATGTACAGCTTGTTTTTTTAAGTATAGATTAACTTTATCACAGTAATTGCAACCCCACTCTGCTTGCCTGTGAATCCTCTTGAACTTTCTTCTGTTTTCTTCTGGGTATTTTTTTTAAATAGTTCATTGATGCTCTTTCTTTTCTTATTTTATCATGAGTACTACTCTTACCACTTCCTCCCAGAGCCCTATCACAACAAAAAATACAACAAAAGCCTTCCCTTGTAACAAATAAGTATCAGATAAGCAAAATAATTAAAATATTATCCATGACTCAAAATGTGTGCCTCATTCTGCACCTCTTACCCATCACCTCCCTGCCAAGAGAGAGGGAAGCATCAGTGTTCTAGAGTCATGTTTGGTTTTTGCATTGATCAAAATTCTCAAGTCCTTCATCAATGTTCTTTACAATGTTGTAGACACTATCTAAATTATTCTCCTGCTTCTGATCATTTTACTTCCTCAATTCATACAAGTTTTCTGAGGTTTCTTTGAATCCATCCCTTTCATAATTTCTTATGGCTCATTAATATTGTATTACTTCTATATGCTATATTTGTTTAACCATTCCTCAACAGAATCTACTTTATTTCTAGTTGTTACCAAAAAGAAAGAAAGATAAGGTGCTGCTATAGATATTTTTGTGCATTTTGTTGTTCAGTTGTTTTTCAGTCACATTTGACATTTTCTGATGCCATTTGGAGTTTTCTTGGCCAAGATATTGAAGCAATTTGTCATTTCTTTCTCCAGCTCATTTTACAGATGAGGAACTGAGGCAAACAAGGTTAAGAGACTTACCCAGGGTCACACAGCTAATAAGTGTCTAAGACCGGATTAGAACTCAGAAAGATGAATCTTCCTGACTCCAGGTCTGGCATACTATTCACTGAGTCAATTAACTGCCCCAGTTTGGTGCATAAAGATCCTTTATTCTCTGATCTCTTTGGATTATATCACAAGTAGTACTTTCACTGGCTCAAAAGGTAAGCATAGTTTTGTGACTTTTTAAGTATAGTTATGTGAAAGCACTTTAAACACTCCATGTATCCCTTTTCCTCTTGTGGAAATATTATGAAAAAATACGAGTACATATGTATACATATACACACAGCTACATTGTGTCTCACAGTCACAACTTTAGACACAATTAGACTTTTTAGCTTAGTAAAATACAGATTATTAAGTATCACTCACACAGTTCAAACCTCTCATTTTACAGATAAAAACCCTAAGGTTCCAAGAAAAGAAATGACTTGTCCAAAATTACAGTAATAAATGGCAAAGAGAGGATTTGAACTCAGCTTATCTGACTCCAAATATTGTGCTCTTTCCAAGACGGTCTACTGTTTGTTAAAGAAGAAAAAGCCTAATGTTCTCTCTTAGTCAATGCGTGTGGCTAGGTCTCTTTCTGCTCTCATGTTCTATAAGCATATATATCACAGCATGTCTGTCTCCCATGGAATCTTATCTTCCCAGCTACTCCAGGGTTGTACCATCACCTCTCTGAATCCCATGTGGAAAGTTTCAAACATACAGTAGATACAGAGCTAACTGATGCCAGATACTGGGAACTAAACCAAAATAAAGTACAGAACAGTACCTCTTCTGCTTCCCCAGTCTCTTGATAACCAGAGAAGAAGGGATCTAGCTCTGGGGTCTCTTTCCTATTTGAACTATGAAAGATTTCTTTTCTCTAGAATCAACTGTGCTGACTCTCACCCTTCCACCATTCTTCCCCTTGGACCTATAGCACAGTATTTAAAAAAAAAATCTTCTGCTGAAATATGTATAGACACTAGGTGTTGCTGGTTTACCATAAAAATAGAAATTTCTCTTATTTGTTCAGCAATAGACCCAGTTAGTTCCATTATCACAAGGTAGGTAATAACACTGAAAATAAGAGGATTTCTTTTCCTTTTTGTATATGATATTTTTGACAAATAAGAAATGTCCAAAGTCTACATTTAGCAGTGTTTCTCTGCTTCTTAGAGAAATTTTCCTAACCACTTCAAATATCAATGTGTGCAAGTAGTAATAGTAGTAGTAGTAGGGAAGGGAGAAGGGGAAGGGAAATGATCTGAGAGATAACCAGGGAGAGTGTGTGGTCTTCCGCCAAACCTTCAGAATGGCAAGGAGTCTTGGCAAGACAAGAGGCATAGTAGTGAGGAACAGAGTAAATGTCCAACATAGAACTGAATAGATGCTTGCAAGGCACAAGAAGAAAACATGCCTCAAGATTCCTATGAGTCCTTTTTTGTTTTGGAGGCCAGAAGTCACGTTGTTGTTATTCATTTGTGTCTGACTCTTGGTGACCCCATTTGGGGTTTTCTTGGCAAAGACACTGGAGTGGTTTGCCATTTCCTTCTCCAGCTCATTTTACAGACAAGGAAACTGAGGCAAACAGAGTTAAGTGACTTGCCCAGGGTCACACAGCTAGTGAGTAAGGCCAGATTTGAGCTTAGGAAGATGCCTAGCACTCTGTTCACTGTGCCACCCTGAGCACAGTGTAATGTGTGCTTTATAGTATTACAATATTGTATTAAAATTACAATATAATTATAGTATTACAATACAATAAGAGTTTACAATATAATTACAATATAATATAATATATTACAATATAATAAGAGACTTCAGCAGTAGAGACATTCTAGTTGGATGGTATGCTTTGAATAGCAAACACACTGTGGTACAACAGGTACCTTAGAGTGCTAATTCTTTAGGTAAAGGAGAAGTTCAGCACTGTCCTCTGGAAGCTGTCCAAGGCCTGAACTCTATGCCTACCAATACTACGCAACAGAGCTAAAGGAGCAATGTTTCACGCTGGGGCCGGACTCAAGGAAATACTATGTCTGAGACTTTACGGGCTACTGGATAGATGCCTGCTTAATGGTGAGTGTTGTTATTTTTCATGGGCTCTGACATGAGTTCTATTGTTTCCTTTAACTTCTTAATAAATCCATATTTTGAGTTTTATGAGCTTATAAAGGGAGCTGGACGGTAGCCCTTGGGGGACACTGGGATATGGTCAGACACTGAAGCTCTCAAATTATCTGATTAGGGAATAAGAACAAGAAGAGTGAGAAGTCCTACAAAGTATTCCCAGGCCCTTCTTTTAAGAAAAGAACCTTTTACATGGGGGTTATGTACATTCTTTCTCCAATTCTAAGACCTATGTGTCCAAAGTAGGGGGAGGGAGAAAAAAGGGTGGTAATATCGTATAGAGCAGCAGTGTCAAATGCCAATAGTCCACTACAGCATGCATAAGGATCCCTGTGGCTTCATGTTAACTTGGAAAACCACATATTAACATTATCTGTGTTATTTTGACTCATGTTGTTAAATATTTCCCAAATACATTTTAATCTGGTTCAGGCTGCACTCAGAAGTGTTGCTGGCAGCAATGGGACACTTGAGTCATGTGTTTTGACACCTCTGCTGTGGCTTATTCCCTTCCTATTATCCTTTCTATTTTTGGTACAATGCAAAGATATTCATAGTCCTGAGTTCTGCTTTGATGTAGCAATACAACTTCAGACTCAACTTCCACAATGTAGCAATGAATTTAGGGCACTTTCTACTACACCATACAGCCTCATCAAACAGTTGAGGTTTTTAATAGCAAAATATGCCATCAAGTTCTTTGGAAGGAAGAAAAAGTTAATCCTAGACAACAAAGGGCATCTTTATGCTTTGGCAGACGGATTCTTTACAGAACCTTGGTACATCGTCTCATGTGCATCCAGGCATTTAAATACCATTTGATGATTAACTTGTTTCTTTCTTTGCTTACTATTTGTGCCCTTTCAAAAGCAGAAAGAGTCTAAAAATGAATTTCCCTAGGCAAGCACTTATAGCTGTCTGCTTTATAAACTTAGTTATATAAATGTAGGCTATTATTATCCTTCCATTCTGTTTCTGACACCCAGCAATATCAGGACTCACAAAATGCTCTTATGCCTTTTGAAATGGTGCCTGGAAGAGAGGAGAGCCAGCAAATTAGAGAAAGCTGGACAATTGTGTCTTTTCCTCTTGGTGTGCTAGAGAAGCTTTCCAGGATGTCACTGTCTCCTGATTATGTTTTTAAGCATTATAAAGCATATGTTTACCAATATGTGTGAATCAAACAATAAGCATTTAATAAGAACCTACTGTGTGCCAAGCTCTGTGACACAAACACAAAGAATGACATATTCCCTACCCACAAGGAATTTACATTAGAATGAGGAAGACAACAAGTACATATATGTATAAAGATCCTAATTAGAAACTGAATAAATAAAAATATATACAAAGTTGTTCAATATAAGGTAGTTTGGGAGGAAGGGCACTAAAAGTTAAGGGAATTAGGAAATATATTTTGAAGATTTTCCTTGAATTACATCTTTAAGCAAGAAAAAACAGCTAGGTGAAGTAGTGGATGGAATGTTGGACTCAGTCAGAAAGATCTGAGTTTTAATTCTGCCTCCCACACTTCCTAGCTATGTGACCCTGGGCAAGTCACCAATCTTCTGTCTGCCTCTGTATACTCATCTGTAAAATGAGGGGGAGGGGGGTAATAACAATGCTTACTTTATAGGTTGTTGTGAAGATCAAATGAGATAATACATGTAAAGTCCTCCTCAGACCTTAAAGGGGTCTACAAGCTATGGAGGAGGTAAAAGTAAGGAAAAAATGCATTCCAGTAATGTGGAACAGCCAGTTCCAAGGCACAGAGGCAGGAGGTGTAGGCTAATGTGTGAGAAACAGAGAAGGCAGTCTCTGGAGTTGACTGAGTAAGGGAGTTAGACAGGTGTGCACTTAAAGAAAATTACATTGGCAGGAATGTGTAAAAGGACTAGAGTGGGGAGGGACTTAAGGGAGAGCAAACACTTAGGATGCTGTTTCAATAAAGGAAGCATGAGACAAGGGCCTGAACTAAGGTGGTAATTGTAGGAGTGGTCAGATGTGAGAGATTCTGGGGAAGTAGAAATGGTAAAATTTGGCAACTGTCTGGAAATGTGGACTCAGGGACAGTGAAGAGTCTGGATAATGCCAAGGTTATAAACCTGAGAGATGGGAAGGATGGTGGTGCTTTTGAAAGAAATAGGGAGACTTAAAAGATTGGAAGGAGAGAGAAGATAATGAGTTCAGTTTGGGATATTTTAAGTTTGAAATATCTCCAGAACATTCAATCTGCCCAACTGGCAAGTGGTAATGCAGGTCCGAATCTAAAGTAAGAGACAGGAGCTGTATATACATATGCGCATATCTGTATACATACATGCATATATGTATATATTTATGTGTGCATGCACTCATCAGAGGAAAATGTGATTTTATGTTTGTGGGTGTGTGTGAGTCTGTATAGACATGATAGTTAAACTCATGGGAGTTGTATAGCTCAAACAGGGAACAGAGCAGGATCTCAGTCCCAACTTCGAGCCCAGTCCCACCCAGCAGAGGATTCTAGGCCATAGAGAAGCTTGCAGTTCTGTCACTGAACCAGCTGGCTGACAGTGGCTGAGTCCAAACACAATCTACTGTCTACTCTTGCTCAGACCCAAACTCAGGTCAGCTCAGACTGGGAAGGGTTGGAGGGAGGGAGGGGAAAGAGAAGTGATCAGACTTTGCCCTGCATTAGAGCACTCTAGGAGAACTGATAGCTTGCAGATTCCCATTCTGTGTGCTGTTCCTGAGAGCCTGAGAGAATATGTAATACTCCCAAGAAAACAACATAAGGACCAGTTCAGATCTTCTTCCAGAACAGCAAAATAACCTGACCCTAACATCAAGTCCAAAGTCAAGAAGTAGACTGGAAAATGAGCAAATAAAAACAAGAATCCCACTATGATATATGATTGATATGATATGATATATGATATGATATGACAGTGACAGGAATGTTCAAGGCACAAACCCAGAAGAAGAAAATAACTCCACAACATTTATAAGCAAAGTCTCAAAGAAAAAGACAGCATAGGCACAAATTAAATTGAAATTCCTGGATGAGATGGGAAGAGTTATTAAAAAGAGTTTAATTTTTTTTTTTGTAAATTAAATGAGATCACTAGAGGAAAAAACTGGAAAAGAAATGAAATCTATGGGAAAAAAGAAAAGGAAAGAGAATTAACAGCTTGGCACAAGAGGTACAAAACCTTGCCCAAACAACAAACTCTTTAAAAATTAGAACAGACCAAATAGAAGCCAATGACTCAATTAGACAAGAAATGTTAAAAAACAATGCCAAAAAACTAAAAAAGAAAGAGGGAGGGAGGGAGGGAGGGAGGGAGGAAGGAAGGAAGGAAGGAAGGAAGGAAGGAAGGAAGGAAGGAAGGAAGGAAGGAAGGAAGGAAGGAAGGAAGGAAGGAAGGAAGGAAAGAAGAGGAAAAAAAAGAAAATTTAAGAGAACTTATAGAAAGAAACAACTGATCTGGAAGATAGATTGAGGAGAAAAATCTAATCATCTAAACACCAATGAACAATCACAAGGGACTAATGGATAAACCGCTTACATTCTCCTACTATAGAGAGATGAGATATGTGTCCCTTCTGAGCTTTATCATCATCAAGGTCACAGAGGGAGTCTAATTAGACAAAGGATCTGG
The DNA here is from genome assembly GCF_028372415.1 of Notamacropus eugenii. Classification (NCBI taxonomy): domain Eukaryota; kingdom Metazoa; phylum Chordata; class Mammalia; order Diprotodontia; family Macropodidae; genus Notamacropus; species Notamacropus eugenii. The sequence goes on along the minus strand of NC_092874.1, from coordinate 122,559,739 downwards.
AAGTGGTCCTCTTAAGTCTTAATGATCTTAAAAGAAGAGAAATTGAAAGGATTCCTGGGGTGAAGGTAGGGTGAGGTGGTGGAAATTGAAAGGAAAGTTAGAGAAAATTTTCTTGAAAGCCATGACCAAAAAACAAAACAAAACACCTAAATGTTATTTTTCAAGAAATCTTAAAACTGACCAGACCTCTTAGAACTAGAGAGCAAAGTGGAAACAGAAAGAATCCACTAGTTACCTCCTGAAAGAAACCCAAAATGAAAAATTCCAGTAAGAAAATTAAGATCAATTCTGCATTATTTTTTTTGTTGATCCTATTTACAATTAACTGATTTCGTCCTGTAATTGCTTTTGTCTGGTAAGTGCTTAAGTCATGCCTCTTCGTCCCTGAACGTGGTTCAGGGAGTCAGCTGGCCTGTAATGACTGAAGTTTAAAAATCCAGCTCTTCTGCTAATCACTAATCTACTCTTGCCTCTAGGAATTTAACTGACCTTGTGGATGGTGTGAATACAAAGGGAGTTGGGCCTAATATCTTTACACCACTAAGCTATCCTTCAAAGAGGTCTGGTTTGCTGTCTAAGAGGTCTGGTCCATTTATCTCTAAACCTCACAGCTGCACCCAAATAATGAGTACTTCTTGGTCTCATGAAAGGAGAGTGAAGGGGAGAGGGGAGGGGTGATGTTGCTAGCTCCCATTACCAAACTTCCAACTGTGTTGCTCCCTGTGCCTCAACTCTGTAACCAATCCTGTAACCAATCCCATGATGTCATCTACCCTGTTCTGTTCTTTGCTCTGTAATCCCCAAAACTTTTAAAAGGGGAGCTGTCTGCTTGAAGTCTTGGGCATAAATGGAGGCAATACGCTGACCCATTTATTGACAGGTAGCATGCCCCTGCTAACAAATGTTATCTTGTGCAAAGAATTGTATCAGTTTACTTTCTTATTAAATTTAAATTACTACACCAGGAACATCATAACCAAAACTCAGAGCCTCCAAGTCAAAAGAAAAATACCACAAACAAACAGAAAGAAAGAATCCAAGTATCAAGGAGCCACAGTCAGGATTACGTAAGATTTAGCAGCCACCACTATAGAGAAGCAGAGCTTGGAATGAAATATTCCAGAAGGCATAAAACATAGTTTTACAGAAAAGAATAATTAATCCAGAAAAACTGAGTATAATCCTACAGTGAGAGAAATGGATTTTCAATGAAATAGAAGATTTTCAAACATTTCTGATGAAATAATGTCTTGATGCATAAACTCTAAAGCTCAAATAAAGAAGCTAAGAGAAACACAAAAAAGGTAAATATCAATGAATAGTCATAACAGATCAATGGATAAACTGCTTACATTCTAATATGGGGAGATGACATGTCCCTTCTGAGCCCTATCATCATCAGGGGTCATGGAGAGAATCTAATTACACAAAGGACCCACAAGTGGTTCTCTTATGTCTTGATGATCTTAAAAGAATAGAAATTGAAAAAAAGATGGATATCCTGGAGTGAAGGTAGGGTGACATGGTGGACCAGATTGAAATGAAGGTTAGAGAAAATTTTCTCACATAAGAGCACAAGTGGAAGTATATAAAACAAGGAAAAAGTAGGACAGTGACTGACACCTGAACCTCACTTTGCTCTGAACTGGTCAAGAAAAGAAAATACAAACACAGAATTGGGTAAAGACATTTCACTCGGTGGAGAAATAGGAGACAAAAAGGAGAAGGAATTACAGGGAGGGTAGATTAAGAAAGGACTTAGTCCTAAGCAAAACATACTCTAGCAAAAGATTACAAAAATATTTTTAGCTGTTTTTGAGGTGACAACATGGGAATCAGAGGAGGTGTTCATCAATTTGGGAATTATTGAACAATTGTAATGGAATATTTTTGTGCTATAAGAAATGATGGAGATGTTCTCAGAGGAAAACTGGGAAGACTTACATGAACTAAGTGAACTGAACTAGGAGAACAATTTATATGAGAACAATATTGTTAAGACAAATAACTTTGAAAGACTTAAGAATTCTGATCAACATAATACTCAACTGTGATTCTAGAGAACTAATGATGACAAATGTTACTAATCTCCTGACAGGTGAAAAACTCATAGTGCAGGATGATAGGTGTTTTTAGACATGGCCCAGGCAGAAGTATATTTTACTTAATTATACATATTTGTAACATCAATAAACATTTATTAATGGCCAACCATGTGCTAGGCACTGTGCTAAGTATTGTGGATGTAAATAAAATTAAAAGACAGTCCCTGCTTTCAAGGAGCTAATAGTTTAACAGGAGAGACATGATGCAAACAACTATGTACAAACAAGCTGCAGACAGGATGAACGGAAATCATCAGAGGAAAAGCCTCCTACAAAAGATGGGACTTGAAGGGAACCAAGGAAGCGGGAGGCAGAGATGAGGAGGGAAAGGGTTTCAGGCATGGGGGACAGCCAATGAAAATTCCCAGTGTTTGCAGGTGGCCTATCTTGCTCAAGTAACAGCAAGGCCAGCGTCACCGGATAAAATGCATGGAGATAGAGGGGTAAAATGTAAGAAGAGTAGAAAGATAGGAAGAGGATGGAGCACAGAAGATTTTAAAAGCCAAACAGATTTTATATTTGATCTGAAAGGGACAAAACTTGTTTAATGCACCTTATTTCTCATTTCCTAGCACAGTGCTTTGAAAAGGGGTGCTCAATAAATGTCAGTTAGGAAATAATCCTTTACTAGGAAGCAGCAGACTTGGCTTTTGATCTCAGCTTTTCCACTGATGAGCTGTGTGAACCTGACAATTCATTTGGCTTCTCTGAACTGTCATTTCCCCACTTGTAATGGGCATGAGCTCCTGGGCCCTTCTAGTACTAGCATTTTACATGGCTCTCTCCTTCCTTGGAGCTTCTAAAGCACTTTATACCGCTTGTATAACACTAATGACAAACGACTCTCTATTAGGCCTATGCATGTACAGCTCCTTCCACCCTCCAAATCCCCCTTGTGAACTCTGCAATCTCAGAACTGAAGGAGCTCTCAGAGGCTGCCTGCTCCGACTTGCGCCTATAACTTTGGAACTCAGTTCAGTAATTATGAGAGTTGTAGCCATACCTACTAAGTCCATGGGAAATCTAATTTTCTCCAAGTTTGACTAATTAAACTTTTTAAAAGACCAGAATGTACGTTATTATACAAACTATTACCATTTTTATGTAATTAAAGGATTTTTCCTCACACATTTAAAGACAAGAGTTTCGTTACTCAGCTTTTTAACAGCCTCCAGGATCCAGTCGCTTCTTCCCTCCTCCCGGATCTAGTCAAGCCCATGGAAACTTTCGGTGAGCCTACTTCTAGCACCCATGATGGAGGGGCCCTTCCCATCAACCTCAGCGTCTGAAAAGGCATAGATTGCTTCCTGTTGGCCCCGATGACTCAAGAGTTCATGCTGTGCAGTGACAAAAAGTCTGTCAATTAGCAGTCTGACATCTGTGGATGAAGCAGAGTGAGACCCTCTGCCCCTCCAACCTCTTCTTGACAGCCTTGACATGTAAGGATAACTGTCTCCAAACCCAAACACCTGGCCACAAGCTGTGAACTCATGACCTCCTAGGCAAACCTGCCTACTTTGGTGGTGCGGGGGATACAAGGCTCCCTGAGATCTTAAAAGACATATGGCATCTTCCCTTCCTTGAGTATCCTAGCAGCAGGGCAACAATACCAGAGGCATGGCAACAGCAGCAGAAGCAAACAGGCTGAAAGGTAAAGGAACTCATTTGGTGTTAATCAGACTGGGCTCAGGAGAGGTGAAGTGTGAAATGGCTAATCAGCAACCCTGGCAAACTGGGAATGTCCCAGTGAGGCTTGAGCACCAGCTTCTCAATGGTACTGGTAGGAAGAAGTTTCTAGGTTCTGTTCTAATCATTCTATCAGTCCTTATTGTTTAGTACTCCCCTTTCCTATGTGGGAATAAAATGATCTATTCCATACTTGATTCATGTTTGTACTTTGGGTACTTTTTACTTCCCCTCAGCTATCTTGCTGGGAAAAACCCTTAGACTAAACCCAAAACCAGAACTGTTCCTAGGGAATATAAGTAGAGGTGGGGGTGGAACTGAAGCACTGGGGCCACCGGTTTCCTTGTTGAAGAGATAGAGCAATAAACCCAGGGCAAAATGCATGGGTAGGTAAAGGACAGAAATGAACAAAAGTTACCAATCCCAGCGGCCTCAGACCAGCGGTGCCTGGCTAACTACTGTGCCAGAATAGCAAAAATGTACCCAAAGCTATAGTTTTTGCTATGCTTTTGTCATAGCACATCATTACTCTTCCAAACATATTATTTTTTGTGGTCACCCCCCAAGGTAGTATTTTGCAAGGCCTCACTCAGCATCAGAATCAACAACTTTTCAGGAGCAGAGAAGAGACGTGGTCCTCCCATTAAGAACTTGGCCTCAGGTCTTTTTCAGAAGTAGATCTAAGGTCCTATGATCCTATGGACCTTTAATCATAGCTCTCAGAGCCACAAATCTCTGCTGCGAGGTAAAAAATAAAATAAAATAAAACATTTCTCTATACCAGGATACAGTATCCTGGTGCTTAGGGAGTTCAATTAGTGACAAAGTAACAGTATTTGAGATCTGCACAAGGGAGTTTGAGGAGACAAAGAAATACTACAGCAGGATTCTGAATATCACACTTCCCACAGTACTTAGCTTTCTTTTCCTAGGAGGGGACAAATTCTACTTTACAAATGCCCAAATAAAGCCCTGTAAGGAGAGAAGAAAAAAGAAAGAAAATCACATTTGCACGGAGAAATTTTAACTCCATTGCCTTCCCAAGCAAAAATGGCAAAATCTCCTAGTGAAGTGTGTCATCTTAATGGGAGAGGAAGCTGTGGAAATGCTTATAGTAACTTGATGTGGAAATTTAGCTAACTCAGAAAGGGAAATGGGTAGTGTGTCAATACCAGCAGCCCTCCCCTCAACTTGGCCATTTTATTATATCTCTCAACCTATCCAACTTCATGGTCTGCCCTTCTAATAGTTGAAACAGCCCCTCTTGGGCAAGGATGTCAGCAGAATCATGGCTTTAATACAATAGAGAGAAGCTTTGTGGCACCCAACAAAAGGCAGGAGAGGAGGAAGCTGGAATAGGTCCGGCCAGCTTTCCTTCTATTGCTTTCCAAATCTCAAATTTCCACAGTGCTACAGCTATGAAACCTCCTGAGGAACATTACTCCAATAAAGTTCAAGTGGAATCTTTTTCAGCTGAGATTCCAATCCTCTGCTGCAAGGGTCCCCTGCAGCTCATGAAACATAACCAACTAGGGAAAAAAACAGCTTCTTTTCTTCTCTTCCTGGTCTCCCCACAAGAATAGAAAGAGCTGAGAGGTAACAACAGAAATTACTTGCAAGATGGCCTGCCAAAGCCTTGCAACCAAGAGCTAACACCTCCCAGTACTGAGGTAGGATGTTATATAAAGTCATTGCTCAGCAGGGAGGCAGTTTTCTTTAAAAACCTGGAATTCCACACTGAAGATATTGTAGCAAGATAAATAACCATTTACTCCACGACCCACCCCAAGTCAGTTCTGATCTCAGCCACAGGGATGGTGGACAGAACAGGGCAAAAGTCTGAGAAGGGCCTAGTCCAGTGGCTGCAGACTCCTTCCTGGTACTGCCAAACAGAAAAGCTAGAGCAAGGGAGGTCTGAAATTGGGGTCTGTCGACTTACTTTTCTTTTTCATACTTTGATAACAGTATTTCCATATAAATGCTTTTCTTTGCAATGCTAGTTTATTTCCTTTTATGTATTTAAAAACATTCTGAAAGAGGATCCATAGATTTTACCAGCCTACCAAAGGAGTCTGTGACACAAAACAAAAGCAGCCCTGTTCTAGGACAACTGCAGATTATTGTTGTAATTTTAGGTTTGAGACTCCTGGTGTCATTTGGGCTCATCCTGGACTCCTCATGGCCACCTATGTTTATTATTAGTTCTGCATCCTTTATGCTTGGAAAAGTGTGCTGTGACAGGCAGCATAAAAGTTCACATACCCAAATTCCTTCTTGAAAACTGGGATAGAGAACATGGATTGAAATATAAATTGATTACTCTGGGGAAATTTTAGCTCAGAGGTAGCATGGTACAGAGGTATCAAACTCACTGCTGGAGGGTTAGACAGCCCTGCAAACACCCAAGGCCAACTGAAACCAGATTAAAATGTAAGTGGGAAATGTCTAACAAAATAAATAAAAAATAACAATACAACATATTGTCAGTGGGTGGTTTTCTATAAGTCAACCTGCAGCCTGCAAAGATCCATTTCTTCTTTTTTGACACCACTGGGATTCTGGATCAAGACTTTGTACGACTTTGAATCAGAAAGACATAAGGGATCACTCAGACATTTACTACCTGTGGGACTCTGAGCAAGTCACACTTCCTCTCTGCACCTGTTCCTTCATTTATTAAATGGGGAAGTTGGACTCCATAACCTCTAAGGTCCCTTCTGGCTCTATGATCCTATGATCTACCAGATAACTGCCTGGTATAAAAAATTTAATCAATAAATCCTATCAACATGAGAGAAATTCAAGACTTGCGTGTGCTCTCATTTTACGATCCTTTCACAACGTGTGAGCTGAGAGGGAGAATAAGAAATGTGTAGTAAAGAGGTATGAAATATGCAATCAGACTAAACAGTGTGAAAAGACTAAGGGCAAGAAGAGTGGAATAAACCTTCAACCCCAAACCCCCTCAAAGAGTACCAGCAAAGGATACACAGAAAATGCATTTCCTTTAATAGACAAGAATTATTACATCAGCAGACTCTTACCTTAAGGTGGTATTGGAAGAGTAGGTGATATCCTGTTGGTGGAATTGTAAATTGGTCTGAACTTTTGGAAAGCAATTTAGAATTATGTTTACAGAAATGACCAAAATATTCATACCCTTTGACCTAGAGGGCCCAGTGCTATGCATTTACACAAGATGATCCTTAAAAATATCCCAAATATGTAAAAACACAGCTTCAACAGCACCTTTTACTGTAGCAAAAAACTGGAAACAAAAGTAGATGCCCATCAGTTGGAAAATAACTTAACATATCGTGTTACAAGGATGTAACAGAATATTACTTGCTATAAGGAATGATGAATGTGAACAATGCAGAGGAGCATGGGAAAACATATAAACTGATGCAAAATAAGCAAAACTAAAAAAAACAATATACCAAATTACAACAAATAGGACAGCAACACAACAAATGAAATTGAATGCTGTTTAATTCTAATGCCTGTGAGAATGCACCTTCCTCCCTTCTTTGCAGAGGTAGGGTACTACTATGGGCATGAAACTCCAAGTATGTTCAGAGGCAGTACAGTATAGTAAACAGTGTAAGAGATGAAGTCAGGAAGACCTGGGTTCAAATCCTGCCTGACACTAGCTATTTGACCACACACAAGCTACTTTAATCTCTCTAAGCCTCATCTATAAAATGAGTAGCTTGGACCCAAAAACCTTTACGATTCTCTCCAGCTTTAAATCTATGATCCTATTTTGGACTTGGTCGATGAGTCGGTTAATGTGGCTAGCCTAACTTTTATTTCTTCTTTTTCAGCCTGTTATGAGAGCTCCCTGAAAGGAAGAACAAGGGATAAAATAGAAAATGTAGGTGATGTAAGATCAAGGTAGCAATAATTTTTTTTAAAGATTAGTTGAGCTCTTGGCTAGAAAACTGGACTGTTACCAGGTCAGAAGTCAAACTCTGAGGAGAGTAAAACTATGTTCTTGTCAGCAGACCTCCCCACTTTTCTTTTGGGTACACTGTCATAACTGTGAAGTGTCTCTCATTCTCCTTTCCTTTGGTTCCCTGCATGTCCCAAGAATTTCAAAGTACCCCAAATTGGTTTTCTCTAGGAATGCTTGACTGTGACCCCAGAAAGGCATCTTCATCATATTTTCTGAATTACTGTTGTTAGTGGGTTTTTTCATAATTTATTAAAGCTAATTCTCCATTCAAGGGATTCAACTGGCTACGTTAATTACTCATTTTTGATGAACAAAGATTTAAGTATTTGTCTTTCAGCTTTAAAGAACATACTTTAAATCCAGTGTGCTACAGACATAGCACCTACTACCCCCCCCTCAACATCTGCTTTTCAAAACCTGAGTGCCCAAATAAACTCTTGGCAAGGTCCAAAAATCCTAAGTTCACAAGACCCTTGGACTATATAAGCAAAATAGCATCTACTGAAGGAATCCTGTGAACACCATTCCCATTCCAGACTTGTATCATACCGCCAAGGGACTGGCCAAAACCCCACCTGCCTCTGAAAATGAAGAAACAAATCATTGTTTGTGACTTCATATTATTTTCATCATATTAAAAAGCACCAGTGGTACTGGATTACCTTTCTAGTGGAATCATTTTATTATCTACTCAGAAACAAAATTGTCTCTGGGAACTTGCAAAGGATAACAAAAGAATTTATTTTAGAAAATTTCAATATTTTACAACCTTTGGCATTCAGTCTCCAACCCTCGAGCAGAGGTTGCTTTTACAGTAATACCTTAAGCACCGCCAGGGTCCAGAAGCATCTGGCAGACACCATCCCAGCCAAGCATGGGAAAGACAGAAATCATACATGTAAGAGAAGATGTTATAGTATCAGAACTGATTCCGGGATAAAAAAAGATTCAGAAACAGGAAAGGACCAAGAGTTTATCTCTTGCCAGAAGACCACCAGCTACTATTAGTTGGGAGTTTCATAATCACTTGTTTCTCCTCTGGACTGAAATGCAAGATAGTCAATATGGCTGTAAGTGTCTGCTGGCGACCCAAAGAGTCAGACAGAGTTAAGAAGCGGTAGATTATATTTTTTAAGTACTCCAGATTGGCCCCCTCCCTGCTTTGGTCCCTGATACTTTTTTCAATGTGGCTTTGTAGAGCACAGACTTGTTCTCGGTGCTGCTCACCCTCCACAATGAGCCTGTCCTGAAGTTGGTGTACCTCCACCTCAAGCTTATGCTTTTGTTTCCTCAAAGATGTTATCTCAACTTCCTTTCGAGCCAGCTGTTCAGCATACAAGAAGAAAGTAGGTTCATTTGATGCAGCCAGGTGCAGAGCTTGGGTCAAACTATCTGGAGATGAGTCACTTAGATCTCCATTACTCCCTTGGCCTACCGAGGCCTTATGTCCCTGCAGCCCAGAGCACAAAGCCACAGAACGGAGCTGCTCCAGCTCCAAGTCCTTTTCGGCAAGTACTGCTAGAGCACGATCCCTCTGTTTGTGAAGTTCTTCTTCAAGCCTCAGTGTCCGGTCCCGGAAATCAAGCTGGCTTCTCTCCAGCTCCTGCCGATGAACCTGCTGCAGCTGAGCCAACTCTTGCTTCCAACTCTCTGCCTCTTGTTGGTGTTGCCGTTCTAGCTCTTCACAGGACAGTCGAAGGGAAATGTACTTCTCCTTCAGCTCTGCAAGCTGCTCCTGGCTTTCCTCCAGTTCCTTGGCTAGGTTGCCATCCTTGGTTGTCTTGCTCTTGAGGACAACCTGGGCCCTCATTTTGTACCGTTCAAACTCCTCTTTCAACTGCTTTAGCTCTTGCTGGTAGTAGAGTGCAGTAGCCTTTTCCCCATCAGCAGCATCTGAATTTGTCAACATCTCTATTTCACACAATTTTTCCATATTCAGAGACACCTGGCTCTTCCTGGCTGCAATCTGCAACAGTCTCCTCAGTTTCTCCATCTTATCCTTTAGAACATTGACATCCAGGCTGGTCTCCTCATTGTGACTGTCCAGGGGAGAACGGCTGGAGGCTGCAAGAGCAAGTGTCTTATTCTCCATATCCAGCTGCAGAAGGCGATCCTTGAGCTTCTGAATTGCCAGCTGATCCTTTTGTTTAGCCTTCTCATAGGTGCCCAGAAGTTCAGACACTTCTGAGACTTGGTTCTCTAGGGCAGCCACCCTCTGTTCCTCCATCTGAGAATACTGACGGAGCTGCTCCTCTGCCAAAGCAGTCTAAAAACCAAGGAAACAAAAAAGATGAATTAAGAGAGAGTGCAGAGCTTGTCACTGAATCTAGGAAAGGCAGAGAAGAGAGAGGGCACTTAAATAGGATGTGCTGGTAGGAATGGGAAGAACTTTAGAGAACTTTTTCATTGATTCAAGCACCAACAAAACTTAAACTATTATCCACTCCCATTCTGCAACCCTGCCCTCACCCCTTGAAGACTCAGAATTTATCTCACCAAATAATATTAAGGTCATTTTCTGTGACTTGACAAAAATCACATGAGCATTAATACTATTACTAGATCAAGTCAAAACAAATGCATTACACTTATTCCCTGAGAAGCATTGTCTTCAGCTCAAGAAGCTAAAAATGAATCCTTCTCCATGAATCCCTGATCCATCCAGTTAGAAATTTTCTCTCCCGTTTTAAATTTTCCTGTGACACTTTATCTAGATTTCTCCTTTGCTCTTCTCAAACACTATCCTGTATTATACTTATCTGTGTACATGTATTGTTTCTTCCTGACACCTGCTACCCAGTAGAGTCTAAGTTCCTTGAGGCCTGGAATGTTTTTTTTTCCCCTGTGTAATCTCATTGCCTGGCACAGTGCCTTAGCACATGACAGATACATGTTTATTGAGTGTTCATGAACAGTTCTATTCTGCTTTCAGTTTCTACATTTTTGTCACACGTCTAGCATATTATGTCTATCACCCTTAATCTGCTGTTTATCCTCAGGAACTGCACGCTCCTGTATGCTACCCCTGCCTAGCAAGTCCAGAATTGAAAAGCGGTATTCTCATAAAATCCAAAACAGTATTCTGGGATAGCACATTCATCTCCAAAACAAATCCTGATTGAGAACAACTGAAGGAAACTGCCTCCTTCTGAAAAAAATATCAACCACACAAATAGAATACAGTACTTCACTGTTTTCCTTAACACAGCTGTTAAGAAGCCAATGCCTAGAATCTGGAAGCACTCCAACTTAATTCCAGACAGCACCCACAAATACCACATCCCCTTAGACGTATGTTCTGTAATTTTTGTAAACATCAATTAGACCAAGATTTTCCAGTAAATTTGTCCATGAGAAATTTTGGGTAAGGACCATGAAAATAAAGGAATTGAAAGCATGAAGAGACCTCGTAGGTAAATTTGGTCCAAATCCCTCATTTTGTAGAAGAGAATACCAAGTTCTATAAGATAAAGCAACTTGTCTATGGGTACATAGCTGTAAGTGGCATAGTAAGGATTTGAACTCTTATTACAAATTTAGCACTTCTTTCAACTACAGTATAGGGTTTGAAAAGAAGAAAAAGTCTAATATTTTTAGTCACGCATTAAGCACCTATAGATTTGAATCAGATAAGGTGAATTACCTTCCTCATTTCCTGCTGCAACTGGGACTGGAAATGACTCTTAAGGTGGGCAGCTTCTTCCTGAAGCTCTTCCAGCCGTGGGTCTGGATGAGTCTTCTCCTCTCGAAGAGCCTGCAGTTCCTGCTTCAGTTCCTCCACTTCGTGGGTCAACTGTTTGATCTGTAACTCGAACCCTTCCACCTGGTCAGCTGAATAGGCCTGTCCAGCCAGGGCTTCCCGGGTCTCCTCTAGCTGCAGTTCAATATCCTGCCGTAAGGTTCTCTCTCCTTGTAGCAGTTTCTGCAGCTCCCTCAGCATCAAAGCATGATCACTCTGCTCCTGGGCTCTGTCATGCTGCTGTGTGATCAACCTGGCTTTAGTCTCTGCCATCTGCTCCTGCAGCCCCCTGAGCTCCCCCTCCAGTCGGCTCCTTTCTTCCTCAGCCTTCCTACCGGCATCCTCCAAATCTTGTTTCATTTTCTTTTTATCAGCCTGGTACGAGGCTTCCATGCGGGACTTCTCTTGTGTCACTGTGGCCAAAGAGCTGGTCAGGGTGGTCAACTGGGTCTTCAGTTGGTGCAAACGTTTGTCGATCTCCCCGCCAACACTGGCTGGCACATCCCCACTACTGGAACTAACGCCACTCTCCGACCCACTGGCTTCCTCAGACTTCGGAGGTGCTGGACCAGCGGGCAGTCTCTCATCTTCCACCCCGAGATCACCCTTGGTGCTGGTCAGACTGGCCGTTGTGTCCAGGCTGGTGGCAGTACCAGTGCTGTCCTCACTGTGAGTGGAGCACCGGTCATCCACAGCCTCGGCCAGGGGAAGGCCTGGGGCCTGGCAGGCATCGTCAGCCTCGTGGGACGCCGAGAGCACCTTGAGGCTGGCCTCCAGGGCCTCCTTCTCCTTCAGCAGGCTCTTATAAGCCCGGACCACGTCCTTGAGGCGGGCCTGGTACTGCAGCAGCTGTTTCTTCTGCGTCTCTATGGTCTCCAGCAGGTCCTTCTTGCTAGGGCCCCCGCCGAAGTTCATGCCAAACTTCTCCATGGCAGGGGCAGCTCCCTGACGTCACCGCTCACGGAGTCTGGGGTGGGGGGGACAGTGCGGGGAGGGGTCCGACCTTACGCGCGCTCCCGCCGAGGGGGTGCAGCTGCCAAGGCCGCCATGTCAGGCGCTTTCCTGGCTCCGGCCCCAGAGGGCTAGCGGGGCAAATGACGAAGCCAGCAGACGCCGCGGCGCCCCTCGCTCCCTTCGCCCCCGAAGCGGGACAGACCGGTTCCGGCTCCGATCCTAACTCGGTAACCACTTCAAGTCAGTTGTCAACAACGCTTCCGGCTCCGCCGGAAGTGCAGGTGGGCATTCGGGATAGGCGTGCGCTCGGGGAGGAGAGGTGGGACGTAGAGCGAAGGGGTGGGGCATAAGGAGAGGGGCGGGGCCTTTGAGCGCCAAGGGGAGGGGCCTCGAGCGCCAGTCGAGCTGCTGCGGTTGCTCTTAGGCGAGGCTGGGCGCTGCTTCCTGGGGTCTGAGCTGGTCAGGGTATCTGATGCAGTGGAGGGGAAAATGCATAGAGAGACCTGTATGCACGACTGCGGCGCAGGGAATGGAGGCGACCCCCTGCCAGATCTAGGACCACCAGTTCTTCACCTCTTTTTGACTCCTGGACCCCTTAAAGCACCGTATAAATGATATTTGTTAAAATGTCTGTAGTGCTTGAAGGAGAACCCCGCCCCCCATGGGAAGCTGGGGACGGGAGTATTGAGGGGCTGTTCTCCATACCTCTTGTTACAGGACCCTGGGCAAGTCACTTAACCTGTCTGCCTGTGTTCTCATCTGTAAAATGGGAATGAAAGCACCTACCTTACAGGGCTGTTGTGAGGATCAAATAAGCAATTTGCTTTAAGTACTATACGAATACATATTATTCTATTCACCAGTCTAGAAGATCCAGAAAGCTGCAGCCATTATGGTCAGGTGCCTCCTGAGAGATGTTTGCTCTAAATTTGCAAATTGGCCATCTGCAGATCTCTGCATTCAATTCAGCAAGTGTTTATTGATACAGATGTCTAGCATTTCGTGGTGTAGTGGAAGTGAATCCTGAATTTGTGAGTAAGGCCTGAGTTTAAATCTCTCCCCTAATATCTTTCTACCTGTGCAACCTTGGACAAATCACTATTTCTCTTGTTCATTAAAGTTTCCTAATTTGTCAAAAGAGAGTAGTGGATAATCACTTATGACCTTTCCAACTCAAAAGACCTATTGTTGAGGCAGCTAGGCAGCACAGTGTTTGGAGCACAGTTCCTGGAGTCAGGAAGACCTGAGTTCAAATTCAGCCTCAAACATTTACTAGCTGAATGACCCTGGGCCAGTCACTTAATTCCATTGCCTCCAAAAAAAAGCCCTGTTTTAGAGGTGTATTTATATAACTACAGAGAAGAAAAGCAGCAAATCTGGGGACTGCATCTGAACTTGAATATGATTTCTTCCCCTAGATTTATGATCTAAAACTTATTTTACTTTTGCTGTATCCTACCAGTCAATTTAATTCAAGCATTAAGTTACTATGTGACAAGACCTGGGCTAGAGGTTGTCAGAGAGATACAAAGTACAAGAGGAAATTTCTGCTCTAAAGAGAGAAATTCTTACTTTACCCTGCCTCTTATTTACTTGAGGTACAGGGAATTGTAAGTAAACCACATTGGGGTTCCTTAGAATTAATGCCCTTGAAAAAACCCAGCTCCTTGAAAGCAGGAACTGTCTTGCTTGTATTCATAACCCCCGCACTCTGCACAGTGCCTGGAACATTTTAAAGCACTTAATACTTATTCTGTTTATTATCATTGGTGTTTATTGTAGGTCAGTTGTGATACCTGAAACTCAGGGCAGAAGTCCATAGATGCGTTCCTTACTTTATAGTAGAAGCAAGAGGTTAAGGTGATTTAAAGCACATAATATTAATGTTTTATTACCATTGGTGTTTATTGTAAGTCAGTTGTGATACCTGGAAATATGGGCAGGTTCCGTAGATTCCCTCCTTACCTTGCAGAGGCTCTGGGAAAGAATGGAAAGAGGTTAAAGAGTAAAAAACACCGCATCTTGGGGTGCCCTGGCAGGCATGGGGAAGAGAAGCTGCATCTGTTACAAATGATCCTGATGGTGGGAGGGATGATGGGCTCTGAGGCAATATTCTGGAAAGAGACCCTAATTTCTTTCTTCAACTTGCCACAAACACACAAGGTAGACTATTCCAGAATGCTGGGGGGGAGGTACGCGTTCTTCCTGAGCCTTCTTTCTGTTTCAGTTTTTCCTGGCGTAAAGAAGTGATTTAGAGTCAGAAGAGCAGGGTTCGAACCCCATCTCTCCTACATCCAGGTGACTGCGAGCAAATTACTTCCCTCCCAGCCTTAGCTTCCTCCTCTGCAAAAAGAGAAGGTTGGGCTCTAAGCTCTTTAAGGTGTGCGGGATGGGGGCGTGGCCTGGGTGGGGGCGGGGCTCTTCGGTGACGTCACGCGGGTCCTGTAAGCGCGGAGGCGGCTCCGGTTCCTGCTGCTGCTGCTGCTCTCCATCCCCCCAGCAACCTGCCGGCTCCGGCTCCGGCTCCCGGCTCCCCGCTCCCCGCTCCTCCCTCCCTGGCCCAGCCATGGGCCTCACGGTGTCCGCGCTCTTCTCGCGGATCTTCGGGAAGAAGCAGATGCGGATCCTCATGGGTGAGGTCCCGGGCAGCGTCACGGCCCCGCATCCCTCCCTGCCCACGGAGTAACGCCCTCCGCCTCCCCCGCAGCCTCGCCGCCCCCGCATCCCTCTGCCGCCCCCGCAGCCTCCCCACCCGGCCCTGCGCGCCCAGCCTCGGCCTCCCCTTCCGAGCCGGGGGTGAGGGTGGGGGTGGTCGAGAGAGGAGATGAGGGAAACTGAGGCACGGGGTGGCGGGTGAGGGAGGAGAAGGGATAAAAGACCCCCGGCCCTCGGGAGCGGGGGGCGGGGTTGGTAAGACAGGTACGGCCTGCAGCCCAGCTGGCCCAGCCTGCAGCCTCCTCCGCTTTGCAGCAGCAGCCGGAGCCTGCGGGCGCCCAGGCCGGGAACCTGCCGGCCTGGGCGGGGTTAACCCACAGGCCGGCCGCCCGCCCCCACGCGAGGCCCTTGGACACGACTGGAATGCCTCTCTGGAGAGGCAGCCCCCGTCCCTGTGGGGCCCCCACCTCCTTCCTTGAGTCCTGCCCTCCCTTGAATCCGCAGGCCCACTTTGGGTGGGGTTTTTTGTTTGGCCCTGGGCGTGCGGGTTTTTCTATGGAGGGGAAGAGAAATGGCTCGTGATGCCCAGGTTTCCCTCGGACTCCCCCCTAACGTAGCTCCCCGGAGCGGGAGATGCACGTTGAGACTTTCCGATCTCATTTTTCCCGTTCCCGAGCCCTCTCCCTCCTCGTCTCAGTCGGAGCTTCTCGGGTACCGTATCCATTACCCTGCCTCTCTATTGCAGTCGGCTTGGATGCCGCAGGCAAGACCACGATCCTCTACAAACTGAAGCTGGGCGAGATTGTCACTACCATCCCCACCATAGGTGAGCTCCTGGGACGGAGGGGAGGGCTGGTAGTCTGTGAGCGTCCCCTGTATTTCCTCTCTGGGGCCTGACCCTGACACTAGATACAGTTGCTCCAAGAAAGTAGGTCATGGTGTCTTTGGCTGATGGTGCCAGGATGTGGAAGCAGCAGCCCTGGGCCCAGTTCGGTTAATTCTTTTAAGTCTGCATGATGTTCTTCTGGGGGACTCCCAGAAGTTCTCCTGACCAAGCTGATCTCCCGTCGCTTTTGTAGAGTTGAATGTACCTGCCCACATTACAGTGCCCCTCCTCCCCCCCAGGCTTCCCCCCCTTTTCCCTTTCCTCACAGGCTTCAACGTGGAGACCGTGGAATATAAGAACATTTGTTTCACCGTCTGGGATGTGGGAGGCCAGGACAAGATTCGGCCTCTCTGGAGACACTACTTCCAAAACACTCAGGTGGGCCAGAGAGCACAAATAGCTAAATAGACACATACAGTTTCCCATGGTTCCCCGTTACCTACAAAATAAAACTCATTCCTATATCTGGTATCTGTTAAGCACCTACTACGTACCAGACTCTGTATTAAATGCTAGAGATAAAAATAACACTTTGCCCTCAAGGAACTTTTATTCTACTTTCTAGCAATTTCTTCAATTATTCCCTTTTTGAGTCTAGCCACCTTGACCTAGTCTGTGTTTCTTAAACAAGCTTTCCTCGCTTTATGCTTCTATTCATGGCTCCATCTACCTAGAATATTCCTCTTTTCACCCTTCTCCCCACTCCAGTCTCCTCCCTCCACCTGTTGAAATTCTGTTCATCCTTCAATGAAGGTCCCACCCAAATACCACTTCCATTTCTGTGAAGCTTTCTCTGCTTTCTCCAGTCAGAAGCACTTTTTCCTTTCATGTTTCTGTAGTTTTTGCTTATATCCTATCTCTAAGTGGTCCTCATGAAATTCTTCCCCACGCAATATTGGTATACCTATCCTTGTACATTAATAAGTGTTTTGAGAGTAGATAATATATATGTATATATATTTTCCCTCTTAGTGCCTTGCATATAGTAGATGCTGAAAAGGGAATTAGGTTTTAATATATATTGTTTTGTTTCATTTTTTGAATGAAAGACAGTTGAGTCCATTGATGGATGAAAGTGGAGTTATAGAAAATGTAAGGAAAGGGATAGAAAAGATAGAACTATGGTTCATTTTCTTTGGGTGAGCTAACTGCTCTTTCTTCCCACCCTAGGGTCTTATCTTTGTAGTGGATAGCAATGACCGAGAACGGGTCCAAGAATCTGCTGATGAGCTTCAGAAGATGGTGAGTGCCAGATGGGCTGTGGAAAACATTGGACATTGAGCCCTCTCTCTCATGAGTCAGAAATAGCGGAGACCGTAGAAACACAGACTAGTTTTCAGTCTAGGCCAGGAGATCTGAGTCTTTTTTTGGTTTTAAAATCTCTTGTGTTGATTCATCCTGGGTAAAGAAAGAGAAAAGTTCTCCCCCTTATGTTATGGGATGAAGCAAGTAAAATAGTCTTTCTTTTTATCCTTCTGTCATGTTTATGTGGGATATTGATCGAGGTAGGGAAGGGAGATAGGTTGTGTGTTGTATCTTTAATATGTTGAAGTAGATTTCTATCCCATTTACCAAGAACAGCTATGGGTCATTTTATAGGGCCAAGGTGATTTCATTCAGATTAATAATACTATTTTATTTTTATTTTAATGCCTGTGGTATTATCTATATAGACCAGCATTTCCTTAAGCAATCTGGCTATAGAACAATGTGAGGCTTGAAATATATAAATTATATAAAGCACTTTCAAATCCTGGTCTGGGGACACAGAGTACTTACAGAAAATATAAAGTTGAAAAATGTTAGTTTAGAGTCAAAGAAATTGAACCTATTTTAGTGCTGAAAAAAATTGCATGTAATAAATATTTTTGATACATTCATATCTAATATTGTAGAAGAGGAAAATATAACTTGAATTGAGATCCTTCTCCCAGAAACTGCTCCCACTATGTAGATCATCAGGGTTCTTTAGAACCCAGTTTGAGGAATGTTGCTATGAAAATAACTAACTTTGATATACCAAAAATATAACTTTGATGTATAGTCAAAAAATTCATAAAATACTTTTCATATTATATATGAAATATATTCATTATTATATATGAATAAATATTGTTATAATATTCTTATATTATCTTAACTTCATGTGAGGTAAGTGGAACAATAGTGTCCCGTTTTACAAATGAGGATTGTAAATACTGGATTCTGTTTTACCAGTTAGGATTGTAAATACTATATTCTACTGACTGTAGAATACTCTTGCCTAGAGGCAGGTAGGTGGCAAAGGGGATAGACTGCTAGGCCTAAACTGAGGAAGACCTTAATTAACTCTCACCTCAGACACTAGCTGTATAACTGTGGGACAAGTCACTTAACTTCTCTCTGCCTCAGTTTCCTCAGCTGTTCTATGGGGAATTCACAAGTGCTCCTACCTTCAATGGTTATTGTGTGGAACAAGTGAGATAATATTTGTAAAGTGCTTACTTAGCATAGTGACTGGCACATAGGAGGTGCCTGATAACAACTCATTCCTTCCTACAGTGTTTGTGATGAATCCTTATCTCATCTTTCCTTTCTTTTCCCCTGTCAAGCTCCAGGAGGATGAGCTCCGGGAGGCCGTGTTGCTGGTGTTTGCCAATAAACAAGACATGCCCAATGCCATGCCTGTGAGCGAGCTGACAGACAAATTGGGTTTGCAGAGTTTGCGTAGCCGGACTGTGAGTGTGTCTCCTCGCCCTCCCTCCTCCCCGGGGCAGGGACAGGATGGGACGAGGGGAAGGATTATACCTGAAAAAAATGAAAGCTGGTATGAGAACTGAAGCTTCCATCCACTGCCATGGAGCGCCTCACTCAGTTGCTAACCTCTCCTTTCTCCCTTACAGTGGTATGTCCAAGCAACCTGCGCTACCCAAGGTACAGGGCTGTATGATGGACTGGACTGGCTGTCCCATGAGTTGTCAAAGCGCTAACCACCCCAGGGCAAAACTCCTGCTGGAAGAAAATTCCCAGGTTGTATCTCTTGGACAATTGACCTCTTGAGGACTCCTGAGGCAGCGCTCCCTGCTCCTACCCCCCACCCTTTCTTCTCAACACGCAGACACACACACACACACACACACACACACACACACACACACACACACACACACACACACACACACACACACAGAATTACAGCTGCTCTTGCCTGCATGTTCTCTCTTACCAGGACCCAAAAGACTAACCCTCTGGGTACTGGGGGGAGGGAGGAAGGGGTTGTCTTCTGACTCCCCGGGAACTGTGGAAGCAGCTACAGGAACCAAGGCCTTCCAGAAAAGAAACTGGGTTGACTTTTGATTTCGTTCTTTTGGGTATACTTCTTGGGGGTGTGTGGGGAGGGGGACCAGACTGGTGCTGTGGTTCAGCACTGGGTATTGAATAATAAATTTGCTGTGGTTTGTAGCTTTGTCGTTGCCTTCATCTCTGAAATGGGGACCTTTTTTGAAGGGTACCTTGGGGTAGCATTACCAAGGTACCTTGAAGACTTGTTTTGTGAGGAATGCACTCTATAAACCTGAAAGCTTTCTATACGAGTCACTACTGGCAGTTATTGCCTGGGAGGATGGTAGGGATGCCAACAGCAAGGAAGCAACTGGCTTGGGAAATGTCATGGGCTAAGGAGGCTGAAGGACTAGTGCCTTTTTCTTAGCCATCTCAACTACTTGGCTCGGCCTCACTTTAACATCTGTGTCTGAGACCAGATAGTGTAACAGAACCCGCACCTCGGAGCCTGCTCTGTGTGTGTTACTGTGTCCAAAGGCTGTCCCAGTCCCTGCCTCTGAGCAGATGCCCTGGTTGCTCCATCCTCTCCATTACTGCTAATTTGTCCACTGGAATAGCACATCTTAGAGCCTACAGAATATTCTGCCGTGCCTTCTGTGTGCGCTACTAGCTGCTCTCCACTCTAAGGAACTCCCCTAGCTGGTAGGGGAAGGAAAAACCCAATTTAAGGAAGACATCACTACCACCTCTCCTTCAACACAAGTGATGGTTTTCATTTCCTTTGAACCTTCAGCAAAGAGTGAAACAAACCCCCCCCATCATTTTTCTTTCAATGGACTATTTATCCATTTTGCTGCCCTCCCCCTAATCAGTTAATTTCCCCAGGACTTCTGCTATTTGCTTTGTCTTTTTATGCTTCATGTAGCTGCACCTGGATCACTGTGGGAGTCAAAATTAGTCATATGAAGACCCTTCTTTCTTTAATGGTAGTATTGTGGGAGCAGCATTCCTGGGGACCAAATGTCTGGGCCCTCTACTTTTTGTTGTCCTTGAATTCCTTGCCCACTATACCACTGGTTACCAATAATGCAGTTATAAGAGACTAGTGTTGCTGGGAGTTTTGGAGGTGGCAGCGTGGAGGGGTAGAGTGGGGTGATAATCCATGTTGTATAAGTTTCTGTGTCAGTTTCCTTAGCATAGTCATGAGTCTTCACATCCCTCCAACCTGAAACCCTGTATAGGGCTATGTTCCCTTTTGCCCAAAGAATTCAACATTCTCAATAGCTGAGGGTTTTTTTTCCTCATGTTCTTAGGCTAGAGGGATCCCTCAACCCTAAGGGAAACTTATACCCCTGTTTAACAAAGACCCAGAAAGAGGACTTGCCTGAAGTCACAAGTTGGTCGTAGAAGAGTCAAGAGGTTTGTGATTTCCAATTGTAGGTCCAACATGACTCTCTGCCCAGGCTCAGAATATATAACATTGCCATAGGTCCTGGGTTCTTATTCCCTCTGGAGTGACAGTTTGACAAGTGTGGAGGGATGCATTTGTGAAGGATTGGGACCATGCCTTGTCCCGCTATAGTGTGATGACAGCCAGACCTCTAGGGAAAGGAGGCAACCTTTATGGTCATAATGCTCACGGGTCACAGAGGTGGCTAGGTCCAGTGGGAAGGGCACTCACCCAGGAGGTTCCCCCTTTAGATTCCCTCCCTTGTTGGTCCTGGGGCCCTGTTCCTGGCCTTATGGCCTGCAGGTGTACACTAGGACGAGGCTGGGCCGGACGGAGTCATCAAGTGTGGCGCCGGCCCCATGGAGGAGGACTGGGTGCTTCATGGGTCCCGGCCAGAGGACCAGAAGGTCGGCCTTATCAGCTGGGCTGGCACCTATCTAACAGCTGAGAACTATGGGAATAAAATCACTGCTGTAGCTAAAGGCTTAGGCAGGAGACAGGTAACCAGCCATCACTGGTGGTGAGTGGGATATCACAACGCTGATGCTCAAATGGCCACACACCCCCTGTCTGGAGGATGTTGGCACCTTTTCTCCTGCCCTTTTTGCTTGCCTCTGTCACTGACATTTCTGAGTCCTTTCTGTCCTGTGCCTATGGTATCTCCATCTTCAACCCAGTCCCTTATCAGAATCTCACACACCTTTAACAAAATCCAGGGCTACCTTCCAGTCTTCCTGCCCCTCTCTGCTCTGACTGCTCTCTCATCCTCTGCTCCCCAAGTATCAGCACAGAGGTACTGTGACATCACAAAGGAGAGACTTCCAGAGCCTCAGGCTAGAATGAAGGACTAGAGAGTCTCAAGAGAAATCATATGTATAGGGGAAAGGGGGAAGGTCTATGTCACACTAAGTCCTGATTTTTTATTTTGAAAAGGGGATAGAAATGGAGGAATCTGGCAGAATGAGGAACTCATGGGTTCTACAGGATGAATGGCATGTAACAGAGGCCAGAACTTGATTCTTTGTCTCCTAAGGAAAAGAATTCCCATTTTTCTATCTCAGATTCTCCCATTGCTCCCTCTCCACTAAGAACATTTAAATACCATTTTTATACCCAAAGCAAACAACATAAGTGAAAGTCTTCTAGAACAAGTATTACAGAGCTATGCTGGTCCTCCAATGCTGTGGGGGGGGGGGAGTGGGGAGCAGGCAGCCCGCCAACAAGGAGCTCCACTGGGGTATTACTGCCGGGTAGCAGGCCACATCTGGGCATTTCTGATATTAACTAATTATTCTTGCTAACTAGGTGCTGAACTCAAAGGAATGGAAGTGCAGCCAGAACCCTCTAAATTTTAGCACCCTGTTGCTAAGTCATGTGATCTAGTTCTGCCTTTGACCTTAACACACACACACACGTGTGCACACACACAGTTTCTAAGTCTTGCTGTCTTAAGTCTATGGTTAACACACGTTACTTCTAGAAAATATGGAAAACCTAAAGGCTTAGACTTGACCAGAATCACACAACTAGTAAGTGTCTGGGACAGGATTCACACTCAGTCTTCTTGATACAAACCCCACACTCTATCAAGGTGATGACAGCTTACACCAACAAACTTTTGCTCCTTGGACCTGAGGCCTTGTTCAACTCTGACACATGAGGTAGAGATAGAATTCTGTGAGATGACCATAGTAAGAACAGATGGTTCTGGGAATGGAGGTATAGACAGAGGGTGATAAGCCAATGCACCTGCATCTTAACTATAGTATATATAATGTCAGAGAGAGAGAAGTAAGCCTTAAGTCTGAATCTCATTGAAACTTTGACCTGGCACCAATCTTTGAAGAAGAGTAGAGAATGGAAAGTTCACACTGGGCCAGCCATTGATGCAACTGATAAAAGTATGGGGCTTGTAGTCAAGAAGACCTGAGTGCAAATTCTGCCTAAGATACTTACTAGCTGTGTAACTAGCCAAGTCACTTCACCTCTCTGCCTCAATTTCCATATCTGTAAAATGAGGAGATTGGTCTCAATGACCTCAAAGGTCCTCTATAATTCAGTGAATGTGGCACTTTCAACTTTTTTTTTTTTTGAGTAACCATGTGAGAAACTGGTTTGTATGTTGGTGATAGTGGCTTCACATCCCCAGTGGTAAGCATACATGTCATGTTATTGCCCGTGCTGAGGGCTATGGTTTGAGGGTATTGGGGAATATGGGGTTGGTGGCAATGAGGGAACTAGTACCACCGGGAGTCGATAGCGGTTAGATGGTCATGGTGAAGCACCTGCACCATTGTAACAATGGTGTAAATGTTGTCAGTGACTGATGTTGAGGGTGCTGTGAATGAGCAGCTTAGAGCCAGTAATCTAGTGAGCACTGATATCTCCCTCCTCCCTCCCTGGCACCTCTCTGCAGACCTGGGAATTAATAGTGTGCAATGAACAGGATGAGGATTGTCAGGCTGTGGTGCGCCTACAGAGCATCCATGGCCACATCTTGCTGCCAGAGGGAGATGGCTCAGTGTATTGTGGGTGGCCCCGAAACACACAGCATGGCTACTTCTTGCTTCGTTTTCACCGCCACGGCAAGTGGACCCTGCAGTGTATGATCACTGGCCACTATCTGGAATCTGATGGCGAGGATGTATTCTGCAACTCAAGGGTGCTCTCTGCCTACCACATGTGGGCCCCACGGCCAGCCTTGCATGTCCATGTGATGCTCTACAGCCCAATCACTCGTTGCTATGTCCGGGCCAGCCCTGAGCAGGGTTGTGTCTGGGTGGACGCACCTGTGCCTTACTTAGAGGAGTGCGGCTTCCTGCTGCATTTCAATGAAGGGCTCTACCACCTTGAATCTTCTTCCCACCATTTCCTGTCCCAAAATGACAGGCTGGTCAGCAGGCCCTCGCAGCAAACAGCCTTTCACCTTCAGCTCCGGCCTGGTGGGCAGATAGCCTTGGGTGATGGGGAGGGATGCCTCCTGTACCCACAGGGCTCCCGTGCCCTTCTGGGTCTGGGCTCCAGCCCTATGGGGGGAGAGGAGTGGTTCGTACTACAGCACTGCACAGCCTGGATCACTATCAAATCTAAGAATCGGAAATTCGTCACCATCATTTCTGGCAAGTCCTGGGGTTGGTGGGAAGGGTAGAGGAAAATCCATAGGGGAGAGGAACGGAGTGAAGAAAATAAGAACAGAGGAGAGGGGAATGAATGAAAAATGCTGAACCCTACAAAGGGAAGGATCCCCAAAGTAAAGAAGTATGGCCTAGAAGGCAGGCAGAGAGAGGTTCAAAAATAAATTATTCTCTAGATGGAACAGGTCATGTCTTCCTCTTGTGCTTCTGTAAAATGCCCTACAGTGTCTGATATGGAGCATTCCATACAGAAAAATAATGAGAGGAAGGAAAATAGGGTTTAGCTCTTAGCTGGGGGGGAAGGGATGGTTGGGGCCTTGTGGGGGGAAGAGGAGGCTGTAGTAGGAGCAGGGGCTGACGTTGGTCCGTGGGCTGCCTGTGATCAAAATCCTTCTTTCTGCAGAATTGGAAGTCTGTGCTAGATCTGAACGGATGACCCCTATGTCTTTCTTCCAGTATGAGAGTAATGCAAACACTAATGCCATTCAGCTCCGTTCAGTTACCGGTCAATATTTAGCACAGGTAAGAATATGAGCCTAAAGGCTGGCCCAGGACATGTGGAGGAATAAAAAAGCCCAGGTATTCCCTTCTTCCCACCCATTATGCAGAACTAGCACTCCAGTGCCCCATCTCATAGTGGAAATGAAAGTCCTCTCTTCCAGGGTGGATGTTCAGATGTTTTAAGCTGACCCACAGAAGATGCTTGTGTCCCTAATTCCTAATTCATTCTGATTTGCCCTCATGGTCCGGAGTGCAGGCCTCTTCTTTTCCTTTGACTGTTCCCAGAGCTAAACCCTAGAAGAGTAACCTAGACTATGGGAGGGTTGGGCTACAGGATCCAGAGTTGGACCACACTGTAAGTTCCCAGGGCTATGGAACTTCATCAGAAATTTCATATAGAGACTAGCATGATTTTCCAGGACTTTTTTTCTCAGTAATAATTGTAATAACAATAGTAATATTACAATACCAATAGCCAGCTTGGCATTTAGTATACATTATCTCATTTGGACCATGCAACAGCCCTATGAAGTAGCTACTACAAATAATATCCGCCTCATTTTGTAGACAAGGAAACTGAGACTCAGAGAGGTTCACAGGTGGTGCAGAGGATGGAGCGCCAGGCTTGGAGTCAGAAAGACCTCAGATACTTAGTAACTATAGGACCGTAGACAAGTCACTTAACTTCCATTTGCCTCAGTTTCCTCATCTGTAAAATGGGGATTATAATAGTTACTTCCCAGAGTTGTTAGGAGGATTGAGATAATAATTGTAGAGCTTACCACAGTGCCTGTCATACAGCAAGCTCTATATAAATATTAACTATTATTCTTTAGAGGTTCCATAGGATTTAGATGTAGATTTAGAGCTGGAAGAGATGTTAGAAGCCATCCAGCTACCTCACTTTAAAGATGAGGAAGATGAAGCCCAAAGAAGTTCACTTGCCCAGAATCATACAGCTTGTAATTGTTCGATTTGAACCCATGAATATCCTCACTCCAAGCCTTTCCTTTCCATTCCATGATGCTGCCTCTCTTTCCCTCTTCTGTCCCATTCTCTTGTGCTTTGTGAACATAGTTCATTCTGTGTTGATAATAGATCATCCAAGAAGAATTTTTTTAAAAAGGAGAAGGAAGCTCTAGAGCTTAGGGATTGGTATCAGATGGTCCAGTAACTTGAGTAGGAAAAAATATTTTAATAGCATATGGTTTCCTTTGCAGTGTATTTTATTTTAGTTAAACACATTATTCTGAGGTGGGGGTCTCTAGGCTTAGGAAGATAGCCAAAGGAGTCCATGAGACAAAGTAAATGTTAATAAGCTGAAAGCGGGTTTGAGAGGGGAGCTGGTCATCGTCCCAAAGCTGACCACTTCTCTCTCTCTGCAGCGGTCACATAGAGCCGTCGTGGGAGATGGGCAAAAACTGGAGCCCGACGCCATTTTCTGTGTGAGCTGGAACTGCGGCAAAATTGTTCTGCGGGCTGCTAATGGACGCTACCTGGGTGTCACATCCAACGGGTTTTTGATAGCCACTGCCTTGCATCCAGGTAAACCAGGGGAAGGAGCCTTTGCTATTAGGTTCTTCGGAGCAGGAATCCTTGCATAATGCCCTTCCATACCTAGTCTGCCCCTAGCACATCACGTCTGAAAGAGAGCCCAGAGTGATTATCGTCTCCAGTGATCTCAACTCCCATTTCCCCCAGGCCCCTGTGAAGAGTTCAGGATCCGCTTAGTGAATCGACCCTTCCTAGCATTGCGAGGTCGCTATGGCTATGTGGGTACATCATCAGAACATGACCAACTGCAGTGCAACATGGACCAGCCAGACTGCATCCAGCTACTGCCCTGCCGGCAAAGCATTTACCATTTCCAGGGTGAGTGCTGCTACCCTTGTTGCAATCCCTTCCTGAGAATATGCCACAAGGGATCTAGGGCTCATCACTCAGTGTCCCTTGGTTCCTTCTCCATCTCAGCCCTCTCCAGGACTTGGGAAAGTGATTTTAGGGGAGCCTGGGTTGGATGGTCTCCTGGGTTGGAGTCTCTTCCAACTCTTAATAGTTGTATTATTGGAGCTGCAGAAAATCTTGAAGGCTATCTGGTCTAGCTCATTCCTTTGACAAGGGTCTGGAGACATGAGGTAGTTTGAATGAGGTCATTTAGTACATTAGTGGCAATGTACGCAATGCAGCATCCAGAGTTCCTGACTGCTTGTCTAGTGTCCATCCTGCCATGCCTGTCTCTAAGGTTTTATGATTTTCTGAAAACAAGACATCTTTCTGAAACAATTCTTATGCCTCAGCATTTACTGGATGCCATAGTAGTATATACTGAGCATGAAGAAGGATGTTCAGTTTTGCTTTACCTCTCCTGCTATATATACACCCTCATTCCTTCCTCTTCCAGAGGCTAGCCACAGTGCTAAGCTAAAAGGATCTGTAAGGCAGCTAGGGGAAGGTGATAGGCAGGGAGAAAGGGTGGGACTGGTAGGAGATTGCCATGAGGTTGGGGTGAGAGGTGGGGGGATAAATAAGATACACAAAAGAAGGTTCCTCAATAGATGGAGATTTTTTAAAAAGTCAGTCTAAGGAGGATGGTACCTTCCCTATTGCTTTTCACAGCAGATCCCAAATTAAGGAGAGATGGCACAGAGACCTATGGATCTGTCCTGTTGCTTCTCTGAGGCAACCAAGTGGTACAGTCAATAGAGCCCTGCACCTGGAGTCAGCAAGGCCCTAGTTTGATTCCTGCCTTAGACATTTGCTAACTGGTGACCTTGGACAAGTCATTTGACCTCTCTGTGGCTCAGTTCCCTCATCTGTGAAATGAAGATAATAATAGCATTACCTCCCATGGTTGTTGGGAAGATCAAATGAAATAATCTATGTAAAGTGCTTCCTAAACCTTAAACTACCATGTAAATGCTAGCTAGCTAATATTATTAGCTGAGGTACAGAGGACAAAGGGTGGGGATTTGGGGAAGGAGGAGGATGGTGGTAGTGTGCTTGTGTGTCCCCTCTCCCCCTGCCACAACTCAGGTGTCCGAGGATCTAGGGCACGTACTTCACTTGCACATCACTTAATGACCTCACCTCTCCTACCCTCCCAGCACAGGGTGGCACCTTCTGGTCCCTGACGGCCTATGGCACCTTCCGTCCCTGGGGAAAGTTTGCTCTCAACTTCTGTCTAGAACTACGAGGCAGCAACCTACTTGCTGTGTTGGCCCCCAATGGCTACTACATACGGGCTGACAGCAGTGGTGTCTTGCTGGCCGACAGCGAGGCCATCACCAGCGAATGTCTCTGGGAATTCTAGGTATGAAAAAACCTTCACTTGACCCTACCATCCTTTTAAGGTCTTATCCTATATCTCACCTCCTGCTCATAAACTACTGGAAAAAAAAATTGTTTATACTTGCTAACTTCACTCATTTTTCAACCCCTTGTAGTTTGATCTCTGTCCCCACCACTCAACTGAAACAGTTTCTGTCATGGTCAGGCCTTCTTTACTGCTAAATCCAGTAACTTTTTTGGGTCCCCATCATTTTTGACCTTTCTGTAGCATTTAACCATTACCCTTCTGGATATTCTCTCCTTCCTAGGGTTTTATGACATGACTTTTTCATGGTTCTCCTCTCTAATCCTTTTCAGCCTCCATTTTAGGATCATCATCCATGTTCTGTCTCCTTTATGTGAGTCACCCAGGGTTCTGTCTTGGATCCTCCTCTCTTCCTTCCACAGAATCTCTTTCATTTATTTCATCACCCCCCATGATTCCAACTATTATCTCCCTGTCAATGACTCTCAAATCTATATATGCAGCCCTTTGCTCTTCCTTGAACTCTAATGCAACCTCAACAATTGCCACCTGGATATCCCATAGGCATCTCACACCCAGCATGTCCAAAATCTTTGCTCTTGACTACCCCACTCTCTTCTAATTTCCTCTTTTTTTGTCAAGGTCATCACCATTTTTGTCAAATGCTTTCACTTTCACTCGCCCTTTCATTCCCACTTAGTCCCACTGATTCTTCCTTCTTTTTATATCTCTTGCATTCATCACCTTCTCCCCATTCATACCATAATTCCTGCCTTCACTATTATTATTATAGAGTTTAAGGAGATTTACTTGTCATAGCATGTAAAGGATACCCAGCAAGGATATAACATGAATTCAGTTGAATAAAGTTTCACTGCTTCTCTCTTGCTGTGCTTACACATTTATCAAACCTGAGGGAGAGCAACTCCTTCCTTCTGGTGGGCTGACTTTTATACTTTGATCACCAGGAAGCTCTGTCCCTTAGCCCCCAAAGCTAATTAAATTTTAAGGTTGATTTCAACCTGGCCCTTTCAAGGCAGGCCCTCATTATTGAAATCACCTCTGAATTGTTCTCCTCTCTCCAGTTCATCCTTCCCACAGTTGCCAAATTGATGTTGCTAACACAGAGATCTGACCACGTTACTCCCCTGCTCAGGATGAGAAAATACAGACTCCGTTATTTGGCATTTAACGCTATTCACAATCTGGCTCCAGGACTGTCTTTCCAGGTTGACTGCAGACCAGTAGTCTGTCAGTACTCCTTGTTCTGGCCAAATTGATCTTATTACCGTGGTCTGTATGCAATATTCCCCTTCTTGTCCCCATGCCTCTGCACAGGCTGTACCCAGAGCTGAAATGCTCTTCCATCTAGATCTACCTTCAAGGCTAAGCTCAAGCACCACCTACTTTAAGGTATTTTCTGATTCCCACCAGTTTTTAGTGCCTTCTCCCCTCAATCTCCTTTGTTTTTCTTTGTATATATTTTCTCTTTACTTTTTGTATACATGTAGGTTCCACTCAGTAAATGATAAATTCCTAGATGTTAAGGGAATATTTCATTTTTTTGTATCCCTAACATCTAACACAGGGTCTGACCTATAGTAGGCACTTATTAAATGTTTGTTGATTGATTGACTGTATCAAGATTTGAGAGAAAAAAGAGGAGTGGGAAGATGAGCTATGGAAATACTTCTGGGTTGCAGAATTCTAGATCCTAGATTTAGAGCTGTTCTCAGAAGGACCTTTAAGGTCATCTAAACTTACCCCTGCATTTTACAGATGAAGAAACTGAGAGCTAGAAAGGTTTAGTGATTTGCTTAAGGTCACGATGACATACTGAGAATTTATCAACTGATGGAGACTTCTGAACATGTCACTTTACCATCCAGATTGCTAAACTCAGTAGAGAGAATAAAGGAATGGCTTTCCAAAAATGTTTTCATATGGTTTTCATGAGGAAGTAGGAATGGGAACTGCTACTGTCACTCTAGAAAAGTATCTTTGTACTTAGGTACAGAAATCATCACCTAAATCTAAGCCTTTGGAAAGCCCAATAGTAGGGGTGAGTAAGGGAGAGAAGGTTGATTTTGAGAGATTATATTTATTACCTATACATAGATCTCCCTCTCATCATTTCTGTGGGTATTTTTGGATAAGATGACTCCCAAATTTACATCAATAACCTGACCTCTCTTATGGGTTCCAGTCTGAATCACTGAAATACATCAAACTCTGTGTTTCCAAAACCATGAATTCCACATCTTCTGTCCAAAACTGGCTCCTCATTTCCCTGTTTCTATTCTCCCAGGTTTCCACCCTCAAAACCTGAATTTTTTTTGTAAGTTTCTTCATTTCCCTAACTTCTTACTTACTTACTAAATGTTATCAAATTATCAATTCTTCCTTTCCAAGGTCTTTTGAATTTATCCCTTCTGGTCCCACTACCTTATTTCAGCATAGTTTATTAAAGGCTTCCTAATAGGAGGTATTCTCCAACCTCTCTCAATTCTAGTCCTTCCATATTAATCTTCCTAAAGCCTGGCTTAGATTGGAGCTGTCAAACTCAATGCTGACTGACCAAATGAACTCTGAAGGGAAGACTGAACCAGATTAACATGTAATTGGGAAATGTCTAGTGAAATAAATAAAAATATGATACAACATAGATAATTTTAATTTATGCAATATGTGTGCCAGAAGAGATCTATTTCTTTTTGAGTTTGATACCTCTGGTTAGGTCACGTTATTCTGCATCTCAGAAACTTTCGATGACCCCCAGTGCATGATTCCAAACCTTTTAACCTGATATAATAAACACCCCACAATCTAACCTCAATCTACCTTCCCAATTTTGTACTCCTTTGAAGTATGTGTGGGACAGCGGAGATTGTAGTAGATGGAGTCAGGAAGATTTGGCTCAGATATTTACTATCTTTTTCCTCCTACGTTTCTGACTGTTCTTCTTAATCATCTTTGCAGGATGACCATCTATATACTGCCTCTTATGGGAAAATGTACTTCAGGGTTCTCTTTTTAGGACCATGTCCCTCTCTCTTTACTTTATCTTATGTGGTGACCTCATTAGTTCCCATGAGTTCAACTGTAATCTGTATGCAGAAGACTCCTAAATTGCCATATCCAGCTAACATCCCTCTCTTGAACTCCAGTTCTACATCTCCAACTATTTGCTAGATATTCTATAGGCATCTCAAAGGAAACATGTCTAAAACAGAACTCATTTCCTCCTAAACCTTTCATTCATCCCATCTTCCCTATTCTTCCCTTAACTAGCATCCTTTTAGTCACTTAGGTTCACTTGGGACATTGAAGTTTTCCTCAGATCTCTGTTCTCTCTCTCCTTATTCTCCTATTCTGTCACTGCTAATCTTGTGCCAAGCCTACCTCTATGTTGCTCCCATTCTCTCACTCAGCAATACAACCATTGTTCAGGCCCTCATTGTTTCTTACTTCTAAGTTATTACAATGATGGGTTTCCTGAATCCAGACCCTTCCCTCTCCAAAATCCTCTATTTACTACCCAAAATAATATTTCTAAAACCCAAGTCTGACCGTGTCCCTGTTTAAGAAATTTCAATGATTCCCCATTCCCTGTAGAGTAAAATATGAATTCCTCTGAGTTTGTCATTTAAAGCTTGTCACAATGTGGGGTCCCCTCTATCTCTCCAGGATGACTACATGTTTTTCACCCTTAGCATTCTCCATTTCAACCAAAGTGGCCCACTTGTCATTCCCTGTACACAATATTCCATCTTTTGACCATATACTTTTGCCTGAGTTCACATCTTTACTAGCCAGTGTGACCCTGGGCATTACTTAACTTTTTAACCTCAATTTCCCGTTCTGCAAAATGGGGATAATAATAGCATCTGCCTTCCAGGGTTGTTGTGATGATTAAACAAAATAACATTGGTAAAGCACTTTGCAAACCTTAAAGTTCTATAGAGCCACTAGCTAAATGCTTGGGCCTGCTGGAATACACTGCCCCTTTTTACCTCTGCCTCCTGGCACATCCACTTCTCCTCAAGACTCAAGTGCTGCCTCCTACAAAAAAATCTTTCCCAGTTTTCCTATTTGTTAGTACTCTCCACTCCCAAAAAATTACTTTGCATTTATCTTTACTCATTTGGTATATCTTGTTTTTCCCTTATAGATTACAAGCAGCTTGAGAGCAGGGACTTTTCATTTTTGTCTTTTTCTACCAGGCACAGAATAGGTATTTAATTTAATTCATTGAACTGAATTACTAGTTGTGTGGCATGAGAAAGTCACTTTACTCCAAATCTCACACAGCTTTCTAAGACTATGAGTCATAGATGGAGTGCATCTCTTAAACTGTGGGAGTTTTCTCATTGAGGCGATCACAGATACCTCTGCCTTAACGTAAACATTCTATTTGATCCAAACTGGTTTTCACTTTTCTGGACTTCAATTTCCTCTTCTTTAAAATGAGAATGCTATAGTAGATTATCACCAAAGTCCTTTCCCATGCTAAAGTTCTATGTTCTTTCTATATTCACTGCCCTTGGAATGTGTCTGGCTTTTTCCCACCCTCTCCCTTCAGCCTAGAATGTCCTTGTGTTCCTCTTCGCCTGCTGAAATCTCATCCATCATTCAGAGAATCACAATGTCTCAGAGATGGAAAATATTTCATCTTAAAGGTCATCTAGTCCAAACTGTACATGAATAAGATATTCTCTTTCTACCGGAAAGGAAATTGAGGCACTGAGAAGTTGACACTCAAGCTCAAATCCTTTCTCTGCAGTGAAGTCCTTATAATTTAATGCCTGTTTTTTCTAGTAAATGTCTTTCTTTCCAACTATTCTATAATGTCCTTGAGGGAGCAGGGAGCTTATGTACTTTTTGTATCCCCTATAGCACCTAGCATATCTCCTCATAAATGCTCAATAAATACTTGATTGATCTGATTTAGCAAAGGTTCCTATTTGACTCACACACCCCACCCCACCCCCCAGGTAGACATGATGCCATCGTAAAGAAGCCCTCTGAAGGAACCACCCTACTGAACAGGATGGGAACCCTGAAGATGAGATCTGTGAGAAGATTATCCACAACACAACCCCTAACCCTACCAGCCACAGCTTATCCTTCCACTCCTCGTTTGAGTTCGGTAACAATACACCATGACCAGCCACCAACGTTTTGTGCTGCCTCTTTCTAAGGGAGCAGAAGAAGGGGTAGGGAGGGCTTAAGGTGGAGAGGTTATGGCCTTGGGATTCTTTGGGTCTGACATTCAGAGGGGCTAAAAAAAGGTGTGTCATGGCCAGGCATGGTGGCACCACCTATTATCCCACCTCCTGGGGAGGCTATGGCTACCAAATTCTAAAGCTGAGTAATTCTGAATTGCAATGGGCTATGCAAATCTGGCATCTACACTAAGTTTGACCTCAATTGGGAGAACCCCCCAGGAGTGAAGTCAGACACAGAGCTGTGTCAAAGCCCTAGGATCAGCAATGGAATCAGCTTACTTGTATTTCTAGCATGGGTGAGATGGGGAGAGCTAGTCTGTAAAAAAATTAAAAAATAAAAAAAAGGGGGGCAGGAGAAAAGAGGAATCCCTTTCTCTTTTCCCTTTCCCTGTTCTCATTTCATCCCACCCATAGTAAGTAGCTGTGTCCTAGATGAGGAGGAGATCGTCTTGTTCTTAAAAAATTTTTTTTTACAGATGAGAATTCCTTTCCTTTCCTTGCCATCTCACCTATATTAATTTGCTGTGTCCTAGAACTGTAGTCTTCCACATTGGATGTACAAGATAATCTACTGGGGGTATAGGAAGAAATAATAAGACTTTAATTTATATTTTAGCTAAAATTAAAGAATTCAGATTTACTAATATGTAGTATAGAGTTTGGCACTGTTGCCCTCATTCAGTCAGTATTACAGAAGCTTCCAAGTGATTTGTAAAATATCTTGAGGAAAGAATAGGATTTCCATAGTACAGAAGGGTTTGAAATGGTGCATTTCATTCGTTTTGAGTGAACTGTGACATGTTGAAATTGACTGGTACTCGGTTAAGATTATCTTATCTAGAAACATGCTTTACCCACCTCTTTATAGAGAGGTAATGGACTCAGTCTACATTGAGATGCATTTTTTTGGACATGACTGATGTGGGCATTTATTCTGCTATACATGTTTATAGCTTTACCAGTAGGGGGAAGTGGGAAGGAGAGAAGGCAGATCTTCATGAAAAAGATGATATTACCTACTTTTAACTAAACTAACCCTCTCCAGAATAGGCAAGTGTCTTCAAAAGATTGCTGCAAAGAAATCACGGGTTAAAGAAAATAATGTTATTGTGTTCAGTAATCATGTGAGCACAACACCCCCAAAATGGCAAGCTTGACAATACTACGAGTTTTTCATCAACTACATTATGAGAAGAAAGTTAAAGACAACCTCATCAAATTTAATAAGAATTTGGCAAAAGACAAATTCAGAATTATGAAGATTATTTAAAACACAGATTTATAACCACCATCAGTGAATTCAGTCCATTTTATGGCTTAAAATCTTAGCTAATGATAATACGGAGCTTTCATGATTAGCAAGACATTTAAAAACTATGCTTTGTTGTTGAAAACAACCCAAGAATCATCTCAAAAAAAAAAATTTTCTATCCATACACTTAAAAAATATGGTAAAAGAAAACTTTCTGTTTAAGAATCTGTTGATTGGAAGGTTTGAGTGGGTTTTGAACTAAGGGGGGGAAAAGGATTCACCATCTTGCAATTAGTTTGTAAGAACAGCTGATTGGTATCATGGAATATGGAAATGTACTAGCTGAGCTTCCACAGCAACAAAAAAAAAAAACCCTGCATAATTGTCTGGGAGTGAACAATGAGTAGATGTAAGCAGAACTGGTGCTGCAATTCTTTCATTTGGAACTGCTTCTTCATATGTTTTTTAGCTAAATATCCATTAAAACTATTGTTTTACTAAAAATCAACTGAACTTAAGGAAGATCTTCAAATGAATATGTCACAGGATTCAACCACAATTTTTTTAAATGAAGAATATTCAGTCATATTGAATATGAATCTAATTCTGATCTGCTTGTCCTCAATTTTATATTGCATTTTTATGTTAGCAATCTCTGAAATGCTTCCCAACTAAGACCTTAAATGTAAAAGATGCTTATTTACCTCTCATGCCATTGATTGCCCTCTCTGCCTACAAACTAACTTATATGACACTAAATGTTTATAGTGCAGAAAACAGTAGCAAGCTTAAAGTTTTCAGTGTCTGAATATCCTCAAGGAAGTTTTGTAAAGTTTTATAAATCAATAGTAATATGTTACAAGTAGATGTTGTCACCTCTTTCTCTCAAACTCAATTGCCCTATAAAATTTAACTTTAAAAAATCCATTATAAATAGTTTTCACAACAGTAAAAAAAATATATACATTTGTATGGTTAAATATTTTTTAAACATTTTCCAACTTTTTCATCTTTTTAAAATACCTATTATATGTATATTCTATAACAAAGATAATATATTCATGCAGTATTGTGTGTAGGTTCTTTTTGTTTTTAACCAGATGTATGATTTTGTAGGTATAAGGAGCTCCTGATGAGAAATTCCCTCTACTGAAGCAGGTTGGCAATTTCTCTGACTTAGTCTGAGAGAGTTATTTGGGACACTAAAAAGATAAGTGACTTGTCCAAAGTTGCACAGCTAGTATGCCAGAACAAGACCTCAGGTCTTTCTGACCCCACAACCAACACCAACTCTCTAGTACAGTAGAATACATATGCTCAATTTATAAATATGCATATGTATCTGGCTGCCTTATGAGATACCTACTAGCTGTGTGACCCTGGGCAAGACACTTAACCCTATTTGCCTCAGTTTCCTCATCTGTAAAGTAAACTAGAGAAAGAAATGGCAAACAACCCCATTATCTTTGCCAAGAAAACCCCAAATGGAGTCATAAATAGTTGGACGTGACTGAAAATGACTAAACAACAATAACATATTCCTAAAGACCCTGGAAATTGTGTCCCAGTATGGAAAAAAGGAAGCTAACTTTATATTGAGACTTAGCAAGTGAATTTTTGTCCTGCAAATAGGAGTTTGGGATATCTCTGGAAAGACTTGAGAGGGAACAGGTGGACAGAAGGGAGGTGGTAGGGTTTCCCCTCCAGATGGAATAGCAGCATGACCTTAGCCACAGCTCTTAAACATCACCTTTCTGGGTCACCAGAAAAATGGAAGATCCAAGTGTGAAGTTTTTGGTTTTTTTTTCATTTCCAGCAGTTGATCAGAAGGTTGGATCACTGAAGAGGAAAAAAACCAAAAAGCATCTGCAGGAACTGGCAATCCTTGATGGGTGCAACTGTCACCTGTTCCTAGGCATATTATTTTATTCTGTTAAAGACCATCTCACAAATCTAATCTAATTCCTTATAAAACTTGCAGTTTTCTCATAAAACCTATCCTTTATATTTCCTTGCGTCCCTTTGTTCAAGGCATGAGGGATGCTAGTTAACAACTCTGGGGACCATGTAAGGGAGAATACGTTTGTGAGCTTTCCTACAAAAGGACTGACATCCCACTATTGTTAGTTTTCTGTCTCTACCTGAGCAGCATCATTACAAGCCATTCATATGTTTCATAATTATACTTCTATGGGCAGAATTATTACTTACTTTGGAGCCATTTAAATCTGACTCATTGGACTTTGAGCTTAGAGTTACACATCTATGAAAGAATGCTCAAGTTTTTTTAAACTGATGGGATATATTGATCAAAAAAGTTTGGACACCATTGCTTTACAGACCTACTAGGAGCCTGTCTGGCTTTAGTCCCTAGTGCAGGCTGTAAGTCTTTTCAATTCTTGTGAATATAAGTCATGTGGAAAATTATGAATGTTGGTGTTCTATAGCAAATGACAAGAAAACCCAAAAGATCAAACTGTAGCAAAAGAGAGATTTTTGTTAGAAAAATAATGAAACCTCAAATGCATATTATACTTTTCTCCTTAAGAATTAGAAGTATCAGGGCAGCTAGGTGGCCCAGTGGATACAGCACTAGCCCTGGTGTCAGGAGAACCTAAGTTCAAGTACATCCTCAGACAATGACTAGCTGTGTGACCTTGGGCAAGTCACTTAAACCTTGATTGCCTCCAAAAAAGAAAAGAAGTAAAAGTATCATTTCAGTTTTAAAAATCTGTCACAAAAGTGCTTTCAATGACTATTCTGAGATGCTGTGGGTTATACAACCAGGTCTGGGGGTCAGGGAGGGATGACTATAATACACTTTTGAGTTTAATCTACATTATTAGCATTTTCTCCATAATTTTCTTAAGTCTAGACTATTGATGAAACAGTAAATCAAGCTCTGATTAATAGTTTGCTGATTTCAGAGGTGTAAATTCTCGCATTGAAAAGTCAATAATGACTCTCCCAAGTTGGTTCAAACTGGCTTGTATACACCTCGGGTTGTACTGTAGGTATGAAGAGTCATAGAATCTCTCTTAGAATGGACCTTTAAGGTTGTCTATACAAACAGTTACTTGATATATGAATTCCCTTCCATACCTTTTCTCACAAGTAACAGTGGAGAATTTGCCACCTTAGAAGGTCCTTGTTGCTTTTTTTTAATTAAAAAACTTTTTAAAATTTTATTTTTTAAATTAAACATTTATTTCTTCACCCTCTCCCACCCTTCCTCCCATAAAGGAGGAACTAAGTTGCATAGTCAAGCAAAACGTTCCCACATTGATCATGTCCACAAAAATATGTCTTATTCTGCAACTTGAGTCTAATACCTCGCAGTCATGAGGCAGGTAGCATGCTGGAACTGTGACTGGTCCTTTCATTGATCAGAATTCTAAAGTTTTTCAAAGTCCATTTCTTTACAATGTACTTACTATATAAATTATTCTTGGTTCTGCTAACTTCGTGTCAATTCATACAAATCTTCCCAGTCTTCCCAGTCTGTCTCTATGATTATTTCTTCCTTATAATGATTTAAACAATACTAATTGTCAAAAAAAAAAGTCTTGCTTATATTGAACTGAAATATGTACTACCACTCCTCCCCCTCTAAATTCCACCAGTTGCTGCTCTTTCTAACCGCATTGATTTTTTTTTGTACATAGCCCATAACATTTGCGAAGCTCCCTCCCTCCCCATCTCTCTCTGTCTCTCCTCTCTCTCTCTGTCTCTCCTCTCTCTGTCTCTTTGTGTCTCTCTGTCTCTGTCTCTCTCTGTCTCTGTCTCTCTGTCTCTCTCTGTCTCTGCCTCTCTCTGTCTCTGTCTCTCTCTGTCTCTCTATCTCTCTCTCTCTGGCTCTCTGTCTGTCTCTCTCTGTCTGTGTCTCTCTCTGTGTCTCTCTATCTGTCTCTCTCTGTCTCTCTCTCTGTCTCTCTGTCTCTGTCTCTCTCTGTCTCTCTGTCTCTCTCTCTGGCTCTCTGTCTGTCTCTGTCTGTGTCTCTGTCTGTGTGTCTCTCTCTGTCTCTCTCTGTCTCTCTGTCTCTCTCTCTGTCTCTGTCTCTCTGTCTCTCTCTCTCTCTCTCACACACACACACACACACACACACTTTCCCCTACCTCTGTCCACACAATCCTCAAACATGGCTTAACTTGCAGGCGTATATTAGAATTGTCAGTGTTGGCATTTATACCTCAGAAATGGCAAACGACCAATCAAGGCTTGACTTCTTGTTTTGATTGTTTAGACTTCAGAAATTAGTACAGAAAAAGTTATTAATGCAGATTAAATTTTGAAGTGTGTCTTGCAGGACTGAGAGCCAATTGTTTACATTAGATTTACACCTGGTTTTAAGTCCCCTCACCATTCTGGTCATTCTTCTCTGGACACATATAGGTTATCAGCGCCCCTCTTAAAAGGTAGTACACAGAACCGAACATATTATTGTGTTCATATAGTAAACTGAACTGAATTACAAGAGTAGAATGGGACAATAACCTTTTTTGTTTAGGACACTATCATCAAAGAAAAGAAGGTAAGTCATATGTGGAGAATAAGAGGCTACAAATGGTCAGCCTGTGGGCTACAATGGACCCTCCAAAGCTTTATATCCCAAAAATCTTTGTTGTTGTTTAATTGATTAGTCATGTCCAATTCTTTGTGACCCCATTTTGGGGTTTCCTTGGCAAAGATCCTGGAGTGATTTGTCATTTCCTTATCCAGCTCCTTGTACAGATGAGGAAACTGAAGCCAACAGGGTTAAGTGACTTGCTCAGGGTTACATAGCTAGTAAATATCTGAGGTCAGATTCGAACTCAGAAAGATGAATCTTCCTAGTTCCAGACTGGCATTCTATCCACTAAGCCACCTAGCTGCCCAAGCTTTGATAAAAACTGTATATTAAAAGAAGTAGAAAATTCTGTAAAATGGTAAAGAACAAACTTAGCCAAATTTCACCATGCTTCTTTGCAGAGGTTGGGGCAGGGGTGGGAAACCTGAGGCTTCAGGGCTACATGTGGCTTTCTAGGTCCTTGGATGCAGCCTTTTGACTGAGTTCAAGTTTTATAGAACAAATCCTTTTATTAAGGGGATTTGTTATGTGAAGTTTGGATTCAGTCAAAGGGCCACACTCAAGGACAACAGGGGCACAGGTGGCTTTGAGGCTGCAGGTTCCCCACCCCTGGCACTGGGAACTGTGAGTATGAAACACTACATATGTCAGAACTTGGCCATATCTTGATCAGTTTTGCTCAACCATTTTCCCTTTGTTATAAGGTATGACTCTCTGGTAAAGGGAGCAAGGAGGGACAAATTGGGAAATGGATATGATGTATAAACAAAAAAAAATCAACAAAAATTTTTTTTTGATAAAAACAGGAAAGTCTACTCACTAGACTGTAATTTTATAGACAAGCATCACATTGGGTAAAATAGAACATGGAGGCTTTGCAATCCATATCAGTGGAGGAAGACCTACAATGACATGGGACTTACGTATCTCACTTAAATATCAAAGTAATTTTTAGGACATAATTTTTGTTTTCCCAAGAGTCACCTCACATTGATGACTCATATTGAGTGTTGAGTCACTTAAAACATGGGATATTTTCTGCATGAAGTGCCATTCCTTCCCTCATCTTGTATCTGTATGTGTGTGCACACGCCTGTGTGTATGTGTGTGTGTGTTTAGTACAAGTATGGGAATTTACATCTCTCTTCTAAAATTCCATCTTGTCAAAATGTGAACACTCTAGCATGTCAGAATATTCTTGCATTCTGATTCTGTCATCAAGTAAATTAGCTATCCCTTCCAAGTGTGTGTCATCTACAAATGTGATGAGAATGTCATTTTTCTCCATGCCATTGATAATAGTGTTGAAATAAAATAGGAGATAAGACCGAGACCTATGATAACACACCACTAGAGGTCTCACTCTGGCTTTATATTTTTCCTTCAACTAATAATTCTCAAACTTTTTGGTCTTAGGACCCTCTTACACTCTTAAAAATGGTTTTGGAGATCTCCACAGGATCATATTCTGAGAGCCACTGTCCTATGTCATTGCTTTTAAAATATGGCCTTTCAACTACTTATGAATTCACCTGACATATCGACCATCATCTAGTCTACATCTCTCCATTCTGTCCACATGAAAATTATTGTCTAATTTCTTGTTGTAATCTAAATATTTGTCCATAGTACCTGCCCAAGTATATGTCTATAATATTGTCTTTCCCTGTCAGGATAGTAGCCATATTGACAAAGGAAAGTAGTTAGTTTTATGTAATTGATTTGGCAGAACCTAATTTGACTTTCTTCTGCTCAGTACTCACAGACCATTTCTTCAATACTACACTTAAAATTTTGCCAAAAATTAATATCAAATTCATAAGTTTGTATTTTATAATCTATTATCTTCCCCCTTTAAAAAATTAATACAATATATGTCTTTCTTCTATCTTCCAGTTCCTTTTCAATTATCCACAACTGGTCAAAGATCACTAATAGTTCAGTGATCACATCTACAAGCTATTTTACTACCCTGGGATGTAAGTCTTTTAGGTTAGAAGAGTAAAACTCATATCAATAAGCTATTGTCTTACTATTTCCTTATCTCTTTGGGGCTTCATCTGTCTTAATCATATTTCTTTTTCTAGTAGATCTTCCTACTAGTAAATCATTCTCCTTGACAGAAAAAAAGATAGAAAAAAATAGGAATTGAGTCCCTACTTTTCTTATTTGAGCGTTTTCTTCTTGGGGAAAGCCTTAAGAACAGGCTAGATGTCTAAAATAAGTGCAGTCCTGCCTTCTTGGTTTTGACTCCAAGAAAATCATACTTTCCCCTAGAATAAATTTCACCTGAAATTTGATCATGGAGATTGATTCAGCTTTGATACTCAACACTTCCTCTACACTTTCCAAGAATATCATGCCCTCTTCTCATAGGTGCCCTTTGGTGACACCCCTCCACCTACATTCTTAACTTCCTTTTGTGCATTGCTTTCCCCCTTACATTGTAAGCCTCTTGAGAGCAGGGACTGTCTTTCTTATTTTTATCTCTCATCTTTAGCATAGTACCCAGCACATAGTAGGCACTTAATAAATGTTTATTGAATGAATGAATGGATCCAAGAGATGAAGTGAACGACTATTCTAGTCCTTGAACTTTTCTGGTGATTTTACTCTAAAGTAGGGGTTATGTTTCCACCACTCATTTCCCTAGATTGTTCTGACAGCTTGACTCTGGTGTCAGAGACTCAGGGGTATACTGGTAAATATTTAACAACTGGACCTCAAAAAATAAATGTACTCATGACACATTTATAAGTTTAATCTGCATTAGTAACACTTTCTCTATCACTTTCTTAAGTCTAGATGCCCCAAAAATAATAAATCAAGCTCTAATTTGTAACATTTGCAGATACCAGGAAATTAACATTCTCCCAAGACAGTCTGAGCCAGCCCCAGCAACACCTCTGTGACCCCAACTAAAGTCATGGACAAGGGAAAAAAGAATGATTTTTTTCCGGATGTAGCATGGATTACTCTCTCCTTATTCTTGAGTTGTGAGGGTGTGAAGGTTTCACCCTGAAAACAAAGTGATGAATAGCCCTTCTGGATCAATGCTTAAAAATCAGAAGATGGAATTCAGCTGAAAAGATAAGTTCCCAAGGCAACTCCAGAGAGAGAAGAATTTGTAAAAATGTACTTATCCTGAAAAACCATGTTTTTTCCCTTCCCTTCCTTCTGCATTTTCTTCTCTCCCCAGTGATGGGGAGCATCTTTCAAACAGGAGCATAGAGAATTCTCATGCTTGAATAGAGAAAATGTGGACCTTCCAATAAGAACCAAAAGCCATTTCTCAGAAGGAATAGTGGACCCTTCCCTTCCCCCTATCAGACTGGAGCAAGGTCTATTGCTTCTTTATCTTGGTATCCTCTGCTCTTGACACAGTGTCTC
This sequence comes from Notamacropus eugenii, assembly GCF_028372415.1. Lineage (NCBI taxonomy): Eukaryota > Metazoa > Chordata > Mammalia > Diprotodontia > Macropodidae > Notamacropus > Notamacropus eugenii. Next base: position 122,517,659 of record NC_092874.1, on the reverse strand, counting down.
AAATTGAGGAGATCCTTAACAAGGGTGTTTGAATTGAATTGGATGGAATAGGAGGGAATTTTAGAATCAGAGAAGGGAAAGCTGTACCCAGACCCCAGGGTTATTCCCTAATTTCAGTGAGGATCAAGGTTGAAGAGATGTTATCTCCTAAGTCCCCCTGTCATCCCCAGGATTGGCCAGTGTATATATGAACACACACACACACACACACACACACACACCTATACAAACATATTCCATCCTTACCATGTTCTCATTCCAGAAAAATGAAAGCAGTAATAAGCTTTTCATCATCTTCCTATTAAAAACAAAAATTTTTTATTAGAGACAGGAGGAAAAACCTGTAAAAAGGAATCTCATCAGCTTCACCTTTGAAAAGTAACTAAACCTTCCCTAGTCAGCAATTGCATGATGAACTAAGAAATAAGGTCTTGGGCACTGAGGAGAGAGCCTAAACTGTTGGACAAGAAGTTATTTGAGTATTAGCTGACCTATAGAGGCTAGAGGAAGAAAAATAAACAAGATTTGGAGATGAGATGTTCTTGGGTGGAATTACATGAACTCATAGAGAGGGAAGGTATTCCTTATTATTACTTTATTCTTTTATCCAGATCCCAGGAAAAATGGTCATTTTACTGATGAAGAATCTGAGGACCAAAGAAGTGACTCATGCAAGTAACACAATTTTTTCAAAATTCATTTTTTTTAATTTTCAGTTCCTAATTCTTTCCCTGCTACCTTCCCTTCTCCACCCACTGAGAAAGCAAGAAAAACAAAATCTATTATAAACACATGTAGTAAAGCAAACCAATGTTTGCATTAGCCATGTCCAGAAAAAGGAGGAATGAAAGAAAGAAGGAAAGCAGAAAGGAAAGAAATAAAGGGAAAGGAAAAAAAGAAGAGAAAATGTGATTTAATTTGTACTCTGAGTCCATCACCTCTCTATCTGGAGGTCGGTAGCATATTTCATCTTGTGTCTTCTGCAACATCTTCAATTCTTACAGCACAATGGTATTCCATCACATTTATGATTTTTACCATTTTAATTGGTGTCCCAGTTGATGGACACCCTATCCATTTCCAATTCTTTGCCACCATGAAAAGAGCTGCTATAAACATTTTTGTACATATGGTTCCTTTTTCTCTTTCTCTGATGTCTTTGGATATAGACCTCATAGTGGTATCACTGGGTCAAAAAGTATACATATTTTAATAGCTTTTGGGGCATAGTTCTAAATTGCTTTCCAAAATGGCTGGACCAGTTCCCAGATCCACCACAGTGCATTAATGTACCTGTTTTCCCACAACCCCTCTGGAATTTGTAATTTTTCTTTTTTGCCAACTTTGCCAATCTGATGAGTATGAGATGGTATTTCAAGGTTGTTTTATTTTGCATTTCTCTGTTGACCAAGTGATTTTGAGTATTTGTCCTTTTGGCTATTGATAGCCAAGGAAACACAATTAGTGAATGGCTGAGTTAAGATTAGAATCTTTCCTCTATACCATAATGCTTTCTATTCCACTCCAATTCTTAGAGTGGGAGAGGGCTAGCAGTGGCAGAAGAGGGAATGAAAGGCATGAAGGCATGGGGTAGAGATGGTGGAAAGAAGTGCCCAGTATCCAAGGCAGGGAAGGGCATTGGTGACAAAGGTGTGCTATATCCAGAATATGAGGCTCCAATGGATATTTGTCCTGTAGCAACAAAGAGAGCAAGGTGAGCCCTATCCTCCTATCCCAGTCCCCCACACTGAGAAAGAAGAGCTGAGACACTTATTCCTGAATTAAAAACCAATGGAAATTTTCTCACCCCTATCTCCAATATCTTGTGCTACTTCTGCTGAAATTAGAGGTATACAGAAAGAGCATCATGAAGATGCTGATCCTCTTAGCTTTATACTCTCTCAAGGGAGGGAGTGATGTAAAGCTGGACTCAGCTTCCATTTTGACCCCTGTTTGTGATTCTTATCTGCCAATGGGTCAAGGAAAGTCATCCCCTCCCTCTGTGTGACCTGAGAATGAAGGAGAAGAGAGGCAAAGGGAGCTCTGAGTTCTTACCACCACATGATTCTTGCCAAACACTGGTTAAAGCATCGCTCCTATACCTTCCTAATGCTGTCCCCATACACCATTGATAGTGATTTGGTTCTGAGGGTTCAGAGGTGAGAAGAGGAGTCATGGGAAGGCTGTTTGGGTGCTGCCAGGAAAGAAAAGAAGAAGAGGGAGAGGAAACTTGGTCTACCTTTCTGTGCCTCCCTATCAGTGGTCCTGGGGAGAAATAGGGATCATTCCTATACCAGGAAGGCTGGAATTAGCCTTTTAACCTCCCTCAAACAAACTAGGGGATGGGCTGAGAGAGCCCCTGGACCAGCCCCATAACCCTCAGCTATTCTTGGTACCTGTGCAGTAGTGGTCCATTTTGACGTATCTTGTGAGACCAGATTCTGGGAAGCAGCTCCAAGATTGGGCCAGATTTGCTCGGAACATGGAGCTGAGAAGAGCAGAGTGAGTAGGGTAAGGGCAGGGACTGATTCTCCTTGACCCACAGGGAAAGGGAGGATGTGGTGAGAAAGCTGGGGTGAAAGGGGGCATGGGTGGACTGGGTGGCTGGAGGATTGACAAGCTGGGGACTAGAATGCCTGGAGGGCTGAGGATCAGGAGCCAATCACCTGGGACCTGAGTCTCCCATTTCAACTTCTCTTCCCTTCGCCACTTGGCTCTCCGGTTGGAAAACCAAACCTGAGATTAGAATGGGATCAGAAAGCTGCTGCCAATGCCATGGTATCTCCCCATGTTCCCACTCCCTCTCCTCTCCCCTTCCCTTTCTCTACTCAGGATGAGAGCTCCCTTCAGCCTTCACTCGGTCACTTATTAGTGTCTCACCTTGACTGTAGCCTCAGGCAGAGAGGTGGCAGCAGCTAGCTTTCCCCGGGTAGCTGGATCAGGATACTGTCCCCTCTGGAACTCTGCCAGGAGACTCACAGAGTGAGGGCATGAGAGACACAGCACAAGAGCATAATAGACACCCGTCCTTAATCCCATGTCTAAGGTAGATATATTCTGCAACTTCCTTGATCCCCAAAGCAGGTCCACCCTCTAACTTCTTTTCCTGATCAGTGGCCCCAGTGCCTAAATCTCACCGCTGACTTGTTTCCATCCCTATTCCCACCCTCATTGTCCTAAAAAGATTGTGTGCCTGTCAGGCTGAGCTGCCATTGTGATTGGTGAGTGGGAATTGGGGGGAGGGGTGGAGAGGGAGTTTTCTTCTAAGACATTACTCAGCCCCTCCCCCTCCTCTTCCTAGACCCAGCACCTTTTTCCAGGGCTGCAACCTGATCTGGAGAAAAGACAGTTCGATTTCGCTGGCGAGTGCCTGGTTTGGCTCCCTGGGATGTCTCAGAACCACTGTGGGGAAAGCAGAGACCTGGAGCAGGGAAATCTGCAGGGAGAGGGGAGTGGCTGATTGTTAGTACTTGGATCTCAAAAGCCTTGGGGCAGTGACAGGAGCTAAAGGGAGACCTATTTGCTGAACTGAACTGGGGGCATCAGGCACAAATAGAGATTCACAGCCAGAGAAAGGACAGAAGTGTGTCCAATCCAGCACTGGACAGTGACTCTTTGCAAGCAAGGATTATGGGACTAGCCCAACCTCCAGGTGATGGTTACTGAGATGTTTCTGAGTGGACACTCTTAAGAGTCCAGAAGGGAGTGAATAGCCCTTTTCTCCTACCTGCTTCCCTGCCAACCCTTTGCATTGCTCCATTTCCCACCTGGCAATGTGAGTTGGGCCCAGGGAAGCCTCTCGTCCTCTTGTAAGGCCCTCAGAATGCGGTTGATGGAGGAGACCTGGGCAAGAGGGATGTATAGGACTAGCTCTGGGGCTATACTTGGTGACTAAGGTTGGAATTCACTCTAAGGTCCAGACTTCTTTTGTCTCCATAGCCCTCTGCCTCCTCCCACCCTTTCCCTCATAGGCAGTCTCCTTCTCCATGTTTACTAAATAGGAGCAGTTTTTTCTCTCTTCCCTCTCTTGAAACTTTCTTTTCCTCTTCTCACTGCCATCTTGTCCCCCTTTCTCAGGTGATTAAATTCTAGGTCCCAATAGAACTCAGGGAATCTGGCCCATTTCCCTTCATGCACCCTAGTGGTGGTATCCCACACTGACTTCTAGAAATGAGCCTCTGCTCAGTCTTTCTCACTGGGGAGGGACAAATACTCACGCTAGGTGTCCTGTCTTTGGTGCAGAGCCCTTCAGCACACAACTGGTGACGGATTTCCCAGGCAAAGATAGCTGGGCACTCACCCTTGAGCTGGGCAATACGAGCCACCACGGGGGGTGTAGCTAGGCGAGGCTTGCTTCCCCCAGTGCCCTTGGGTTCCAGGGTACCTGTACGGTAGTATCTCCCCAGAATCTTGCTCACACAGCCATTAGATACCTGGGTAGGGTGGGAGGATGGAGACGTACACAGCATGGGGGAAGGAATATCCTCTTTTCAGAGGAAGCCTCTCAGACAAAATAGGGCTCTGAAGATGAAAAGCTAGAGAATGCTCCAGAGGACAGTCCTAACCTCAAGGAACATCCTCTGAGAACACCTTAGAGAAACTAGAGTCAGTTTCTGCCCACCAGAACCCAACACCAAGTTGGTACTTACTTTGCTCTCCCCACCCCATCTCCTACCTTGAGGCTTCTGGAGATGTCACAGGGTCGAACTCCACTGACTGCCAGCTTCACAATCTGCTGCCTGGTATCCTGGGGCAGAGGTCGCCCATTCACAAAGATCCCCCCCAGCTGATTCACACTACTGATCCCTGGGAAGAAGCAGGAGGTAGCGTACACAGTAGAGGCTCTCCCTCTACCCCCTCTGCAATAGGATAACCCCCTAGGAAAACATATCTCAGGGTCAACCAGCATGACTCCTGAGATAGGTGGGGCTCACCCCTGGGGGCTGGTTTTCCACTCTACTCTTCAAGGCCTCTCAAAGGTACCACTTCTTTCTCCCTGGGGTGTAGCTGAAGGGCCAATTTTTCCCATCCAGTCATACTTTTCTTTCAGATCTAGGGGTGGTGGTGAAGTGATGTGATATTAGGGGAAAGTGTTGTTCCTCAGCATAAAGGTCAAGGGTAGAAGAGGCAGAGTTGGGAGCGGTAAAGCCCTAAATGGATCAGCTACCACCCCACCCCATCATAGCTTTCTCAAGGTTTCTCTTACCGTTTTGTTGCATGACCTGGGATGAACTGCCTGACTAGAGGAAAGCAGATGTGAGGATCAGGAATGTGGGGAGACAAGACTGGGCTATCTTCTGCTTTAGGATTGGACCTGTAGTGATATAGAAAATTTGTAGACATTCCCCTGCATAATCAGTCTAGAAATGGTGGTAACTTGTGTCCCAGAGTAATAAGAGCATATTACTCTACTAACTGAAGGACAGGCAGACTAGCATAATGATAATAGCTAACATTTATATAGTATCTTAAGCACTTTACACATATTATAGCATCTAATCATCACCACAACCTGGTGAGATAGTTGCTCTTAATATCCTCATTTAGCTTTCCTCCCAAACCTTTCCTCCTCTCTTCTGAAGTCCCCAATAACCCTCAATGATATCAGTCTCTTCTTAATCATCCCGGCTTGCAACCTCTGTCACTCTCAACTCCTCCATCTAATTCATCCAGTATGTGCCCAATCTTGTGTTCCTGCCTTTATACAACATCTCATCCATTCCTTTGTCTCCACTCACGCAGCCACCACCTTAGTTCAGACCCTCATCACTTCTTGCCTGATGTTCTCAATAGTCTTCTAACTGATCTTCCTGCGTTATTTCTCTCTCCATTCCAGTCCATAGTTCCCCCGGCTACCACAGTGATTTTTCTTAACACAAACATCTGACTATGTTATCCCTCCTCCTCCACACATACATATATACTCAATGAATTCCAATGACTACTAAATTTATGGGAATGCCTCAAACAGATCAAAGAGAGAGAAAAATGACATATATGAAAAAATATTTGTCACAGGTCTTTTCATATTAGCCTTGTTGTTGTTTGTTCTTTGTTCCTGAAGTGGACCACGACATCAGGGAAGTGATGCCATCACCTAAGTGAATTAGATTTAAGTGAGAGAGGGCTATGCAAAGTCACCAGCCTCACTTTCTCCTCCAGAGTCATCTTGGTCCAGTGGCCAGATATAAATCAGGACAATTGGAGATAGCCCAGAATGCAGTTAGGGACCTTGGTCTTTTCAAGCAAAGGTCTTTAACAGGTTGCCTGAGGCAATGCCCATTCAGGGATTAAGGCTTAATAAGAAAAGAGGCAGAGAAAAATAAAAAATAATCGATCTGAGAGGTTCTGAGAGGTTTTCTGGTCAAAAACAGAAACAATTACTATTTACATTCATTCTGAGCCAATCAGGGCCCAAATAATGACCAAATAGGGCTTGGCCAGGGACTTATTGTTGACCAATGAGAGCCAGAGTGGTTTGGGGTTAAGATTGAACTTTAACAAAGAAAAAACAAAAAACAAATGGGTTTCAAAGATTAAAATTTATATTCCCTTTGGGCAGAGCACCTGCAGGTAAGGGTATGATACCCTATATGAACAGAAGGAAGGGAGGAAAAGAAAGAAAAAAAGAAAGAGAAGAAAGGAAGGAAAGGAGGAAGGAAGGGAGCTGGACAGAAGGAAGAAGAGAGGAAGAAAGGAAGGAAGGAGGGAGGGAGGAAGGAAGGAAAAAAGAAGGCAAGCCATATTGCCCAGCTGGCCAGTTTCAGTTTGGTCCCCAAAGGGCAGCTCGTTTTCAGTGCTCACAGAGGTTGTAGTTTGTCCTTCATTTCTTTTTTAAAATTTAATCTTTCCCCTACTCTTAGTGGTAATTTCCTAAGGTCAAAAGGTTTGTAAGTTTCATACCAGATCTATTAAATTATAGATTGTTGGTAGAGGAACATCCGAGGTTAAGTCTAAAATTAAACTATTAGTATGCACAGCAACAACCACAGTGTGTGAGAGTTTTTTCTGGTAGACTTAGATTTTTGTAATAACACAAGAACTTCTGAAAAAAAAAAAAATCCCAATGGTGGACCTCAAGGCAAAATGCCTTCCACACTCAGAGAGAGAAATATGGAAGTCACTCACATAATGTAGCAGATCATGTTTGTGTATGTGTATCTGTTTGTGTATCATGTTCTGATTTGTTATACGGATTCTTTCGTTTATCTTAGTCTGACTACATAGCATGACTATAGTGAAAATATACTCAATAGGAAAGTATATGTAGAATCTATACAGAATTGTATGCAGTCGTGGGGAGGGAGGGGGGGAGTGGGGGGTGGGTGGGGAGGGATAAAATCGCAATTGTATGGCAGTGATTGTTAAACATTAAAAAAAAAAATTAAAAAAAATAAAATTAAATTAAACTATTAGGCTAAAGACTTTAGACCAACAACAAAAACTTAGGGTGCTTTAATTCTTAGTAATAGTGTGGAGACAATTAGGTCAAGGGCTTGTGAAGTTAGCATACATAATTATTTATGTCTCGGTTAATGTTAAAGAAAAATTCGTTTGTGGTCTATACTGTAATTGTTTTAAAAGAAGCATCACCTGACCAAAGGTTGGAATTGTTTTATGTGATATGAACTGTGTTAAAAATGAAAAATTTAAAAAAAAAATGGAGTAGGAAAACCATTAAAAAAATTTAATCTTTCCTGATATACTTATTAGCTGATTATCTCAGTAACACTTAATAGCTGTGTGACCCTGGTTGTCTGTTAACCATTTTGACTCTGTTTCTTCTCCTGTAAAATGGGGATAAAAATAATACATTGTGAGGATCCAAGGAGATAATATTTGCAAAGTTCTTTGAAAATATGCTTTACACACATTAAAATTGTATATAAATGTTAGCTATTATCATCATTATTTCACCAACCCACCCCATCTAACCATCTTATTGGGAATGTTCCTAGCATTCATTTCCTATTTCTTACTTCTTTTAAAAAAATATGTATTTATTTTTAGTTTACAGCATTCAGTTTCACAAGCTTTTGAGTTTTAAATTCCCTCTCTCTCCCCAAGATGGCTTGCAATCTGATACAGGCTCTACATATACATTCATATTAAACACATTTTCACATTAGTCCTGTTGTAAAGAAGTATTATAACCAATGGAAAGAATCATGAGAAAGAAGAAATAAAACAAAAAGAGAGACTAAATAGTATTCTTGGATCTGCATTCAGACTGTATAGTTCTTTCTATGGATGTGAATAGCATTTTCCATCATGAGCCTTTTGGAGTTGTCTTAGATCCTTGCATTGCTGAGAAGAACCAAGTCTATCAAAATTTGTTATTGTACGATGTGACTGTAACTGTGTACAATGTTCTCCTGGGTCTGTTCCCTTCACTCAGCATCAGTTCATATAAGTCTTTTCAGGTTTTTCTGAAGTCTGCCTGTTCATCATGTCTTATAGTACAATAGTATTCCATTACATTCCTATACTACAACTTATTCAGTCATTTCCCAATTGATGGGCGTCCCCTCAATTTCCAATTCTTTGCTACCACAAAAAGAGCTACTATAAATGTTTTTGCACATATCCCTTTCCTGTTTATATGATCTCTTTGGGATATAGCCCTAGAAGTGGCATTGCTGGGTCAAAGGATATGCACATTTTTATAGTCTTTTGGGTATAGTTCCAAATTGCTCTCCAAAATGATTGAATCAGTTCACAACTTCACCAACAATGAATTACTGTTCCAATTTTCCCACATCTTCTCCAGTATTTATAATTTTCCTGTTTTGTCATGTTAACCAATCTGACAGGTGTGATATGGTACCTAAGAGTTGTTTTGATTTGAATTTCTCTGATCAATAGTGATTTAGAACATTTTTTTCCATGTCCTTCATTCTTTTTTTTAATTATTTTTTAATGTTTAACGATCACTGCCATACAATTGAGATTTTGTCCCCCCCACACCTACCTCCCACTACCCCCCTCCCTCTCCACGACTGCATACAGTTACTTATACATATACCTATACAGTATAGGTTCTACATATACTTTCCTATTAAGTACATTTTCACTATAGTCATGCTATGTAGTCAGACTAAAATAAATGGAAGAAATCATATAACAAATCAAAACATGATACACAAAAACATACACATACACAAACATGATCTGCTACATTCTGCGAATGACTTCCATATTTCTTTCTCTGAGTGTGGAAGGCATTTTGCCTTAGAGAACCACCATTGGGATTTTATTATTTTTTTTTTAAGAAGTTCTTGCGTTATTACAAAATTCCAAGTCTACCAGAAAAAACTCTCGCACACTGTGGTCGTTGCTGTGCACAAAGTTCTCCTGGTTCTGCTCCTTTCACTCAGCATCAAGTCATATAAGTCCTTCCAGGCCTCTCTGAAGTCTTCTTGTTCATCATTTCTTATGGCACAATAGTACTCCATTACATTCATATACCATAATTTATTCAGCCATTCCCCAATTGATGGACATCCCCTTGACTTCTAGTTTTTGGCAACTACAAAGAGTGCTGCTATAAATATTTTTGTACATGTGGGACCCTTTCCCATTTTTATGATCTCTTGGGGATACAGTCCTAGTAGCGATATTGCTGGGTCAAAGGGTATGCACATTTTTGTAGCCCTTTGGGCATAGTTCCAAATTGCTCTCCAGAATGGTTGGATGCACTCGCAGCTCCACCAACAATGAATTAGTGTTCCAACTCTCCCACATCCTCTCCAGCATTTATCATTTTCTTGTTCTGTCATGTTTGCCGATCTTATAGGTGTGATGTGGTACCTCAGAGTTGTTTTGATTTGCATCTCTCTAATCAACAGTGATTTAGAGCATTTTTTCATATGATTATAGATATCTTTAATTTCTTCTTCCGAAAATTGCCTGTTCATATCCTTTGACCATTTATCAATTGGGGAATGACTTGTATGATTATACATTTGAGTCAGTTCTCTATATATTCTAGAAATGCGGCCTTTATCCCCGAGCTTAGCTGTAAAAATTCTTTCACAATTTACAACATCCCTCCGGATTTTGGTTGCATTGGGTTTGGTTGTGCAAAAACTTCTCAGTTTAATGTAATCAAAATTATCCATTTTGCATTTCATAATGCTTTCTATCTCTTCTTTAGTAAAAAATTCTTCCCTTCTCCAAAAATCTGATAAATACACTATTCCTTGCTTCTCCAGTTTATTCATGGTATCAATCTTTATACCTAAATCATGTACCCATTTGGACTTTATTCTTGTGTACGGTGTCAGGTATGGGTCTATGCCTAATTTCCGCCACACTGTTATCCAGTTTTCCCAGCAATTTTTGTCAAACAGTGAGTTCTTATCCCAGAAGCTGGGGTCCTTGGGTTTATCAAACAGAAGGTTGCTATATTCCTTGCCTACTGCGTCGAGTGCCAAGTATATTCCACTTGTCTACCTCTCTGTTTCTTAGCCAATACCAAGTGGTTTTGATAACTGCTGCTTTGTAGTACAATGTGAGGTCTGGTAGCGCTAGGCCACCTTCCCAAGCATTTCTTTTCATTAGTCCCTTTGATATTCTGGACCTTTTGTTTTTCCAAATAAATTTTGATATTATTTTATCCAGCTGTAGAAAATAATTGTCTGATAGTTTAATTGGTATGGCACTAAATAAGTAAATTAATTTAGGTAGAATTGTCATTTTTATTATATTAGCATGGCCTACCCATGAGCAACTAATGTTTTTCCACTTACTTTAATCTGACTTTATTTGTGCAAAAAGTGTCTTGTAATTGTGTTCATATAATCCCTGAGTTTGGCAGGTAAACTCCTAAATATTTTATACTGTCTACCCTAGCTTTAAATGGGATTTCTCTTTCTATCTCTTGCTGCTGGACTTTGTTGCTAATATATAGGAATGCAGAAGATTTGTGTGGGTTTATTTTGTAACCTGCAACTTTGCCAAAGTTGTTTATTATTTCAAGTAATTTTTTACTTGAATCTCTGGGATTCTCTAAGTAAATCATCATATCATCTGCAAAGAGTGATAACTTAGTTTCTTCTTTGGCTATTCTTATTCCTTCAATATCTTTATCTTGTCTAATTGCTACAGCTAACATTTCTAGTACCATATTGAATAATAGTGGTGATAATAGCATGTCCTTCATTCTTGAAGAAGACAGTGATATCAGGGAGGTGATGCCATGACATGTAAGTTAAATGAATTTAAGTGTGCAAAGTTGCCGGCCTTACTTTCTCATCCAGAGCCATCTGCATCCAGTGGCCAGATATAGATCAAGACAACTGGAGATGGCCCAGGATGCCATAGCTGCCTTAAACTGGAAACCAGGGAAGTGCCCACCTAATAGGATGATTGGCTAAACAAATTATGGTAAGTTAATGTAACAGGATATTGACGCATTAGAAATGACAAAATGGACAGTTTCAGGAGAAACTGAGAAGACCTCTAACAACTGATGCAGAGGGAAGAGAGCAGAACTAGGAGAATATAATATCAAGGCAACAAAATTCTAAAGAAAAATAACTTTGAAAGACTTTAGAACTTTGACCAATGCAATGATAAAACTACAAACCAAAAAAAGACTAAAGATTACTCATACCAATACTTCCACCTAGAGAGGTTAGGGACTCAAGATACAGAATGAGACTACATTTTTAGACATGGCCAATGTGGGAATTTGTTTTTTGGACTATACTTATCTTTTTTCTTTAAAAAAAAAAAACAACTGTTTAGTTGGGGAGGGAAGCAGTAGGAGAGATAGTAAAATGCTTATAAAATAATGAACTCCAGTGGCTCTTTATTACCTCCATAATCAAGTAGAAAATCTATTTGGGAATTAGAGCCCTTCACAACATGTATCCTTCTTAGTTTTGTAATCATCTTGCACTTTACTCCCCTTCACTCACTCTATGATCCAGCTGATCAGGACACGTTATTAATCACCATAAGCTTGGGCCTAAGACCTGGCAGCATCCTGCCTAACCCAGACACCCAGGTCAGCCCTTGGGCTGATGATCCAGTTGAGGTTCCAAAATAATTTGGCCAAATCTCTAGTGGTTTGTGTCTCTGTGTATATCCTGAAGACAACTCCCCAGAGTTACTCTGATCCTCTACCTTAGTCTTCTATCAGTTGCCTTCAAGTACCTCAGGGGAATTGATCCTTAGTCCCCATACCACCAGGATACCACACTCCTCCCTGTTTTCTTGCAAAGTCATTCAGGAAAGGCTATCTTTTCCCTCTTCTATAGCATACTCTCTGAAATACTCTAGTAAAACCTGCGATGGAAATGGGAAGGGCCAAGCTTTTCCTCTGGCTGTCCTCTAAAGACTTCAGCGCTCAGACTTGGTGTGAGAGCCCCTATTAGAAAGGAATCTGTATTATGTTTTGGACACAGAGCTGACCTCATGGTGAGGAAGACATAGATTCAGGCCCTGTCTCTGATACATACTAGCAGTATGACCCTGGGTAAGTCATTAACCTACCAATATCCCCTGGCCAATTTCCTATAAGTTGCAGAACATGCATCAATTCATTTGCCTCCATAGAGAGTTTCTCTATACTATTGATGTAATTAAAAAAAAAAACTATTTCTAAAAGACATCTCTATGGCCAGCTTTCTGGACTTCCAGAATTTCTGACTTGTCTGTAGACATGAAATGGGGGTATAGGGATCCTCTGTTGCAGGCATTTACCCCGCCACACACACCCTTCCCCTGGGGTTGTTAGACAATAGTAGATAAGCAAGGGTCTTCTGTTGACTTATAGTAGGCATGTTAGGAGAGTCTCTCAAGTAGCTAAAGACTACCTTTGGTCATTTATCTGGTCAGTGGAAAAGAGGAAACAAAACAGAAGTGGGAGTGCCAGGAAACAGGACCTTTTCCTTCATGATGCCACCTTGAAGTCAAGTACATATTGACCTTTACATGACCTTTACATGACCCATAACTGTGTTGAAAAATGGAGGTGGAGTAAGAAGAAATTCAGAAGAATAAGGTAAAGTCATTACATCACAAATTTAGAGCTAAAAAGGACTTCAAAAAAGGGATCTCAAAATCTAGCTAATCCAACCCCCTTAATTTACAGATGAAGAAGCTGTAATCCAAAAAAGTTGTGATCTTTTCCCTATTGTCATACATGTAGTAAGTGGCAGACATGAGAGCTGTTCCTCAGTCTCCTGCTGACAAAGCCAGTGCTCTTTCCACTGTGAGCCTCCCTCACCTGCTCTCTCTAGGAGCTGCCAGTCAAACTGGGGCAAAGAAGACTAACATGGGAAATGGTAGTGGACAAAACAGTGTTAGAATATGACACCAAACTGTAAAACCAAGTGCTAGATAAGCTTCCATTTCTACTTTTCACAAAGTTGAGAAGGCATGTTTCACTGACCACTTATTCTCCCAAGAAGAGAGAAAGAAGAGTCAAACTTTTTCATATTGGGCAAGAGATGCACCATGCCTAGGGTCTAGAGCTGAAGGAAACAGCAAAATGCAGGGCACTTCTAGCCCTCAGGATCTGGGGCTCTTAGTTCTGGTGCCTTTCTTTCTTTTGGTCCCCTTTGCCACTTTTCTGAATGGCTGCCATAAAAAAAATGGGACAAGGAGGTAAGAACCTGAAGGAGTTACATTAAGACAATGTGAAGAAGGTAGATTTTCAACAGTCCTGAATACTGGGTATGTCTGTTCCCAAAAATGAAAATTAGGAGTGAAGAAACTGAGAGGAGTTCAGGCTCAGTCTATCTAAAATCCCCCTCCTGCCATACATACACCTGCCCACTTGCACCCTATTTCCAACAACCACACACATGCTTACAACAAGTACATTAACTTATTTAACAAAATAATTGATGATCATGATAATGGGGGAGGAGGACAGAAGGTTGAAAGAGGCAGAAGTAAAGTTGCTCCAAGGACAGCAGGAAGAATTAGGTTGGGATTGGTCACACAAAGACATGGAGCCAGCAGAGAGAGGCAGAACAGACAATGAATTTGCAAGGTGAGCTACCTTTGTGGAGTTAAGTGGGGAGCTTTAGATAAGAGATCAGCCAATCTCTCCTGGGAGGGTAGACTGCTGGAGTTTCACTTCAAGCACCCTGGGGTGGTGAGTTCTGGTCCCAGGAATAGTCTCTCCCCTCCCCTCACCAGGGGAGCTGCTCCAGTCTTGCCTTGGGGAGGGGGGGTCCAGTTCTACAGAGAGCCAGAGCTCAGGTGCAGAGGGCAGGCTTCTGGGAGCAGCCAGTGATGTCACAGGCCATGAGGAGAGGAGAGAGGAGGAGGGAGGTGTGCACCATGGATCTGACTCTCTGAGACAAGTCAGCCCAAAGCTACCTTCCCTATTCTCTCCTCAAATTCTGAGAGCTGAGATTCCACCTTGTCCACGCACCCTCCATCACCAAGCATCCAGCTGTGCCAGGCCTTTTGGAGTGGGTGTGCATACATTCCTACTCATAGACACACACACATATACATACATATGCAAACATACACATACATATCACACACATCCTCCATTTCCACATTCAAATGGAAAGAAAAGACTAAGGAACACACAGGAGAGGGGGATCCAGAATCTTTCTAGTTTACCATCAAAGTCTTGTAGACACATCCACATTAAAATACATGTCTTGAACACTCCTGGACACAGATACAAAGAAGTATATCAGCATACATAAATACCTGAGTAGGTTCCCTTCATCTCAACTATGGTTTTGTTGAGATATATATGCCATATGTATATTTCATTTTCACATATATGCATATTATAGAAAATACATAGAGATAGAAAGAAGAGAAAGAAGGAAGGAAATAAAAGGGAAGGGAAGGAAAAAAGGAAGGAAAGAAGGAAGGAAGGAAAGAAGGAAGGAAGGAAAGAAGGAAGGAAGGAAGGAAGGAAGATTTCTATTAGATCAAGCTGAACTCTCAAACACTAGGTCTTTGGGCATGGTCTGCATATATTTGGTAGTGCTGGCCTTACATGGAATGAGAACTCACAGAATCTGCAGTCTACTACCTTATTGGTGACTTCTTAGGGAAGGTGCTAGTCTGGGAGCAGTGGCATCTTGTCATTGCTATGTAGGGATGGAGGTGGTGGGGGTGATGCCGATGGGTATATGTAGAGGAGTATGTGGGGATTCCTGCATGCTGGTATGTAGTCTCAGCTCTTCCTCCTTCAATCCCAAGTACCAAATATCTTCCCTTCTCACCAGGATTAACGTATGTGCCTCTGTGATCATCAGAAATGACATTCAATATTCACAACTACCTCTACATATTGGCTAAGTCACCATTTTGAAGTGCACAGGGTAGGAACACATAGGTTGATCTAGCTAAAGATCTGGTAGGGATTGGACAAGAGAGGGACAAAGAAAAAAGAAGCTCATTACCCCAGAAGTCTCACTGTATCTTCATACTCTAGTGTCAAACCCCAAGAGAATCCAGCAGTAAGAGTAAATGATGGAGCAATCAGAAATGTGGGGGCAATGAAGCTGGACTCAACTAGGGGTGGAAGTGTCCATGTTCTGTTGGAGATGTGCTGTACACATCTCAAACTTCTTTTTTTTTTTTTATTGTTGAAGGGTCAGAATTTAGGGCACATATGAGAGAAGGAGAACAACGATCTTGCACAGTACAACTCTAGACTCCAAGAGCCAATTGAAAGTGTTTCTTCCCCATATCAGAGCTTACACACCTTTCATTATCTCAGGTCTTTCTTTTCAGCTACTTCAGGCCAGTCCCATTGACTCTGGCTTAGTGTAAGTGCAGATCCTGCAAGATGGTGGTTTCAAGACCACAGAATGTGGAAAGCCCCACAGCTACTGGGAATGTTCAGTTCCTGCGTGCTGCTGTGGGCCCATAGATGGTCAGTTACTCCCCTGTGCCTGAGTGGATTAAGGAACAGAGGCAATACATGAGACCTGCTTAATGCTGTTACTCAATGTCTCTTCTCTCCTGCCCATCACGGCTTCCCGGGCCTAGCCCTCAGCAGTGCCCACAGTGTCAGGGAGATGCAGGTCGCTGCGCCCCAAGCAATGATCTTCCAGTAAACAGCTGCATGGAGATGGGGGTGGGGTAGGGATGTCAGGGGGAGCTAAGACAAGCGTCGGCAGATGGTGGTGACTGCGATTTCCCCCATAAACCTCTCCCTCCCCCCCGCCTTTACAACGAGCTCTCTGGTCTGAGCAAATAGAGGCTCCAGACCCGGTGGGGGGGACTTGGGGGAAAAGTGACTGGGGATCGGGCTCAGAAGGAGGGAGGAGCCAGGGTAAGCCCAAAGGCTCAGCCACTCAGCCCTCTGCCCAATTTACTTCACTGTTTGAGGAGCAAATATCAACCTTTGCGACCAGGCTCCCCCAACAGCCCCCACCCCATCCCCGGGCTAATTGTCCCTCATTAGTTGGCCTGGCCCCCAAGCTGCCGCCGGCCCCCGCCATCTGCTCACAATTATACATTAACCCGAAGACCCAGCCACCCGCCAACCAGGTTGTGCGCCCCTCTCCGAGATTGACCGGAGACTCTCCTGTCCTCCACCAGCCTTATTGTGGAACCTTGCCTGCTTCGCATTTTCCACCCAGAGAAGGCTTTGATCTAGAAAACCACAGTTCAGGAGAAAGCTCCGGTCCCCGGAGACCAGGCTGAATCTCTCTGCCTTACCCGTCGAGGCCCCACTACCTGCCGAGGCCCGTGCGTAAAGCTGGAGAGTGTAGGCGCAAGGAACCCTGGTTGGGCGGGAATCGGACCTCAACCTCCAGGCTCCTACTACGGATTCTAGGCTGCTTCCCGTTCATCCTAATACAAAATTAAGACTCCCGCTATGGGACGACTTATCTCTGACCTGGACAGTCTCTCTCTTTGAAAAACCTCCACATGAATTGCCCCTTTGAGCGCACTGCGCCACCTCTCCAAAATACCTCTGCATCTCCTTGCGCTTCCTAGTTTCAGCGCGTGGAGACAGTCACTGATATAAAGCGGTGGAACTCTGTTTTTTCTCATTCTTTCCCAGACTCAGTACTCCCCACTCTGGAAAAGTGGAGCACCCTGTTAATCACAGGGCCCCCCGCTTCCAGTAAGTTTCCAACTTTAGCTATCAAAGCGTTCTCTTTGTCTGCCTCTCTCCTGCTTCTCACCTCTCTCCCAAACAAAGGCTCTTTGAGCGTTGGAGGAGAATGAAAAAAAGATCAGTTTTTCACTCTGTACAGGCGAGAGAATCACGAAGCTTTAGTAAGGCCCGCTCTTTCTCCCTCCCCTAATCTCCTAAACCATGTCTGACCTTCCTGGAGACCCAGGCTCGCTCTATATCTCGGGGACCTGAAAGCCAGGGAGATCTCCCTCCCTGGACCCCAGGCACGTAGCTGAGCTGCAAAGGGCAACTTGTGGGGTGGGAGCAGACGGGGGCAAAAAATGTCATCTGATAAGAAAATCTAGGGGCTGAGCCTGGAGCCAGGGGAAGCCAGGGAAGCCCAGAGAGTTTAATGACTGCGGAAAACGACATGAGCGGGGCGTCTCTGCTCAGGGGGAAGAGGGATAGAATTGTCCATCCAGCAGACTGAAAGCAGAAGAACGGGGGTCCCCTTCAGGTGGCACAGTTTTGGAGGCAACAGACTTTTCTCTAAATCCTATGCAAAAAGACATCAGTTTTGTTTTAAGGAATTTTTTCTTATTTTTCCTTGAATGCCAGAAATGGACAATGGAATTTGACCAGAGATAAACCTACGTTACCAGCTTCTCTATCCAAACTCCCAGTTCTCATCTCTCTAGGAAATAAAGGGGAATCTTCTCTCTGTAAGTCAATCAGACAGCCAGTAAGCATTTACTAAGCACTTGCGCAGTCTACAAAGCTCTAGGGAGACCAAGAAGGTTAAGAACAAAAGCCTTGTCCTCACAAAGCATACGTGGTAATGGAGGAGAGTACATGCAAACAGCTATGTAAACACAGGATTCACACAGAATAGATGGAAGGGCAATTGGTTCTTAGGAGGAGGGGCAGGGTTTGCTGGCTGGGTAGGTGGGGAGCTGAGCGTTCTCATTAGATCAGCTCATGCAGTAACCATTCCCCTCAAGATGTCCAAACCAGTATGGATTGTCTTCCTTCTAAGATATTTTTTGACTATTCTGCTCTGAAGCCTGAATTTACGGGGATTAGCTTTATGATGGCTACCCCATTCTCCCTTGATTCGTGGCATTATTGGCTTGACTATATGTGACAGTATTTGACTACATGTGACAAAAATAATCTCCAAAGGGAAGGACATTATAACTCTCATCTCCTACTCCTCCCCTCCTAAAGATCACAGGTGGAGCTTTTCTTCTAAATATTTTCATGGTTTCTCACCTTCACTTCTCCTATTTTGGCTGCCCTTCTCCCAATTTCTCCTAGACATTTCTTTAACCCAATACGTAGTCAGTGAATGGGATTGGGGGAGGAGGAAACAGAAAGGTTAGGAAAAAGGGGAGGAGAACAAATTATATATAGTTAAATAGTAACTTACTTTAGCTTGCCCCAGATTAATATCATCAGGTAACTAATCAGGTTCTTAATGAAATATTCCTCTAGGTTTCAATCTCAGGTCAACAAACTTCTTTAGTTCTGATCCCTGAATTATCCTGTCCTTCCTGGTAGGTCTACACGGCAAAACTATTCTATCCATATGCCCCTAAAGCCTGACTGTGCTTCCCTAGGTTGGACCTAGGGTTTCTTTATCAAATTTCTCTTCTTTCTGGCACACAACCCTGGACAAATGCTCAAGACAGGCTCCCATATGCTTATGATTTGTAACCTTCTTTCCTGCTCTCTGACTGTATGTTTTATGTTTTTCAGAGCAAAATATTGCTGACTTTCTCCATCCACCCAGGGTGCTTTCATTTCAGTTTACTTATGCTTTTTGAATTCTTTTCTCTTAAACAGAGGTATCATAGCATAGATAGAGAGTTGGAGCTGGGAAGGCTTGTATTCAAGACCTCCTCTGGAAAAATAATGGCCTCATGATCCTGGAGAAGTCACTTAATTTCTCAGTGGTCTAGGCAACTTTCTAAAACTATCAATTGCAAAGAAGGGCATACATGATAGAAGCAAAATTTGAACCCAGGTCTCTGACTTCAAAGCCAGTGCTCTTTTCACTATACTATGCTACCTTAAGTCATTTAAATTCTCTTAGCCTCAGTTTCATCATTTATGGCAATACTTGTCGCAATAATAACTGAAGGCACTTTACATACATTAGCTCATTTGATCCTCACAACCCCAACAAAGTACTACTATATGATATTTGTGTGTTTATATACAAATATAAATCTCTGTTGAATAGATTAGGAAACTGAGGCTGAAAGAGGTTAAATTACTTTTCCAGAGTTGCAAAACTAGTAAATATGTAAGTCAAGGATTTGAACGCAGATCTGATTTCAAGTCCAATGTTCTAATCACTACACCTTCTAATTGCCCCGCAAGCTTAAAACTAGGGAAAAAAATCACAGACTATCTGAAAAAATGATTTACTTTATGATTACTCCTGTCACAGTCAGACAAAGGTCCTATTTAAACACAAACATATATGTGTGTGTATATAATTTTGGGGGTGGTGTGGTCCCCACACCTTCGTTCCTAGGAATGTAGAGAGGGTATGTCTCTCACTGTAGGTGATGCCTGAAAGATTGTACTGGTTAAGTAAAACAGCAGCTTTGCAATATATTCTACCTTAATCACATACATTCTATTGCTTAGTGCTTGTAACTTTCAGATATTCTATTTGGCCTAAGGAAGAATTCTATGATTTCCTATCCCCTTAACTCTGACTGGATTGGTCAAGAACTCAGAGTTCATTCAGTTGACTTGATTCTGTAAATATTCCGTAAAGGAATTAGGAAGCATGTCAATAAGTGGGTGAATGATCTGAAATGATCATTTGGAATAGCACAATACTTGGGTATTCATACAGTCTCCAGAAGAATGATTAAAACCTCAGCTCCACAGCAGTCCAGGAAAACTGGTCAGCCAGTGATCACTAGATTCTGTGACACAGGGTCTTGAAGCCTGACAATTCCAAACTGATGGTATCTCCATGTTAGACAAGATGGAGTGTGGGGTGACTATACAGTAATTCTTCAATAGTCAATAAACACTTATTCAGTGCCCACTACATGCTAGGCACTATGCTAAGGCTGGGGATATTAAGAAAGGTAGAAATCCCTGCCCTCAAGGAGCTCACAATATGAGAGAAGACAATATATAAAAAGGATCTGAAAAGGGGAGGGGAGTAGGAAAGGTGGGACGTGATGAAGTCCTGCAACAGGGGTGGGAAATCATCTGAGGATGTATGAGTTTCAGAGATGATTTCATCTTGCAGAAGGATGAGTTTCTGGAAATCATGAAATCCAGGAAATCAGCCCAATGGGAAATGACGTTTCAGCTCAGGACTGTCTAAAAGACAGAGCATCAGTCCAGATGTGAGAGTTGTATACTTATAATGAAACATAGCGGTAAAGACAAAAGATGGAATACTGTGTGTGAGGAACAGCAAGGTGAGTTTGTCTAGAATGAAAGTACAGAAGGGGCTAGATGATGTATAATACAGCTGGGAAGGTAGTGTGGAGATGGATAGGTTGTGAAATGCTTTGAAAGCAGCAAAAACATTCATACATTTGTAAAAATTAATTATCCCAAATCCACAGTACAAATTACAGGTGCATAGAATTGCACAATGACACATAGACACATAGGTTTGATGATGATGATAAGTAGCATTTATATAGTGCTGATTTGCAAAGGGCTTTACAGATATTATCTCATTTAATCCTCACAGCAACTCTTGGAGATAGGTGCTATTATTCCCATTTTACAGATGAGGAAACTGAGGCTAAAAGAGGTTAAATGACTTGCTCTGGCTCACACACCTAACTAAATGTCTGAGGGTGGATTTAAACTCAGGTCATCCTGGCTCCAGGTTCAGTGTTCTATCCACTCTGTCAGCTAGATGCATATAACAAAAGGTAACTAGCAATAACATATATGTGAAGTTACATACTGTAGACCAAATACACAGGTTACATGCAGTACAGACTACATTGCATCATATATCAGGATTATATAGGGGGATGGAGACTAGATCTGTGATTTCATTAGTAGAAGGAATTCTTGATTAAGGAAACTCCTACCAATGCAGAGCAGCTCCTGCTATGTGATTTACTATCTTAAGAATGTTATTGAGAAGGGGCAGCTAGGTTCCTAGGATAATGCAGGGGCTCTGGAGTCAGGAAGACCTGAGTTTAATCCGGCCTCAGATTATTAGCTGTGTGACCATGGGCAAGTCACTTAACCCTGATTGCCTTAAAAAAAATAGGAGAATGTTGCCAATAGCAGTTTTAAGGGATTTTTCCCAGGATTACATAACCATATCAAAGGCAGGACCGAAACTTTTTTCCTGGCCATGAATCCAGCTCTCACCCAACTATATTCTGCTGCCTTTCTCTCAGAGTTTCATTCAAAGTTCATATTACATGCACTTCATTAATGGGTATCATTTGACTCTCTATATAGCCTGGAGGATCAAAAGTTAGCTTGGTTACTAGATAGATCATTCTCACATTCCAGCAAAGTTGGAGTTCATTTTGGACCCTTAATATCCTTAGATAACCTCAGTTATTAGCCTGAGCTATTCACTAGCTGTCTTTAGCTCCGAGTAAGTCAGGCATTGTAATTTCTTCCAATTCTTAGGAACCTCCACTGCTGAAGATATAGTTTCTAGCTTCTGCTCTTTTCCTTTTGTCCAGTCAGATATCCTCTCAGGCTAAAATAATCTTGCCTGATTTCTCAGACTTTCAAGAGGGCACTAGCATGCCATTTCATTTCATCTTGATCTCAGTCCTCTTGATATGAGGCATTATCTGGCTCAAACAAATTCATCTGAAATGGGAACTGACTGTCCTCCTTGTCCTCTGAGCAATTATCTATTGCTCTTGTCCTCCTGATTGCCTAGCAGTGTTATTAACTCCACTCTGGGCAGTAGCTGGGGTGATGCAATGCCCTTTCAGGACTCCAATCATAAAGCCCCAGAGGACTATTTCATAGACTGGCAGAATTCCTAATTTTCCAACTAGTTACTATGAGGTGGTTCTCCACTGGTTCTACATCTTGTATTTTCCTTGAATACCAAGATTTCTTAGTAGATATCAGTTTTCTGGTTAGAGATCCTGACAGCAAATTGAATTATCATACCATAAATTGTTCCTCTCCAAGCTCTTCTGAGCAGGGGTCATAGCTAATCTCCCCTAACTGATGTCTTCATCAAAAGATGTGCTTCTTGTTAGTATCCATGACTTCAACAGCTTCCAAGAACCCAAAGCATAAATCAGTAAATAAATACACTATTGAATAAACTGCTCTCCTGGTTCTCCTCACTTCTTTTTGCATCAATTCACGAGTCTTCCCAGGTTTCTCTGAAACTGTCCTTTTCATCATTTCTTACAACACAGTAGTATTCCATTTCATTTATATGCCACAATTTGTTCAGCTGTTCCCCAACTGAGGAGCACTTCCTTATTTCCTGCTTTTGCCACTACAAAAAAAGATGCTGCAAACATGCTTGTACAATATGGGCACTTTTTCTCTTAAAAAAAATTTTTTTTTAAGGCGTTAGTCTAGTGGTAATAATCCTGGGTTGATAGTAACTTTTGGGACATAGCAAATGTGAATCTCAACCAAATATCAACAAATGTGATATGAGGACTGTTGTGTCATTGTTGGTTGTATGATATACATATACTAGAAATGTGGAGAATGGACTCCACTGATCCTCCTACTCATACCTAAGAGTATTGAACATGCTTAGAACTGAGTGATTACAAAGGTTAGCTGCATTGATCCCTAAGAGTTGTATAGTTCTCAGCCTCTTGGTTCTTGCCCATGATGATATTTCCTTCAGTAGCTTATTTTCAATGAATGATACCCTTAGAAATAATAACTGATTATACAATGAGGGAAAATATGGCATAGTAGGGGTGGGGGGAGAGAAACACAGAAACAGAGAGAGAAAGAGAGAGAGAGAAAGGGGCGGGGAACTGGCTTTAGAGCCAGGATGTCATAGGTCTACTATATTCTGGCTCTAACCCAGGCAAATCACTTATCCTTTTAATGTCCAAGGCAACTCTTTAAGACTGTAAGTTTCAGAGAAGGTGCTGACCTGCATTAGTAGATGGTTTTCTTACTAGGAAATTCCCTGTATTAGTGACTCAAACTTTTTGGTCTCAGGACCCCTTTTCACTCAAAAGTTACTGAGCACCCTAAAGAGCTTTTGTTCACATGGAGTTTATCTATTGATGATTATCGTATTAAAATTAGAAATGAAAATTCTTTAATATTATTATGAAAGTAATTTTGATATTGAGGATCCCCTGAAATGGTCCTAGGGACCCCTAGAGTAATCTTATTCTATTTTGAGCTCTGTGTCAGTGAAATCGCAGGTCCAGCCCCTATCCCAGCTTATAAGGTGCTTTAAGCTTCTTTTCAGCTCATTTTTGAGCTGTTCCTACTGCTATCTCAATTTTATAACTGTGCTTTCAGCCAGGAATGGAAACTGAAATGATTGACTTTAGGAGTTATGAAATTCTGTATGTACTATTGAGAAATTGGTACGATGGTGGGACTGGGAGGTATGGGAACTGTGTTCTTGTATACTCTTTTACCTTATGTTACCTCCCTCTTTTCTCCATTCCATCAGTCCTGTTTCTGAAGGAAGGGAAACTATTCTTGTAGCCATGAAAAGACAAATTTCCTGAGTAGCTGGTCAGAGTAGGGGGTCAAAAACTTCCCTTCCTTCTGTAGGTACCCTTGATTTATCTCCAGGAGAAGCATTGGTAGGTAAGTGCCTCAAGTTCACCTCTAATGGGAATGACAGTGACAGTCATGGCAGAGGCAGTTTAGAACAGACCAGAGGACTAAAAGAATTCCTAGATTAAGAATGATTATGAATCTTGCATCCTGCCAATAGATCACCATGCCCATCGTTTATAATGTTTTCCATGGGTAAACTGAAACCCTTGGGAAATGATGGCAGAAGAGGAGGGTTGAGAGTGCTGGGAGAGAGAGAGACTCAAGTGTTAGAAAGGTAGGACATGGAAGGATGTGTGTGTGTGTGTGTGTGTGTGTGTGTGTTCAGAGGAAAGAGAAAATTATTATTTATCCTTCCAGTTCACTTACTTTTTCCTGTGACAGGTCTCATTGGTATATCCCAGATTTTCTAGGATGGGCCCAATTTAAAATATTCTGTCCTGTTGTGTTTTTCACAGATATTTATAAATCAGGAGGGGAAAAACCATGTCAGACTACGTGTCCTGATTTGGTGTTGAGAAAATATCACTATAGCCATCCTGCTCTAGGAGGAAACCATCAGAGGAAGCAGCATGACATACAGAGGCAGCTAAGAGGTGCAGTGGATAGAACGCTGGTCCTGGTCAGGACCACTCATCTTCTCGAGTTCAAATCCAGCTTCAGACACTTACTAGCTGTGTGAGGCTGGGCAAGTCCCTTAACCTTGTTGGCCTCAGTTTCCTCATCTGTAAAATGAGCTGGAGAAGGAAATGGCAAAACACTCCAGTATCCTTGCCAAGAAAACCTCAAATGGGGTCACAGAATTGGACACGACTGAAAAATGACTGAACAAAAACCAAAGCATACTAGACATACTAGGAAACAGCAGAACTAGGAATCAGAAGATCTATGTTTCAGGCCAATCTTGGGACTAAACAACTTAAATGGCACTTTGTATGTGGCTAAATCTCAGTTTCCTCATCTGTAAATTAGGGATAATAACATTACTCCTTCCTCTTTCTATTTCTTTATATCTTTTCTCTGGAATCTCTGAATTTTTAAGAATATCTTTGGAACTGTATTTTAATATAATTGGTTTCTTTTATAATTCTATGTTATTTTATATTATGCATTTAAAAACATTCTGAGAAGGGTTCACTAGGTTTCACCAGATGACCAAAGAAAAATAAAGATGATCAACATTAGCTGAGAACTCTTAAACTAGATTATTTCTAAGATTCCTTCCAGTTCTATGGAATGCCCCCTACGAACTGGGGCAGCTGTTGTTAACTCCCAATCTTTAGAAATACTTGGACTTAGTGAGTTCCTTGGACCTCAGTTTCCTCATCTGTAAAATTAAGAGGTGATTTATCAGGTCCTTTTCTGCTTTAACACTATGATATGAAAAGATCTTATAAACTTATGTGGAACACAGGTAGGGAGGAAGATTTTTGAAAAATCTCTTTAAAAATAGTTAACAATCTTATGTTTACAAAAAAAAAGAGATGGATTCTTTTTGCTTGTTTAGACATTCTGCCCAGATCCAACCCCTGTCCCTCTCTTCACAAGTTGGGATGAGGTAGAGAGGAAATGGAGTTACACTGAGCCCCTGGGATTGTTGTGGTTGTTGTTCTGTTGAGTTTGACTCTTTGTGACCCCATTTGAGGTTTTTCTTGGGAAAGATACTGGAGTGGTTTGCCATTTCCTTCTCCAGTCCATTTTACAGATGAGAAAACTGAGGCAAACAAGGTTAAGTGACTTGCTCAGGGTCACCCAGCTATCAAGTATCTGAGGCCAGATGTGAACTTAGGTCTTCCTGACTCTAGGCCCAGCAGTCTATCCATTGCTCCTCCTAGCTGACCCTGGGGTGGTCTTCCCTAAACCTAACCCTAACTCTTAACAGTTCTATAGATTGTTATTTAATATAATTTTATATTGCCTCCTAGATCCTGAGATTTCATTATGTCTATGCTGGGAGTTGGGGACTTCATCACTTCCTTGGGGGGAAGTGTTGTTTTAAGTATGTTAAGGGAAAGCACTGCTCAGGCATTAAGACTTGAGCCTTCTTCTGACTTGCTTCTATTTCCTAGCTTGCAGCCCCGAGCTGAAGGAACGAAGATGTAGATTCACACCATTCTGGAACTGCAGATGTGAGAAGAGATAGTCTGGGGAAGCAGGTGATGGAGTGGTTAATTTTAATTCATTGTTATTGACTTTGCCTTCTATGTGAGATGAATGTTCTTTTGCCTTACATGATGTCATGCATATAGCACTGGCAAGGACAGAGAGAGTCAGTGGGGAAAATGCGGGACTCGTCAGCAGTGGTTTTGAGTAGATGATGCCTCCAAATAGGTTCTAGGAATCTGACTGTTCATCTTGGTGTTGCTCATGTAGCTTAGTATTTGAATAAATATTTGTACAATATTTATCAATTTATCAATAAGTATTTGTTGAATGAATGAATAAATGGGATAAAAATGACCCAGGGTAGGGTCCAGGGGCTTTGCTGAGAGAAATAGCAGGGAACAGAGAAGAGTCTAAAGAAAAATCAGGGATTTTAATAAAGGGGAACCTACATGTTCAAAAATATTTATAGCAGCCCTATACATGGTAGCAAAATACTGGAAACTGAGGGGATGACCATCAACTAGGAAATGACTGAACAAGCTGTGATATGTGAATGTAATGCAATACTGTTGTGCAAGAAGAAATGATGAACAGGCAGACTTCAGGAAAACCTAATGCAAAGTGAGATGAGGAGAACCAGGAAAACATTGTACGCAATGTTAGCAACCTTGTATGATGATCAACTGTGAATGACTCAGTTCTTTTTGGCAACACAGTGATCCAAGACAAGTACAAAGGACTCATGAAGGAAAATGTTATCCACATTCAGATCAAGAACTGATGGACCTTGAATACAGATCAAAGCATACTTTTTTCACTTTATTCTTTTTTGTTTTTTTTCCCTTTTGGTCTGTTTCTTCTTTCACAACTTTGACTAAAATGGAAATACGTTTTACATGATAGCACATGCATAACATATCAAATTATCTACCATTTTAGGAAGAGGGGAGGGGAAGGAGGACAGAAGAAAATTTTGGAACTCAAAATCTTGTGAAAATGAATGCTAAAAATTGTCTTGTATATAACTGGGATGGGGGGAATAAAATACTATTAAAAAAAAAAACAAAGGAAAAGAAAAAAGAAGAAGAACCAGGGAGTTTGCTGCTCAGGGATTGCTCTGGCTTAGCTCTAGATCAAAGGTTCCCTACCTGCTGAACCTGAAGAAGAGATCTTCAAATCCATATTGACACCAATTGTAGTCATTGTGATCTTTATTTAGCTTCCACAAAGTATAGTGTGTGATTTAGTATATAATCAGGGTTTCTTCTTGGGCATTTGCTTGAGACTCCTCTAAGTGGTAGAGAAAACAATGACATTGAAACTTGATGTAGATGAGGAGAGGACTTTGTGAGAGCTTTGGAGAGAAAGGATATTTATCAGTTCATTCTTCATGAAAGGTTCCACATAATTCCAGACTTTTTCTGGGTCCAACTTCTGACAGTTGGGGAAAGAAGTCCTTTGGAAAGCATATATATGCAGAGGAAATTGGATTTGTACCACACCTCTACTTTCTGACTTAGTTCCCTAGAGACTTGGGTAATAACGGGGTCTCTTTCTCTAGATTTAATTTGAGATATTTTACTTCCAGAGGGAGAACTAATTCACTCTGTATATTTTCTGGTATATTTGAATCTGTATGATTTCTATATTTTCTGTTTGGTATCTCATTAGATAAATGGGCTTACTTGCTGTCCACTATTTGTGATGGTCTTTGGGGAAGGTTCCAAACTTGTAGGTGTAAGCTAAGAGCTTTGCTTTGTCACTTTCCTCCCTATAATGGACAGTGACCAGGGAAGTGAGTAACTTTTTGTTTTGAGCAAATTGTGACCCTAAACCAGGAATATTTTTTGAGGGGGTAGATATAGTTTTGTCCAGTGCCCCTCTCAGAATGGGCACCTAGATGGCACAGTGAATACAGCCCAGTCTGAAGTCAGGAAGACCTGAGTTCAAATTTGACTTCTGATACTTACCAGCTGTTTGCTAGTTGGCCTAAAACAAGTGACATCTTGATTATCACTATTGGTAACATGCCACTCAACATGCACCTGTCCATTGCCCTTTGGGTCACCTATACTTTTGATTCTTCACAAATCCTAATATTCCATAATCTCTAGCCCTGTAGCATCCCCAGGAGAACACTATTTTTTTTAAAGTGGGGTTTGGTATTCAAGGAACAGCTTAAAATGTTTGAGTGTGAGTCATAGCTGCCTATTACCATGTACTTTGCAGTCTTAGAGGATGGGGATGATCTAGGGATGTGGCACATAAGCAATATGCCTTCTAACTAAAAGGGTAGCCTATACTTTAGTTATACATAGACTTAGGTTGGTAAAGCATAGAAAGGAGACATGCTCAAGTTCAGCATCAGGACCTTCAGCCAGGTTACCAAAATTTAGTTTCCTAGGAAAACCAAAAATAATGGATAGATGGTGAGTCATTCCATACCAAGGAGTTGAGAGAGTAGGTTGTGTGCCCAGGCAGGTGATGTATCAAAACCACTTGTTGCCTCTAAGGGAACTAATTGAGTTTTCTAGTGAACAGAAGACACAGGGACACAAGAAGATCAAGGATTTAGGCCCCATGAAAGCTCTATTCACCAGCTGGATAGTGGGATGTAGAGATAAACCATATGGAAAGGATGTGGGATGAAAGAACAGGTTGAGTTTGTATATACTACTGGGTAATGGGGAAGATGCTAGGGATGCCTCAATTTGAGAGGAACAATGTCTGGACTAAGGGGAGGGTCTGGATTTATAGGCCACTTGTTTTCTGCCCTATTCTCTGGCTTTGGAAGTCTCAAGGGAACAGATGCCACCTATGTTAATACTGCTCATTTAGGGGATGGAGACCATTCACTCTGAGACATTCATGTTCCAGAATTGAGGCTAGAGGCTAGTGGGTCTGAGGAAACTTGTTTCCCCATAGAGTATGGGAAGACTGTTCAGAACTGGCACTGAGCCACCCCAAAGCTGGCCAGTGACCACAGCTGATATATGATAGCAATGGGGAAAGCTAATAAAGAATAAGATAAATGATAACACAAAAGTGAAAGTCTCTATTTTCACAGAGCTTATATCCTAATGGAGAACCATAGATACATATATAAGTATGTACACAATGCTGTCTATACACAAAAGAATAAAAGAGGCTTCCTGTGGAAGGTGATGTGTGAGTAGAGTCTTAGAGGAAACTAGGATTCCAAGAGATGGAAATGAGGAGGAAACACCCTTCAGTGCAAAGGCAGGGAGATGAAAGATAGAGCATCTAAGTGAGGTACAGCATATAGGCCAGACTGCAGAGTACATGGAGAAGACTGCGCTTAAGAAGACTGCAAAGGGAAGTTACGAAGAGCTTTAAATGCCAATATAGTAGTTTATATTTGATCACAGTAGTAATAGGGAGTCACTGGAGTTTATTGAGCAGGAAGATGACAGTCAGATCTGTATATTAGGCAAATCATTGGTGGCGCTATGGAGAATAGAATGGAGAGACTTAAGGTAGAAAAGCATTGTAGTAATCCAAGTAAGACATGATAAAGGCCTGAATTAGGGGCAGTGGCTATGTGATTGGAGAGAAGAGAACATATATAAGCCATATTGTAAAGGAGGAAATGACTAGATTTGGTGATAGATTGTTATGTGGGATGAGTGGTGAGTCAGAGATAGCTCCTCCAAGGTTGTAAATTTGGGTGACAGGAAAGACAGTAGTACTCTCCATAGCTGTAAGGGAGTTTGGGACAGGACTAGATTTTGGGGAAAAGATAATGAGTTCTGTTTGGCAGGCGTTTGAGAGGTCTACAACATCCAGTTAGAAGGTTATTGCAAGAGGGAGCTACTTCCACATAACAGAGAATATTACAGGTATAGCTAAGTAGAGGCAGATGGGAACTGTCACAAAGGATGGAAATCTTGAGCTTCTAGTGAAGCTGGAGAGAGGCCTCTGTTGAATGAAGCACGTGGCCCAAAGGGAAGAAACTGACAGGACTCAGGCTACATGTTTGACATCAAGCCACACGAGGAGCTAGGGAAAGATGGCTATCCTGAAGTTCCTGAAGGGAAGCAGCCGGATGGGGAAAATGAACAGCCACCCGAGCGATGGAGTGAAGGTGGTGGTGGGAAGAGAAAGACGGGCACGGCAGGGGACAAAGAACTAGCCAAAGGAACCAAGGACGACCTGTCCACCTGACTTCTACAGGTTCAGGAAACCTTTTTTTTTTTTAAACTGGAATAAAAGCTTGATGTTCTTGTTAGCCCGAGGGAGGAGAGCCAAGGATGCTTTTCAGGAAGCAAAAGGAGGCCGAGAGTCACGTCCACAGGTAGAGAAGGTGAAGGAGAGGGAGCTTTCTGCGAAAGGAGCTCCCCGAGGTTTTCCTCGGGTCCGCCGCCGTCAGCGTCCCGTGGCCACCGTGTACTTCTTGAGAGTTCAGTTGGAGTCCTGGGGTGGTGCTCCCCAGTTCTCCGGCTTCCTGCACCGTGCTCGTCCGAAGCCGGGCGTGGCGGAGAGAGCGCGTCCGCGGCCGGGGAATCTTCGATTTGTGAATTCCTCTGCACGTGATGCGCTTCCTCAGACATCAAGTCAACACGCGTGTAAATCCCCGCAGGACCTGAGCTTTTACCTTGAGTTACTATTTATTCTCCAGACTTGGAGCGCTCAGCACGCGTGTAAATCCCCGCAGGACCTGAGCTTTTAACTTGAGTTACTATTTATTCTCCAGACTTGGAGCGCTCAGCACGCGTGTAAATCCCCGCAGGACCTGAGCTTTTACCTTGAGTTACTATTTATTCTCCAGACTTGGAGCGCTCAGCACGCGTGTAAATCCCCGCAGGACCTGAGCTTTTAACTTGAGTTACTATTTATTCTCCAGACTTGGAGCGCTCAGCACGCGTGTAAATCCCCGCAGGACCTGAGCTTTTAACTTGAGTTACTATTTATTCTCCAGACTTGGAGCGCTCAGCACGCGTGTAAATCCCCGCAGGACCTGAGCTTTTACGTTGAGTTACTATTTATTCTCCAGACTTGGAGCGCTCAGCACGCGTGTAAATCCCCGCAGGACCTGAGCTTTTAACTTGAGTTACTATTTATTCTCCAGACTTGGAGCGCTCAGCACGCGTGTAAATCCCCGCAGGACCTGAGCTTTTACCTTGAGTTACTATTTATTCTCCAGACTTGGAGCGCTCAGCACGCGTGTAAATCCCCGCAGGACCTGAGCTTTTAACTTGAGTTACTATTTATTTTCTAGACTCCTCCCCCGTCCGCTACTCTCCTCAGATCTCTGCATCCCTCTC
The DNA here is from genome assembly GCF_028372415.1 of Notamacropus eugenii. NCBI lineage: Eukaryota > Metazoa > Chordata > Mammalia > Diprotodontia > Macropodidae > Notamacropus > Notamacropus eugenii. The sequence continues at coordinate 122,486,441 of NC_092874.1, read as the reverse complement.
ACACGAGATCTAGAAGTGGGTAGGGGCGGGGCAGGGGTCTGGTAGGGCGGGTACAGAGGGAGGGGCTGCCCTCCCCGCCTTCCTCCCTGCTCCCATGGCCCCCTGCGCCCTGCCGGCCAGATGCTGACGTGTCCTTCCCTTCCCCACCACGCCTCCGGGCTCCTACTGACTCTACGGTCTCCCGCTGCCCCCGGAAGTCCCACCCTTTGGTTCGTGACGTCACGGCGAATCAGCTCTGTCAAAGCCGCTGGGCGCTCTCATCCCGCTACGAGGCCTGGGGGCGGGGCTCCACCAAGAGAGTGTCGATTGGCTTGGGTTCTGGTGGACCCGATGTTCTGATTGGGCGGTGGGTGGCAGGTCTCTGGCGCGCTTGCGCGGCGAGTAGAACGTGTGGCGGCGGCCGCTATAGCGTCTCCTCTTTGCTTCCAGTCCTGGTGCTGGTGCTGCTGAGTACCGATTCCGTCCGTCTGTCTGTCTCAGCCCCTCGCCCGACAGCCTCATCGTCGCGCCAGCTTCTCCTCCACACCCCAGCCGATCGCTCGGAAAACTCTTCTGCTCCATCCATGGCCTCCTCCGCGCAGAGCGGCAGCTCCTCTGGGGGACCCGCACTCCCCACCCTGCAGCGGGGCATCGTCAAGATGGTGAGAAGTGGGGCCCGGGGCACCCAACCCTGCACCCCTTCCGACAGCCGAGCCCGGGCTCCGGACCCACCCCGAGCCCTCCTTAAACCGGTCTGGCCCAGACCTCCCAGGACGTGGAGCCCTGCCCCCGGCCCCCTATCCCTTACTCCGGCCAGTTAGGGTGGCAGAGGGACCTCCCCTTCCCCCTTCCCACCCAGGAGCCCGAGGCAGGAACCCCTCCCTTCCTTTCCTCTTCCCCCATCGCCAACTTTGCACAGAAGCTCCTCTCCCCCATATGCTCAGATGGAACTCTGGGACAGTTTTCCCCCCTTCCTTCTCTTGTCTCTTGGGGACAAGCATGCCCTCCCCTTTGGCTCCCCGAAGTGGAAACTGAAACAGAAATCCTTAACTGTAATCCAAGACAGAGATTTTCCCACGTCCAAACTGGAGCACCAATCGAGATCTCTTACCAAACTCAGAGAGTCTTGGACCAGGACTCCTCCAGCTCAGCATACTTACTTTAAAGTCCAGTGGCGTCTAGAAACGGGGATATAACACCTCCTTACCCCAACCGCCGATTTTCTCCAGTCCAGGATTGGGATAGGATCGTTCTTTCCTTCTGGCTATCAAGAATGACATGTGGACGCAGACACCTCCCCCGTTCCCTAACCCCCACGCTCATACAACATGTTTGTTTCAGGCTCTCATTAATTCTTACTTGATACCAGTCGCCCTCTCGTCGTGGTCCCCTCTTTGTCCAATCCGTCCTCTGCATAAATGCTGAAATAACTAAGGCAAATGGCTGACTGAGTCACTCTCCTGCTTAAAAGTTTTTAGTGGCCCTTCATTACTTTTAGAATAAAATAGAATCCCCTTAGGTTATCATTTAAGATTTTCCACAGCTTTTCTCCAGCTTACCTTTTAAACCTTACACCATACTGCTCTCCATCATGAACTTTATATTTCTGCTAAACAGAACTGTTTGGTCTTTCCCAAACTTAGTTGTCCACCTCTGCCAAACTCTTTTCTGAGCCTGGTTGTACACCTCTTTTCTTCTGTTTATCAAACTTGTCTTCTCGGTTGTTTCTAGTGCCACTTCCTTGGTTAAGTATGCCCTGATTCTTCCCTGTTAATGCTCTCTGATTCCCCATTTTTCCTTGTACAATACTCATTTGTGTATGTGTTGTGCCTTCCCATTTGGATGTAAGCTCCTTGAAAGCAGGGACTTTATTTTTGATCTTTTGTATCTCCTGTGCTTAGTACAGTGCCTTGGAAATAGTAGGTGTATAATAAATGTTTGTTGTATTAAATTGGTTGAATTTGAGACAAGGAAGTATTCTTCCTTCCAGGATATAACATGGAAGTTGCCTCTGCTACTGCAAAATGGATGCCTCTTCTCATTTGCACGTGTGTGAAGGAGTGACATGTATGGATTCTTTCTTAGCAATCTGAGATCAGACTGCTGTTACAGTCTTACAGTCTCACTCCGGGATTTGTTGATTAAGAGAGATGAAAGTTCTTGAGAGAACTCCCTTCTCTCCCCCTCCCCCCCATTCATTTTGACATTTACTTAGTTTGCTTTTTTCAGGAGTCTGTTATCCAAGTCTTGATAACTGTCCCTGCCTGGAAGCCATTCCTCTCCAGACTTTCGTCCTCCACCTACACTTACTAAGCTCTTTCTAGGACTCAGGGGTGGGGAACCTTCAGCCTCGAGGTCACCTGTGGCCTTCCAGGTGACAAGTTGTATCTTTGAATCCAAACTTTACATCCCCTAAGACAAGGTCTCGAGACTGCAGGTCCCTCACCCCTCTTCTAGGTGCAGAAGATACAAAAATAAAAGTAATGTAGACCTTGCCCATAAGCGTCTTATATCTTCCCTTACATCTCCTGAGGTGGAGGCAGGGGCATGCATATGTGACCTATACATAGAAGTATAATACAGTGCAGGGAGTGTTGAGGGCAAAGAGGAGATCCATATAGAATGTATTTGGAAAAATTTGAAAAGAAGAAAATGTCTTCAGTGGGATGGGAGTTGTGGAGGTGGACTGGAGGAATTGAGAAGCCTATGTGAAAGAGGTCATGGCATCTGAGCCTTAAATGAAGAAGATTCTGAAATGTGGAGACAACCATTGGGATAGGAGTGGTGGATCCTTTTTGGAACAAGATGGGACTTTTTCAGTTTGACTCTTCCAGCCTTTTGGTTTAGGTTGTAGAATTCTCATGTTTTGTCATTGGTAAACCTAACATTTCTTGCTTTCCCTCTTTTTTCCTTAGACCTTTCCCCAACTCACTCCATTCAGAACACTATAATCTCTGATGGTTTTACACTTCCCTTCCTTCTTTTCCCCACTCTCCTTTGCACTTTATTTTGATCAGTGGGGTCTTAATCCTAGGTTTTCATCCTTCCAAATTTTATTTTCAGGCTTCCAATTTAAGGAATTTTAAAAATCTTGGACTAGGGTCTTTTTAATCTCCCCAAAACACTAATGTCTTCTCACTAACCTTGGTGTTCTAGGACCTGACCTCCTTCCTTTGATTATTTCCATATTTCTTGATTTTGATTACTTCTGTTTTCTCATTATTTAGTTTGGTTAAACAAACATTTAACGAATGTTTATATGTAAGTCATTTCATAGTAGACCAAGAGCTGGCCTTGGAGTCAAGAATACCTGCATTAAAGTTCCTTCTCAGAGCTAGACAGATTTCTTCCTTAATCTCTCAGTGAATCAGACCATTCTAAGACTGTGAATTGCACAATGGGTATCTATCTGTGTCAGTGGGGAGAGTTCCCATATCAGGTGCACCCCATGACAAATAGGTCCAGTCCCCATTCTGCCCTACCCCCCTTCCCCTAATGCAAGGTACAGTTCTAGGGACTGAATGAAAAGGTGAAATAAGACAGTACCTGCCTTCAAAGAACATTTTTTGACTTTTCAACTATGATCCCAGAAATCCTGTTAATTGTAAACCATGTGAAATTTTATTATAGTGTGTCTCTGTTAGACTTCTATAAGCTGCCTACTAAAGGCCCCACAGTTTTTGTTCTCATAGAGAGAATAAGGATGAGTTGAGAGATATTGTGATGTAGTGGTTGGAGAGTTGACCTCTGGGTCAGGAAGATTTAGGTTAACTGTTTGTTGTATGGTGGATTTGTAACTCTGGGCAAGTCATTTGACCCTCTGAGTACCCCAGGCAACTAGTAGGTTAAGGTATAATTGCTTATCTGCATTGATGTTATATTATTTCCTCACCTGGAGTTTCCCTTACTACTGCAATCATGAGCCTGCATTGTCTACTTCCTCCATCCCCTTCCCAAATGAAATGCTTCCTATTTTCTTGATTTCGGATCATAGGATTTATCATCGAGAGGACTCTTTTTAGGTCTGCCCCTTCATTTTATGCCTAGGAAACAGGCCCAAATACATGTAAATGATTTGTTCAAGGTTACACAGGTTTTTTGTGGTAGAACCAAGATTCTGATTAGAGGAAGATAGGTTTTGCAGTGATAGAAGTTAGGAAGACCTGAGTTCAAATATGACCTCAGACACTTGCTAGCTAGTTGTGTTACTTTGGGCAAGTCACTTAACACTGCCTCAGGTTCCTCATCTGTAAGATGAGCCAGAGAAGGAAGTGGCAAATCACTCCAGCATTTTTGCCAAGAAAACCCCAGATGGGGTCAAGAAGGGTTGGACACAATTGAAATAACATAAATTTAACATCAAAAGGGCCCACAGAGGCCGTTTAAACCAGCCCTCTCATTTTGGGCATGAGGAAAATGAGAGTTAGAGATGTCACTTGCCCAAGGGAGCCACGGGCAGGAATTGAACCATGGTTCCCTGAATCAAATTCCAGTGTTTTTCTCAGTAAAATAATCTTGTACCTTGTGTAGGTATAAAAGAGAAACTAGATTCCAAATTTAATGTCCCCCTGTTCTCTTATTTTCATTTCCCATGCCCTTATTGTACCTAACTGTCTCATATTAATATCTGGTAGAGACTTAGTTAATAAAGAAATAGAGAAGAGAATCTTTGATATCCATTTTTATTGTATCTACCAGAAATTTTTGCCTACCCTAGGAATGAATTACCCTGAAAGATTGCCTAAGTCTACTTAACGTTTAGCACAATCATCATCAAATTTATATAGCTTTTGAAGATATGTAAATTCCTTCAGATATATTATTAGCTCATTTGATCCTCATAGCATGCTGTTACTATCATCCCTATTTTACAGGTGAGGAAGCAGCCTCAGAGAGGTTAAGAAACTTGCCTGGGCTCACAGAGCTAGAGGGGAGTCTGCAAGGGTCCAGAGTTCAGTATTCTGTCTACTCATTCTTGCTGCTTCTGTGGTGCAGTGTGTGCAATAGGTGCTTAATAATTGTTGAGGTGAATAGCATAGTAGGAACACTAGACAGGAAATTAAAAGAGATCTTCCTGGAACTAGTCGTGGGACTTGGGGCAAATCCTGTCACCTCTCTTGCTATCACTTTCCTATTCTTTATAATGAAGAAGCTGGAGTAAAGGAATCTTAAGTTCTTTTTCCTTTTGATGTTTTGTTCTTTGGGATTCAGTTTCCTCATCTGTTAAATGAGGTGGTTGGACAGTCTATGATTCTAAGATTTGATAGCTTTTTCTTTTCACCATATTTTTTATATTAGAATTTTGTACACTTACTGTATTTCCATATTACATTGTGAATCCAGTGAAGACAACCTATTTTAGTTAATCTTTGTATCTCTCCCAGTGCTTCCCATAGAACTCTTTAGTTATTAGATGCTAAATGTGGAAATTGACTATAGAGACTATAGTAAAGTATTTTGGTGGTTGAGGTTGGCAGCACACTTTTCTTTGTGACAACCTTCTCTACCCTCTTCTGCTCAGCCTGTCAGTCATTTAGGCAGCTAGCATTTATTAAGATACTTCTATGTGCTAGGCACAGTGCTAAGCCTTGGAGATAGAGAGAAAGGCAAAACACTGTCCTCCCAAGAAGCTCACGGTCTCATGGGGGAGAAAACATGCAAGCAACTACATATAAATGAGATATGCAGGGCAGATTAGGGATAGTCTCAGAATGGAAGGCACTAAGGTTAAAGAAGACTGAAAGACTTCTTACAGAAGGTGGGAATTTATCTGAGACTTAAGGGAAACATTAGATGGAGGGGGAAGGGCATAAGTATATATAGTATTATGCTAAATACTTTTACAAATATCTCATTTGATCCTCACAGCAACTCTGAAGTATTATCCTTTTCCACATTTTACAGTTGAGGAAATTGAGGCAGACAGGTTAAGTGACTTGCCCAGTGTCACTCAGCTAGAGCCAGTTCCAGGTATGGGAACAACAGTGAAAATCCTCAGGAGATGGAGTGTCATGGTGGAGGAACAGTAGGTGGCCATCGTCATTGGATTGCAGAGTGCTTAGAGAGGGAAGTAGAGTATAAGGAAATTGGAAAGGTAAGAGGGGGCCAGGGTATGAAGGGTTTTAAGGTTCCAACAGATCATTTTATATTTGATCCTGGAAGTGACAGGGAGGACTAGAGTATTGAATAAGGGGATGATATGGTCATATCTGCACTTTAGGGAGATCAGTTTTACAGCTGAGTGGAAGGACAGTGGGCTACATTAGGGATAGATTGGAGGTAAGGAGACCAACCAGCAGACTATTGTAATAGTCCAGGAATGTGGTGATAAGGGCCTCCTGCCCCAGGGCTGTGGCAGTACCAGAAGAGAGAAGGGGATATGTAGAAAGGACATGACTTGACAACTGATTGACCATGAGGTGTGAGGGTGGGCCTGTGGAAGGATAGTCTGTGTTCTTTATTTCTTCCAGGTTTAGAAGACATTCAAGATTGCAGGAGAGTGAAGTTGGTAACAATTGAGTTGGGGAAAGGATAGGAACTTGTTTTGTCCATGACCTACCAGTATTGTAAGTGCCACATATGAGTAGACATGTTGCCTTTGTGTAGGTAGAAATATGACCTTCAGTTGGTTTTGTGTTTGGGAGTAGGAATTTAAAATTCATTTTTCAGGTAGAATGTATTTTCTTTGAATTTTGCCTTTTTTTGATAGCATAAAAAAATTGTTTGAGAACTGGGGAATCTTTAAAAGAGGTAAGCAGGACACAACTTTATGCCATAGGAGAGAGCTCTTGTCTAGGATGGTATAATGCACTGCTAAATTGAGGTCATTTGTACTCTTCTGCTAGGCATGCTTGTATTTTCCTTGAATGTAATTTTTTTTTCCCCAGAGATATTGATCTGTTACTTTTGCAGAAAGGTAGAGCCCTGTAATGGGGGAGTGAAGTAAAAGTACCTTAATGGTTAGGCAAACAGGTACTCCTTTCCTCTTGGGAACAAACTGATTAAATAGACTTGTACTTATTCTGAGAATTGTCTGATTTTCATGGACTAAGGCTGCCTTGATGTGGTCTGTAGATGTAGTTTGCTGCAATAGGATGGAGGCTCCCAGAATAATCCCTTTTAACTCTGTTGGCTACACAGATATAGTAAGGTTGTTGGGAGGTAGAGAGGTCTCTGACCAGGAACTTTTGTTCATATGTGGTCCATAACTTAAGGGTAGACTAATTTTTTTTTAACTCGGAGGAAGACTTGGGAACCAAGACGTAAAAGTTTCTGGATTTTACAAACTGTTGAATGATAAAGTAAGCAAAGGTTTCCTGTTATTTGCAGTGAGGGTAGGGAAAGCAGAATTACTGTTCAGATTTAGTCAAGGAGGAATTAGACAGTGATTGATTGGACAAGAAACATGTTGGAGTTCCTCCTCATTGAACAGTCATTGGAAATGATGGAAAAATTGAAGGTTTCTGAACCTATCGGTTCCTCTGAGGAGCATCCTAGGCTTTCCTTGATAGAGAAAGAAAACTCTGTTAGTGTTGGACCAAGTGATCAAAGACTTCAAAAGCTATAGGCAGGTGTATATTTTTCCTGTTTCTGTTGGCTTTGATTATTCTTTGTGCCTGAAATAAAAGTATTTTTTTGCTATCTATCTTCACTTGATTTGCTACTAACCTGTTTTTATTTGTACGTTTTCCTATGGTTGCAGCACATAGGTTGCTTTTGTAACACTAGGTGATAGATAGCAATTTCTTTGATTTTGCTTTTTGGCGTGGAGGGTTAAAATAAAGAGGAGCTACAGAATTCTATTTCTTTTCCACGAGTCCTTCCTGCCATTGCTTCTCACTTACGACATAGAGAATAGGGGCAGGAGTACTTCTGTGCTTAGTACAATATTGGTACTTAGTACAGTAATGACAAAAATCATTAGGACTTTTCTGGTAGTGTCAACATTTGCCAAACAAAATTTAAATTTCCTTGTGAGTAGCTTTAGTGGAGTTTTTTTTTTTTTTAGTGCATAGTTTAAAGTGCTGACCATAATCTAATTGCCTTTAGTTGAGTATTTCCTATTTTTCAGAAGTTGGAGAATTTGTGTCTTGGAGATATTTAGCAAACATATTAAAAACCTGCTGCGTTCAAGGTGCTGAGCTGGGGAGATAAAAAGATAAATGAGAAAACATCTGACAGTCTCAAATCAATATATCTAGTCCTCTTTTGAACTCTAGTCTTTCATCACAAAATCACCTTTTTGACATTTCTTGTTGAATATCCCATCAATAATTCAAAACTCAACATGTTTAAAATGGAACCCATTATCTTTCTCTCAAAATCAACCCTTCCACCTTAACAACTGTTTCTTCATTTCATTTCATTCAATATTAGAATCATTCTTGACTTTTCCATTCTCCTTGTACCCTGATCCAATCAATTAATTGCCAACTCTTTTGGATTCTGTCTCCACCGAATCTCTCGTACCTATTCTATCCTGTCTGCTCATGTGGCCGCTTTCATAATTCAGGCCCTAATCCCCTTTTCCGAAGGCTATTACACTGGCTTTCTAGTTTCACCTTGGCTCGTTTATTCTCTGTCTCATACACTCTCTCTACACAGCCTTTTGGAGGCTGATCATGTCAGTTTCCTCTTCGAAAGCTTTCTGTGTCTCCTTATCTCATCTAGAATAAAATACAAACTCTTCACCCTATCTCTTTTGCACATTTGTAGCCCTTTGCATTTCTCTTAAGTACTTCTGTTCTGATTTACAGTAGTTACTTGTGGTGGGCTTTCACTACCCTTATTAGAGTACAAGTTCTTTGATAGCTTATTTCTCAAATCTCTCTCCATGCTTAGCATGGGGCATTGTACACAGCAGGCACTTAGATGTTTGCTGGATTAATTTTTGACTAAATGAATAATCCTTTTTAAGATTTTTGTTAGTACACCTTGAGAAGACTTTCCTTTCTCCCTTCAACAAATATTTATTAAACATCTGCTATAGGAAAAGCATTTTGAATAAATAAGATGAACAAGATAGCTCTTTTAGAGAGCTCACTCTAATAGGAGAGATAAATGTACACAAGTAACATGAGAATGTAAAGTATAACCAGAGAAGTGAAAAGTTCAGTGAGAGTTCAGAGGGGATACTACTCACTGGCAGAATTAGAGAAAACTTGATGGAAGAGAGGGCATTTGGGGGGTCACATTTAAGGATAGGTGAGAAGTAAATGGACAGAACTTGACTGTGAAAAGCTATTCTAGGTAGGCAGTGAACAATGTGAATAAAATAATGAAGATGGGAAAAGATGGGATGAATTTGGGGAAAGGTAAGTAGGACAGAATTCCACTAGTTAAATTAGATTTGATAGTGCCTTTTCTTGGGTTGCTGTATCCCATTTTAGTGATATTTCACATAAAGGTTGATGATGTAGTGAATACACACACAGACACATACTCTTTCATTATTTCTAGTTTCCCAATAAACTTAATTGCCAATTTCAAACCCATTTAGCAAATGTTGAGAATGGAAAAACTGAGAAGGGAAATGACTTCCCCTCAGTCATATTTGTCTTTCAAAGTCAAAGGCAGCATTTGAGTTCCCTGACTTTGTCAGGTCTGCTTAGTCAGATGCTAACTATTCTTTTCCCAAGGGAGGAGATGCAAAGGAAAATAAATATTCAGAATGACTTAAGGTGAAGAACTCCGTAGAAGCTAGAGCTAATGAATCTGCATACCTCTGGTAGCACTGACATATAAATCATTGCTTTTGGGTAACTTTAAGGCCTGTAACCCCTTATCCTGTATAAATTTCAGTTGATATTGTTGATGAAAATCAGTCTCAATGCTCAGTGGTCAGTATTGCAATGAAGGGGTGGATGGTCTGTCTACTCATTTATTTGGTGAGAAAATTTAGAGAAGTGTGCATGAGCATTTCAGGACATAATTTTAGGTTCAGAAAGGAAAGCATCAGTGAAGAATAATTCAGTTTAGATAGAACCACCACAAGTATTGTTAAAGAAGACCAGACTTTTTTCATAATAATATAGATATCCACCTGTTAGAGAGGACCTGGGTGTATGTCTGATTGCGAGAAGGCTGTATCTCTCTGGTCATTTCTTGCTTTAGGATACTGTGCTTAAATTTTTTAATTTTTTGAGAAAGTAAACATTTTACATTTGCTTGATAAATTGTTTTGACTTATGTCTTTCGATACTGTTCCTTGATAACTCTTTTTGCCGAGATGGTGTTGTATGGCTCTTTTGGTTTATCGTTGGGAGAGGAAGCCCCCCCCTCCCTGCCCCCCCCCAGTTTCTTTTTGCTATTTCCTCTCTTGAGAGTCAGACATATGTTTTTTTTTTTTTTCAGCAGAAAATGGTGTAGAATTGCAGGTTGTGAACATTTGGTGCAGATGAAGTATTTGTAGGATTTCACTTATTCTCAGCGAGACTTAATATGATAAATTGCAGTTATGTTTTTCTCACTTAAGTTTTCATTTTTAGGAAAAAAACAGGTGTCAGATGGTATTAAAAATTCCAATTTAAGCAACTTTCCATGAGAAAAAATTAATAAACAATAAACTCTAAACTATTTTCAGATGGTATTGTTTGAGGTGGCCAGTCTGTGGTATAAACCTGATTTGATATGTTTTCCCCTATTGCATACTTGTGTTGCCTAGTGATTAAGGTAACATCTACTTTTTTGTCTTACTTTCTTAAGTAAATTTGTGATATAGGAAAGGCCCTTCTTGGGATAATTTGTTTGCAACACTTTGCTTACAGATAGAATATAAGGAATCTTGGTAAAACATTTAGGAATTTTTGCCAAGTTTAAGTTAGCTAACCTCTTATCATTGGCAGGATTGCATGATAGAGATGCCTATACAATGCTTTAGGGCCAGTGTTTTAAAAGGGCTTTGTAACCCCTAAACCCTGGGAACACGATTCTTTTCCGTTAACTTCCTGCCTCATGTTGAAATATTTCTTTTAGTTTCCTAATTCTTTAGTTTCCAGTTTTCTTGGTTGGTATTCTTGGGCCAATTTTAAATTCATGCTGTGGAGCAGAATAGAATTGGAATTTGAACTGTAAGCCTGGGCCAACTCCTAGATATTTTTCTTGGGGAATCCTAGCTCTTTTTCTTCTTTGGTACAGGGAGTAGTAGAGTAGGAGTAGTTGTTTGAGATGTCCTGGAATACAGTGAGAGTGTCTGTGATGGTACGGTGCTTCAGAATTTACTCATCACTTACATCATCTACCACACACTTATGCTGAAAAGTTACAGGACAAGCCTGGGGCTCTAGGTGTAGGCTGGGCAAGGTGAGGGATGACAGAGAAGTTCAGAGAGTCTGTAGCTACTTTATGGAGAATGTTATAATAGAGGAGTTTCAGGGGACTTGGTTTTTATTTTGGTTTTGTCACTTATTAGTTGATGAGTAAGTTGATGCCCAGAAAGGTTGAGGGATCTTGGGCAAGTCACTACTGTAAGGGCTATACAACTGTTCTCCATTGTTTTTAATACTTGACTGGTCTCAGTTTCCTTACTTGTAAAATTAGGGAATTGGATTGGCAAGCATGTGTTTTTAAACTGGGGTCCATGAACTTTAAAAAAACATATATTTTGATTAAAATATTGCAATATAATTGGTTTTCTTTGTAGCCCTGTGTATTTTATTTTATGCATTTAAAAACATCATTCTTACAAGGGATCCATAGGTTTTACCAGAATTTCAAAGTGAGCCATGATAAAAAATAAAACGTGGACAAGCCCCTGGGTTAGATGTAGTAGAAGTCTTCTACTGATAACAGTCTATGATTCTGTGACTCCTGGTTTGACTCTTGATCAAGGGGTGTGGGAGGGGAGAGATGGAATGTTTCAGGAATTTTGAACCATCTTGGTCTTTGTCGTTGCTTTTACTGTAGAATGTAGAAGTGTGAGGGTATGAGAGACAGCATTTGCCTGTGGAATGAATCACTTGCCATACTGGTTCTATCTCCACATTAATTACAGAACATCTTATTTTAAATAACTTTTATCACATCACTTTTCATCACATTCTTCTGCTTAAGAACCTGTAGTGGCTCACTTTTGTTTCTGCTTAACACTGAAATGTTTGTGCTTAGTTTTTAGGTTGTCCAAGGTCAGAACCTTTCCTTTTGACCCATTTGTCACCATCTGCCAGTGTGAAGCATCCACTTCCCTCACTGTTCTCTGCATATAACATGAATCTCTCTATATGTGTATCTTTGTTCTCCCTACCCAGAATTCTCTACTTCTCTTCCTATCCAAATCGTACTATTCTTTAAGATTTAGCTCAGGCCCCACTTATTTCTTTTGTATCCACATACCTGAAGGTAATGAATTCTTAAGTGTTTATTAAATAACTACTTCAGTCCATACGTTTTTCCTTTTCCCAAGTGCCCAGGAATGTAGGAATTGCCATATTTAGTGAGGTCTAATATTCACCTAACATTTGGTTGTTAATGATGAAGCCCAGGAGACATGTCTTAGAAGTGTGTGATTATCTTCTCTTAAAATCTATGACTTAGATGAACCTTAAATGTTCACCATTTCTCAGTTTCTCTTAGTAGCCATAAATCACTCTTTGACTAATTTGTCGAAACCATCTTTTAAAATCCATTTAGTTCTTGCCATACCATTTCATGAATTTGAGTTCCATGAAGTTTGACATCAAAAGATCATGGATGCAGATTTGGAAGGGTGCTTAGAAACCATGTCATTTTACAGATGAACAAACTAAGTCAGAGAAGGCCCAGGAAATGAAATTTGAAAATGAGAGGTCTTGGGTAGTAAGAAAAAGAGATAAGATTTGAATCTAGGACCTTTCATTCTAACTCTTATACCCTTTGTTCTATATCATGGGTAGGCCGGTCATGTACTGGGAGCCAGGAATAGGAGCTGGACAGCCCTTGCACTGTGTTGGTTTCCAGGAAAACTAAAAAGACCTTGAGGAAGGTCTCTAGTGCAGTGGACAGCTCTTCTGTCTAATGGGAATATCAGGGCAAGAACTGTGTATGTGTAGGAGGAGGTGGAGGGGGTCGATTGTGATCTGTTCTGTTGGAGTTAGTACTTAGGTGGTTAGAGATCTAGGATCTTTTGAAGTGTTTATTACAAATGCATTACATACCTTTCATATGCATATGTGCAACATTGTTCAGTTTCAGTTGTGTTTGATTCTTTGTGACCCCATTTGGAATTTTCTTGGTAAAGATACTGGAGTGGTTTGTCATTTCTTTCTCCAGCTCATTTTACAGATGAGGAAACTGAGGCAGACAGGGTTAAGTGAGTTGTCTAGGGTCTTAGAGCTAGTAAGTGTCTAGGCCAGATTTGAACTCAGGAAGCTGAGTCTGTGTCCTGAGCCATCTAGCTGCCTGCATATGTAGCTTATACAGGCTCCTAAACTCGAGGCTTACAAGGCAATTTAGAATTTATCTAGTCCAGTTTTTATTCCATGGAATGGGAAACTCAGTTCCAATGAGATTAGACCACATTAGGACATAGGTTAGTACTGTGTTTTAATTCTAAACCTACCTTCATCAGGTTTCTACTCTCCTACTTCCCACTCCTTCCATAATCCATAATAATTTCGTGAATATGACTAAATTCCTTTTATGTTGATGATTGTATAGATTTTGCTTGTCTTCTCAGTTTTGGAGATCCAAATTGAAGAATTCTGTCTCCTTTGTTGTCTTGTTTCATGCCTCCCTGTCCTTGACCTGCTTTTGTTGCACTTACCTGAACCTTCTCTAATAATATGTATTTTTCTTGAGATATTTCGACCACATTTCACACAATATTCCATCCAGATGTGGATATATCACACTTATAGATGAGGATGGGATAATTTCTTTTCTCAGTGACCTTTTTGATGACATCAGACATTTCATAGGCGTTTTGGGGCAAAATAGCACATTGTTACCTAAGAACCTCAGTACAGTCATTGGGATCTTTCATGACCTTTCCCTGCTTTATGACTAACAGCTCAGAATCCATCAGTGTATATAAGCAGTAATAACTTTATTTATCCTTAAGCATGTTAATTTGCATTTGCTCTGGTTAAAGCACATCTGTCATGTTTGGGACCATTAGAAACAGACTCCTAAGGTCTCGTTGTAGTCTATCCCAGTCTGCTTGGTTTTTCACTGCTTAGGAGATGTGCCACCCACAGATTTGGAGAGCTTGTGTATTCCATGCTCTACATAAATTTCTGAAGAATTCTACTCTACATTTTTCCATCTAGTCTAGTGCCTATTTAACCCTGCTTTTTCTTTCCTGTTTTTAAACAATGTCCTTGATGGTTTCCCTCCCCTCTGGAAATTCCCAACACTCCACAATCTCTTGGTTATTCCATTTTTAAGTCAACTCTGGTGTGGAATCTTCGTACAGGCTTTTGGAAAGTATTGATTTGACTATGTTCATCTCTATCTGTTTGTCTCTGTGGACTTTTGTTAACTGGTCAGATGGTAGGCATGATTTTGCCTGGCGGGACTGGTGCTGCAGTAAGAGCATTGGAGTAGAGAGCCCCTTAGAGTGTCTTCTCTGTCCAGCCCACTGATTCTGTAGCTGTCTCAGTGCCTTTTTACTCTTTTATTTGAGTTTGGTGATCATCTTTTTAATTAGTCTGCAACAACTTGCTCAGTCTAGAAGTGAGGCTTATTGGTTGGGAATTTTGGCGTTTCCTTTTGATACTGTTTTCATCCCTGGGTAGTTCATTGTCAGTGCATGGTAGCCATTGTAACAGTTGGGCATACATTTTGGCTGACGGTTGCTTTCTCCTGTACCTTCAGCACTCTAAGTGGATGTAATAGTGTTCAAGTGATTTTTTGTGTGTGTGAATGAGTCTATCTGTCCTTTTGGGGGAGAAGGGATTTCTTTGATGTCCTTCTGGGTAAAGCCTTGTTTAGTCCTTGTGCTTACTCTTGGTACCCTCCCGTGGATGTAACACTGTAAGTGCTCTCTAGTTATTTTGTGTTTATTAAGTGCCCAGGAAAACACTGTTAGAACTGATACAAAATTTCAGTAAGTCTCTGAGCTAGCCATCTTAAGGGCAGATAACTAGTAGCCATTGTGAAAGAAGTGCAGTAAGGATGTACAAACAATATGATGTGTGAAGTCATGGGGAGGAGTTTCTTGTTACCAGAGTGGCATGAGGACTCAGGAGGGCTTGGGAAAGAGGTGATCTTTTGCATGGGCTTTAGAGATCAGACAAAGAAGAGGCGAGAGATTCTTCTAGGTATAGGGAAAAGTGAAGACAGGGAGTGTGGTTTAGATAGATCAGAGAACTGTGGATTTAGGGTTCGAAGGGATTTTGGGTCTCTCATTTTACACATGAGGAAATGAAGGCCCAGAGAGCTTGAGCATGGTCATACGGTTGTCTAATAAAGTAATGGAACTGGTGTTTGAATACAGGGACTTCGGCTCTAAATCTGTACTTTTGGGCTTAGAACAGAGCATTTGAGCTCAAAGGAACTGAAATATGGAGGCCTCTGAATATTTTTTTGTTTTTCTCTAAAAGTTTTTTTTTTAATTTAATTAACTTAATTTGTTTTTCAGTTTTCAACAATCACTTCTCTAAGCTTTAAATTTTCTCCCCTTCCTCTCAGAGTCGGTTTGCAATCTTATATGGGTTCTACACATACATTCTTATTAAACACATTTTTATATTAGTCATGTTGCAAAGAAGAATTAAAACGAATGGGAGAAACCATGAGAAAAACCAAACCAAACCAAACATAACCCAAGAGAAAATAGTGTGCTTCTTTCTGCATTCTGACTCTGTTGTTCTTTCTCTGGATGTGGATGGCATTTTGCCTCAAGAGTCCTTTGGGAATGTTTTAGGTCCTTGTATTGCTGTGAAGGGCTAAGTCTATCAGAAATAGTCCTTGCACTCTGTGGCTCTTTACTGTGTATAATGTTCTCCTGGCTTTGCTGATTTCACTCAGCATCAGTTCATATAAGTATTTCCAGGTTTTTCAGAAGTCTGACTGTTACTCATTTCTTATAGCACAATAGTATTCCATTACATTCATATACCACAGCTTTTTCAGCCATTCCCCAATTGATGGGCATTCCCTCGATTTCCAGTTCTCAGCCACCACAAAGAGAGCTGCTATAAATATTTTTGTATACATGGGAGCTTTTCCCATTTTTATGATCTCTTTTGGGATGTAGCCCTAGAAGCAATATTGCTGGATCAAAGGGTATGCACATTTTTGTAACCCTTTGGGCATAGTTTCAAATTGCTCTCCAGAATAGTTTGATCAGCTCACATCTCTCACAGCAGTGAATTAGTGTTCCAATTCTTGCACAACCTCTCCAACATTTATCATCTTCCTGGTTTGTCATGTTAGCCAATCTGAAAGGTATGATGTGGTACCTCAGAGTTGAGTTGCATCTCTCTAATCAATAGTAACTTAGAGCATTTTTTCATGTAATAATAGATAGTAAAAATTTTTAACTAATAGCTTTTAATAATATTTTATTTTTTCCAATTATAAGTAAAGACAATTTTTAGCCTTCATTGTTATAGAATTTTGAATTCCAAATTTTTTGCCTTCCCTCCTTTTCTCTCCCTCCCCCTCCCTCCTTCCTGAAAATGACAGAAAATTAGATACAGGTTATATATGTGCAATCATGTAAAGTATATTTCTATAGTTAACTAATAATTTTTTTACATATCTGTTATCTCCCAGTTTTTCCCTCCTCCATGTACCCTACCTTTTAAGTATAAAAAGGGAAAAACTGCCCAATAGCGGTGACTGTAACTGATAGTACACAGTACACTCCATTTTTGTAGTTTACTATTTTGTTTTTGCTTTAATTTTAATAATATAGAACGTCCATTGTATTGGTTCTGAGTCATTTTTGAATTTGAGATACTTAAGTGGCACAAGAGATGTCTTGTGGGGCATTTGGAAGTATGAGTCTGGAGCTGAGATGCAAAGTGAGCACTAGTAATAGAGATCTGGATGTTATTTGCTTAAGGATTTTGGGTAAAGCCATGGAAATGAATGAAATTGCCAAGGAAGAACATGAAGAGAGATAGGGGGAACACCCAATTTTAAGGGCCAAGTGGAAATTAAAGAGGATAAGGATGGAGAAAAGACCGTTGGATTTGGTGGTTAGGATGTGACATTGATGATCTTTTAGAGGGCAGTTCCAGTAAATTGGTAGGGGGATTAAAAAAAAAAAAAGCAGTTTTACAGGGGTTTTGAGAATTGGAGACATTGGATATAAATAATTTTTTAAAGAAATTTAGCTGTGAAAGGGAGGAGAGAGATGGACTGGTAGCTGGACAAACTAGGAGGATTAAAGAAAAGACTTTTTTAATTTTTTAAAGAACTAGGGAGACTGCAGGCTTGTTGACTGATAGAAATCAGAATAGAAATGTGATTAAAGATGCATGAGTAATGGGAGGGCAGCTGCTGGTATAAGGTCTTACATAGGGTATCAGGGAATGGGAGCAAATGCAGAGGAAGCATACCACTCCCTCTTTGACTGGAGGGAAGGAAAGTGGATGATGATGCCTAGAAGGGTCTAGGAATAGAGGAAGGGAGCTGGAGGAGCTCATTGATGTGAGTCTTTTTAGTGCAGGAGGAGTCTAAGTCATGTGCTATAATTATTGCTGATGAGTGTGTGGTTGGGGAGAGGGAAGGATTAGGAGCAATTGCAGTGGCGAATAAGTTGAATAGAAATTGATCACATCATAAAGGGCCCAGCTGAGGTTATTCACTGTAAATTCAAAATTGGTGAAATCAGCATGATTTTTGTGACTTACTACGAGTTATTCCTCAGCTCTAGATTAGGAGGAGAGAAATCATTTGGGAGTGACCTGTGGGTTGGGAATGATGCAACATGGAGGCCAAGTGTTCTAGGGCTAGTGAAATAGTAAGGTAATTAACCATCAAGTAAAGCTTGGGTTTAGAGGCATATAAAGCCAGGATGGGAATAAGAGTATGGATGAACCAGAGAATAGGGCTGTTTATTAAGGGACTAATAGAGGTTATGATTAAAGGTGAAGAGTGTGCTTCAGGTAGAAGAGAATGGGCAAGCAAAAATGAATAGACGTTTGTGTGGTGGTAGTCAACTAGAATTTAACTTTGTATCTCCTACAGTATTATTTTTGCATTCCTTACAAATGCAGTGCTGACATTAGGATTTATGTAAATTACATTTTGTTGATTTTTGATTGCTCCCTAGGGAATAAATATACTGAGTCAGATGCTTTTGTTTTGGACCTTTTTTTTCTCTTTTTAATAGCATCTCTTCACTCAGAAGTCCTCGAGGAATACAAAGATGCAGACCTTGTTCTTAAAGAGGTTAGAGTCCAATAGATGGTGAAAAACATACATAGATAAAGAGGGAGGAGTAGTTGGGAAAGTTTCCTGGAGGACTAGGTGGTATCTGAGTTGTTCCTTGAAGGGAGTGCCTTCAGTAGTAAGTTAGGGAACCAGAATAGGTATAGCAGGTCTCTTGACAAAATTGCACATTGACCTGATACCCAAGTGAGGTGCAGATTGTTTTCTCTACCCCATGATAACCTTGGGTAGACTTTGGTTGTTAGAGATTGCCAAATGTGGTAAGGTGAGGTACTTACCTCAACTATCTTTCAAGCCAGAAAGCCCTGGGCTAGCTGATCATCTGTGGGCAAGGCCCTTTCCTTCCAGTGGTGTTTGTGTTATGATAATAATAGCTCAAAATTTATATGATGCTTTAAAGATTTGGAAAGCACTTTACATATAATATTTCATTTGATGGCTGTAACAACCCTATGAGATTGGATGCTATTATATTTTTTGTAAATAGCATTTTATTTTTTCCAATTATGTGTAAAGACAGTTTTCAACATTTGTTTTTTATAAGATTTTGAGTTCCAAGTTTTTTCTCCCTCCCTCCTTTCCATCCTTCCTTCCCAAGATAGCAGACAATCTGATATAGGTCATACATGTGCAATCATGTAAACATATTACCACATTAGTCATGTTGTGAAAGAAGAAACAGAACAAAAGGGGAAAATCACACACATAAAAACAAGTGAAAATAGTATGCTTTAATATGCATTCAAACTCCTTAATTCTTTCTCTGAATGTGAATAGCATTTTTTGTCATGAGTCTTTTGGAATTGTTTTAGATCATGTGTTGACGAGAAGAGCTTAGTCAGCCATAGCTGATCATCACACAGTGTTGCCGTTACTGTGTAGAATGTTCTCCTTGTTCTGCTTGCTTCATTACGTATTGCTTCATGTAAGTCTTTCCGAAATCTATCTGTTCTTCATTTCTTGTGGTACAATAGTATTCCATTACTTGTCTGTACCACAACTTGTTCAGCCATTCCCCATTTGAGGGCATCCTCTCAATTTCCAAATTTTTGCCACCACAAAAAGAGTTGCTATTAATATTTTTGTACATATAAGTTTTCCCCACTTTTTATGATCTCTTTGGGATAAAGAACAGGTGGTGGCACTGATGGATCAAAGGGTATGCACAATTTGATTGCCCTTTGGACATAGTTCCCATTAGTGTCCACATCTCCTCCAGCATTGATCGTTTCCCTTTTCTGTCATATTAGCCAATCTGATAGGTATAAAGGTGGTACCTCAGAGTTGTTTTAATTTGCATTTCTCTAATCAATAGTGATTTAGAACATTTTTTCATATGACCCTAGATAGTTTTAATTTCTTTATTTGAAAACTACCTGTTCATATCCTTTGATCATTTATCAACTGAGAAATAAGTTGTATTTTTAAAAAATTTATTTTAGTACTTTATTTTCCCCCAGTTATATGTAAAAACATTTTTAACATTTGCTTTTAAAACTCTGAGTTCCAAATTCTCTCCCTTCCTCCCTTTATATCCCCCCTCCCCCCATTGAAAAGGCAAGCAATATTGGTTATACGTGTGGATGACTTGTATTTTTATACATTTGACTCATTTCTCTATATAGTTGAGAAATGGGGCCTTTGTCAGAAACATTTGCTGTAAAAATTGTTTTGATTGGGTGCTGCTATTAATCTAGTTGTATAGATAAAGAAAACTGAGTCTTAGAGGCATAAAGTGATTTGCCCATGGCAGCACAAGCTAGTAAGTGATTAAGCAAGATTTGAACCCAGGTTTCAGTACTTTTTCTACTGTGTTACCTCTTTGGGATACTGGTTAAAATACTGTAGTGATTTCCTTTAAAGCAAGTATGAGCAATCTAGACTACCCTATAGAAAGTGAGGGGAATCTGTCAGCATGTTGATGACTGTTTTGGGGGTTTTAACTCAGATCAAAAATGAGCTATCTGAACTCAGAGTATTTCCTCCCAGACCTTTTAAATCTCAAGATATTTTCAATTCTAAAAGAAGGAAAGAACCCCCTTGCTTGTAGCCATAAATATCAAGGGACAGTTTTAATTTTGGAAATAACCAAAGCTAATGAATTATAACATTAACTGAGTGAAATTCACTGGATTCTCTCTTAGGAGTTTGTGCTAGGCCTTTTGATGGACTTTTCTTTTTTAATTACTCTTGCGTATAAGAAGGAGTATCTGGGCTCTTGAGTCCCACTGAGAGCTATTATCCTGTATGCAATAATTACTAGAAATATTACTCCTGTGCAGGTGAGCCCTTTCATAGCCCAGAGACCAGTAGGCTTTTTCTGTTCATTTAACACCCAAGTCATCTCATTAAGCTATTCTCTGTGAGAGCTTTTAAAAATACCTAGTCACTTTTGAGACTTGCTTCTTTACCAGGACCTGAGTATAGTAATTAATTTTTATTTTACTTTTAATTAAGCCTGACCACTTTCATGATCCTGGTTATAGCCTTTGTGGCATGAGTTTCTGTACCTGGAAAACAGGAATTCTAGTGCTTATGGTCTGAGTTAGTTGGTTTTAGTTTTAATATTTAGATTTGCATATCTTGCTCTTGGTAGAATTGTCTTCATTTCTTCCTGTCTTGGAGGCAGGAGAACATATATTTTGGGATCAGCAGAAAATGAGGGGAAGTTAAGAAGCAAAGTATAAGGAATAATAAATCCTCAAGCACTATTTGCTGGGCACTCTGCTTGACACAAATACAATAAATGAACCAATTTTTTTCTTACAAGGAGTAAGTTATTGACTTACAAGTTAATTGACTTTCAGAAATGGTAGGTGATATAGAAAAATAAATCCCTAAAAAATGGATATGGCTTACTGAAATTTTGCTAGTAGAGGGGAAAATATAGAAATAGAATCCTTGAATTCTAAAGTTGGTGGGGGCTTCAGAGTTCACCTTGTGTTCAGACTCTACTCAAAGAGGAATCCTCCATGAAGTCGTACTTTAGACTCAGGACATCTAGTAATGGAAACACTGTAGACCAGGGCAGCCCATTACTCTTTTGGACAGCCTTGATTGGTAGGAAATATTTCCTTGTTATCAAGACAGAATTGACAATTTGTACCCATTGCTCCTAATTCTTCTCTCTGGGGCAAGTAGAAAAAGTCTTGCTTTTTCAGGTAGACTAGTTTCAAAGACTGGTTCTGTACTGTGAGTCCTGGTGTGAAATAGTCAGCTGGTTGCTGTGGCCATTGTTCATTCTTCTTTCACAGAAGCAATTGAAAAATCCTTGCACATGAAGTCAGAACCCTTGGGTTCAGATCCCAGCTGTGAAATATACTGCTAGCTGTGTGACTGTGATCAAATTACTTAACCTTCCTGACTGAGTCTTTTATTTGTCTGTGAAATGAGTATGACACACTACCTACCTTACAGGGTTTTAATGGGGGAAAAGTTCTTTTTAAACCACAAAGCATTCATTAAATGTGAGATAAAAAACTGCTAATGTTTTTGTACCTGTGCTCTGCTCTCTAGTCAGGCTGGTGTCTGCACTAATTTCCTGCAGGCCCTATATTTGCTGTTACTCATGATCCTTTCTTATGCAGTTCTCAGTGGGGATACCTTCCTCTCCAATTGGTCATCTGACATTCATGCACCTCTCCAAACCTTCCCTGCTGTCTGTAGCCCACGTTGACTTCTATACTTTTAGAACTTTGACTGTTTACAGCAAGTAATTTTAGCACTTATTCACACACTTGATTGTTAAAACTTTTTTTCAAAGTTATGTTAGTTTTGTCTCCATGATGAGATTGTAAATTCCTTTTTTTGCTAAGATTGTCTCTTTTGTTAATCTAAGATTACACCTAGGATAGTAAGTCTTGAAGGATTTGTTGAATCAATGAGTTGGGTAAACAGTGAAAGTATACTGCAGGACCTCTGTGGGCAAATGGAATGCATCAAAGATTTAACAAACATTTGTTAATATGTGGAAGATATTGATGGATACAGAGTTATGTCATGGGCCTTGTTCTTGAGGAGGTTATATTCTAATAGGTGGTAAAATATGTAGATGGATAATTATAATACAAGGAGTAATGTAGTGTAGGATAGGATAGGATAGTAGTGTAGTATAATAAAAGAGATGGAGAGGAGGAGAAAGAGGAGGAAGAGTTCACTTTCACTTAGGTGGAGAATTAGGAAAGGTTTCATGAAGGCCCTGGTACCTGATTTGGCCTTGAATGAAGTAACATAAATAGTAGGTTAGAGAATTGAATTTATGGAGGGTGGAGAAAGGTTAGTTGTTAAAATGTGTCTAAGGAGTTTTCACCAGGGGGCTGATATGCTTAGTTAGGAAGAATGGTGATTTAGGAAGGTTAATTTGCTGCCCTTATATCAGATTGTTTGGAGAGGTAGAGACTGTAGGCAGGGAATCCTCTTAGGATAATGCTATAGTAGTATAGTAAAAGAGGTACTCTAATGAGAAAATAGAGATGTAAGAAATGTAGGGTTATGGGGGTGCAGGCATGGGCAGGGGAAATCCGCAGATGGATTCCCAGAAAGCAACAAGCAGAGGCAAGACTGAGAAAAAGGGGGTAGAAAGGAGTTTGGAAGATAGAGTACTCAAGGGAACAGTCTCCTGAAGGCAGAAGAGTTGAGGCTCAGGTGTTGGATTGAGGAGAGAAGGTTAAGGATTAGGGAAGGATCTATAAACTTCTCACCAGAATCTGGTGAGTTTAAAATGTGGAGCTTCAGATACAAATCAATTATTGAATTCAACAAGCATTTTTATTTCTATTTCAAGATGCTTTTAAATAGGATGAACTTTTTTTGTCCTTAGAGAAAGGGTCAATTTAGGAAAGCAAGTCTAGTTTAGAAGTGGAAGGATCCTTATAGAGGTTGCTGCTGACCTGGAATCATTATATCTTAATGACAGAAGAAGAATAAATGAGAATACTGCATGCATTTTAAAGAACCCTGTCTAGAAATAACTTTTCTAGGAGTGTGCGCATAGGGACTGTATCTAATAGAATCCACATAGGATCAAGATAACCTTTTTAATTCATTCATATCAGGCCCTCAATACCTCTTGCCTTGATTACTAAACAAGCTTCCTATTCCTAACATGTCTCTTCATTGGTAGTATTTCCTTCTCCAGTCTATCCTGAGGGTGGGAACAATGTGTATAGAATTGTTTTTCTGTGAATTATGATAGAGGAAGATAGTGGGGAAAGGAGAAGAATGAACCGTATTCCCTTTGTTTAGAATATCCAGCTTACTTGGAAGTGGCCTTTGTCATGGTTTTTTCAGCAGAGCCACTTTTCATTTGTCATTGAGCATTTATTAAGCACCTACTTTTTGTCAGGCACTATGATATGTCCCTGGGATATTGTTGTGTTTGTCCTTCGTTTTTGAAGAAGACCGTGACATCAGAGAAATGATGATATGACTTACACTTGACTTTGTTTTGAGGGTGGGCTGTGCAAGGTCACCAGACTCACTTTCTCCTCCTGAGCCATCTGGATCCAGTGACAAGATATTCGTCAGGGTCACTGGAGATGGCCCAGGATGCAGTGGAAGACCTTGGCCTTTTTAGGCTAGGCCTTTTGACATACTTACTTTGAGGGAGGTAATGCCTATTGAGTGAATAGGTCTCCTTTAAGATGTAGTCAAGGAACGGCCCTTTTAATGAGCAAAAGAGGAAAAAAAAACTAAATCAAACTGGGAGGGAAAGAGAAATTGTTACTATAGATAATCACTCTAAGCCAGCCATTAAGTGGCGCTTGGGTAGGGACTTATTGTTGTTCAACCTATGGGCTTCAGAGTGCACTACTGGGTTTAAGGTTTTGGGAAGAAGTAAGGAAGGAAGGAAGTGGTAGGATCATAGGATTGTTCCTGGGATATAAAGAAAGACAGAAGACAGTCCTTGCCATCAAGGAGCTCACAATCTAATGGGGAAACAACAAACAAATATGTAGGAACAAGCTATATGCAGGATAAATAGGAAATAATTAACAGACAAAAGGCACTAGGATTAAGAAGGATTGGGAAAGGCTTCCTGTAGAAGGTGGAATTTTAGTTGAAATTTACAAGAAGCCAGTGAAGCCAGGAGATGGAGGTGAGGAGGGAGAACATTTTAGGTATGGGAGACAGCCAGAGAAGATGCCTGGATCTGAGAGAGTAAATGTCTTATTCATGGGACAGTAAGGAGGTCAATGTTAACTGCATTGAAGAATATATGGTGGGGAGTAAGGTGTAGGAAGACTGGAAAGGTAGGAGCGGGCCTAGATTATGAAGAGCTTTAAATGCCAAACAGATGATTTTTGTACTTGATTCTGGAGGTGATAGGGAGCCACTGGAATTTATTGGGTAGGGGAATGTCATGGTTAAACTTGTGCTTTGGGAAATCACTTTGGTCCTGAATGGAGGATGGATTGGAGTGGGGAGAGATTTGAGGCAGGCAGACCCACCAGAAGACTGTTGCCCAGGAGACTATTGGAATAGTCCAGGTTTGAGGTGATGCACGAGGATGGTGGCGGTGTTAGAGGACGGAAGGAAGTATATTCAAGAAAAGTTGCAAAGGTGGAATTGACAGGCCTTGGCAAAAGAGACCTTGATAAAGAGATTGTTAGTGGTAGTTGAACGTTGTAGCAAGTGAAGAAAAAATTATCCTAGATCTTTCTTTTTGTAGATCATTGATGTTGAATATAATTGTTTTGACATTGAGAAATTATTCTTAAGACAATTTAGACAGAAAAACTATAATTTTCTCACCAAGTGTGTAAAATAACTCAGAGGAAGTGAACACCTTTCATGTCCATTATTCAAGTGAGCTAGGATAAACTTGTTAACACCATGGTATGTTGTATATTGTAAAGTTAATTGAATTTGGAATTGGTTTTTCTGTGATACTTAAGTTGAATTCAACAATCCTATTCAGTTTTTAAAAATATTAATTACCTTCTTAAGAAAAGAGAAAACCAGCATGATATAGCAATAGAGTGGTCAGTCTTTGAGTTAGGAAGACCTGGATACAAATGCTTCCTCTGATATATACTAGCAAGTCAGTATGTTGGTGACTCAGTCAGGTATTGTAAAATTAAATTTTAAATGAGTTTCATTCTGGATAGGTAAAGGAGTTTCTGTATTGAGAACTCTCCAGGTTGATGAAATCATAGGGCTGGACCACTCCTTCCAGCCTCCAAAATGCTTTCTTTGTGCAAGGGATTGAAAGTAAAAAGATAGCTGCAATCAGAAGTGTTTCTGGAACCATCTGGAATCCTCAGACTGCTTCTTAAAATTTCAGTTTGAACAGCTACAGATCGTCTTGATTTATTGCTTTGTTGATTATCTAGAGTTAAGAAAGTTATGGAGAAAGTGTTAATAATGCAGATTAAACTTAAAAGTTTCATGTCTACATTTTTTTTTTTTTTTTTGGAGAGTCAGTTGTTAAATATTTATCAGCACACTGCTGGCCACAACATAAGGTTCTTCTCTCAAGTAGTGTACAGTCAGGTGAAAGACAGGTACAAAAGCATGAATGTATCTTGGGAGAGATAAGAAGCAGCATGAAGCAACCCCTATAGAGATGCAGCCTGGAAACTTGTCTTGTAGCTGCAGCAATGAAGATCCAGAAAAGAAGGTTCTTGGCATCGAAGTCTTTGGCAATTTTATATGGTTCAACATCAGAAATAGATTTTTTTCTTTTAAAAATACTAGAAGGACCAGTCACATCACTAGTGTTACGATTTTACCTTGAAATAAAAATTTTTATCCTATCTATTTTTTTAAACTTTGTGAATAAAAGATCCTTCAAGGACTCTTGTTTAAAGTTTTAGTCTTTCTAGTGTTGGTGAATGGAAATTATATGGAACAACATACATTGCCATCTGCTTTGCTGTTGCAACCTAACGACCACTGTGCTTTAACTGAAACACCTCTTATATATGTTGTCTCTTCTTATAAGAATGTGAGTTTCTTGATAACAGGTACTATCTTGCCCTTCTCTTTGTATCCTAACACAGTGCTTTGTACACACTAAGTGCTTAATAAATGCTTTTTAATTCATTCAAAAAACTAAAACAATGGAAAGCGAGATATATGCAGAGGAGGGGCCTGTGCAAAGTTCTGGATTGAGTTGTTGAAATTGGAACAATGAACTCGGATTCTTAACATCTAAATCTCCGTTGTACCATTTACTGCTTATATGACCATAGGCAAGTCATTTTGCATTTTAGGGTCTTAGTGTTAATTGGGAGACAATTGGGAGTTATTGAAGGTTTTTAATTAGAAAATGGCAAAATCATAGCGATATGTTGAGATACTCAGATGATGCTGTGGTGGATGAATTGTAGAGAGTATAAATTGGCACCAGAAAGAAGATAAATGTTAAGTTTTACATTTAGATTAAAAAAAACCAACACAAGATTTGAAAAGCATGGATCAGTTTATGTGTGGAAGAGAAAATCTGCAAGTCTTTGTGGATTGCACACTTGGTAGGGTTGCCAGAGATGACCACCATGCAAGCTTAGGCTGCATTTACAAAGGCTTGGTTTCCAGAATGGAAATAATAGTTCCATTTCTCTCTGCTGCCACAATAGTCCGGACTTTGCCCTGCCCTACTCAGGGCAGGCTTGGGTTTGGGAGGAGGAAGGGGAGGAGAGAAGAGTGCATTTGATAAGCAAAACATCAGACTACTTTATTTCTATTTGTTTACTCTATGTTGATGCTGCATATACTTGTGTGTGTGTATTCATCTTTAGAATGTAAGCACTTTGTGAGTAGGGATTGTTTTTTTCTTCATTCTTTTATCCCCAGTGGGCCTGGCACATTTTGTTGTTTTTGAGTCATTTTTCAGTTGTTTGACTCTTCAAGACCCCATTTAAAAAATGTCTATTCAAAGTGAATCAGCTCTAAAAAAAAAAAAAAGGGTCTTATTTATTTTTCAACATGTATTGCAAAGGGTTTCCTGCTAAACAGGTTGGGTTGATACTTTAAATACTATTAATCCTAATAAAGCTGAGGAAACAGTATTAAATAAGTTAAATAACTGGCCCACAGGTCACATTTGAAAGACTATTATAGATCTGTTTATTTACTAACATTATCATCCTAGTCAGCTTTCTCCATGGGGTGTTGCAAGGAAGCTTTGAGAATACCAGGGAAATAGAGCTGTACCCCCGAATAGCAGATGGGTAGTGGCAGCTGCTCATTAGTGCTGGCAACACTGCATTCTCCTTTTCCTAGCTCTAAGGGTTTGTTTCCTTACACATCCCTGTAACCTGTTTCTTTGTCAGCTTCTCTTCTAGGACCATAAAGAAGGATGTTACTATTCTGAACAGTATGGACATTTTGCTATTTATTTACTCTCCTGCTTATTGTGGTGACATGGTATTTGGTATAAGAGATGGGTTGCAAATCCAGTAGGTAAGAGTTTTGTTTTTAAGACAAAAATAAGTTGTGAAATATAAGCTGTTTACTAAGGAAAAAAAGGGAGATTTACAAGGGGAAGATAGGGTAGAAGAATGATGGACGCAGCAGTTAGAATAAGAAATAGAGAAGGAAGCCATAGCTTTCTCTTTCTCTTCCTGTTGCCTTCCCTCAGTAAGATTTGATGGGATTAAACTGGGTCATTTCTTTTGGCAGGACATCCAGGCAAATTTGTCCAGTTCTCTCAGACTTCATTTAGCTTGGTAGTAGAAATACTAAGAGTAAATTGCTCATCCTCATCTTCTCTATTTGCCATATGCTGATTGAAAATGGCATATTGCATATATATTTTTTGTGTATTGTATGTTTTTAAAAAATAAATTTTGTTGATATATTTTGTTTTTACATTGCCAGAGTTTTCTCCTGTATCCCTCTCCTTCCCCCTCTTCCCAAGTTTTTGCATGTGGCAAAATTTTTTATGCTTGAAACAGTTTCTTTATTATAACTTTTGAGAACTACTGGTTGAGAAACTCCTCGTTATAAACAGCATAATAAGAAAACTCATGGAAGTACCTTAGAGTTAGTTTAGCCCAATCTCTGAACCAGTGCAAAAACTGTTTTTGTAGAATCTCCCACTTGAACTTTTATGAGGACCTCTGTAACAGTGGTATGTTTTGGCTTTGGAAAGTTGGAGCAAGTATGGACTTTATAATTACAGAAATGTTAAGTAAAAAATGACAGGAAAGCATTTTCTGGTGGATTAGAGAAAAGGTTGAATCAGTTATGGAATTGTAGAGTTGGAAGTGATTTCAGAGGATATTTTGTCCCTCATATTTTCGCTTTGTCTCTGTCTTACTTTCCAAATTGAAGTTTTGTTGATACCCTTTATTTTTACATCATGCTCATTTCCAGATAGTCTCCTCTTTGTTTTTTAGCAAAGAAAAACAGTTAAGCAAAAGCAATTAACTTAGTGACTGGGTCTTAACAGGATATGCATGCAGCATTTTGTGGCCAGAGTCCCTTCCTTTTCTAAGAGAGGGAAGGAGTTACATGATTTCCTTGCTTTTCCAGGGTCAAGTTTGGATGTTGTAATTATACAACATTCTGCTTTGCTTCAGTGTTATTTATGTTATTATAGTCATTGAGTTCAAATCCAGTCTGAGATGCTAGTTGTATGTAGCCCTGGGCAAGGCACTTAACCTCTATTTGCCGCCTCCTTCATCTGTAAAATGGGGTAGTAATAGTCACCAGTTATTGTGAGCTTAAGACAAGATAATTAAAACACTTTCCAAACCTTTGCAGTACTAGAGAAATGCTAGTGGTGATGATGATGATCATGATTTTTTGTATAGTCAATCCTCAGCTTTCTTGTGCTCCTAGAAAAACACACTAAAGTAGAAAAATACTCTAAAGTAAAAAAACCGTAAAAATTGATACATTGAACCTCTACAAAATAGGGGGTTAGTTCCCCTGACCACCCAAATCTGTAATCTTTATTTTTCCTTAATGTTTTATTTTTTCAGTTACATATAAGAACAGTTTTTAACATTATTTTTTTAAATCTTGAGTTCCAAATTCCCTCCCTCTTTCCCCTCCCCCTCATTGAGAAGGCAATTTTTTATAGGTTCTACATGCACAGTCTTGCAAAACATATTTCCATGTTAGTCATGTTATGAAAGAAAATACAGGTCTAAAAAAGAAAACTAAAGAAAGATAAAAGAAAATTTTAAAAAAAGTATGCTTTGATCTGCTTTCAGGTTCCATTAGTTCTTTCTCAGGACATGGATAGAATCTGTCATCATAAGTCCTTTGGAATGATCTTGAATCATTGTATTTCTGAGAGTAGCTGAGTCATTCACAATTGGTCATCTTGCTGTTTCTGTGTATAATGTTCTCCCGGTTCTGCTCACTTTGCTCTGCACCAGTTCATGGAAGTCTTTCCAAGTTTTCCTGAGAGTATCCTGCTTATCATTTCTTGTAACACAACAGTATTCCGTCACAATCCCATACCACAACTTGTTCAGCTATACCCCAGTTGTTGGCCATGCCCTCAATTTCCAATTCTTTGTCACCACAAAAAGAGTTGCTATAAATATTTTTGTACATCTAAGTCCTTTTCCTTTTTGTTTTTTATAGCTTTGAGATATAGACTTAATAGTGGTATTGCTGGGTCAAAGGGTATATGCATAGTTACAAATTGCTTTCCAGAATGGTTAAATCAGTTCACAACTCATTAGTGTCTCAGTTTTCCCACATTACCTCCTACAGAAAATATACTTTCCTGTATATATTTATTTATAACAAAATATTAATCCTGTTAATATGCACTATTCCTAAAACAGTAGCCATAAAAAAACCCATAAAATGCAGGGGAGAGGAGAGACAGTACCACATGGAACAGAGAAGGGCAAGGGCAATGATATGAGAAGACTCCTGAGGTAAAAAGAAAGTAACGAGGAACCTGCCATCTCTAATCTCCCTTTTGACTCTGTGGTTGAACTGTCTTCTGATAAAAAGCACATGGTTTGGGGTGAGTCTCTAGCCCCCAGTCCAAGTTTTAACTCCCACTCAGGGTGGCTTGGCCTGGCCAAGACTGACTCAGTTCAGCTATATGTGGTCCAGAAAGTGGGCGAGAATGAGGGTGGGGATTGACCACCATCTCATTTACCCACAAACTTCTGTGCTTTTCCATTTTTTTTTCAATTCCCTCATCATGCACTTGAGAGGTTACTTTAGTATTTCTTGGAGTAGATTCACAAATACCTTTATGAGTACTTTTCTCTTGTTTATGGACATAAAGTTGGGCATTGTACCTCTCGTGTTTTTTCTCTACTGTGCATAGCCCACAAACAGGAAAGTGAAAATGAAGTTATTAATAAAATCACTGGAATGCTTGAAGTTGAGAAAAGCAAATGCATGAATGTGGAGGATGGATTGTATTTTTTTTCCTGTTGAGAACTTTATTTACCTGTCTTCTTTCCCCTTCTCTCTCCTCTTCTCCCCTCCCCTCCCCTCTGCCATCAGGCCCCTTGTGTGTTATCTGCAGGCACTGAGAAGTTCAGTGGCTTGTCTGGGCTCATGTAGGAAGCATGTGTCACAGATGAATTTGAACCCAGGCCTTCCCAACTCCCCGCCTATTCTGTTTGCTCTGCCATGTTGCTCATGTTCTGCTTACTTCCTGTAGTTTTCTCTGCATTAGGAGATTATTTGTCATTTCTTACAGTGCAGTGATTTTCCATTCCATTCACATGCCACGGTTTGTTTGGTTATTCCCCAGTTGGAGAGTACTTGTTTTGTTTCCATTTTGCTACCACCAAAAGTCTGCTATGATATTTTGATATTTAGGGGACTTTTCTGTCTTTGATCTTCTTAGGGTATATGTCTAATGGGGGATTTCAGAGTCAAAGTTTTTGCACAGTTCAGTGACTTTTCTGTGAATAATTCCAAATTGCTTTCCTTAATATTGGTGCTTAGACCAATTCACACTTCCCACTAACAACATATTGGTATGTCTCTCTGTAGCCCTCCTAACCCTGATAAATTTTATCTTTTGTCATCTGCTAATTTGCTGAGTGTAAGTGAAAGAGACAGTTAGATTTAGATTTCTCTTGTTATCTAGTGATTTGGAAAAATCTTTCATATATGTATTGAAAATTGAAAATTTATTTTGAAAATTGTTTATGTTCTTTGGCCATTTGTTACTGATTACGTTACCACTTAAGTTCTTTGGGTCACTATTTCCTCCACATTAAAATGGAGTTAGTTTATGCCATGTTTGCCTTCATAAGTTGTTGCAAGTATCAAAGGAGAAAATATACATAAAACTCTTTGCAAACTAAAAAGCATTAGGTAAATGGTAGTATTTTTCTTTCCTGTGTAGAGCTCCTGATTTATGTCCCACCTAAAGCTATTATCTTAGCAGTTAATTCAGTGAAGGTCAATATGGATAGATACTACAATGGACACAGTGGTTGACTTGAAGTCAGGTAGATTTGAGTTCAGATATGACCTCAGGCACTTACTATGTGACCCTGGGCAAGTCATCAAATCTCCATTCACCTTAGTTTCCTCAACTGTAAAATGGGGATAATAATAACACCTACTTAATAGATGATTGTTTCCTTATTTCTGTTAGTCATTTTTGGTTCTTAGAATAATGTCTGTTTTGCTCTTTCACCTTTTCTCTTCTTTCCTGGGCTTTTCTCCTTGTGAATAAAAATGAAACTGCTTAAATGACCTCTCATTATGCCTTTGTGATTTTGAGGAATTCTTCTGCAATTGGAGCTCTCCAATCTTGGAACAGACCTGCTGCTGTCGTCTTCCCGTCTTTCTCAAGTCTGAGTCTTTTTCATGCTCCTGGTTGTTTGAGTCTTTGGCCTTGGGACTAATATACCACCTTTTGTATAGCACGTTGACAGCAAATATTTATTGGTATATAAAGTTATAACACATGAATGCATTACTGTTTGTTGGATTATGGCTCAGTGAATCTTGTCTGTTGTAACTGCATTGCTGCCATCTGGAAAGAAGCTGGTTTTTTCTCTAGTTTATTTAACCAGTGGGTTATTACAGATATTATTTTGATAGTATAATTTTAAAATGATAGCCTGAGTGGCATATGGTCCAAGATGGGTTGGAATCAGGAAGATGAGAATTCAGATCTAATCTTGTTAGATTTATCATTTAATCTGTCTGTGCTGCAGGCTTTTCTTTAGGACTCCCAGTTGGGGGAGTTTCCTACACCAATGAAATCACAAATCTAACCCCTCCCCCCCAATAGTTTTAAAAGAGAAAATTAAGCTCCTCAAATGCTTTTCTTTAAAATTAATTGTAGGGCCTGGGAGTAGGGAGACTTAAGCTCTTCTCTTGGCTTTGGTACTAATAAGCTAAATTTTTGAGACAATAATCTTTATGGATTTCATTTTTTTTTTAATGTCAGTTAAGTTAGAGGATTGAACTAGGATTATAATGTCCTTTCCAGTTTTAAAATTTGATGATCCAAAAATTGGGACAATATTTGTGTAAAGCTGAATGAAATTGTAGGATCCAGTAGCTTTGTGTCTCTGCACTGTCAGATACTCTGAATGATAGACCAGTGTACTGAAGGAGGGGGAAATTGCGCTTTGGAATGCCATTCCCTTTTTTATTTTAGATGAATGCTGATTTCTCAAAGTTAAGCAAAGCCCTTGCTTTTTGAGACCAGCTGCCTGCCTGAAGGAAATGTGTAGTTGGCGGGCATCCTGGGAAAAACCTCCTGGGCTACATATCTTAACCTCTTTCAGGATTGCCCATTTCTTGTCTAGATAAAATTTAAATTCTCAAGGGATGGTGTTCCCCTGTGGAGATGACTACTGACTGCCAGGAACCCTTTTCCTAATGCATTCTAAAACCTATCTTCTCCCTCTTCTGACCCGTCCCCCCCTTTCCAATTTAGTTTCACTCCATTACTTTTTATTCATCTTCTTTACTTGCTGTTTTCCTAGTCAATATCTAATTCATTGCTATGTCTAGCACCTCATCGCACTTGTTTTTTTCCTGACCTCTAATAACACCTTCCCTGTCCCCCCAACCTAATTTCTGTGACTGGTTTTGAGTTCAGTGACCTAATAAAAATCTTACTTGTTTCTTGGCCAAAATTCATACAGCTCCGTTATGGGAAGTACTAGTTTCCAAATTGCATTGTAGAATTTTTTGGGTTTACTCTCTCTGTGATGTCTTTAATTTATAGTGGCTTTCATGGTTCCTTTCTTCCATGATGTGGTTTTTAAAAAAAGATAGTGCTTCAGTCAGAGAACTCTCTTGTTTTCTAAAAGCTTATCTTATTTCTTGGCATTATTATCCTTCCTGATACTTTTAGATTTCATTTGTGTTATTGCTTCCTTTTTCCTCATGACTTCCTTCTATACACTTACTAAAAATATGTAGTTTTAGGGTCAGCTAGGTGACTCAATGAATAGTGCACTGACCCTGGAGTCAGGAGGACCTGAGTTCAAATTCAGCCTCAAACACTTGACACTTATTAGCTGTGTGACTTTGGGCAAGTCACTTAACCCTGATTGCCTTGTCCCTCCCCTCCAAAAAAAATACGTAGTTTTAAACTAGCCTTCTATCTTCTAGGACCCTCTTGACCTTTCCTTTTAGCTTTCTGAGTTAGCTTTCTTTATTTAGTGCTTAGCATCTCAACTTATTCTGTCTACTGGGATCCACCATGCTTTTTTTTTAATCTGCATTTTCTCTTTTCCTGTCACTTTTAGTGTTTGCTTTATTCATATTCTTTTGACTGTGGCTTCCTATTTAGCAGATACTTTAGGCCAGCTGCCCTGGTGGACCTTAAAGATGGCAGCCTCAGGTTTTATAGAAGCTAGTTGGATGGTGTTTGAAGTTGAGAGGACAAATTAGCCTGTTTTAAGCCTGTTAAGGGACACTACCCCTACAACTAGAGCATTAACTTTTTTATTTCAATAAAGCTAGTGTTTGGTGTGGTTAGGTGGATGAATGACTGATATTAGGGTATTGGAGACTTAGAACAGTTAAGTCATTTAGCATGACTTGAAGAACATTGTCTCTGAGCTTTTCTTACTTTGGATAGCATTTTAGCGTCTGCCTAGTGTGTGCTTTAATGTAGTGAATTGTTATTATTTGTCCTTCATACCGACTGACTTGATGGGACAGTGAGGTTTCACAGATGTATATAGCTGCATCATGTAATGCCAAGCTGCTTTTCTAGAATACATAATTTTACTATTGGTAATTGGCTAAAACAGTTGCCATATGAGTTGCTCTATATGTGCCATAAATTAGCAGGGATAATTACTGCAGCTATGAAAGCTTGAAGCATGAGTTGCTAAAGCTTTGATAGTGGGATCGTTCTGGGACAGCCCTTTGTCTGGTTCAGTGATACTCTTCTGAAATGAGTGTCTTCTCTAGGCTAATGTCAAAAATCTCATGACCGTTATCAAAAGGGCTAATGAACATATGGAGAAATATTTCAAAGATGAGAAATAACCTGTCCAGGTAGCCAAGTTAGATGTAGAACTCTCTTCCAAGTTGTAGCCTGCGAATTGCGCAGATTCATAAGGCTGCCTTCTCATGTTTGAAAGCATCCAGTCTTTTTGTTTTTTACAGGTAATTGGTATCTGTTAAAGAATAAAAGTCAGAGGTGCTTAGCAGGAAGGCATCTACCTAGTCAAGGATATTTTGCATGCTGTGGCAGTGATAGCTCCTTGGGGCCCTACCTTTGACTTTCTTTTTATCCCTAGCCCTTAGTGCAGTACCTGCCATGCAGTAAGTACTTAATAAATTTGTGATGACTGACTGATTGTAGATGACTCTTTACAGGGACCTGGAATGCAAAGATTTGATGCTCTTGAGAGTGATACTGTTCATACCCTTTGATCCAGCTATACCACTGCTAAGCCTATACTCAAAAGAGATCAAAGAAAGAGGAAAACTCCTTTATGTACAAAAGTATTTAAAGTGGCTCCTTTTTGTGATGGCAAAAAACTGGAAACTAAGAGAATGTCCAGCAATGGAGAAATGGTTTGAGTATGCTGTGATGATGGAGAATGATTGAATGATGGAGTACTATTGTGTAAATCTGGCCTCGCACACTTACTATCTATGTGACCCTTGTCAAGTCACTTAGCCTCTATCTTTTTTAGTTATCGCAGCTGTAAAATGGGGATAATGAATTGTTGTGAGGACCAAATGAGATATGATTTGTAAGCACAATGCCTTGTACCCTATTAGGGTGTAGTAGGCCATCTCTAGTCATCCTGATCTAAATCTGGCCACTGGACCCAGATGGCCCCAGGGGAAAAAGTGAGGCTAGTGACCTTACCCAGCTCTCTCCCACTAAAATCCAATTCATTTGTAAGTCGAGAATGAAGGACAAACAAAGAAAGTAGGCTCCAAATGCTACCTATTATTATTAAAAACCCTTAACATTTACGTGTGTGAGTTCAGAGTTTGCTGGAAGAGGGAGAGCACTGACAGATGGTGCAGTGGAAAGAGAACTGTATTTGGCATTGGTAGGCCAAGCTTTTAGGATTGGGTTGACATGAGCATGCATGATAGGGCAAAGGGATGAATAAAACTGTGGCAAAGTTTAGGAGATGTAAGGAAATAGGATCAAGAGTGCAAGTTAGAGGGTCTTTCGTTGAAAATCCTTCAGTGGCTTTCTTTTCCCTATCAAATAAAATATAATCTGATTCTGGCATTCAAGATCCTTTATAGCCTGGTCATATCTCACATTGCCCTTCTTCACATCCTCTTTATTGCTTCCAAATTAGTATAGGCATTCTTCCCTGTTGTTTTCCTTTCCTTTCCCATTGTTATGTATTTGTTCCTACTTCCTCCCATGCCTGAAGTGAACCTCTTCTCTTTCTTTTGGCTCATCTCCATTATACCCATAAATGTAACTGATGTGTCTTGGCCATATGGCAGCCACCATTTTCATAGCAGTGGAGGTCTCCCTGAATCCCATCCCATTTTGTAGAAATGCTTTTTCTGGTCAGTAATGTTGTATGCATGTTCTTCTGAGAGATTAATTTTGTTGTCTCGGCTCCAGACTTCTTAATTTATCTTTTCCTTTTCCCTCACAGGTCCTCTCAGGATGTGCTATCATTGTCCGAGGACAGCCACGTGGCGGGCCTCCTCCTGAGAGGCAGATCAACCTCAGCAACATTCGTGCGGGGAACCTGGCTCGGCGGGCGGCAGCAGGACAGCCCGATGCAAAGGATACACCAGATGAGGTAAGGGACTCCTGTTTTCTGGGCTCTCTATGTAGGTAATTAGATATAATTTAGAATTGTTTGATTCCTTTGCAAGATTCCCATGTCTTAGCACCAGCAATAAGGCAAATTTCTCTTTAATTCCACTAATTTAGTTGGTTATTCATTCTTTGCCTCTGGGATAAGGGGTGACTATAGGTCTCGAACCTTTTCATTTACCCTTCTAGACAGATTTAGTGCTTCTCCAGGGTTTTTGTAGAATCTTCCACTTTTAAAAAATTTGGAATTCTCTACTTTTGACATCTGCTAGGCTAGGCTCTCCTAATTTTTGTAGACCTAATCTTTAGGGAAAGTTGAAAAACATCTTGGGTTCAGTTTCATTCTTTTGAAAGTCCTAGGATCTTTTGAGTCCTTATCTATTCTCTCCAATTGCTACTAGTTCTCTTTTAAAAACAAAGAAACAAACTTTATGGATGCTTTTTGTTATTAGAACACATTCATTTCTGAGTAGATTCCTTCCCACTTTCCCTATCCAGTGAGCCTCCCCTTGTAACAAAGATTTAAAAAAGAAGACAGTTCAACAAAAGTAACCACCAGTTGACTATATTTGACAGCATTTCATCCTTTATAGCCCTTTACCTCTCCATTGAAAAGAGGGATATGCATTTTCTCCTTTCTACCCTGGGGCCAACCTTGGTCATAATAACATACTTTATTCAGTTTTCTATTCATGTTCTACAACTTGTTTAGGGCGTTTCTCAGGCAGCAGACATGGACATTACTTCTAATTCTTTGTTACCAAAAAAGTGCTGCTATGAATGTTTTTTATGCATATTGTAAACTTTCTGTCTTTGACTTTGGCGAGATTTCTTCCTAGCAATGAGATTTCTTTCATCGAGTGGACATTTTAGTTACTTTGGGGAAATAGGGGCATAATTCCCAGTTATTTTCTAGACTGTGTAGATCATTTACAGTTCAATCTACATGTATTAGTCTGCCTTCTTTCTTGCATTCCATCTGACATGCACTGTTCTTTTGTTATCTTTGTCAATTTACTAAATGTGAAGTGGAATTTCAGTCTTTCATGTGTTTGTTAATTGTTTGCACTTTTTTGGAGAACTGTCTGTTCATACGCCTTGACCATGTGGGTATTGGGGAATGGCTTTTTTCCTATATCTATACGCTCACACACACAGACACACACACACAGACACACACACACGCACATATGTTAATTCTCACTTCCCTTGGATATTGGACCATTATTAGAAATATTTGAGGCAAAGCTAGCATCTCTCTTTTCCTAGCTGGACTGATTTTCTTTGTGGAAGAGATTTCCAATTTCATATTATTGAAATTGTCCATTTTATTTTTTGTGACCTATATTCCTTATTTGGTTAAGAATTCTCCCCTTAGTCATATGTGTGAAAGGTACCTCCATCTAGTTTCCTTTATTTTTTTGTTACCGTTTTCTTCTTTTAAAAATATTTCCTTGTAGGAATTAAACTCTATCTTATTAGTCTGGTTTCTTATTCTACTTAGCTCAGATGAATTCTTTACTCTAACACAGACCTGCACAACCTCTACCTGCACAGGATCTCTACTATATTTTCTGTAAATTTTTTGTGGACTGCCCAGAATCCTTTGGCCTGCCTCAAGCGTCCTGACTTGTGGACCAGAGGTTGTGCAGACCTGTTCTAAC
This sequence comes from Notamacropus eugenii, assembly GCF_028372415.1. NCBI lineage: Eukaryota > Metazoa > Chordata > Mammalia > Diprotodontia > Macropodidae > Notamacropus > Notamacropus eugenii. The sequence continues at coordinate 122,448,299 of NC_092874.1, read as the reverse complement.
AGGTACTTTTCACTGATTTAGTAGTACATTTGTGATGTGATCTCAGAAATAGTATTTGTGAGATCTGATTTTGGTCTCTAATAATGACCTCTGTTAGTCTCTTCCTGCCAGAGGGCTAAAATGTCTGCAAAGATCATTTGGATTCTTAGAATTGTATGCCATATAACTCAGGATTTTTATTTATTTATTTTTTTGGTGGAGGACAAGGGAAGGCCTTACCAGTCACTGTTTAATGTTAATTTCATATAAATTATTTCTTTTTTAACTTTCCCATTTGCCATTGTGTAGATATATGGAATGTTGCTCTCATCTACAAATACCTTAGTGTGCACTGGAGAACTATATGTCTCTTGCTAGCTATGTTAGATTGCCTTTTGTTGGAAGTTTGGATAGAAAGTAAAGGATGGTTGAGTATCTTGTAATGTTCTTGGGGGAGAGGAATGATAGCCCAGGTTTTGCAATGAACCTTTCTTCTGGTCAGTGATTGATTAATGCTAGAAAAGAAGGTGTTAAGACACGTATTGAAAGGTCTTTGAGTTACCTTTGCCAACTTCATTTAAATTTGATGTTTCCTTCCTGGGGATAGTTTTTCCATGCAAGGCTGACTGTCTCTACTTAGGAGAAACTTCATCAAAGTTATGTCTTCCTTCTGGCCTGTCTTACCCTAATTATGGAAAAAATTGGAGTTATTGTCCAGATTTTGAGAAAACATTGTTTTAGGTTTGATTTTTGGTTTTGCTTTCTGGGAAAGAATGGGGCTCCAACTTTGATTAGCAAGCATGGGTAGAGCTAGGTATTTTTTTAAATAGCAGATTAATTATTTTCTAGGCAGTAGTACTTCTGTCACTTCTGCCTTCTAGGCCTTCTGTTATTTTTTGTTTTTTAGTAGAGCTCTCTCCTTGGGTATCAAGGTGGGAAAAAGCACTGGTCTTGGAGTCTGAGTTCTAAATTTGAGTTGGACTGAAATTCTAGATGTATAAACCTGTGCAAGTCATTTAAACTTACTGTGCCTCAGTTTCTTCATTTGTAAAAGGGAGATAGTAATACTTGCTGCATGGACTTGTTGTAAGGAAAACATTTTGTAAATAAACAGTAAAGCTTTATAAAAGGATGAACTATTTTCATTCCAAGCAGGTGGTTGTTGGAGTGACAGTCAGATTATCAGTGGTAGATTTTGTTGATGCTCGCCATCTGAATATCTCCTGTTTTGCTAGAAAGCATCGAGGTGGTTTCCTTGCTTGTAGAAAAGCAATTGAGAAGTTCACCCATTGTGACTTAGTTTTTTACCTTAACTGATAAGGTAATCAGAGGTTCCCCTTCTAGGCATCCTCTGAATTTCTAGTTTAAATGCTGTGTACAAAGGTGGTTGTGTAATAGGCATATTACTTGAGGTATTGATTGTAAACTGTAATTAGAGAGTTCTTATGTTGCATGTCTGTTTTGTCTTTTAGCCCTGGGGATTTCCTGCTCGAGAGTTCCTGCGGAAGAAGCTGATTGGGAAGGAAGTCTGTTTCACGATAGAGTACAAGAACCCCCAGGGTCGTGAATATGGCATGGTCTACCTTGGGAAAGGTGAGCTGAAGGAAGTAAAGATCTCTCTCTCCTGGAATCTGAAGTTCCTGGAGAAAACTGTTTTTGCTTAAAAGGGTCCTAATGAAATAGCCCTTTGGGAATTGGGAGATATCAGAAAAGAGCTGACACTTCAGCAGAGAGTACTGAATGCACTGCAAGTGATATAGTGACTTTCTTGGGTGTGCATCTGTTGTTTCTTGTCCTTCACCACCTCATGCACCTGCTAGTTTTGGGGTTTGTTGTTGGTTCAAGTATTTGTAGGGCTATAGTCCTAGTTTGTGTTTGGGCCATCAGCTCTTGGAATGTAATAGCTCTGGGCTTTTAGGTCACAATGGTAATTGAATTTCTATGGATTTCCTATTGTGTCTTTTATTTACCTTATCCATCTTGTGACTTTTCTTCTTCTCTAGGGGACACTCTTTAGGAAAGGACAATTTGTTAGGACCTGTGGTTTTCCTTGTAATAATACCCCAATAACTGTCTGTTATAGAATGCTATATGGGAGACTGTGTGCTGTTGCCTAGTTGCAAGGATAGCCTTGGTGGGGTGAGGTAAAAACCTGGAATCATTTATATTGAAAGTGTTAGTAGAGTTTCTTCAGGAGACCTTTATAAGGTTCCAATGCATTCATCTGGAATTATTTTCAGCATAGATGTCTTTTCCAGGTTCTTGTCTTTTTTGTGGTAGGGGAGCTGTAAGTTGTTCATGTGAGTGGGGCTTTACCAATAGTTAATTACAAAAGAAGAAGGTTTATAGTTTTAAAACCATTTCTGATTTCTACTAGCTTCATCTTGAAGTTGGCAAACTGATGGAGGATAGCAATTCTTGTGATAGTGTTTGATTTTAAGTGTTTTTTTAATTATAATAATAGAATTTGTGTTGAAAGGCAACTTAGAAGTCATCTCTGGCATATGTCAGCCTCTGTTTGAATAACTTCAGTGATGGAGAATTTTTAGGATATATGGATTTTTTTTGTCATGGAAAATCATGTGCAAAACCTATAAACTCATTTAAAAAGATGTGGGAGATACAATACTGTTGTCTAGATTTTTATGGAGAAATTTATTATATCTGTATAGGATAAAAATAATAATACTTAGATGTGAATGAATTTTTATTTTATCTTCAAGATTAAAATATTGAAGAGCTTCACCACCTGGAAAAGATAGAAATTCTCTAAAATTTTATTTATATTCTCTGACTCTGAGAGGCTTCAACAGATAGTTAAATGCTGGCATTAGGACTTAATCAGGTTGCCATCTCCAAATGAAAAGAACACTTGCTGCTGGTCCAGAAGGCAAGAGGGCTGGGTCTGAATGGTGGTTTGGAGGCTGGCTCTGCAACCACTTCACCTTCTAAGCCCATGTTTCCTCATCTGTAAGAAATATTTTCCCTACTCAAAGCGTTTTTCTAAGATGGTGCTTTGTAAATCCTAAAGCACCATATAAATGTTATGCAGTTATTACTGTTGCTACTTGTTTTCAATTAAATCAGTCACATCTATGGAATTGAGGCAAGTGATTCATGTTATATAAGAAAACTCTACCCTTCTTTACAATATCAAAGTATGGAACAAAAATTATCAGTCTCTAAGCCAAACCAAAATGACAAACTAGTAAAACATAGTTTTGGTGTATTAGCTGATAATAGTATTTTAAATGTAACAGTAGCTTTTATATTAGATGACCTGATTCCTTGTTTCTCTTTAAAAACCTTTCCTCTCTTTCGTCCTTAATTTTCTTTTAAACATTTTATTGATATCTTTTATTTTTACATCACCTTCATTTCTAATTATATTCTTTCTCATCCCCAGTCACCTAGGGAACCAGTCCTTATAGCAAAGGATTAAAAAGAAAGTGGAAAAAAAGCAAGTCAGCAAAATGAACCAGTACAACCTGCTCTGACAGCATATACTGTGTTCCCCATTGATGACCCTCCCTCTCTATTAAGAAGAAAGGACAGACAGCAAATCACTCACAGTCACACATTAGTGCCTGTGCAAGCATGGGAGATATAATTTATCTTATAATATCTATTCTCATGCAGAGGAGTTATGGTTTAGATGACCACAAAAGCATTTAATTCCCAGATAGTACTTACTTGTCCATTCTACCCCTCTGTGGCCAGATAGGGAGTGCCCACTGAGGTGGTAGGACATAATCCGAACTTTGGAGATGTAGCATACGGCTGTATCCTCAGGCCTTGGCCAAGAGCATATGTCCATTCACTACCTTCAGTGACAACTCTGTTTTACACGTTCAGAAAACTGCATGGTGCCTGAGTGAATTGACTAAATCACCACACAAAAGGACTAGAAGTTTGACTGGCTCATAATGCAATCTTCTGGTCTCTGGAGTCTGCCTCCAAAGAGTTGTGATCTGGGAAATAGACTTTTTCTCTGTTAAGGAAAGGATCAAAGCCCATTGCTTTCTGTTAGATAGACCAGCTAACAGTTATTTCAGTGTCCACAGTGCCAGTGTAATGCCTAGTGGCTGTTGTTATCTGACATTGGCTAAGCTTAATAATAATGGGCACCCATATAGTGAGTTGTCCTAGAAATACTAAAGGAAGCAAAGTTTACCCATTCATTTTCCTTGTCTTGGGCTTTTAATTTGGGATAGGAGAGATATGGGATGAGGTTTAAATGGTATTTAAAATACTCCATCAGCCTTGCTATTTTGGGAGTAGCTATTAGTTAGCATTGGAGCGAACTAATTTATTACTTGCTGTATTATTGTTCGGCAGAATGTTCAGGATCATCAGCTTCCTAGATTGCAAAAAGTTCTACCTTCTATTCCCCACCTCAGAATATCTCTTTTTTATAGACAAATAGCACTCACCTCAAATGATGATCTAATGATCTAAAATGTATGTATTATTCTCTTGTGGTGTATTTGCTCTTATAGGAATCTTAGAGAAGGCTTACAGTGGGCTATGAGGGCTTGGGGGGGGCAGTATGTGTGTATTAATCATTGCTTGACAGGACTAGGATAGATAGTATTGTGAATATGAATATTTTTGGGTTTTTTCCCTCCTTATTGTAACCTTGTCTATCAGTCAGAGTGCTGTTTCAGCTTATCTAGAATGTTGTTCTCTTCCATATTAAAGATTTTTATGCCATAATTCTCATTCAGATATCTTCCTTTATTTTGTTGGCTGACAGATTTAAGGGAATGTGTAACTCTAAAAGCCTCTTTGATAACAAGGAATCACAAATAATGTCTCAAGTATCAGGATAAAACTTAATCAGGATAAGAGTGAGTTGTTATTTTCCCTTCTGGTTTTAAAGGATGATTTATGGAATTTAAAAGACCAAAAAGAAAGTCTTGCATCTTTCTAAGCAAAAGAGTTTCTGAGATTTTGAGGGACTTAGGAATCTTTGGGGTAGAGGTGAGTAAATTGTACGAAGGAGCAAGAAACCTTGGTGTCATCTGACAGACAAACTTGAGTCAGTGAATCTGCAGGCCTGAGACTGAGGGCTATCTTGTTTTCATCTCTGAGTCATCTGGTTTTTGGCTGCTGTAGTAATTCTTAGTTGAGGGTGTAAGCTGGAGAAATGGAAAGGAAGTCCTATTACTTGAAGGTGGACCTTTGCTTCCTGGGCCTGGGCAATCCTTTGAGACTTTGAAGTTGTACCATCAGACCATTTTGGGTAATCTCTTACTCACTTCCTTGGAAAAATTGTTCTTGAAGAGTAAAGGTAAAGTTATCCAAGCTCTGTTGCTGGTGGACATGGGCGTAATTGTTACATTTAACTTCTTTTTTTCTCCTCTTTCAGATACTAGTGGGGAAAACATCGCAGAGTCTTTGGTTGCGGAAGGCTTAGCTTGCCGGAGAGAAGGCATCCGAGCCAATAAGTATGTATGATTTCTCCTCTTGCCTCGCCCGGATGTCCCAGAATCTGTGTTAGTTCATATTTGGAAGAGCTTGAAGAGTTTGGTGGTTGTTGACAGGCATGCAGCTGCGTGACGCTGAAGAAAAAGTCTCAGCAGCTGCTGCCATTTCAGCTTATCTGACAGATTTTGAGGGAGGATGCCAGTCACTAGCAACTAACAGGCTTGTTTTTTACCTGATTGTAGTATGAATGTGCCATTTTGGGAAGTGAGGTTTAGGGGTTGCCAAGAGTATGGAGTGCAGTATTGGATTCATTCAGCCTCACTGGTCTTAGAGCATCCAGTACAGTGTATTGCAGCTGCACTTCTTTGATGCTCTGGCTTATGAGAAGCAAGTGCTGAGTCAATCGTTGTAGTGGTCTGAGATGCTGCTTAATCATATATCTACCAGATGGCTGTTAGAGTCTTAAAGGCATCTGTAGACAGATATCTGCTTCAATCATGTTGATGAGACTGAGGAGAAGTTTGAAGTGCTGTCCTGTCACCTGTCCCTTCTTACTTCCAATAGCAGTTAAACCTAGTTGCGTAGCTCTTAAATCCTCATAGTAACTTCATACTGCCTCTGCCTTTGGCATATGGAGATGTGTTAACAGGTACAGTGATATACTGGTGGTTATGTGTTTATGTCGCGGAGGGAGTGTTGGGGGCTCTTTTTCCAAACACATTTGTGTTTAGGTGGTATTTTTGGAAGCATGCCAAAGTTGATGTCATAGACAATTGCTTGTCAATTTTGTGGATATTTTTAAGAATACACATTCTGCCTCTGCGAATGTAGAGTAAATAAATCCCAGAGCACTGCCAAGGTAAAGTTCCAATGTATTTCAAAAATGGAAACTGCACAAGAAGCACCAAGTCCATGTTTCTCCAAGGTTGAGTATAGGTTTAAGTGTTTCTTTCTTTAGTGAATGATTTTGTTTCTTTTTCTTAAGCTGCATTATTTTTGCCCATTGAGATGTAGAAGATGTTATTTTCCTTTCTGTACCTGCCTCTAGACAGGAGCTCTTAAATTTTTTTGTGTCATAGACACCTTTGACTATTTGGTAAAACCTATATCCTTTCTCATAGTGTTTTTAAATTCATAAAACAAAACATATTGTTTCACAAAAGGAACCATTCATATTGGAAATAGTTATCAAACTTAAAAAACCCAAGCAGACCAAGGTTATAGACCTCAGGTTAAGGGCAACCTCTGCTGCAGAACATGAGCTCTAATAATATAGCTACCTTACTATGAATTCACAGGCTGGAGATTTGAGAAGCTTGCTGTACTTGAAAGTTAGTGCCAGCTCTGTGCTTTGGAGTTAGGCATGCCAGCTTTCTACTGGGAAAAGTTGGACCTTTACTTGGCATTTCTGTCCTAGGGGTGTTGTTTATCTCCTTAGATATTAGCTTTGAAAGACCTTTTATTGCATAGTTCATCTTGTTTTAGTCACCAGGAAGAGAGACAAAGCATTTGTGTACATGGATTTTCTATCTGCTCTGTGCTAGACAGTGGGATACTCTTTGTTGGTTCATTCTAGAGTACCTTGGGTTTGCAGTGATGAGGGATGAATTTTCTTCAGATCTGGTCAAGTTTCTATTTAGTGCTTAATTGGTGATAACATGATGAAAATAATAATTTTGTACATGCTTCTCCAGAACTCTTTGTTATATAGACTTATCTGAGGTGTGAAGAGAGTTCTTAATGTTCCTTTCTCTCCTAGTTCTATTTTTTGGAATTGAGACTGGGCCACTCCTCTAAATTCTGGTCTTGTTAAAAAGAGTTCCTGGCAAGACTCCCAGCTGAACTACTTCCATCCATATTTCCAGATTATTGAGAGCCTTGGGTCCTGAGAAAGAGCTGGCATAAGGTAGTGGATAGAGAGCCAGCTTAGAGTCAGAAAATTTTGAGTTCAGGGGCTGCTTCTCACATATACTGGCTGGGTAATCTTGGAAGTGAGCTAGGCTTTCAGACTGGTAATTACATAATAGTTGTTGATCTTCATTTTCTATCTGGTATTTTCGTATAGCAATGAAGTCAGAACCAGATTTTTAAAAAAATGTAGTGAACGTAATTGTGCTGTTACTGCTCAGGCTGCGATTTATTAAAATGGCCACATTGGTTAAATTGTTTTTGATTTTAATTACGTTGCCCAGGTTTAGGTTTGGAATCTGGGAATGGCATTCATTGATGGTAGCCTTTCTCTACTCCACTTTAGAGGAGGCCTTGATAATTAACATGTCAGGTTGGTCAAACGTTTTGATATCCCTAGGCATTTTTTTTACCATGTACTCTAGAATGTTGTCCCCAGCCCTTTTATCTGCCAACTGAACTTCTTTTGTTTCCATCCATGTCAGCCCTGAGCAGAATCGGCTTGCTGAATGCGAGGATCAGGCAAAGATGGCTAAGAAAGGCATGTGGAGTGAGGGAAATGGTTCTCATACAATCCGGGACCTCAAGTACACCATTGAAAATCCTCGACACTTTGTGGATTCTCACCACCAGAAGCCTGTTAATGGTGAGTCACTTCATTTGGGGAGGGCCGGGGAAGAGTGTGTGGAACAAGATAGTACCCAGGCTAGTCCTTTGTTTGACTTGTTGGGTTTTCTTTTCCTCTGTAGCTCATTTAAAGTTGAGGGGGACCCTTATGTAGGTTGAGTCTGGTAGGGTAATGTGTGCTCACCCATGTTACCTAGAAGGGATTTTGAGCCCATTTCACAGAGATATATATTCCACATTTTGTCAAGAAATATGTTTTGATGTTCTCTCTAAAAAAGGGCAAACTATTACTGCTTTCCATATCTGTAATCTCCTTCCAGCTCTCTAAAACATTTTGTTCCTGAGCTTATAGCATGTTTTACTTACAATCCTTTTCTATCCCTTCTCCTGCCTTGGAAGGAAGTTTTGGATTCAGATATGTCTCTCTACCAGTAAAATCACCAGTGCAGGCTAGAACTCCAGATATTATCAATAGATACTTACTATAAATTTGTTAACTTTGGGTAAGTCACTTTACCTCTGTGGCCTTAATTTTCTCATGTAAAATAAAAGCTTTGGGCTTGATGAACTTTAAATCCTCTATCTAAGGCAGCTTGGTGACATGATGGATAAAGTATATGACTTGGAATCAGTAAGATCCAAGACACTAGCTCTGAAACCCTGGGCAAATCACTTTTTTGGTTTCCTCTTCAAAATTGGGCATTATCCTAAGAGTCCCTATCTCACAGGGTTGTTGTAAACTTGAAATGTGATACTGCACGTAAAGCACTTTGCAAACCTTAACAAGGCCGTATAAATGTTAGCTATGAGGAAGACGAGGTTGATGATCTTCACCATCCTGGGTGTACAGAGTACTCACCACCTGTTGATAGTCTTCAGAGTACAAATATGTATAATTATATGCATGCTATAGAGGAAAAAGCACTAAGACAATAAATAGCTGTACAGGCTCAGTCCAATTCAATAATCATTTATTAAGTATCTGACGTACATTAGACCCTGACAATCTCTTCCTTCCAGGACTTCTGATCTGCTGGTGGGGTACATCTGCAGTGCACCTACGGATAAATAAATACAAAATAGATAAAAAGTCACCACAGCCCACTTAGAATTGGTGCACTAACAACTGAAGTTAGAGGAAAAGGCCTCTTGTCAAAGGGCCCCTGGAGCTGGGCTTTTTGAAGGGAGTTGGGAGTGAATTGTCTGTGTTTAGCTTGTTGTAGGCCTAATGGTAATTTGTGGGATTTAGACTTCTTATGCTGCAATTACTTCTCAGTTCTCTAAGGCAAGGCTTCTTAAACCTTTTCCACTTGAGGCCTCTTCATTGCCATGTGGAGTTGTGACCCACAGTTTAAGAAGAGCTGCCTAAGACAGTATTTTTCACTCATTCATATTTGGGTGGGTGAGGGGTTGGGTTATCTTTGATTGGCATTTGGGGTGTTTTTTAGTTCATTATGTCCCTCCTGGATTCTCCTAGGTGTGCCCTCCTTTCTCCATCATGACTTTTTTTAGTATGCCAGAAGACTTAATTTCTTCCTTTTGTCATACAGCTATCATCGAGCACGTGCGAGACGGCAGTGTGGTCAGGGCTCTGCTTTTGCCTGAATATTATCTGGTCACAGTCATGCTCTCAGGGATCAAGGTCAGGCTTTGCATGGGGGCTGTAGATGGGTAGGACCTTCCTGTTAGTTAGGCTGGTAGTCTATAGCATTTGATCCTAAGTTTCATTGTTATTTGACCTTGAAGATAGTTGTTGTTTCCAGCTCTGTTCCATTCTGAAAAGAGCACCCTTCTCCCTGCCCTGATTTAAAAACTGTAGTGGGATTAATTTGAGCTGGGACAAAGCAAAAAAATCTCTTAGGGTTGGTTGGTTAAAGATTTAGAGGGGGTGTTACTTCTGAGGATATTAATCTGGGGGAGAGGAATGGGATATTCTGGGGTCTGGGTGATTATGACTTGTATTGCTGCAAATTATCCTTTCCTATGAGATAATTAGGTATTAAAACCCTAGTGAATCCTTGTTTGGTAAAACATTGTCTTCAACCATAATTAAAACTGTTTTGGGATTGTATAGCAGCTTCATTACCATTTAGCAATAATGCCTCGAAGTAGGATGGAAAACCTAGTTTGAAACTTCTTTTTAGTTAATTTTGCTGAGATTATTTTCTTGTAGAAGGTCCGATCTGACTTATGAGTGAGTGACTTCATTACTAGGATGAGTGGTACAGAGCCAGTGGCTAACTTGATTTTTGCTTTTGCCTTTAGTGTCCAACTTTCAGAAGAGAATTAGATGGCCCTGAGACACCAGAACCATTTGCAGCAGAGGCTAAATTCTTCACTGAGTCTCGACTCTTGCAGAGAGATGTACAGATTATCCTGGAGAGTTCCCACAACCAGAACATGCTGGGCACTGTCCTTCATCCAGTGAGTTATGTTTTCTAAATGAGGATTGATGGTTACAGGAATCAGAGTTTGGAATGGAGGACTCTTTTTTTGCATCCTGAAGTTAAGTGTGGTTGAAAGAATCTCTTTAGATATTCTAGACTGGTCCCACCTGCATCTTTGACTCCCTTCCGTCCGTCCTTCCTTCCTTCCTTCCTTCCTTCCTTCCTTCCTTCCTTCCTTCCTTCCTTCCTTCCTTCCTTCCTTCCTTCCTTCCCTCCCTCCCTCCCTTCTTTCCTTCCTTCCTTCTCTCCCTCCCTCTCTTCCTTCCCTCCATCTCTTCCTTCCCTCCCTCCCTCTCTCCCTTCCCTCTCTCCCTCTGTCCCTTCCCTCTGTGTCTCCCTCTCCTCCCTCCCTTCCTTCCTTCTTTTTCTTCCTTTTTTTCTTGTTTTCAGCATTCACTTTTATAAGGTTTTAAGTTCTAAATTTCCCCCTCCTCAAGATAGCATGTAATCTGATATAGGCTATACATATACATATGTATATCATGTATATTAAGTACATATGTATACATATATACATATGTATATTAAACATATTTCCACATTAGTCATGTTGTGGAATAAGGTGCCTCTTTGATTTCTGAGGCACTTAAGGAAGTATCATTTAGCTGGGCGGGATAAGACACAGATTTGTGCTCATTTAGTCTTGCCTTAGAGATTTAGAATGTAACCTTCCTTGGGTTACTAGGAAAAAGATAAGCTGCCTCAGACTTGTTCTCAGAAGAGACATGTTCAATCTGGAAAAAATTAGGAAATTCTTGTATAAACTGAGAGTGTAATGCTGCTAGAGATTCTAGGATGGATATCTAAAACATCAGTGGAGCTACATAAGACTCTCCTGGTGTTTTGTGCCTGCTAATCCTGCTCTTGAATAGGCAATCGCTCCATTAAGATTTGTTGAAGGACACATCAGATTCTCAAAGATTTGTTACTGTGATGACACTATTCAAATGCCCATCTTGATTGCTGGATGCCAGTTGGATGAGAAGTAACCTTGCTGTTTGGGAAATTTATCATTTTTACATGGTGGTAGTCATTATTGGCTTTTGCCTAGTTCAGGATTAAACTACCATGCTGGTGGTTGTGCTGGTAGGGCTGAGTTTGAAGTATATCCTGGTCACCATATAAACTGTCCCTTCTTTGACCTAAAACAGGAAGATTTTGGATTCCAAGGAAGAATAGGGATCCAGACTTGCCTTCCCAGAGCAGCACTGTTGCGGATTGGACAGACTAGAATTTGTTAGAATGAAGATTCCAATATAAGAGCTGAGCCAATGTAACCTAAGTCATTCCATGCCTTCTCCCTTTTCTCATTTTCCCTTTGGAATGGGAAAAGAATGATGCCATCAGAGGAAGGAAAGATGAGCTGTACTAGCTACCAAAGACAGCAGCATGCTTTTCCAAGAAGAGCTACTGAAATGTACTCTGGAGTGGACTCTACTTGAAAGAAATGATTCTCAATATTATCCTGTTGTCAGGGTCCTGTAGCTCAAAGATGGAAAGTTTTTTTGACTGTGTTAATGGGAGGAAAAGGGCTAGAGGTTGGATTTCTTTGCTGTATGGTGAGAATCTGATGTCTTCCTCAATCTCCATCTGTGTGCCCTTTCCAGAATGGCAACATCACAGAACTTTTGCTTAAGGAAGGCTTTGCACGTTGTGTGGACTGGTCGATTGCAGTGTATACAAGAGGTGCGGAGAAGCTGAGAGCGGCTGAAAGGTAAGATCTGTCAGGCTCTTTCAGTGGAATAGGTGTGAGAAAAGTGACTTCCATTGAAAGAAATTCTTCAGTCATCTTCTGTCACCCATTCCAGGGTCTGCTTTGTGGTAATTAGGAAAATTTCCCTTACAGAAGATTCATGATTTTTGTATTGTGTCCCAGAGTATTATCCAGATGAGAAATTTTCATGTGCCCGAGCCATTCCAGGTTCTGTGGTGTATTAACTGAGAGTGGTTTTGGCTTCTTCTTCAGACTTAAAGCTTATCTATGAAAGGGATACTGAGGATGGAAACCACTCTTCAAGCCAGGAATGGAGGTGGGAGAAGGAGAAGTTCCCAGAATTTAGGCTCAATCTGGGTGGTTCTTAATTCCTCATGCCCCTTATTTATAAAACTATTTTGGAACTGGATGCATGGCTACTAGTCTCTCTCTGGGAGGGGAGGAACTTCTTCACTGCTACCAGCTAAAGTAGATCTGGTTTCCCAACTAAGTCTGCATCAGCATAGTTGGTCCCTGGGAGTGAGAGGCCACTAGGATGCCTAAGGAGGGATTAAGTAGCCAAGGTCAGAAACAGAACAGATCCAAGTGTTCAGGCTGAGCACAAGTATAATCAGGCTGCCTGTGTAACATAGTTAAGATAGGGAGAGACTGTTTGGTGATGAGTTTTTTTGGCTGTAGCAATCCATGAAATAGATTAAAATGCAAAATGCTCCTCAGTCCTGTGTGACCTCTTTTTACTAGATAGTATCAGAGGGGAAGGAAAAGGGGCAGAGGGTATTAAGAATTAGAAATTTAGGATCATTTATAAACTTCATTTTGACTACTAGCACTCCAAATGTGAGATTCTTGCCCAGTGACTAATAAGTAGACATTTTGCTGGTGGAGTTTTGGTAATAAAATGATTATATTTTGCATGTAAAAAATTTAAAATATAGTTTATTCAAGCCACATTTTGTGGGTCTTTTTGTGAATTTTCTGACACTTGTAGAGGTATCAAGAACTCAAAATATAAGAAACCTTGTGGTAGTGGAAAGAACATTGAAATTAGTCAAGAAAACTGTATTTGTATTTCATCACTAGTCCAAACTAATGTTGAAATTCTAGACAAGTCACTTAACCACCTTAAAGACAACAATAGCAGTGAACATGTATATAGTTTACAAAGTTCTTTTCATATATCATTTCATTTGATTCTCACAGCTATTCTTTGGACTGGGTTCTGCTAGGTTCATTTTAAAAATGAAAAAAACAACTAAGGCTATGAGAGGTTGAATAACTTTCTCAGAATCATGTAGCTAGCGTGTTTGAGTCAGGAATTGAATTCCAGCTGTACTGATTTGAAGTCCAGTGCTTTGTTCTCTACATCATGCCATTTCCAGCTCTGGGCGTCAGTTTCCTTTTTTTCAAAATCAAGTCTTCATAGACTGTTAAAATATTAGGGCTGGAAGGGGTCTTAGTTCACCCCCCTCATTGAAGAAAATGAGAAAATTTATATGCATTAAAGACAAATTTGACCTATTATTGTTAATATTAATGACAAACTGCCAGCATTATAGTAAAAAGAAGGATTATTTTTCTGGACTTTGGTACCTTGTGTACTCCACAGTATTAGTCATATATAGAGAGCACTTGTTTTTACAAAAAGAGGTGAGGGGAAAAATACTTACTTCACTAAATATGACTTTTTGCCATGTTAAATTTGCTTGGTTTTATTTTATGATTAGTCATCATCATCCTTATGGACCTTTGTGAATTGAATGATGGCTTGGATGAAGAAAAACTTCATCCATACTTTGACATTTTAGTTTATTTCTTGACTTGTGGCATTTCCAATTATATGCCAGTTTTCTTTTTTATTTGCTGTAGAAGTTGGAGGAATTTGGAAAGACAAGAAACAAAAGGGGCCATTTAGGGAGTAGCCATTTGGTGAGGAATTTTTTTTGGCAATACATGAAATAATTTAAAATGCAAAATGCTCCTCAGTCCTGTGTGACCTCTTTTCACCTCTGTAGTGATAGTGTCAGAGTGGCAGGAAAAGGGGCAGAAGGTGTTAAGAATTACAGTTTTAGGATCATTTATAAACTTCATTTTGACTATTAGTGCTCCAAATGTGAGTTAGGTTGAAGTAAGCTCATCATGTGCACACTCCCAGACACTTGATGATCTTTTTAGCAGGCCTGTGAAACATCGAGGGCTCACTGCTTGCAGCCCGCCAGAGGATTTCGGGTTGGTCTGAGAAAATGCAAATCTCTCAGTAAAACTGACTATGCAAAGTTCCCTTACGACAGGCATGCACAGCATAGTGTCTCTTGTGCCCACCAAAGCTAAAGGATTTCAGGCGGCCTGCAAAAAATATATAGAGAACATGAAATAGGCCTGCACAACATCCGGCCTGTGGGCTGCTTTGGCAGACCACAAGTGGCCTTGTAAGCCATATATTGTAGGCCTGATCTTTGCATTTGAAAATACCTTTCTAGTGTTAGCACTCCTCTGTTTTTCTGTAATTCTGGTGAGTATATTGGTTCTGCTTCTCATCCTGTAGGTGTCTGCTTTTGAATCACAGATCCAAGAGATTTACAGCAACATGAATTGGCTGACAGAATTCTTCTGATTTCTAAGTAGTCTCATTTTACTTTCTTCTTTACATGTAAACAGAAATCTACTTAGGTTCTGAAAAGGTAGCAAAGGACTGTCTATTTGCTGTAGTGACTGAGGAAACCGGCTTTAGAGTCTTCAGGGAGTTCTACAGTAGAAGTTTGAAGAGAGCCTTCTTAAGCACAGAGTTTCTTATATTTCTGGGCATTTTTATGGCTATTTCTTGAAGACCTTTGTTTTTTTAGTGAAGAAAGTTTTTTGCAAAGTTTTTGCATCCGTTTTATTATAGATTCTGTCACTATTGCATTTTTTACATTCTTTGTTCTTTGCAGACAGCAAATACCATATGATTAGTTTTTAGCTATTTCATTAAATTCACTTTAATGAACATTTATTAAGTGTAAGGTACTGTGATAGGTGCTAGGGATACCAGCCAAAAATAAAACCATCCCTTTTCTTGAGGAGCTTATATTCTACTAGAGGATGCAGCATGTGTACAGGGTAAGTTAGAGAGAAAGCAAACACTACGGAATTTGGAGTTAGAAAAAAGACTTAGTTTCAAATCCTGTCATTTCTCCGTACTACCTGGAAGACTTTAGATATCAGTTAATTAACTTCTTCATTGGTAAAATGAACGGTGTGGACTGCTTGGCCTCTGACATCCCTTCTAGGTCTAAATATATGATTCTGTGACCTACTTGGGTGAATCAGCATGGGGAAAAGCATGTATAAAGGCATGAAGAGGAGATTGAACAACTGGGAGGCTAGTTTGACTGGAATGTGGAGTGAGTAAAGAGGGGAGATGAGTAGAAAAGCAAATAAGTTTGGAGCCATATTGTGGCAGACCAAGGAGTTGGTATCTCAGAGATAATAGTTTTTTTCCCCTTGAGCAGAGTACATTTTATTTTATTTATTTTCAGTGTTCTATAATCACAACCATATAACTTAGATTTTTTTTCCCTTCCCTCCCCCCTCCCTCCCCAAGATGGCATACAGTTTTATATAGGTTGTATGTATTCATTCCTATTAAATACATTTTGACTATAGTCATACTGTGTAGGAGAATTAAAATGAATGGGAGAAATCTTATAACAAACCAAAACGTAATACACACACACACAAAAAATGATCTCCTACATTCTGCGATTGAATTCCATAGTTCTTTCTCTGCATGTGGAAGGCATTTTGCCTTAAAAGACTATTGGGAATTTTTTTAAGTCCTTGTATTGCAATGAAGTTCCAAGTCTACCAGAAAAAACTCTCACACACTGTGGTCATTGCTGTGCACAAAGTTTTCCTGGTTCTTCTCCTTTCGCTCAACATCAGATCATATAAGTCTTTTCAGGCCTCTCTGAAGTCTTCCTGTTCATCATTCCTTATAGTGCAATAGTATTCCATTACATTCATATACCATAATTTATTCAGTCATTCCCCAATTGATGGGCATCCCCTTGATTTCCAGTTTTTGGCCACCACAAAGAGTGCTGGTATAAATATTTTTGTACATGTGGGACCCTTTCCCATTTTTATGATCTCTTGGGAATACAGTCCTAGAAGCGATATTGCTGGGTCAAAGAGTATGCACTTTTTTTTTTCTTCTTTTTTTTCTTTTTTTTTCTTTTTTCTTTTTTTTAATTTTTATGTATTTATTATTATTTTTTAATGTTTAACAATCACTGCCATACAATTGAGGTTTTATCTCCCCCACACCTACCTCCCACTACTCCCCTCCCTCCCCACAACTGCATACAATTCTGTATAGGTTCTACATATACTTTCCTATTGAGTATATTTTCACTATAGTCATGCTATGTAGTCAGACTATAATAAATGAAAGAAATCATATAACAAATCAAAACATGATACACAAACACATACACATACACAAACATGATCTGCTACATTTTGTGAATGACTTCCATATTTCTTTCTCTGAGTGAGGAAGGCATTTTGCCTTGAGAACCACCTTTGGGATTTTTTTTTTTTATAAGAAGTTTTTGCGTTATTACAAAATTCCAAGTCTACCAGAAAAAACTCTCGCACACTGTGGTCGTTGCTGTGCACAAAGTTCTCCTGGTTCTGCTCCTTTCACTCAGCATCAGGTCATATAAGTCCTTCCAGGCCTCTCTGAAGTCTTCTTGTTCATCATTTCTTATGGCACAATAGTACTCCATTACATTCATATACCATAATTTATTCAGCCATTCCCCAATTGATGGACATCCCCTTGACTTCCAGTTTTTGGCAACTACATAGAGTGCTGCTATAAATATTTTTGTACATGTGGGACCCTTTCCCATTTTTATGATCTCTTGGGGATACAGTCCTAGTAGCAATATTGCTGGGTCAAAGGGTATGCACATTTTTGTAGCCCTTTGGGCATAGTTCCAAATTGCTCTCCAGAAGGGTTGGTTCAGCTCACAGCTCCACCAACAGTGAATTAGTGTTCCAACTCTCCCACGTTGTCTCCAACATTTATCATCTTCCTGTTCTGTCATGTTAACCAGTCTGATAGGTGTGATGTGGTACCTCAGAGTTGTTTTGATTTGCATCTCTGTAATCAATAGTGATTTAGAGCATTTTTTCATATGGCTATAGATATCTTTAATTTCTCCCTCTCAGAGGTAATAGTTACCAAAGAGCGTATGAGTGACATGGTCAGACCTTTTCCTTAGGAAGGTATTGTGGCCCTTTTGAAGAGGGTGGGTTAGAGAAAGGGAGAAACAAGAAGCAGGGAGACCCAATAAGGAGATTGCACTTGCTTAGGATATTAACTTTGCTCTGCCATAGCTGTTTTGGTGGATGATGTCAATAGAAGGAAATGTGCCTATTTATCCCTTATTACTACACTTTTTTTCCCCACCCACCATCCTTGGGTAGTCAGCCAAGCTCCTACTTCACTGCTCCTCATCTTTAGGACTTCACATATTTTAAAGCTTATAGACTCTGCATTATTTTCTCTTCTCACACACTTTACTGCTTCTGTTAAAAAATGGTTATTGTGTTGTCACAAAATTTCATTTCTTCTTTATATATATTTCATAGAATGATAGAGTGTTGCTGTTAGAAGGGATGTTAGAATCATCTCACTGAACCTGGTATCTCACACAAGAATCCTTTCTCAATATCTCTGATAGGTGGTCCCCCAGCTAAATTGGTGTGTTCATCAGGAAGTACTACAAGATCACAAGCTCCATTAATTCTTCTCTATATAGGTTCTATTATTGTTCTGACTTTGAAAGAGGCTTGCTCAAAAAAAAAACCTGCTAGACAGATGACATGATGGTATTAGATATTTTAAAACCTCCTTTTGGTATGCATTTTTGGTTATTGACAGTTGTGTTCTGGAAGATTTTATTGGTGTCATAATAGTTTGGTCATTTTCTTCTGTAATCTTCTGGTGTCATGTTGTCTATAAATCAGGTCAGTAAGTGTTTTTTGTATACAATTACATGTAGTATTTGGTTGCTTGTGTAAATTTACTGGGTACCTGACCCTATGTCATACTGCTGCTTTTTCTCACATTGACCATCTTGTTCATATCGTTGAACCACAGAGATACTGGAAGGTCATGAGTGAAGATGTGAGTCACGAAAAATCTTTCACAGTTCAAAAGGGAGTTGGGAAGAGGCTCTGGAGATAGCCAACAGCTGACTATTGGAATGGGACCCTGGTGCTAAAGTAAAGAGCCTTCTTCCAAGCTTAGGAAGTTGTGTTCCTTTACAGCTTGGTCCCCATCTATGCTGGAACTGAGAAGCAGACACCTCTGTATCTGTCAGCAACCTAAGTCCTGACTCCTTGGCTGTGAAGATTCTACTCTTTTGGGGGCATTGACTCCCTTGGTCACCTTTCCTCCAGTAGCCTGCCCAACATCTTATGATTCAGTATTGCTGTGAATGAGGGCTTGAATGGATGCTGTGGCTCCGGTTGAGCATATCCACTAAGTGTTTTGTCTGGATAGTCTCTTCTCCATGTCTTGTTTTGTTTTTGTGTTTCAGTGCTTACCATAGTGCCTGGCACAGAGTAAATACCTACCAAATGCTTGTTGACTGATTGATTAATTCCTGTTGCCAGGTTTGCCAAGGAGCGAAAACTGAGAATATGGAGAGACTACGTGGCCCCCACAGCTAATTTGGACCAAAAGGACAAGCAGTTTGTTGCAAAGGTGAGTCGTTTATGATGCCAGGCCAGTGAGTTCACAGATTTGTCCAATAATGAGAGCTCAAGCCTTTGCTTCTGAATAGGTATTTGGATATATGTAAACGTAGCACACATAGACCCTGAAAACTTTTCAGCCTTCCTACTAAGGCCCTGGATGAATTGTTTTTCTTTAAAATTGTATTTCTCCTCACCAATTAGTGCTTATTCCCTATGTGAGAGATCAGTGGAGTGGAATATACTATGAGCAGCTTATGGGCTTGTAGCAACGGCTCTTTCAGAGAATTGTATTCTCTGTGAGTTCCTCTGCTCACTTACTTATGCATGACCCCAGGCTGCTTTCCTGCTGTCCTGAGGGTCCTATTAATTAAATGGTTTTGATTTTACTCTTCATCATTTTTCTCTGGCAGCATGTACTGGGCTAGAAGCATGAAAGGGATTTGTTAGAGCTCTAAATTGCAGAGAAACACTCACTTATTCCTTTTTGTGAAAGCCTGACCTTCTGAAAAGAATTCCTTGTGGTCACTCTGATGGGTTGCATCCACATTTATTTTGAGTTGCAGCATTTGGTACTTTGAGGTTTGGTGGATCTTCCAAGCTAGTTGACTACTGGCTTTCATGCCAAGAATCTGACTGTGTTTATTTTTGTTCCTTAATTGAAACAAGAAGCTTTGTTTTGAGTGGACCAAAGAGGGCTCTGACTCTACGGTCTTCATCAGTATGGCTGGCCATCCTAATGTAGCATTGGCCCCTTTTTGGCTAATTTTGAGGTTGTAATAGGGCCACTAGGTGGCACTGTCAGTCTGTGAAATATTGATGGTCTTCATCTAGCTAGAATTTTATGTAGCAGCATCACTGAAGAATCTATGGGAATCTATCTTCATTATCATCATAGCCAAAGCAGCGGTCTTCCAAGTAGCCCCCCTACCTTATTCTTTAGCTTGTTTCCTTGTAGTTGTTTATTTATTATTATTATTTTTTAATTTATTTATTTAACTTTTAACATTCATTTTCACAAAATTTTGGGTTACAAATTTTCTCCCCTTTTATCCCCTCCCCCCCCAAACACCAAGCATTCTAATTGCCCCTATGACCAATCTGCTCTCTCTTCTATCATCCCTCTCTGCCCTTGTCCCCGTCTTCTCTCTTGTCCTGTAGGGCCAGATAGCTTTCTATACCCCTTTACCTGTATTTCTTATTTCCTAGTGGCAAGAACATTACTCGACAGTTGATCCTAACACTTTGAGTTCCAACTTCTTTACCTCCCTCCCTCTCCACCCCTTCCCTTTGGAAGGCAAGCAATTCAATATAGGCCAAATCTGTGTAGTTTTGCAAATGACTTCCATAATAGTTGTGTTGTATAAGACTAACTATATTTCCCTCCATCCTATCCTGTCCCCCATTACTTCTATTCTCTTTTGATCCTATCCCTCCCCATGAGTGTCGACCTCAAATTGCACTCTCCTCTCCATGCCCTCCCTTCCATCATCCCCCCCACCCTGCTTATCCCCTTCTCCCCCACTTTCCTGTATTGTAAGATAGGTTTTCCTACCAAAATGAGTGTGCATTTTATTCATTCCTTTAGTGGAATGTGATGAGAGTAGACTTCATGTTTTTCTCTCACCTCCCCTCTTTATCCCTCCACTAATGAGTCTTTTGCTTGCCTCTTTTATGAGAGATAATTTGCCCCATTCCATTTCTCCCTTTCTCCTCCCAATATATTTCTCTCTCACTGCTTGATTTCATTTTTTTTTAAGATATGATCCCATCCTCTTCAATTCACTCTGTGCACTCTGTCTCTATGTATGTGTGCGTGTGTGCATGTGTGTGTGTGTGTGTAATCCCACCCAGTACCCAGATACTGAAATGTTTCAAGAGTTACAAATATTGTCTTTCCATGTAGGAATGTAAACAGTTCAACTTTAGTAAGTCCCTTATGACTTCTCTTTGCTGTTCACCTTTTCATGCTTCTCTTCATTCTTGTGTTTGAAAGTCAAATTTTCTTTTCAGCTCTGGTCTTTTCATCAAGAATGCTTGAAAGTCCTCTATTTCGTTGAAAGACCAATTTTTCCCCTGAAGTATTATACTCAGTTTTGCTGGGTAGGTGATTCTTGGTTTTAGTCTTAGTTCCTTTGACTTCTGCAATATCCTATTCCATGCCCTTCGATCCCTTAATGTAGAAGCTGCTAGATCTTGTGTTATCCTGATTGTATTTCCACAATACTTGAATTGTTTCTTTCTAGCTGCTTGCAATATTTTCTCCTTGACCTGGGAACTCTGGAATTTGGCCACAATGTTCCTAGGAGTTTCTCTTTTTGGATCTCTTTCATGCGGTGTTCTGTGGATTCCTTGAATATTTATTTTGCCCTCTGGTTCTAGAATCTCAGGGCAGTTTTCCTTGATAATTTCATGAAAGATGATGTCTAGGCTCTTCTTTTGATCATGGCTTTCAGGTAGTCCCATAATTTTTAAATTGTCTCTCCTGGATCTATTTTCCAGGTCAGTTTTTCCAATGAGATATTTCACATTATCTTCCAATTTTCCATTCTTCTGGTTTTGTTCTGTGATTTCTTGCTTTCTCATAAAGTCCTTAGCCTCCATCTGTGCCATTCTAATTTTGAAAGAACTATTTTCTTCAGTGAGCTTTTGAATCTCCTTTTCCATTTGGCTAATTCTGCTTTTGAAAGCATTCTTCTCC